>NW_026652280.1:131866652-132576172 GCF_009828535.3 Hylobates moloch
GATTATCTCAATAGATGTAGAAATATGCATTCTAATGAATCTTCATGAGGCCACTGATACCTTCACAGGGTCCTGTTCTTCTTTCTTTCCATGAACCCCAAATGGTGGAAATAATCCCAACCAAAGAAGTGTCAAATTATCTAAAAAGCTGCTCAAAACCCAATCACCAATCATTTTGTGCAATGTATAAGAAGGAAACAAAGGAGAACCCAAATGTTAAAAGATTTCATTGCCCTGAAGAAAAGAAATGACTTCCCAAGCTTCTAATGAAGCACAACATAGAACACATGAAAGAATCTTTCTCCAGAAGTCTCAATATTACAGAAACAGTTCCTGAGTCACTGGATAGTGGTTCAAGAGAATAGTAACACAAACGGTGTTTTTTGTAATTACATTTTTGAAGGAGTAATACATTCACGTCACTTAAATTCCAAAAGGTACAAGAGACCAAACAGCAAGAAATTGCCTTTCCTTGTCCCTGAGCTACTGAAGTACATTTCCTCACAGGCACCCATGATTTTTGGTTTCTTGCAAACCATTCTAGAGACTTTTATTAGCATATGTAAATATCATAGGAAGTTTAAGTGGAATTTGCAGCTGAGCTCAAAGATAATAAAAATTCTACTCCAAAATGAGACGCCAGACTCCACCATTCAGGGCGTGCCAAAAAAGAGGTGGGAGAAAAGTGGTTAGATTATTTTTAAACCCACATCCACGCTGAGAGCATAAAAGAGTTGGAAGTTGACAAGCAGAACATTTTTAAAAGTAAACTTTAAATTTCTGAATAATATTAGAGTTACAAAAAAATTGTAATGATGGTAGAGGGTTCCTCTGTGTATCCTTCACTCACCTTCCCCTAATGTGAACGTCTTGCATAACCATAGTATATTTGTGAAAAGATTTAACATTGTCACTAAACTACTAACTAAACTACAGCCTTTATTTGGATTTCACCATAACATCCTTTTTCTATTCCAGGATCTAATTCAGGATAGCACATGGCATTTAATTGTCATGTCTCCTCTTTGGTCATGATAGTTTATGTTTTTTGTAGAGACAGTGTTGCTATGTTGCCCGAACTGGTCTTGAACTCCTGACTCAAGCCATCCTCCCACCTCTGCCTCTCAAAGTGTTGGGATTACAGGTGTGAGCCACTGTGCCTGGCCTGTGACAAGTTTCTTAGCTTTTCCTTGTTTCTCATGACCTTGACATTTCTGAAGATTCATAGTCAGGTATTTTGTAAAATGTCCCTTCATTTGTAGAATTTCTCCATGTTTTCTCATGATTAGACTACAGTCAACAGGTTTTTGGGAGACTGCCACAGAGGTGAAGTGCCTTTCTCATAGAATCCTATCAAGGAACACGACAACACTGGTGAAGTTGACCTTGATCACCTGGTTAAGGTGGTACCTGCTGGGTTTCTCCATGTAAAGTTGTTATTTTTCTCTTTTCCCTCTCTATTCCTTGGAAATGAGTCACTAAGCCTAGCTCACTCTCAAACGGAGAGAAATTCCACCTCTTGGAGGAAGAAGTAAAGATTTATCCCTTTCGCCCGGAGCAGTGGCTCACACCTGTAATCCTAGCACTTTGGGAGGCTGAGGCGAGTAGATCACTTGAGGTCAGGAGTTTGAGACCAGCCTGGCCAACATGGTGAAACCCCGTCTCTGTTAAAAATACAAAAATTAGCCAGGCGTGATGCTGGGTGCCTATAATCCCAGCTACTCGGGAGGCTGAGGCAGGAGAATTGCTTGAACCCAGGAGGCACAGGTTGCAATGAGCCGAGATCGTGCCACTGCACTCCAGCCTGGGCAACAGAGCAAGACTGTTTCGAAAAAGAAAAAAAAAGACTTATCCCTTCCCCCCATTTATTTATTTATTCAATTATTTATTTATATCAGTATGGCCTCATCAACATTTATTCTTTTCTTTGGGTTATAATCTTAATTGTATTATTCAATCTATTCCAGCTTTGGCCACTACGAGGCATCTGTGTCCTTTTGACAAGACTTATTCTTTTTCTTTCTTGAGCACTTCCTTACTTTCTGATGTTACAGGATGATGATACCAGACGTAGCTGGTATTTTCCTTATCCAAGCCCTAGAACCTGGCATTTCTCCAAAGAACCCTTGAAGACCGATGATTAGAAACCATGATCTGGGTATTGGGTATGGTGGAGTATTACTGATTCTAGGTCCTATAATCGATTCTAGGCCTTATAATCGATTCTAGTATGTAATTTCAGAATTGCTAACCATTATACTGTATTGTTTAGGGAATTTTTAAAAAATGAAAAAAACAATTGTTAACCAGTAGCTATTTGATAAACAAATGTACTATCTGGAGTACAGTGTTTATGTACAGTTCCTTTTGTCTTTAGCTTACAGTATCTAGTCACAAAGCTGTTTTCCAAAGTTACTCACATTAGCTCCTTATTAGTAATTTGTCACCCTCTACACTCTATCCTAAGATCTCCTGACATCTTGATTTTAATTTTTATTTGCATATAGTAAAATCTACTCTGCACAGGTGATGACAAGTACAGAGAATCATTGGAAGAGTAATTCTGAAGAGTTGAAATTTTTTTTTTTACTAGACTTGTCATGTGACTCCATCCCCATTCCCAAGGGGAAGAGGGTAAAGGGTACTATTCCTAAGTCAGATGAGAAGCGTTTCATGGAAAACTCAGAGAGCTGAGGGAATCCCCTGGCTTAAGGTCTGAGCCACCCCAAGGAATCTGGAGGGTGAGCGGCTTTAACAGCAGAGCAGAGAGCTACAGCTGGGGAGTTAAGAGCCCCCAGGGCATTTGTCAGGGCAAAGGGTGCAGAGGGCTTCCTGGGGTCTAGTTGTGGGCTGCATGTGCACAAGTCCCAGTGATGGGTTGCCACTGATCGTGTCTAAGACAGCCCTGTAGAAGGCTGTGGGGACTTTGGCAGAAGGAGCTGGAGGTGGCTGCTCTCTGAGGTAGCCCCAGAGAACCTAAAACATGCCCATGAGGGAAAGAGCTGACCGGGACATCTCCCAAGCCCACAGAATGCTGGTACTAGTATCAGACAAGTAAATGTGTTCCTGCTACTCTTTTCTTCCTTCACTTTTGCTGCACCAGCCCCTTAGACAAAACCTGTTTTAGCAAGCTGGGAGAGGAGGGGAGGAATAAACAGAGAAGAAGAACAGCTGACTACAGCCTCCTTCCTGGACTGTGGCCTTCCCACTTGCTCCTGGGCCAAGTGTGCAGGGGGCAGAAGTCTGAACCTCCAATCAAGTGAGAAGTTTATCCCATTGGGCTGAATATTTTTTAATTTTTTAAAAAAATGTTGAGACAGGGTCTTGCTCTGTCACCAAGGCTGGAGTGCAGTGGCATGATCACAGCTCACTATAACCTCAAACTCCTGGGCTCAAGAGATCCTCCCATCTCAGCTTCAGCTAGGCCTACAGGCATGTTCCACTATGCCAATCTAATTTTTAAATTTTTTGTAGAGACATGGTCTCGTTATGTTGTCCAGGCTGGTCTTGAACTCCTGGCCTCAAGCAATCCTACAGCTCTGGCCTCCCAAAATGTTGGGATTGCAGGCATGAGCCACTGTGCCTGGTCTGGGCTGAACATTTTAATTATTGAATTGAAAGTGTCTGTCACAACTTAAAGTGACTCAGTATGTATTATCTAAAAGTTACCAGAGAAGCCTTGGGAATTGCCTGTGTTTTTATTCAGGGGCAGAAAAAACTAGTCTCATTGAATACATTTAAAGAGACAGAGAAAGACAAAAATTAAATTGCTTTCTGACTACATCCTGTAAGTCATGCTTGATGTAATGGTTATACAAGCAAATATATACCTAAATGTATATATTTATAGATTTATATATACTTATATTTTCCACTTTTTATGCAAAAGACAGTATACTGCACACTGTTCTATTATTTTTTTTTAACTTAATACACTTCAGAATGTAAGGAATTCCTCTTATTTTTACTGAGGCAAAATTTATATACAATGAAATGCACTGATCTTAAACATAAAATTAGAGACTTTGATAAACATATACATCTATGCAACTACCACGCCTTTCGAGATTTAGAGTATTTCATTAGCTGGGGTAGGGATGCATCTTTTTTTTTAGGTGGAGTTTTGCTCTTGTCGCCCAGGCTGGAGTGCAATGGCACGGTCTTGGCTCACTGCAACCTCCACCTCCCGGGTTCAGGTTATTCTCCTGCCTCAGCCTCCCCGAGTAGCTGGGATTACAGGCGCCCGCCACCACACCCAGCTAATTTTTGTATTTTTAGTAGAGACAGGGTTTCACCATTGTTTGCCAAGCTGGTCCTGACCTCAGGTGATCTGCCTGCCTCGCCCTTCCAAAGTGCTGGGATTACAGATGTGAGCCACCACGCCCGGCTCACAGGGATGCATCTTTAGGCCATGGCCTGAGGTTTCTTCACCACTTCTGCTTCTCTTCTTCCCATTAGCAAAGCTACTCAAACTTGCAGGAAGTCATTGGGTAAGCTGCCTGTATATTTAGATCACCCTGTATACGGAATTCAGCTGAGCAAACCACGCGGTGACATGCACAGGCACCTATGTGGGAGGGTAGAACTAGAATTTACTGGGGGGAAAATATCCATGCCTTTTAGATTTTGAATACATGAGGGATTCAAAATACATTACCATGTTGAACACCAAAGTGAAAAAAGATCTATTTGCTTATCTTCTGCAGTGCTTTTTCACTGCTCTTAAAAGCTTATACCTAGGTCCACAAACTTGATATTTAGCCATTACTCTAAAAGGGTATGTTATACCTCACATGACCGACAGACGAGGAAGACACAATCAGTTCAGTCAAAAAGAGGTATTTAGAAAATGTTCTTTGGCCCTATAGCCACCCTTCTCATGTTTTCCAGCTTTTCAGTCTTGGCACTGCTATTCCATGATAAATATGATCATTTTCACCTTAAACAAACACTTGCTTGTGTAGGAAAAGGGAATGGAGCCCTTGAGGCGATTTCTCTCTCTCTTTCTGTCCAAAAAAGGCCACTCAGTCAAGGGTTTTGTCTTTACTTGAAAAGTTAGTATTGGAAACATTTGCATTTAGGGTGAAAAGGACTAGGGCCGGCTTGAGAGTGAGAAGAAATGGTGCTATTATGACACAGGGTACGGAGACTCTTTCTCCCAGCTTAATATGAGCCTAGGAAGGCCACTCACCAGTCAAAATAAAACCAAGTCTTGACTCAAACATAGATGCTGCTTGGGTTTGAATGCCAGCTTTTCCGTTTGCTGGATGTATGACCTTAAACCTTTCTGCATCAGTTTTCTCAGTTGTAAGATGGGATGAAAACAATACCTACAATATAGACATTTTCTGAGGCCCAAATTATGTTAAGGGTTTAGAAAAGTATCGAAAGCTCAATAAATGTTTGCTATTATCATCATAAGTATCAAGATATAAGCTTCCTGTGGAATTACAGTTGCCATCCCATTTATAGTTAAGAAGAGAGTTTATCCAACTCTGGTTAAATTACAATCTTAAAAATTCCATTCTCTTTCAATTCCATCTGTAGTTACATCTACAGTTACAAATTGTGTTCTTAAAAAAGTCCTCCTCTCCAAGTGCTAGAGAATTTTCCTTCTACCTATTACTAAAACAGTCTAGTTTTTTTAAAAATTGGGTTCAGTATGTTTCATTAAGATGTGTTTATGATACCTTACATTTTACCAGAATGTAAAATATCATAAACACATTTACAATTACCAGAATTTAAAAAATAAGATATTATAGGCCAGGCGTGGTGGCTCATGCCTGTAATCCCAGCACTTTGGGAGGCCGAGGCGGGCGGATCACGAGGTCAAGAGATCGAGACCATCCTGGCCAACACGGAGAAACCCCATCTCTACTAAAAATACAAACATTAGCTGGGCGTGGTGGCATGTGCCTGTAGTCCCAGCTACTTGGGAGACTGAGGCAGGAGAATTGCTTGAACCTGGGAGATGGAGGTTGCAGTGAGCTGAGATCGCACCACTGCACTCCAGCCTGGGTGACAAGAGCAAGACTCTGTCTCAAAAAAAAAAAAAAAAAAATTATAGAAAAATGAAATGGGTATTCTCCTCAGCAAATAGTTATCTCGTCCTTCAATTACTTACAACTTGGAGTATTTATTTTAGAAAAGAATATCACAAAATGGCTATTTTCTGCCTCCAATGTGATTTAAACCTTCTCAAGTCTTTTTGTGTTTGTGAGCACCTGCCAGTTCAGCATTTTTCAAGCTTCACTCGCAACCAGTTAGAAGACTATGAAATACATTATTTTTAAAAAGGCAACAGAATAGTAACTAAGAGTATAAATCATATGTAATAAGGGTAAATGTTGTTTTGTGAGATTTCTAGTTTTGTTTTATATAGGTAAGGACATATGAAGGTATGTGCATACAGGAGTTGGGATGTAATAAATTTCTTACTGTAAGTCCCAAACAAGAGTTCAATAAACACCATCCTAGAGGACTGGAATAATGCTTTGTTTTAATTAAATCATCATTATTTCTCAGGGATTTTTCAGAGAGGTCTCCTACATTGTAAACATACTCACATTTTTCAAAAGAATGACAATTCAAAATCAATACAAGTTTTCCTTTAGTACATCTCAGCATCATAATGGTGGCAATAAACACTCATTGTATTTTTCCCCTTAGCCTTCTCCAAGGTATAAACATGAGCCATTCGCCGTGGCAATGCAACCACTGCTCTATCATTACAACTTTATTCTACAAATATTTGTAAGGTGCCTACCATGTGCCAGGTAGTACACTAATTTACAGGGGTGAATAAGACCTTGCAAGGAGCCCACCAAGTGTACTCTTGATAAGGACCTGTGCTTTCTGTTTTCATTGAGAAGAAAGGTGTGGTGATCACTTGGCCTTGTCCATCTGGTCTGTTTCTTATGAAGATATCTAGAGCAATAAAAACTAACAAAGTCTAATTGTGATCAAAAGCCAAAAGTAAACGATTTCTTTCTTTTTCTTTTGAGACAGAGTCTCGCTCTGTCACCAGGCTGGAGTGCAGTGTCGCGATCTCGGCTCACTGCAACCTCCACCTTCTGGGTTCAAGTGATTCTTCTGCCTGGGCCTCCCAAGTAGCTGGGACTACAGGCACGTACCACCACACCCAGCTAATTTTTGTATTTTTAGTAGAGATGGGGATTCACCACATTGGCCAGGATGGTCTCCATCTCCTGACCTCGTGATCCGCCTAGCTCAGTCTCCCAAAATGCTGGGATTACTGGGGTGAGCCACCATGCCCAGCCAAAGTAAATGATTTCTACTTTGCAATAAATAGTTGGAGTAGAAAAAAATACACACTAATTTATAAAATCACCCTGTTAGTAATAATTCATATGTTACTTCTTGCTAGCTGTAGTGTTCTTTGAAGACTACGTGTATTGCTGAGTTTTCTCCTTATTTAGCCTGATTTCTAATCCACTATCCATAGGCATACTGCAAATAGTCCCTCCATGTTTTTATCCCTGGCCTCCATAGACTGTAAGCTCCCTGCAGGCAGGGGCTCTTCTGATATCTCCTTCCCACAATGCCTAGAAGAGTAACAGATGCACACCAAGTACCCAGTAACTTTTGTTTAGGGTTAAGGAAAAAGTATGGAAGCTTTTACCTTGGAGGAACTGGTAGCCTGGGACACAGTGAGTCTGCTTTTGGACTGTGGGTGTAGTTGAAGGAATTCAAACTATAAACACACAGGAAGGACCCTGGAAGCAGAACACACAGACATTATACCTTCTTTCCAGGTGAGTCAGTAAGGAAACCACAGCCATGTTACAAAACCAGAAAGGAGAAAGAATCAACTACAAGGTCTATGGGTGACAGAAACACAAAAATAATAGGCATACAATCTGAGGTCTAGTGAGGGCCTCTCTTCCTTACTTTCTCTTCAAAACCCCAAATTCAAAACTAAAAGTTATATGATTGGTCCTAAAATAATCTGAAGCATATTTGAAAACAATTTCTTGTAGAAGCTTGATAGTTTAAACCTGGCTTTGCAAATAATTTTTAAAAGTCTGGCAAACCATTTCTCAGGCAGATAAAATTCTAAACAGTGGACCCAGTACAAGGTATTTTAGTTATACAAGTGCTTCTGGTACAACTTGTGATATCCCACTGCTCAGTGGAAGTATCTATTGGCCCCGAAAATCTCATGAAAAGACCAATCTGTCGGCAATTCTACCCGCAGCCTGCACGTACATCTCTAGGACCGGAAGTGCCCACGAGCATGGAGCTCTCTGACTTCCTTCTGACCCCGCCTTTGGGTCTCAAACGTGGGCTGTCTCCTCTCTCTCTCTGTGGATGACCATTCCCCTGCAGTGGCAGGGAGCATACATGGAATAGCTAGGGCTTCAGATAAATCCAGATAGAACAAAAATAACCTGAACAAGCTCAAGAGAAAATGCTTACGGCCTTTCCACACAAGAAGAGGCACCCACAAGGAAGTAAAACTTCCAGCTTTCCAGAGAAAGCAGGGTCAGGATAAATGATCTCATCTAGGTCCCCACAGCTTACCCCATCATGGGGAAAAGAACAAACCAGGCCTCAGTGCCTACCACTGGTGTTTGCAAAGAGCTGGACCTCTTCCAGGGAGTCAAGCTGCTCTTCAGGGCAGTTGGATACACAGAGGGCCATGCGGTTGAGCCGCGTACCTTTGACTTCCAGGTTGCAGGAATTCATAAAGAACACGTGTCTAGGAAATAGATGAAACAGAAGAATGTGTTAGAGCATTGCCTCTTACTGGTCTTAATTGTGGGCCTTAAAAAATATTCACATGCTATCAAATGCAGGGATCACTCAGGCACACTTTCATAATTGTTTCAGCATAATTGAACATTTATGATGCCTACTGGTGGTCATCCATGAAGCTGTGCAGCTTGGAAACTATCTAAAAACATTAACAACGCTTTATTTCTCCAGATTTAGTGTTGTCTAGGGGATAACATTAGGGAGTTCTCTGAGGAAAAGAAGCGATTGATTAAACTGTCCATTGATCGCTAGATCAGGCCAATGCACAAACTATTCAATGGACTCCACGGAGAACACCTTTGTACGCAAGAGTGTTCAAATATGCTTCAGAGAATAACTGAACACAGGGAAGTGAGAAGTGGAAAGGAGGGGGCCAAGGCTGGGAACCAAAGGCTTGTCTTTCCCCCTTTCTCCCAGGTTGAGAGCCAGGACACTCAGAAGAGCCCTCCTGCAGCTCCCCAGGGGCAGCATAGAGGGGGGACAAGAACGAAACTGGTGTTGCCATCAGCAGGTTATGCGCTAGTAGCCACAGCTTCCAGACCCTTGCCCACCACTTATCCAGGCTTCGAGACTCCAGGAACGGCAGAGGAAGACCCTGTAGGCTGCCCTCTATGGGAGAGACCTTGAGAAGGGGTCCCAGAAGGTTTTTTTCCCTCCTGTTGGGGATGGGAGAAAGGTGGTGCAATAGGAGATGAGGAACAGATTTCCTGGGTGTGTGATATACACATTTTTGAAAAAGTTTAAAAATTGGCCTCCCAGGTTCAAGTGATTCTCCTGCATCAGCCTCCCGAGTAGCTGGGACTACTGGTGCCCGCCACCACACCTGGCTAATTTTTGTATTTCTAGTAGAGACGGGGTTTCACCATGTTGGCCAGGCTGGTCTTGAACTCCTGACCTTATGGATCTGCCCGCCTTGGCCTTCCAAAGTGCTGGAATTACAGGCATGAGCCACCACGCCCAGCCCCATCTGAATCTTTCTAAGTGTACAGTGACATTAGTATATTCACATTGTTGGGCTATCATCACCACCATCCATTCACAGAACTCATCTTCCCAAACTGAAATCTGTACCCATTAAACATAGGTTCCCACCCTCTTTTCCTCCAGCCCTTTGCAATCGCCATTTTACTTTCTGTTTCTAGAAATCTGACTACTTTACATATCTCATATAAGTGGAATCATACAATGTTTGTATTTTTGTGACTGGTTTATTTCACTTGGCATGACATCCTCAGGGTTCATCCCTGTTGTAGTATGTGTCAGAATTTCCTTCCTTTTTAATATTTCATTGTAATGTACATATCACATTTTGATTATCCATTCAACCATTGATGGACACTTGAGTTGCTTCTACCTTTTGGCTTTTGAGAATAATGGAATGTATACTTACTTCAACCAGGAATGACTGTTTGTTGACACTGCATTATGAACACAATGTGAAATGGGAGCACATGGGCATCTAAGTCGCCCTTCCTCCTCCTGTCTTCTTTGTAAGTGGCTCTACGAGTGCAGGAGAAAATGCCCCCTAATTAGTCCATGCCCAGAAAGAGCAAGAGCCCCCTTAGGAGCAACACACAGGAAGATAAGAGGCTTAGTCTGAGATTTGTATTTGGTGACTCCAAACTTATATTCAGGATTTATTTAGATCCTTAGGATTTCTCTTCTAGGAGCTACTTTTATTATTGAGTCTTAAAAATCTTTTTTTGGCCAGGTGTGGTGGCTCACGGCTGTAATCCCAGCACTTTGGGAGGCCAAGGTGACAGATCACAAGGTCAGGAGACGGAGACCATCCTGGCTAACACAGTGAAACCCCGTCTCTACTAAAAATACAAAAACTAGCCAGGCATGGTGGTGGGTGCCTGGAGTCCCAGCTACTTGGGAGGCTGAGGAAAGAGAATCGCTTGAACCTGGGAGGCAGAGCTTGCAGTGAGCTGAGATCTCCCCACTGCACTCCAGCCTGTGTGACAGAGTGAGACTCTGTCTCAAAAAAATAAAAAATAAAAATAAATAAAACATAATTTTTTTGTTCTGTCATGTGAAGCAAGAGCTAAAATCTTAAAAATTCTTACAAGGCAGTCTCCATCTTAGAAGCTCATGGTCAGGGATTTCTCTCCCCTCCAGGGGATTCCCATCTCTTCTCTCCCCTTTCTGTTTCCCTGTGGGAGGTGGGGTAAGGGAGTGGGGGGAAGAATGCAACATCGCAGTGCCATAGCTGGGGCAGGGGTGGGACACAGGTCCCCAGCGTTCCAGGTGGCATTCGGGTATTTCCACATAGAAACAATGTGTGGATGATGTAGGGTTCAAACATATACGATTGGTAACATTCTGATTCATTATGGAGAATAATAGCAGCAATTAACATTTATTATACGTTAGCTCATGCAGTGTCTCATGGGTCCTTAAAACAACCTTGTGAGGTAGGTATAATAACTAGTTTAGAGAGATGAAAACTAGGCTTTGAGAGGTTAAGTACTCTGCCCAAGATCACACAGCTGAAAAGTAGCATGGGCTGAATTTGAACTTAGGACTATGATTCTAAAACTTGTACTCTTACCTGTACTACACCCAGCCTTCCTTTTTATGAAATAGGCTGACAGAGTTTTGAATGGGAAAAGTTTCCAGGCTCTAAATGATGAATTTATACAAAGTTTTGAGGTACAGCTCCTTACAGACTGGGGACTTACTTAGGTACTTACTTTTTTAGGGTCATGTCCTGCCCTGAAAGGGGGGCCCCTTCCACGGGGGAGTTCTTCTTGCCACACACATTGCCAAAGCTGTCATAGCCGAAGAGGAGTCTTCCTGCGGCTCCAGCCACCACCGAGTAGCCCATGATAAACACCTGGCAAAACCGGGGGCATATGAGAGCCTGGCCAAAGAGCTGAGTGCACGGTGCCCCACACCCCTGCAGATGCTGATATAAAATGGAGCCTGGTGGAACATGAAGCTCTCCAGCATCACACCCCTTCGCTCCGTCAGTAAGAGTGTCAGCAACTCCAATCTATCAGCATCCTGCTCCTCTGCTACTTATACATTTAGGTAGAGAGAGAATCTAATCCACTGAAACAGATTTCTCTCCATTCTTACCTCTTTGTGCTTTTTAACCTTTTCCTTAAGAATCTATCATTTTTCTTTTTGGTCTAACTTTACTGGGACAATTCAATTTTTCTTCCCTTGAGGTTCTTGCTTTATTTAAGTGCTTCAGGGCTATGCTAATTTTTTCCCCGAGGTTTTTTTTTTTTTCTACTACTTTTTTTGTTTTTCTTTTCTTACTTTTAGGGGATTCTGCAGAAGCAACACAGTTGATATGTACTGAAACACTGTTCACAAATCTGCAAATAGTGTTTTGGAGTAACTGCTTAAGACATACAAAATAAAGAACCACAGGAATTCTGTTGGACAAGAACATCTTGCGATCTATCATCATTTTTATCCACTCTCATAGTGAATGTGGAATATTCGAAATTTCAGTTCAAACAACTGTGCCATTAATATATACTGACAGGCTCTCTGCCAAGAATGAATATGTATCTTCCCATAATGCAAACTTAGTAAGTTTCCCAGTACTGTATACAATATATAGGATACCATTTAATACTCTATATTGACAAGTTCATTCCAGGAGAACAGATATAATACACTATTCATTAATATATAGTATTGATACCTTATGCTGCAAAGGTACATTGTCCTAAATTCAAATACCTTCTAGACATTCTGCATTTATTACTAATTTAGAAATCAAAATAACAAACATTCTTCAAGTGCCCAGTGTGTGCTTGAGACTTTGTTACTGGGAGACACAGGAATGACCAGAACCTACTCCTTGTCCTCCAGGAACCCAGCCTAGAAGGCAAGCAGGACTTACGGGCTGCAGACCTCCTGGGGAAGGAGGCTCCCTGTCCTTCCCTTCTCCAAGATCCTAAGTCTAACTGGTCAGATTCTAGAATGAATGGGTCACCTTTGCTAGTAGTGTGTGTCACTCACCCTTTACCTAAAGGCTGTGGAGTAGGTGTGACTCTGTTTGCCGATGTGGCTGGCATGGCAAGCTGACTGCGCCTTGACATGCTTGTCTTGTCCTTTCGAGTTGGAGTGTAGTAAGATCTTGACTGTGTTTGGACTTAGAGGGAGGAAAGGGGTCATGTGCTTCTGCCCAGCTCACCAGTAATCGAATAACAAAGTGATGTCTTCCATTTACCATCATTTTTTCCTTTGGAAAGCCTGTGGTGAAGAATGGAAAGTTTTTCTGGGTGGGAGAGGTGGGAGTGGTTTTTGAGGATTCCTGAGTCCCTGCTAATAAAACAATGACTTTATGATTATTATTTTTTGTTTTGTAGAGACAGGGTCTCACTTTATTGCCCAGGCTGGTCTTGAACTCCTGGCTTCAAGGGATCTTCCTGCCTCGGCCTTCCAAGAAACTACTACTATAAACCTTCATTGTCCTAATTTCAAACATACAATTGCGATTCTATATGAAAGGTGATACAGGAGTGTGTACACTGGTCTAGTGGGGCCACCAAGGTAGTCACTGTCAACCGTGCCTGCAAAATCAGGAAAATGGAATCTTGAGGGATGAATAGGAAAAGGCACGGTGGGAGAGGATACTGGAGGGGTAAGTAGAGGCAGAGATAGTTCAGATTTTGAGACTTGTGCTTAATGTTCCTTGTGCTTAATGCAAATATAAACACAGGCTGGTGCTGTATTTGCAAGAACCATATCTGCTTATAACTTCAGCTCCTTCCCCCAAGCCTTTGTCCAGCCCTAACTCAGGGCACACCATCACCAGTCAGGACATCTGTCACAAGACCTGAAAGCCAAACAACGGAGGCAGAAAAAAAAAAATCCAAAAACAAAATACTCCTTGCTCTGTTTTAAATACCTGCGAATAAAAAATGTTGCAAAAGATACTAAAAGCCAGTGAGCTAAGGACTCTGACTCTAAAAACAGAATGCCATAATGAGAACTTGGATATATTAAAACCTTCAGACTTATTTTGCAAATGAAATGTAATTTTAAAGCAGTTTCCAGCTCCATGCCACCTCTCAGCTGGTTCACAATTCTTCAGGCTGTGATAGGTCATCTACAAAGCCCAGGATTCTCAGCTGCTGGGCTGAGAGTTTGGTAGTGAGGTTCTAAGTTGAAGCTGTGGAGGGGCTAATTCAGATCATTAAATCACAATAACAGCTTGAGGTCAAAGCTGCCAGGCACAAGGCAGGCCAGCTGCTCCCTGCATTTATACAACAGCAGTCTCAAATAAAAACACCAACCATCTGTGAAGTTAAGCAGAAGGTATTGTAGGTGCACTGTCTCTCCCAGCTCCTAGGGGAGAGTTCCAACGTAAGCAACAAAAAACATCTAATTATGTGTTTCAGACCTAACCTTCCACTGTGCCTGTAACCAAGCCTGTCTATGTGAAACAAATTCTTTTCTCACTTGGAAAGAAGAACAAACATGATCTTTTAGGGCCTATTCAGATGAAATTCTTTTCAACAAAGGTAATTACTATCTGGTAGTTATTACCCTGCTCTATAAATTAATCATTTACCATGCAGCAAATAGCATGCCTTAGCCTGGCATGGATGATTTCGTGAAAGTGGCCTTTGAAAATGTCAGGTGAGACGTTTTCTGCTGTTACCTACAATTCTAAGGTTAAGTATAAAAGCAGCAAGATTCGGCTTCCAACAGACTCTCTCAGGATTATAACCGCACAGCCTGATGGAGTTTACCAGCAATCATACATAATCTCGAAATTAGAGTGGGAAAAATCATTCCTTGTTAGCTATGGTTAACAGTATTGGCTGCTAAACACAACATATCTCGTGTGTGTGTGTGTGTGTGTGTGATGTTCAGCTAAAGGAAATGCAATTTATTTCTAGGCTTACCCTGGCTTTTCCTTTGTTAAAGGTGCACCAAAAGCTTGAGGAATATTTGATTTGGGGGTGTGGCAGATGGTAAAAGAACTTCAGTAAGTTCGGATGGTAAAGGAGACACATTGGCCTTACTAAATAGCAATCACATTGCAAACTGTTAATTCCCATTTCCTAATGGAGTCACCCCTTAGAACATGGCCTGTAGCAAAAAGCCTTTCTAGCGAGTCTGGGACAAGAATTCTCCCGAGTACTAACTGATGTTTATTGTGGGTTAACGGCAGAAGTCTCTCACTGCACACCAACTACGAATCACATTTGGGACAGAGTTATTTCCAGACGTGCACACACACTCTGGCCTCTTTCCTACCAAGCACCCACACTTACCAAACCAGTCCAAAAGAGAAAGAACAGGAATAACCATGCCGTATCGGTGCATTTCCTATAAATCTGGGGTCGCCACTCCCTTTGCCTAGGGGCTCCTTCTGCAGAAACCTTCCAGAAAAAGGGAGAGTTGAGAAAAAGAAGATAAACAAGTGGACTCAACCTGGAAACCGAACCCAAATCTATTCGAAGAGTGGTCAAAGTAACCAATCTTTTTCTAAATTTTTAAAATTAATTATTTTTTTTTTTTACGTAGCCACCAGAAGCTCTTTCACACAGCCTTTGAAACACCTGCTCTGTGTGGAGCGGATGTTAAGCCCCCTGCCGCCAAGTGCTTACCTGGAGGTGCACCTGAGGGCGAACCCAAGTTTGCGCCCCGCGGCCCGCGTCTCCCTCGCCTCCGCCCCAGCACTGGAGCAGGGTCCAGGGTCCTCCCCGCCAGGTGGCTCCAAGGTACTAAGCGGGGGCGTGATTCCCGAGGCGCGGGAAAAGCGGAAGCGTCCGGCAGGGCAGGTTGCGTGCAGGAGGGAGACCCGACCCTTCCCCGGGGCTCCTCCCCCGAGGGCCGAGGCTGCGAGCGCTTACCAGGTACTCGGCGCCCAGGCAGTGCATCGTGCGCTCGCCGGCGGGGGCAGGTGACTGGGAGCCGCCGCCGCCGCCTCCCGTACGCCGAGACGCAGCGTCCGCGAGCCGGGGCTGGGGCTGGGGCCGGGGCCGGGTCGGGGAGGGGCGGGCACGGCGCAGCACCGCCTCCTGTTCGCCTCTGCGCCTGGCCCGGTGACTGCAGGCGCTGCGGTCCACTGGGTCCGCCTCTTCCCGGCATGGGTTTCTGCCCAGCTCACCCTCTGTCAGCTGGGGTCCTGCTCTGGTGGGAGGAAGAGGCTCAGACGCTTCCCTGCCCTCTCGCCTCAACCACCTCGAGGCAGCGTCTCCCAGGATGTGCACTTTGACGACTAAAGCTGAGCCGGCGCCGCCACGGCCTTGGGCGGGTGGTCGGCCTCTGCCCTGAGCAGGAAGTAGAAAGTCTCAGCAGACCCTTCCTGAGGGCCGAGCAACACTGTAGTGGTGTATTCCACATAGCAAACAGGTAAGCAGCATTTACTGTGTGCTGGATTCTGTTCTCACTGCTATTGTTATTCCTAATCTACGGAGGAGGGAAACTGAGGCACGGCCAGCGGTGATGCAGCTTGTTCGAGGAGACACAGTAGGTTGTGGAGGCAGGAGTCGAACCCAGACACTCCGGGAGACCGGCGCTCTCGAGGTGGTTTACTCTGACTTCTCTCCCACCTTGCCTTAGGACAATCATTGCCTGACTTCGCAATTGAAATGGTAGTGTCCACTGAAGCGACTGGTAGCATAGTTTTCCGGGTAATACCAGACCAGCGCAAAAGCACTGTTGGGGTGAGGAATTTAAAAAACGAAAAACAAAAAAAACTGCAGGCCGACCTCCCCCCACCTCCTCTCAATCAAGCCTCTACCCTTCCCCCTGCCACCCTCGGGGTTGCTAGGTTAATTGCTTCCTTTAGGTGCTGCTTCTCCCTAAGGGTAGAAACCTAACTGGAGGAAAGATCTGGTAAGTGGCAGAAACTGGGAATGATAGACAGTGGTTCTCTGGTGCCAGCGATTTCCTTCTGGGCTCACACCGCCCTCCCACTGCAAACTCACTGGGCCTTCCTGGATGCATGTTTATCAGACAGAGTAGGTGAAACCCCAGGGGAACATGAATTCATAGGACAAAGAATTAGACACTGGAGGAGTGCAACTACTGTTAAAAGACCGGAGTCGAATAACATAGGCCATCTGAAACTGATCAGTAGAGCAGATGGACCAAGATTTTTAAATAAGCATGATAAATTTATTTAAAATGAGTTATGATGTTAGCAATATGAATCAGAAAATATGAAACTAAAACAGATATTAAGCATAAAAATAATTAGAATGAATATTGATGCTATGTATTAGTAATGTGCAATAGTCTAAAAGATGCAGCTGACGATGAATTAGTAATTGGAAGAGCATTTTCGGCAAACCTCCAGAGGCAGTAGAAAAAGTTTTAAAAAACAAGTTAGCTTATTTGTAAATTTTCTAGCTTATACCTAGGATAAAACTAGGACAGAAAGGAAGAAATATAAAAACAGAGAAGGGGAAATATTTGAAGATATAATGGAGATAAATTTCAAGGTAGAAAAAAACCTTCAGATTGAAAAGGTTTATCTCAAGCAAAATATTTCTATATGTAAGTATTTAAAAGCATAACTTTGAACTTATTTTCTGTTAAGCCATATTGTCATTAGAATGTGAGAATGTATTAATAATAAAAATATTCTTATGAAAGATTCATTTGAATGACATTCTTGGAGGATGTAATCAAACAAGAGAAACAAATTCGGGAGATGATACAATAGATATAGCATGAGAGTGGCCAAATATTTAGGCTGAATTTATTGTTGTGTTAGAAAAAAGTCCAGGAACCATCCAAGTGTCCAGGAACTGGTGGGTGGCTATACATAACTGTGATGCATCTATACAATGAAATACAACTAAGCGTTAAGAAGGAACAAACTTCTTACATATGCAAAAACATGGATGATCTCAAATGCATGTTAAGGGAAAAAACGTCAGATATAATAAGCTACTCTATGATTCCATTTATGTGACATTCTGGAAAAGGCAGAAAATAGATCAATGGTTGTCAGTTGCTGGGGGTGAAGGGAATCTGGAGAAACTTTCTGAAGTGATGGAAATATTACATTATCTTGAGAATGGTACTGATGACCCAGTGGTATCTGTTTGTCAAAATTCGTAGAACTGTACACTAGAAAAGGTGAATTTTATTGTATGTAAACCGTATTTCATTAAACCTGACTTACAAAAACTCTTTTCAAAAGTCTAGAAACAAAGAACAGTATATTTATAATGACGCAGACCTAAAATTATAGACAATGTCAATATTGTGAGGGGTGTGGGGCTCAGGAATGAGAGGCCAAAATGATAGGACAGTGATCTAAAATAGTGCCATTCAAAGGGTGGTTCACAAAAATTAATGGTTCTCAGAGAGATAAGGAGCTTGTACCAGAATGCATATCAGCTCTTTGATTCAGCTGACACTTTCGTAGCAAGACTTCCTCAATGAAGGAAGCTGTGTGTTGATTTACATTCAGGCTCAAATCTCATTCTGGAATGGATGAGATAAGTAACCCAGTACTACTTAGAGTAGTACTGGGTTAAATTACTATCATATGGGAGGAAGACGGAAAAAAATTGTTAACTTTAATAAATCAATAAGGATAAATATTTGTGAATGTAGGTCTTAAGGGTAACTACCATTAAAAAAGAATAAAACATGTAACTTTTAAAGCAGTGGAAGAAAATTTTATTGAATGAAAGGCAAGAGAGCAGAGGAAAAAGGAATAAAAAGAAAGTGCAATAATTAGAATATATGAAATTTGATAGCAAAAATAAAATTACTACTAATAATTTTTACTTTCAGAGTAAGTGTGTTCCAGATACTTTTCTGGGTGTTTCTTATTTGATCCTCATAATAACCTTATGAGGAAGGTACTATTACCTTCATCATCCTCATTTTATAGATGATGAAACTGAGATTAATTAACTTGCTAGAAAGTGGCAGAACCAAGGCCTGAACCCAGATGGTCTGGATCTAGAACCCATACTTAGAACTGTACTTAGAGCTATTCTATGCTGCCTCCTAAATAGAGCAGCAATTACAATAAATGTAAGTGGCTTAAACTAACCAATTAAAAAAAAAACAGTCTTTCAAATTGAATGAAAGCAAGGGATTCAGCAATATGTTTTCTACAAGAAACTTGTGTAAAACAAATAGACACTAAAAGGTTAAAAGGCTTGAAAAGGATATAGTGCAAACATGAACCAAAGAAAGCTCATGTAGTAATTTTAAAACCTGACAAAATAAAAGTTAAGATAGAAAGTTCATAAGGGAGATCATAAATGTGCCCAACAATACAGCTTTAATATTTATTAAGCAGCAGCTAACAGAAGTTTAGGCAGAAACAGATAAATTAGAATTATAGTTGGAGATTTTTAACTAGCTCCTCTCGGTATCCAATAGATCAAGTAGACAGTAGATACTTCCTCTCCTCTCCCAACACACATACAACACAGAAAACAAATATACAAGGGCTGGACAATTTAATTAATAAACTTGAGCCATTAGATATTTATAACTCATATACATTTCCATCAAACAGTGAATACATGTTCTTTTCAGGTACATGTGAAACATTAAAGTAAAAACATAAACTGTATTAGATCTTAAAGGAAGGCTCAATAAATTTCACAGTGCAATCAAATTAGAAGTAATGAATAACAGTATGTGTGGTGGACAGATTTTAAGGCCCCTATGATTTCCACCTCCTGGTGTTTACACCCTTATGTAGTTCCCTTCTTTGGATAGGGGTGGGACCTGTATCTTTCAACCAATTATGATGGTTAATTTTATGTATTATTTTGAATAGGTCAGCCATAGGGTATCCAGATATTTGGTCAAACATTATTCTGGGTATTTGTGAGTGTGTTTCTGGATGAGATTAGCATTTAAATTGGTGGACTGGGTAAAGCAGCTTTCCCTCCCTAATGTGTGTGGGCCTCATCCAATCAGTTGAAGGCCTGAGTAGAACAAAAGGCTGACTCCACCCCCCTAGTAAGAGGATTCTCCTGCCTGATGGCCTTAGAACTGGGATATTGGCTGTCCGTCTACAGCATCCTACTGGTCTTTGGACTTGAACTGGAACATTGACATTTCCTGGTTCTACAGCAGCTTCCAGCCTTTGGACTTAAATTAGAACACTGGTTTTGCAGATTTTGGACTTGCCAGCCTCCATAATCCCATGAGAGTCAATTCATTATAATAAATCTCTTTATAATATCTATCTGTCTATCTGGCTTAGCTATCAATCATCCATCCATCCATCCTATTGGTTCTCCTTCTCTGGAGACCCCTAATACACCAAAAAAATACGGTAAATGTGATGGAAAGTCATTCCCATGATTACATGACATTAAGAAAGAAAGAGAACCCAGTTAGACTGTGCCCAGACTCCTGACCAACAGAAACTATAAGATAATAAATGCATGTTGTTTTAAGTCACTACATTTGTGGTAATTTTTCATGTACAATAAATAATACAGCAGATGTATTAGTTCATTCTTGCATTACTATAAACAAATACCCGAGACTGGGTAATTTATAAAGAAAAGAGTTTTAATTGGCTCACAGTTCTGCATGTTATACAGGAAGTTTAGTGGCTTCTGCTTCTTGGGAGGCCTCAGGAAACTTACAATCATGGTGGAAGGCGAAGGGGAAGCAGGCATGTCTTACATGGCTGGAGCAGGAGAGAGATATGGGGGAGGTGCAACATACTTTTAAATGACCAGATCCCACAATAACTCACTATTATGAGAACAGCACTGAGAGGATAGTGCTAACCCATTCATGAGAACTCAGCCCCTATGATCCAATCACCTCCCACCAAGCCCAGCTTTCAATACTGGAGATTACAATTTGACATGAAATTTGGGTGGAGACACAGACCCAAACCATATCAGCAGAATAGCAAAAAACAAACAAAACCCACAAACAAACAGAAACCAAAAACTACCCCAAACCTCATTTGGAAACCAAAAAACATCTTACTAGACAACATCCTTGAGTCATAAAGGAAATTAAGAAGTATTTAAAATTGAATGTTAATAAAAATTCTACATGTCAAATTGGGACACAGCTAAAGTGCCAGTTAGATGGAAATGTATGGTTATATCTATCAGGAAACAAAAGGTTAAAAATAAAGTAGCTAAGCATTCAACACAAGAAGCAACGGCATACACAGTGAAACAAGAAGAAAGACAATAATAAAGATATGGGCAGAAATCAGTGACACAGAGAAAAGTAGAGAAGATGAATAAAACAGAAGTCAGTCCCATGGAAAAGATTAAGAAGACCAAACTTTGGCAAGGCTGATCAGGAAAAAAGAGGAAAGATTCAAAATAAGACAGAATAATGGAGGAAATAACAAAATATATTAAAACGTTTAAAAAGTGTTATGAACCCTAATATATATAAACCTAGATAAAATGGATATGTTCCTAAAAATATAAAATGCCGTAATTGGTATAAGAAGAAATAGAGAATTTGAATAAACCACTAAGTGTTTGGTAAATTGAAATGGCAGCCAAATGTCTCTCCTAAACTCCCCCCACCCCAACTCAGATCTAGAGGCTTTTAAGGGACTTTTAAGAAACAGTTAATTTCTATAACATACAAGTTGCTCCAGAAATAGAAATAGAGCAAAAGTTGCTCAGGTCATTTTATGAGGCCAGCATCAACCTGATACCAAAACCAAGTAAAGATTGTACTGGAGAAAAATAAAAGGAAGAAAGAACTATTATTACACTTGTGAGCTAAGATGTCATTTCAAATAAATTTATTATTTGTTTTAAAAAAATCTAGTTTTAGAAATTTCCTAAAAATCTATTAGAGCAATAGGCTGACAACTGGTTAATAGCTGTCATCAGGATAACACGTAGGTCACTCAACTGGGTTACCACATGACTGTGCCCTTCAAAACTCACTTCAACTCCCCACCCTTCATTGTGCTCGCCAGTTCTCTACTTATTATATAACAAACTGGCCAATTAAGTCAGCATCCCTGCCTTGAAAAACCCATCTTATGCCAGACCCTAAAACCCTTATAAATATCCCATCCTTGAAATACATTGAATATGTCTATATTCATAAGTTCTCAATAATACTAAATGAAAATAAATCCTTATTGATTGCCTCTAGAAAATTCTAGGGACCAACTCATTTCAAAAACTTAAAGGGAAAGAATCAAAGACATATTCTGCCTCTCTTATACCAACAATACTTAAGGGAAATCAAATAATTAATGAGGGAAGTTTCTCTTAATAGACATATTGTGGCTTATAGAAGCAGAAGGAATAAAAAGAATTAGGATATCACAGTTTTCCAAACATCGTAAAAGAGGGGCAGGCAGCCATCAACCTCCTCCCAGGGAAGAACGTATCACTGCCTGTGAAATTGTCATGCCAGAAAAATCCAGTGGAATCTGACTACCAACTTTACTACAAGTATAGGAAATAGAGGAACAAGTCAAATGACATCTCAGGGATGCCACCGGCAAAATCAAGAATGGGAAAATTGATTTTGACATTGTGTTTTGACAACAATCTCCACCACAACAGCAAAAAGATAACAAGAAAGAAAAGAGGATGTGGAAAACCTACAGATTAAAAGAAACAAATATTTTAACTAATTACAATGTGTGGACATTGTTTAGATCCAGATTAAACCAAATGAAAAAATGAAAGATCATTTAGAGGACACTGTAGGAAATGTAAGCACTGATTGGATGTTTGATGATATTAACTAATTTATATTAAAGAATTTGGGGGTCTGATGATGGCACTGGGGCTAAGTCTAAAATAAGGGAGTCTTTATCTTTTAGATTTACATACCAAAAGTGATATGCTCTCTGGGATTTGCTTTTTAAAAAATCCAGGGCAAAGGAGAATGGTTGGAGGTGTGGGGAAATAAGATTGACTATCCATTGATAATTGCTGAAGTTCATTAAACTTCATTAAATTGCTAGGGGTTCATTAAACTAGTTTCTCTACTTTTGTTATTTTTCAAACTTTACACACAGACACACACGATGACTGTCCGGTCCGACCCACAGACCCTGACCCAGCAACGGATGAGAGACATACACTAACACAGCTGTCAGTCCAGCTAAGAGGCTCTGTTCTGAGTCTGGAGCATTGCTCCATAAGCTGGCAAAGTTTGCATTTATTTAGTAGAGATTAAATGACAAAGGTCTTGAGTAAACACCACTAGAGGGTAATTAACATTGCTGACCCCCCACCCCCCAGCAGAGACCAATTATGCACCGGAGGTTGATCAGTTTGGTCTTAGGACCACATGAGTAAACAAGCTATTTAAACTCCACACATTCCCTTGTTATTTGCTTTTTTGCTATCAACTAAAGGTAAAGAGGATTAGGCTGCCTTCAGCCAAATCTGTTGCTGAAGCCATGCAAACCCCCCAGCCTTCCAAGAAGGTTTGTGTTTATTTTCTATAACTATATAATTTTTCCTCTGCAATTTTTCCCACCACCCTGACTGAACTCCCACAGATGATGACAATGCATGCCACCTCCTGAGCTTCCACTTGGGAAGTAGACACGCTTAATACTTCTGTATGGATGCACCTGCTCTTGAACATACCTACCTTGTTTCTTTTGTTTCTGCCTTTTTTTACTCCCCTCTACCCCCCACAGCTTGAGCACTCATGCCTGACCCTCTCTATTCCTCACTGAGGCAACATCATTGCTTAGCCTTAGGATCATTGTATCTCCAGATCTATTGGCCCAGCTAAGGTGCCAAGCTCTCACAGTTTCCCACCCTCAGTCTCTTCACTCCAACCCCATGCAGGCCCTGGAGCTTCTGTAGCACTTTGGCCTTAACAGTTTTTCCTCTTCTCTGTGTGTTTCTTCATCCCGTACCTCACATTCCCCTCCTGCCTATCTGTTCCTTTCTCATGATTTTCATGTTTGTCTTATATTCTAATCTACATCTCTTCCAAAGGCCTTTGGCAACTTTTTCTAAAACTTCTAGATGCTCTCTGAAGATGTTGAGATCTCACTTCTGTCCCAATCTGGTCACACAAAGATGCAGTTAGGGCCACTCAGGTTGCCTGCTTTGCTTTCAAATGTCTGATCATTACCTCTTTGGGGCAGGTCTCCCAGACGCAGACTGAAGCTTGTGAATCTTATTGACACTGTACTTTGGTAGTTCACATGGGGTATATACTAAGTTATAAGGCATAATGACATGAACACACCTGAACTCACTACCCAATTAAATAACTAGAATATTCCCATAATGCTTCTCCTTGGACACAACTCCTGCTAAGCTTTCAATCTCAGAGGTAACCACTGTTCTGAGTTTTGTTAACTTCCTTGCTTAAACATACTTTTTTTTTTTTTTTTTTTGAGACGGAGTCTCACTCTGTCACTCAGGCTGGAATGCAGTGGTGTGATCTTGGCTCATTGCAACCTCTGCCTCCCAGGTTCAAGTGATTCTCCTGCTTCAGCCTCCTGAGTAGCTGGGATTACAGGCACGCACCACCACACCTGGCTAATTTTTGTATTTTTAGTAGAGATGGGGTTTTGCTGTGTTGGCTAGGCTGGTTTCAGACTCCTGACCTCAGGTGATCTGCCCGCCTCAGCCTCCCAAAGTGCTGGGATTACAGGTGTGAGCGACCACGCCCAGCCTGCTTAAACATACTTATTATTTTAGATTATTTCACTCCTTAAATAACATAATTTAGTTTGCTTTTTAGGGGATATACAAAAAATGATGGTGTATCGTAGGGAGTCATCTGGAACTTTTTAACTCTACACTTTTTTTCATGTGTGGTTTTAAAGTTGAGGTTGGCTAAACATTTGGAACTTACGGACATAAAGATGGCAACAATAGAAACTGGGGACTATTGGGGGAGTGAATGAGGAGAGCAAGGATTAGAAAACTAACTACTGGTTATTATGCTTATTACCTGAGTAATGGGATCATTTGTACCTCAAACCTCAGCATCATGCAATATACCCGGGTGACAAACCTGCACATGTACCCCCTAAATCTAAAATAAAAGTTAAAAAAAAAAAAAGGCCAGGTGCAGTGGCTAATGCCTGTAATACCAGCCTTGTGGGAGGCTGAGAGAGAGGATAGCTTGAGGCCAGGAATGCAAGACCAGCCTGGGCAGCATAGAAAGACCCTGTCTCTCGCTTTTTTTTAAGTTTAAAAAAATAAAAATAAAAATTGAGGTTGGTTCTTTATAGACTAAACCAAACAATCTAACCATAGACTTTCTGACCATAGTATGGAAGGATAGAACAGTCAGACTGCTAAGTCCTTGAATTCTACTGAAGATAAGATGTATGAACTGCTGAGGACTGGTTGGTCTAATTTGTTGGCTGTCTTTTGTCTCACCATTTCCATTTAGTTGGATATTAGTGGTGTTTGTATGTTAATCACATCTATTGTCTCCTACATTTCTGCATTTGTGCAGGGCAGAGCCTTCCTATGAACAACCTCAAGAAATTTCCTACTTACCTTCACCAAGTATTTCTACCTGTGTCTGGGATGCCTCTTGCTGAAGCACTTGCCGGCACTCTGAGACACTCTGAGTACCAGTCTTGAGAGACCATTTTCTTCTCTCTGTGTCTTTTAATGAGTAATGAGAGTTCTAGCAGGAAGGCATTTAGAATTATTCTTTTATGGTGCTGGAGACTGAACAGAAGGGAGATTATGACCTGGTCTCTCTTGTGTATTCTGAGGAACGTTAGACCTGGAGGCACTACTTGAAGAAAATATCCTGTGGTTAGATATGGTTTAGAAATATTGTTCTGTATCCCATTTATTGCTGTGTTCATCAATATACTAGAGATTTGACCAAAGTATCCGTGTGTGTGTGTGTGTGTGTGTGTGTGTGTGTGTGTGTAACAAGTATTAACACTGGCAAAAAAACAACCCAGCAGTTTTGGTTAGTGCTGTTAAAGACTACATTTTTTGACGACATGGGCAACTTAATTTGTTTTGAAATATGCAGGGTCTTAGGTAAGTGGGTGGAATGATTGTCAAGGCACTTGAAAAGCCCTCCTCTATCATGCCTACCCTACCTGATTAATGTACCTAAAATGCTGTCTGAGAGAGGACAACTTTTTAACACACATCGGAGAAAAAATTAAAATACAAATGGCCCTGGGAGAGGGCATTTGAGTAATCCATCATAAGATATAAATGACTAATGCCAGATACATTTCTTATCACAGGTTTTTAGAGGAAGAGAGCTACACCGCGAGGCCACCAGGGCTTCTGAAGGCTGAGAGCAGTGAGAGCGGTGTCATGAAAGGCAGGGCAGGGGCCCACAGGTCAAACTGCAGCCTCTGTTTATCCTTCCCAGAGCCAGTTTACTGCAACATTCAGCAAATTTTATGACCTGCAATGCTCATTTGTTTAACTGGAAATGTAAAAACTACATTTGCATTTTTTTTTTCTTTTTTTGACATGGAGTCTCACTCTGTCGCCCAGGCTGGAGTGCAGTGGCAACCTCCACCGCCCGGGTTCAAGTGATTCTCCTGCCTCAGCCTCCTGAGTAGCTGGGATTACAGGTGCCCACTACCACGTCTGGCTAATTTTGTATTTTTAGGAGACATGTATCACCACGTTGGCTAGGCTGATCTTGAACTCCTGACCTCGTGATCCACCCACCTCGGCCTCCCAAGGTGCTGGGATTACAGGCGTGAGCCACCACACCTGGCCTATGTTTATATTTTGATTGCCAAGATACCATCTATTTCTGTTTTTTGCCAAATATCTGAAATAAATGTCAACATTTTTTTTTTTGAGATGGAGTCTCCCTCTGTCCCCAGGTTGTAGTGCATTGGCACAATCTTGACTCACTGCAATCTCCACCTCCTGGGTTCAAGCAATTCCTCGCCTCAGCCTCCCGAGTAGCTGGGGCTACCTGCGTGCACCACCACACTTGGCTAATTTTTTGTATTTTAGTAGAGACTGGGGTTTCACCATGTTGGCCATGATGGTCTCAATCTCCTGACCTCGTGATCCACCCGCCTCAGCCTTCTAAAGTGCTGGGATTACAGGTGTGAGCCACCACGCCCAGCTGAATATCAGCATTTTTAATAGATACAAGTATAAGCTTCTAAAATGCAGGTTGAATTTTGTTTTCTAAAATTTGTTTGCATTTGGTAACCTTGTCTATTTGGAGTACATGTGTAGTGTTGTAAAAACAGGAAAACCGCTAACTTCCAGCACAAATGTACAAAATTTGATGCACTATGATTTTAAATTTAGATCTTTTAAGGGGGAAGTTTGCCTATTTATCCTGAATTTTATCAGCCCAACTGTTACCAGCTATGGGTTCTTGGGCTTTTAATACAATAGAAATTGACCTGAGGACAAAAGAGTTTTCCTAAACAAGGCTTGAGAGAGAGAGACTGAGTCTGGCTGGCCCCGGAGGAGTTAGGCAGTTTTAAAGGGGCTATGGCGGGAAAGTGATGTTTAGGCATGTAGAGGCAGGGAACTTTTAGCCCCTGTGCAGTTCATAACATGCTTCTTCATGTGTCACATGTCTCATTAGCATGTTTAATCTTCACCCCGGTGTGATTTTTCCTACCATAATGAAGCTAAGGTTAAAGATTACTCCATTCTTCTGGCCTTGAGGGCATGTGGGAGATAGGGTTAACTCCCTTGAGTAGGATTTATGTTGAGCACTGCTTATTTTAGCTTCTTCAAGGTCCTCCAATCAGTGGGTATGGCGCCTTGAGCAAGATTTATGGTGCAAGGTCTGAATGGTCTGATTGGGGTCCTCACCAGCTTGCAGTAAAGTCCTTGGTGGGGCACGGGGGAGGGAGGCCCAGTCCCATCCCTACTCTGTCTCACAACAAGGCTATCTTTTTCTGTTCTGAGTGAGGGAAAGCAGAAAAGGAAAGGGAGGAGGGAAAGAAGAGGAGGAGGGGAACGTGGTATGAATGGAGAAGGAGCAATTACTCATCTGTGTGGAAACGAGGCACCAGCTGTAGGACATACGGCAAATTTCCTCTTTCTCTGGGCCTCTTTGTAAAATGAGAGAAGAGAGCCAGGTTTTTCTCGATCTCCTTCCAGCTCTGAAATGCTAGGATTTAAAATCACGTGGCATATATATGGAAACTATCCGAAGTAAGTAGAGGGAAGAAACGCTCGCAGAAATGAGTGAAATAGAAAACAAAAACACAATACCAATGATCAATAAAAATAAAACCTTGTTCTTTGAAAAGACTGGAAAAATAAAAAAGGCAAGCCCCTGGTAAGACAGATCAACAAAATAGGTTGTAGATAAAATGTGCAAAATACCTGGCAGATAAGAGGTAGTCTCCTAATGACAGGGATGATGACACCACCTCCCTATTTTATTTTTATTTTTCTCTTCCATCTTCTTTATTTTTCTTCCTCTTATCTTTTACTTTTATTTGTATTTCCCCCTTTATTCCGTATCCGTGACTTGGACACTGGCACTCTGAGACACCTGGGTAACGAAGAGGTTACTAGCCCTCCTGCCCTGGTAAAACCCTGGCATTGAGGGCTACTGTAGTTGCCACTTCCTTACAGCAGATGGCACTGCAGGCCAATGGCTGTGTTGTCAAACAAGACAAATTGTGTGGTTTTCTTCATTGATTTTAAGGTATTTTCCCTCATCTTTATTTTAATTAATTATTTTTTTTTGAGACAGGGACTTGCTCTGTTGCCTAGGCTAGAGTGCAGTGGTGTGATCATAGCTCACTGTACCTTTGAACTCCTGGCTCAAGTAATCCTGCCTCAACCTCTCCTGAGTATCTAGGACTACAGGTGTACACCAGCATGGTCAGCTAATTTTTTAATTTTATTTTTTGTAGAGAGGTGGTCTTGCTATGTTGCCCAGGCTGTTCTTGAACTCTTGGGCTCAAGGAGTCCTCCTGCCTTGACCTCCCAAAGCCCTGGGATTACAGGTGTGAGCCACTGCACCCAGCCGACCATCTTTATGTTTTATTTTTTGCATTTAATATTTCCAAATAGTGAGGCATCTTATATTTGACATATATATTTATTGTGGTGTTTTATGCTTCCCCAAAGCTATTATTACATTGATGTCCTCATTAAATCTTACAATTGTCTTAAAATGAAAGATATTCAATATTGTTATGCATCTTAGCACTGCCTGGAACAAATTGATATCCTGTATAGACTAAAAGCACTGAGTACAAGTTCTTACTGAAGAATTTTAAATGGTGCATTATTTAGTTGTCTGGAAATCACTGGACCTTTGGAATTGAGCTGACTCAGGGTTTGAAACTAGGTTCAGACGGTTGCCAACTGTGTGATCTTGGGAAAATTACTTATTCTCTGTAAGCCTCTGTTTCCTCATCTTTAAAATGGTGCTAACAATGGCTAATTTGGAAAATCGTTATTGTTTGCCTACCCTATAACTTGGCCCCAAACCAACTTATTGGTTGGTTATCGTTATTAGTTTTTGAGACAGAGTCTCGCTGTGTCACCCAGGCTGAAGTGCAGTGGCGCAATCTCAGCTCACGGCAACCACCGCCTCCTGGGTTCAAGTGATTCTCCTGCCTCAGCCTCCCAAGTAGCTGGGATTACAGGCACATGCCACCACGCTTAGCTAATTTTTTAGTAGATACAGGGTTTCACCCTGTTGGCCAGGCTGGTCCCCAACTCCTGGCCTCAAGTGATCCGCCTGCCTCAGCCTCCCGAAGTGCTGGGATTACAGGTGTGAGCCACCACCGGTTTGGTTATTATAGGTTCAATAACCCATAGCTAGTGTTATATAAATTTTAAAAGCCTAGGTTAACAATGAAATAGGAAACAGACCTGTTTAATTTGTAGCAAATTAGGAGAATGTGCTTGTACAACTCAATGAATCAGCTGATTTGACTCAAAGTCCATCAGCTGATTGACTTGGGAGCTGTGGGTCTTGGGCCCTTGTTTGGTGCACAGCCCAGATGGCACTGCTTTATCACCGCTAGCAGTGTGGCTCCCAAGACAGAATCTCCTGGGGCGTTTCTCAAACAGGCAGATCCTGGGCCCACCCAGACTAGATTAAGATCTCTAAAGGCAGGGCACAGAATCTGTCTTAAACAAGTTGTATATATCATTTATAGGAACACAAAAAAGCAGTAACTCTGACCTAGAATATGAATTCCTATAGACTAGTGCTGCAGATATAGTAATATTAATTTGCTTATTGGATAGTGGGAAAACAAAACAATCAGGCAGCTCGGGCTCTTTTTGTCCTTTCTGCTCCCCGCCCACCCCGTGTTGTGCGTCTTTCACAAGTTGTTGCACTTGCAGGAGCTTCTGCCACGGTCATGAACGGGTCTGGCATGACAACGATGCCAGAGAAGAAGTGCCAACTCCATTGTGTGAGGCTGTCAGAAAATGAGATTCTAGATTGGTGAGCAAGAGTTATAGATAACTGAGGTTAACTTTTTAAAAGTTCACATTTGTTATGGGCTGAATTGTGTCCCCCCAAATTCATATGTTGAAGCCCTAACCCCTAATACCTCAGATTTGTGATGCAAGGTCTGGATGGTCTGATCAGGATCCCCACAGACCGATCAGCTTGCAGTAAAAGTCCTTGGTGGGGAATGGGGGAGGGAGGTCAAGTCCCATCCCTACTCTGTCTCACAACAATGCTGTCTTTGTTCTGAGAGAGGGAAAGCAGAAAAGGAAACGGGGCCTGTAAAGAGGTAACTAAGTTAAAACAGAGTTGTTAGGTTGGGCCCTAATACAATTTGACTGGATGACCGTGGGCGCTCCCTTCACAGAAACCTGGTATGTGTAGAGGGCTGATCCAGGCATAGTTGCGTTCTAGGACACAAATTAAATGACAGGCAACAAGGCCATAGTGGGGTAAACCACAGACAGTGCTGGATATCAGCTCAGGATGGGACAGGAGAGGGCTCCATGGCTGACAGCACTGACAGATGTGAGTTCATGTTCACTGCCAAAAAGCACAGCTGCTGTCACAGGGCTTATAGCAGCACTCGGAGCATGAAGAATGTAAACCACTGTGTCTTTTATGGATTGATATGTCTATTTACTTTTATAACAAATGATTTAAGAGACAAATAACGTTATAATGAAATCGATCAGTATGGATGCTTTAAGTGGGGGGACTATGTGTGCCTCAACTATCTCAAAGGCACACAGTCATTATTAGTAACAAAAATGATTGTACTAAGTGCTAATTTTGAGGATTATTGTGAGCAATTTGTGTGGGGTGGTGGTCGGCAGGCCCGTTTGCCCCACACTGAATGTCCCAGCCCTGCCTGCTGCCTCAAATCTGTCGCGGGGTCTTATTGTGTGTGGGCCTCTTGCTGCTCCTGCCGCATTTCTGCTCTCTGACATTCTCTTCCCTTTGACTTGCTCCTCAACCTTGCTTTGCTTTTCTTTTTCCTTTTCTCTCTCATTCTAAATTTTATAATCTTAGTTTCTCTGTTTTTAGAGCCATTTCTAAGTAATGAGAATATCCCTCATTTTGTTAACTAAGACGGTTATATAAGTTTCTCTTACCCAACCCTCCTCTACATCTTTGGAAGATTTACTGAGTATTCATTTCAAAATAATAAAACTAAAGAATGTTTTTAATACTCACAAATTAAAGATATTGGAACACTACTAAGTGTAAATAGCACGAAACCAAAAATATTTTACTCTCTGCATTTGAACAGCATGGAAAGACTGTGGAATCAAGTGTCACATCTATCTAAACCTCCCTCCCATATAGGTTTTATAATAATGCATTTTATTATAGCTGCTTTCATCTGCTCATATTCAGCTCTTCTTGGATTTTTAAAAAACGAGCTCTTGTGCTTGAAGCCTTTCAGGGCAGGCTTCAAGGGCAGGGGTGGTGGTTGTTCTGGACAGTTAAGGGCAGTTAGGGTGGCACAGGCCAGAGGGAGGTCATGACCCAGGGACCAATAACACAGTTCAGACAAAGTGCTTCTCAAATGGAAATGATTTGGCTTTAGGGATCCTGTAAGAGCATTTAGATGGTGTCAGGCTGTCAGTCTGTTCCAGCTGTAGATGCCTCTTGCTACCAAAACACAAAAGTGACCTGGAGAAGCAAGAGTGGGGCCCATTAGCCAGGCTGGGCCAAGTGCTCCCTGTGGACGGTGACAGCAACTCCCACTATGCAGGCCCAGGGCAGAGCTATGGGGGAAATGGTGGCTCCCTCTCCCAACTGCTTGCCAGATCCTAGCTGGCTCACAGCAGCCGGTTCCCTGGGGCAGGCTGGGACCAGGTGAGGTGGACGAGGCACCAGGGGGCCTGAGAGCAGACGCTTCCTTAAATCTGGACCCTAGATGCCCAACTTACCTCACCCCAGTCTCAGCCCTGTTCTGGCAACTTTTAACTGCCCTTACTCCAAGTACTCATAATTCAAACCAGAAGATGGAGCCAAGTAACTTGAAAGAGAGCACAGGGCTCTCAATTGGTTATTAACCAGATGAAACAAATGACTTCGAGAACTCTGCAATTCTAGGTGGAGCACAGGCCTCTGAGGCAATGCTTCTGTTAACTAATTGTTTAGTAAAATGAAAACTGATCTAGGATTTCTCATCTACCCTAAATAAAAGTCCTATTGCATTATGTGTGGCTGTTCATTCTCTAGGGAAATGGGAAGATACAAAGTGAAACTAAAGTGGGGGCAGAATGGGAAACAAACGTAACAGAAATAAAGGCACAAATTTAAAGAGTAATGCAAAAGAAGGCTGGAATAAACAGAAGGCCCATCATGTCAAGAAAGGAAAACATTGTAAAAATAGGACTTGTTTCAAAGTTAATTTGTACATTTAATGCTATTTCAAACTAAATCCACTAGGATTATTTCGTGGGGTAGAAGTCTTGGCAAAGTATTCTTAAAATTTACCTAAGTGTATATTCAGGCAATTTGTCAAATTCAAAAGGAGATTGGGTCATTGTGGGAGTACTTGTGTTATCAGTGCACATGATAGGGTTACAGTGATGGAAGGATGACTTCTGTGGAGCATACTCAGTGGCCTAAAGATACTGCATATTACATACACTGTGCAAGAATTAACTACGTGTTATGGAGAGAAAGACTACATAAATAATAATGAATAAATAAAATTAATTCTTGTTGGAACAAAGCTACACATAAATAAATGAATAAAATAAATAAGCAGTAATAATAGAAAGAAAGTGTATAAGTTCTCAATTCACATCATGGCTTCAAATACATTCCGGATGAATGAGAATTAAACAGACATTGTATCATAGAAAAACTTCACAGATGTAAATTTTACTATTTGCCAAGTTTCTAGAAGATGAAGGACTAAGTTTTCAAGTAATAGAAAATCATATTGGAAAATACTTGACTACAGACCTAAATTAATGTAAAATGATACGAATTCAAAACTAGGGATTGTCATATCTACTGCAAATAGTTTCTACAAACCTTGTATCTTTATTCTAAGGTAGGATCATAAAAATTTTAGGGGAAAACAACAGAAAAATGGGCAAAAATGTTGGCCAATTTACAAAGGAAGACATGCAGACACAGGAATAAATTATCATGTGAAAAATGTAAACTCCAGTTATTAAAATGAAAACAACAGTGATATAGCATTCACTGACTTAAATGTCTTAAGTACTGTATACACTTTAAAAATAAAATGATCCAGATGTTGGACAGAGTGCAATGAAATCGTATGCTTACACTGAGAAGAAATTGGTTTGTGTTTAACATATGAATACCACAAATCTTTAAATTTTCCTCTCTCGCTGCATAGACCACTGGAAAGTGGATTCTTATTCTGGCTTAGCCCTAATAAATGTACTTCAGCACATCCCCACATGAAGTGCAGTATAATGGATGAGAGCTCGAATTCCAAACTTTGACTGTTTTGTCTCTCACTGGTTTTGTGAATTTGAGCAAGTTACTAACTTTCTAGGCCTCCATTTTCTCTTTTTTTTTTTTTTGACACAGAGTCTCGCTGTGTCACCCAGGCTGGAGTGCAGTGGCGTCGTGATCTTGGCTCACTGCAACCTCAGCCTCCTGGGTTCAAGTGATTCTCCTGCCTCAGGTTTCCAAGTAACTGGGACTACAGGCACCCACCACCATGCCCAGCTAATTTTTGTATTTTTAGTAGAGATGGGGTTTCACCATGTTGGGCAGGCTGGTCTTGAACTCCTGACCTCATGTGATCTGCCCGCCTCAGCCTCCCAAAGTGCTGGGATCACAGGCATGAGCCACCACACCTGGCCTAGGCCTCCATTTTCTTATCTATAAAATGGACATAATAATATTTACCTCTTTGCTACAGGAATTAAATGAAATTATATAGGATGAATTTAACACAGTGCTAATACACAATAAGTATTCAATAAATGCTAGTTGTTTCTTTTCTTACTTTTCCCTTTTACCTGGATTTTTCCACTTAATCAAGTTATGTAACTGTGTTTGCTTTTGTAAACTGCTTCAAATCCTTTTTGGAGCCTGGCTGAACATAAATTAATCCATATTACCAGTACTTTCTTAAAGCATTATACCAATTTATGATGGAATTCCAACGCAAAAGAGTAATTAGATAACAGGGTCAGTTGTAATAGAGACTAGTTTGATAACAGGTCAGTTGTAATACTGTAACTACTATCCTAAGACTTAAAAAGCTCATGACCTTTGATACAGTAATTCCATTTTTTGGATTCTACACATGTTAAAAAAACAATTTTACATATGTAAAAAGATTAAAGTTTTCATATAAAATTTGTACAGAATTTATTTATAGTTCTGTTTATAATAGCTAAAACAATCAGAATCTTCCTTAAAAAAGAAATAATTAAATTATTCACTCAAGAACACTTTACACAGTTATTAAAATGTTTTTGAAAATTATATGATAACATGGTACACACTTTTCATATAATATCAAGTGAAAAAAGTGATTAATTGTGTCTATAAATTGTCTAAAGCAATCTAAGATAACTCTACAAAGAAAAAGATGGAAAGGAAATATGTTAGTGTGTTAATAATGGACTTTGAGAAACAATAGATGATTTCTAAATCCTTTTTTCCGTGCATTTCTGTAATTCCCCATTTTCTTTAATAATGAGGCTCCCCACCCACACACAATGCCATTTAAGGTCCCTGTTTTTAACTCATGGATAAACACAAAGGACAACTCAGTTTGAAATGTTCTTTGGACATGATGTCATCATCATTTCATGAATCGTCTAAGGTATGATACTGCGACAGAGAGTCACTTTTAGGCCTGTATAATGGAAAGCAGGAAACCTTTTACAGAAGGAGATTGGAAAGCAAAATCTTTGTACCAGTCTCTGAAGTTACAGAAAGAATTCCAAAATCAGGGAAGTGAACTTTCAGAGCAGAGTTCATTGCCCAATTGGGCAAAAGACCCTCAAACCGAATTTCTGGAAAGAAGTAAGCACAATCCAAGTAGAACATGTTGTTACTGTCATTCTAAGTATTGTTTTTTTAACCTAAAGTTATCAAAATAAAGACACTTTAGAACCCTAAGAGAAAATTATATACTTTTAATTTTTATGCTGTCTTGTCTTTTTCTGATTATAAAATTTAAATATACAAAACGTATAAAGAAGGAAATGAAATTTGCTCGTAATCCCAGCACCCAGAGAATGGCCACTGTTAAGATTTTCTGATGTGAAATCTCTCATTTTCTCTCTGATATGGATAGAACTAATATTTCTTTTGTGCTTACCAAATGCTTGACACTGCTTGGATAATTTTACCTGTATTAACTCATCTCATTCTCACAACAATCTTCTGAGGTAGGTACAAGGATTATCTTGTGAAGTTCAGTTTTTTGAGCAAGATGGTGTAACTGGGAAGTTGCAGAGCCAGGATGTGGGAACCCGGAAGGTCATGCTTTGCCTGTACTCCTAACTTCTCTTTTCTACGGCTTAGATTTATTATAAATACAGTACACATTTCCCAAAATGAGATTATGCTGTGCCTAATGATTTGTACTGTAACCTGCTTTTTCTTTTTATGTATCTGAACATCATTCCAAATAAGTAGATATCAATCCATTTCATTATTCTTAATGTCTGTTGTATTTTGTTTCATGGATAATGTATTTAACTGTAATTCATATGGCTGGATATTTTGATGTTTTCACTATGAAAGGCAGCAGTGAAGTGTACATCTTTACATGCAAATGTGCATTTGAGAGGTTATTTCAAAAGAATAGTTTCTCAGAAGAGTAAACACCCATATCAAAGTGAAGCTTTTCAAGGCTGCTGCCAAAGGGCCCTTGAGAAAAATTGTGCCAATTACATTCCCACTAGCAGCCCAGGGGAGTGTGCTTTTCTCAACATTCTAGAGTGTTTTTCAAATCTTTTGACTCACTGGAAGACATACATTTTGTATAGTGACCCACTTACACACACACACACACACACACACGCACACACACACACATACACACAAGTATAACTGAAATAAATTTTATTATTTTCCTGACTAGGCGCAATAAACTTTCTCTCTTTTCTCCTCTTCCTTTTCTTTTCAAAAACATTTTTTAAAATACCAGATACTGTGGGGTTAAGTTCATGATCCATGAATGGGTAGTAACTCATGGTTTGAAAAAACACTATGTTAATGCTTGGGTAGTAGGATTCTTTTTAGTATTTGCCTATTTGACAATATGAGATAGTGACAAGTTATTATCCTATTCTTTAATCACTAGAGAGGCTGAGTATTTTGGACAATTATATTTTTGGAGAGAGTAAACTAGAGTTCATTGTTTCTCAACCTTCAGTGCATATTAGAATTTTTAAAAAGAATCCTTTAATTAATTTCTGGACCAAATAATCTCTAGATTATTTGGCTCAGGTATGAAAATTTGTGGCTAAGGCTGAGAACACATGCCATAGATTACTAACATTCATTTAACTGTTCAAATGCACTCTGTTTTTGCCCTTTAAACACCACATATTTTAAAAACATCATAGTCATCTGAAGGTTAATTTAGGGTTAAGTATGGAGTTAGGGAAGGATTCTAATTTTGACTTATGAACTGTTAGCTGCATAAATCACAGTTTTTAAAATCCAGTGCATATTTGGGTCTTATTCAGTGGTAAATTATGGTGAAGAGATTCACATTATGGAGATAGTTTCGATTCTCATGAATATAATTATACTGTGGGAGAACCAAGGTACTATTTAGTATTTCAGAGTTCCATCAGATAGAGGGTTCCAGTTGCCTACTGGAAATTCTACCTAGATGGTCCTCTGAAACCCCAAATTTAATGTGTCTTGCCAATAGAGTTCTTAACTCCCTCCTGCGTTTTCCCAAACCCATCTTCCTTCCTCTGTTTATGGCCCAGTGGACAATAATATGCTTTGCAATAAGACAGAGGTTTCTTTACATTGTGGATACTGGAAATGTACCATTTGGTGGCCCAAACCAGCCTGCAGTAATGCGGATGGGGGTGAGGCAGTGGTCTGCTGGCCTGAGCCCTGACCACTGGGATTTCAGCTCTGAAAGCTGGAGAACGCCAGCCTGGGACAGCGCTCCCTCCCTCTTCCCATTTTCTTTCTTTTCTTTTCACACAGAATCTTGCTCTGTTGCCCAGGCTGGAATAAAGTGGCATAATTATAGCTCACTGCAGCCTCAAACTCCTGGGGTTCAGTGATCCTCCTGCCTCAGCCTCCTGGAACTACAGGTGCATGCCACCACACCTAGCTATTATTATTATTTTTTTTGTAAAGACCCTGGCCCCAAGTGGTTCTCCTGTCTTGGCCTCACAAAGTGCTGGGATTATAGGCATGGGCCACTGCGCTCGGCCCCTCTTCCTGTTTTTTTTGTTTCTCTGTTGTGCATGGAGAGGACTGCAGGATAGAACAGACACTCACAGGTGGTTCTTAGAAGACCAGCCTCTGGTACACAGGACTGCAGTGGGGACATAAAGACAGCAGAGTAGTGAGTCTATAGCAGATGTTATCTGGATGACTGGCAGAGGTGAGAGATTTAAATGACTTCCCAAAGGGCTGGACAAATTGATGCATGGCAGGTGACTATGAGAAGCTGGGGTTGAGTCAAAGGTGACCATTCTGGTCTTTCCACAGTGTTTGTCCTTAGTGTGCTATTGGTCATACTGGCAATTCCCAAGTCTCCAGTTTTCTCTATTACTGCTCCTTTAGAAGAGTGCCAGAGTAGAAAAAGCTTTAATCTTGAGCAAGTTATCTAACCTTTCTATTTCATCTATAAAATGGAGTAATAATATACTGTTGGGTCTGTGAAGTCCCAGCACAGGGCCAGGCCCTTGGCAGGCACTCAATTAAACGACAGCCCTTTAGAAGGAGCCAGCTGTGATGGTCAGGATCAGACCCTCTCCACACATTCAGGTAGGCAAGTGCCCGAGATCTCAGACGGTCAAGTGGAGTGCCCGGCAAGGGGGCTGGAAAGTGGTGGGGTGGTGGGTGGGCTGTGAGTCAGCCCATGGTCCCTGTCATCTTCTCCTGCGGTGTCCAAAGCGCTCCCCACTAGAGCAGCACAGCTCTGCAGAGATGCAGAAGAACAGTTATGGATCCAGTCAGATGATGGATCAGCTGTTTGGCTTTTACCTGCTGTTCACCCAAGTTTACCTACTTACAAAGAGAAGACTACCAGCAACCTAGAGAAAGAATAGAAAGTCCAGCCATCTTCCAGGCTTTGAGTCTCAGATTATGGGAGTGTGGATTTTCCTCTGGTTGTCCATGGTCACTAGAGGTCAATGATCAAGTCATCCAACCCAGACATCAGTTATTTAGAGCTGGAAAACAGAAAACAAGGGAGCACTACATCCTGTTGGGTCACATCCTGTTCACGATGACAGGAAGCAGGGCAGCAGACCAAGACGGGTAGAAAAACATGACGCTTACGAGGCATTTGCACGCTATATGTGCACGTGTGTTTTGGTATACAGTTTTTAAAGACACTGTGAATCAATGCCCATGTTACGCTTTTGGAAATTCTCAAGTTTCTTGTCAAATAAAATTGGCTAAAAGCCAAGTCTTTATTATCTGACTGTGCTGGGCCTAAAACCATGCCAATTTAAGAAAGAGAAAAATACCCTATTTGCCATCTGAAAACTGATCACAAAGGCACTGAGTGTTTCCCCCAGGAATAGGAATGCAATGTTGGGAATTTCTCAGTTACACTCCTAGTGAGTATGAGATTGTGAGTCTTGCCTGGAAAAGGGAAGGTTGTTGCCTTTCTCAAAGGGAAGGGATGGCTTATCCCAGCCATGGGCACCCCGTAGTACATTGCCTGAGAGGCATCAGGCTGGTGTGGAATTGCAGGCACACAACCCCCCTTGCCTGAAACATAATGTGTCTTTCCTTCATTCAGCTTTTTAGACTCAGGATGGCAGAAGTCCCTTCCGGCCCTTTCCCTTCACCTCCACTGATTTCGTTCATTTTCCCTTTCTTCTTCTCTCCCCTTCTCTTCGGTGTGTTTCGGGAAAGATAATGGCTGCATAACGGCTCCCAGGCTCCTTTTTATGGGGTTGGGATTAAGGAGAAAGTGCCGTCTCTTGGGTTTTAGGTTGATAATTAGCATCCTTCAGGAAGTTCTATGAGAAACCCCCTCCAGTTCTGGACTTTCTGCTAATTCAGGACTGCAGTGCTTCAAAGGTATCTCAAGCATTCAGGATGGTGGTTCTCAAACTTTCGGATTATTGATCCCAATAACCTGTCTTTAAGGTTTAAAAACCATGTACTTTGCAATTTGTTCTCAATGGCTTGCTGGCTTTCTTCTTGGGTTTCTTTTCATTCATGGTAAGTAATTGTGCTAGGAATGGGCCACAGTCACTAAGAAATTGTCTCTTAGGGTCATCCATGCCTCATGGGACTGGATGGGAGGGAACCTTGTAGGTAGGTAGGTCTTCTAACGTCTTTGCCTGTCATTCAGTATTTTTAGATGTTACTACTTAGAAAAAGAGATAGAAAAGAATAATATTGACTGCTAAGATCTACATATGGGGAGTAGGGCTTTTATTCTAAAAATTTTAAATTATTGAAATCCAGCACAAATGTGATGCATAATTTTTATCCCAAAATAAAATTGTGGTTTCATTTGTGGATGTCACCTGCTAGTTCTTGTGATATGGACTTTTTTTTAACCTATTTAGAGTATTATCATGAATATTTTAAGTTTTCACCTAAATTTATGTATCAGAGATTTAAAAAAAAATGGGCTGGGCGCGGTGGCTCATGCCTGTAATCCCAACACTTTGGGAGGCCAAGACAGGCAGATTACCTGAGGTCAGGAGTTTGAGACCAGCCTGGCCAAAATGGTGAAACCCCTTCTCTACTAAAAATACAAAAAAATTAGCCGGGTGTGGTGGTGCACACCTGTAATCCCAGCTACTCAGGAGGCTGAGACAGGAGAATCACTTGAACCCAGGAGGCAAAGGTTGCAGTGAGCTGAGATCATGCCACTGCACTCTAGCCTGGGAGGCAGAGTGAGGCTCCATCTCAAAAAAAACAAAAAAAGAGAAAATAACAATTAGACCTACTGTTGGTGCTGATGGATGAAGCAGCAGAATGATGACAGTAAGCAGTGGCCTTCCTGCCTGGCTTTGCCTTTGGGGCCTTCAACATTTAGTATTTCAGCTTGGCCTTTAAAAAATGGGAGCTTATGAATAGCTACCTTACAAATATATTAGGTGGAAAAATAATTGGTGTGTGATTTTGGGGCCACCAAGATGCAAATATGTGGTATCAAATGCATCAATACTGACAAAGGGTTCCAATATCTGGGCAGGCAACCAGGCAGAACTGCCTCCTTCAGTTGTTTATGTCATTCACTTCTTTCTTTTCTTTTTTTCCCTCAGTTTTCAGCTATTCCTTCCTCAAAATCCTGCTCAAGTCTAAGAGCAAGGATCCTACTTGCTAACTGCCGTGTGCTAGGCAGGGTGCTAAGCACTTTACTCATGTATCTCATTTAGTCCTACTACGCCACGAGAGAGATACCATCATCCACACTTTACAGATGAGCAAATGGAACCGCTAGTTAAGAATCTTGCTCAAGGTCACATCGGTAGTAAGGGATGGAGCCAGTGTTCTCACACAGATCTTTGCAGTTAGCCCTTTCTAATTACAGATCAGGCTCTTTTGCAACACTGCACTGCCTTTCAATGTGGAGCCTGGGAGAGAAATGACAGAAAAAGATGTGTTAGAGTGGACTGTTTATTCTTTGAATGATCTCTGTCTCTCTCTTTATTTTTCTTTTGTTTTTGATGCTTGAATTTACTGTCACCGCCTACAAACTGGGGACATTCATTATTGGATATTACTGGTTAGAGAATATGGTTTTATGTAATAAGGAAAGGAATTTCAGAAATGTAAACTGCAGGAAAAGAAACACAGCAAATTTCCAAATGTCTGGGTTCCTTTTTTTTCCTTTTGTAAATGATTTGGTTGGTTCTATTTGGAATGAAAGTTAACTGCCTAGAGGATAAAAATATCCTCTTTTGTAGTTTTTACCTCGAACAGCAACAACATACTATGTGTTTTCATGGAAAGATCTATTTTTAGAGAGAATGCAAGCCACCCTCAGCCCTGTGAGTAATAACTGTTTGGCACAATGATACTTACAATAGATAATCACTCTAAGTCCTTCTTTGAGAGCCTTATGAATTGTTTTTATTACACAATTTGTACGTGTTATTTTTTGATACATGAAACCTCATTTAATTAAAAAAAACCCCAAAGGATATATGTATACAGCTTTGGGAATTCCTTTTACTTGCTGTATAATGATTCACAATTTAAATATACCACATTGGGTGGAGGAAGTACCTATCATGGTCTTATGAAAATAAAAACTATGAACCAGGAACAGAAACTGCAGATTGCTGCATGCTCATCATTCCTCCTGTAGGTGGGAAGTGGCCTCCGTGCACATTATGTGAAGGCCATGAAATGAAACGACTGCTGAATGGTCAATGGGATGATCCTAGGGAGAGGGAATGGGCTGTTTTCTCTTGGGTGCTTAAATTAATGACGTTTATTTTTTATTTTTGGTATACTTTTCCCTAGATTCACAAGTTTGGCCATCTAGCTTAAAAAAGCCAGAGTTGATCCCTACTCTCTGACGTATTCAAATGGCTAAACAAAATAGAAAAAGTGACTAAACTATAGAATTCTGGACTCAGAGAGTCACGGTTTCCTAGAATTATAGAGATGAATGCAAGAGATATCGTAGAGATGATTCCTGGGTTAGGTGGGTGGTCTTCAACTTTGAGATTCTGTCATTTGATGACTTTTACTCTGCTGGATCTGATAAGTTTATTCTGGGAGACAATTTTTCTGCCATTCAGAATCTCAGAGAGGTTTTAACCAAAACAGTCTCTCAATAAAAGCCCCGTGTCAGATACTCTCCTTTGTAGGGAAGCAGTGCCAACAGTAGCTGGGAAGAACTGAGTGGCCTCAAACAAAAAGAAAAGGAAAGCAAGTTTGAAAGATATAATTGTCATTATTTCCTTTGGAGAGATCATTATCTTGACATAAAAATTACATTTCATGTATAACCCACCATTTGTAAATAGAGTCATGGGTCTGCTGCTAGTAGATGTGGGCAACGAACACTTGCCAGAATTGTGTGTGTGTTTTGCTCTGAATTTCGTTGCACAAACTGGTAGGTATAGTTTGGTTCAGATTTCATCCAGCTGTATTATTTGGAGTGATAATTTCATCAGTGATTCAAATAAGTTGAAATTTATAGATTTAGAAAGAGATCATAAGCATGATTTGATTTGGGTTATATGTTTTGTGAAAATTTAAAAATATCTTTTAAACCACCCACAGAACTTTCCAAGTATGAAGAAAGAAAGATTTGCAGTGTGGCCAAATGGGCCAGTTAGTTTTACCTAGGATTTTAAGATTCTTGAACTCAGTCCTTGGGTGGCTCTGGATCTGGAAGGGTCACAGAACAGGTTCCAGAGAGTAGCTTTGTAATAAATTTAATTTCATCTCTGAATTAATAAAGTAAGAGTTAATTAGAAATTAGAAGTCTTGTGATGAATTTCTCAGTCTTTAAAATTCAGTGATCTTGGCTCCAAGTAATCATTGCTATAGATTTGGAAGATGGTACATAGAAGATGGAATAGTACCTGCACTTCACGATGACTGTGAATTCTTTTGTTCTGACCCAATGACTGAGCCCTCCCAGGTGAGATAATCAGAAGACAGCAAAGGTTTTGAAGGAGAGGCATGCAACAGAAACTTCTGTGCTTTCAAAATGAATTACAGGTTGAGGAAGGCAAGTGGAAAGCTTTTGTCCAAATTGATTTTCATATTAGCAAGAATGATTTATGCCTGGGGAAAATTAAAGCTCATGAAATCAGTATGAATTTAAGTCTACAATCTCAAGTATGCAAGAATTAGCTCCGTTTTAAAAAATGACTTTATGGGGTTTAATTTATTAGGTTATTGCAAAAGTCATTGCGGTTTTGTCATTAAAAGTAATGGCAATACATATGTATTCTGTACAACTCATCCATTGTAACTGCATAGTTGATTTTTAGTAAATTTCCAGATTTGCTACCATAACTACAATCCAGTTTTAGACCACTTCTATCATCTTCAGAAGGTTTCTCTGTGTCTGTTTGCAGTCAATCCCACTTCCCACCCTCAGCCTCAGGCAACCACTGATCTGTTTCCTGTCTTCATGGTTTTGCCTTTTCTAGAAGTTTCATGTAACTGGAGTCAAGCAATATATTATATTTTGTGCCCGGCATTTTTCACTTAATAATATTTTGAGTTTTACACATGCTGTTGCACATATTAGTAGTTTGTTCCTTTCCATTGTTTAGTAGTTTTCCATTAGAGATAAGCAACAATATGCTTATTCATTCGTTAGTTGATGGACATTTAAATTGTTTCTAGTTTTGGGTTATTGTGAATCCTGCTGCTATGAACATGTGCATACGAGTTTTTCTGTGAACATATGTTTTCATTTCTCATGACTGGACACCTAGAAGCGAAATTGCCGGGCCACGTAGTAAGTGTATATTTAACATGTTGAGAAACTGCAAAAATGTTTCCCAATGTTGCTGTACCATTTTATTTTCCCACCAACAATCTATGACTTAGTTAGGTCAGTCTTTTCTATTATGGTCATTCTAGTGGATGTGGTATTAATTTGCATTTCCCTAATGACTACTAATGTTGGGAAGCCTTTCTTGTGCTTATTAGTTGTATGTGTTTCCTTTTTTGATAAAATGTCTATTTACATTTTTGCCCATTTTAAAAACTGAGTTGTCTTTTTTTTTTTTTTTCTTTTTTTGAGACAGAGTCTTACTCTGTTGCCCAGGCTGGAGTGCAGTGGTGGGGCAACTTCGGCTCACCACAACCTCCACCTCCCAGGTTAAAGCAATTCTCATGTTTCAGCCTCCCAAGTAGCTGGGACTACAGGCACCTGCCACCACGCCCAGCTAATTTGTATATTTTTAGTAGAGACAGGGTTTCACCATATTGGCCAGGCTGGTCTCAAACTCCTGACCTCAGGTAATCCACCCACCTCGGCCTCCTAAAATGCTGAGATTACAGGCATGAGCCACTGTGCCTCACCAGAGTTGTCCTTTTTAATTGATAAATATATGTATCTATTTTGGGGGTATATGAGATATTTGGATGTCTCAGATATTACATATACTGTGTAAGGATCAAATCAGGGTAATTGGGATATCCTTCACCATTATCATTTATCTTTTCTTGATGCTAGGAACATTCAATTTATTCTCTCCTAGCTATTTTGAAATGTACAATAGATTATTGCTAGCTATATTCACCCTACTGTTCTATCGAACATGAAGTCTTATTTCTTCTATATAACTCTGTATTCGTACCCATTAACCAAGCTTTCTTCATTCCTCCCTCCCCTCTATCCTTCCCAGACTCTGGTAACCACCAGTCTACTCTTTGTCTTTGTGAGTGCCACCTTTTTAGCTACCACATATGAGTGAGAATATGTGATATTTGCCTTTCTATGCATGGCTTATTTCTCTTAACATAATAATCTCCAGTTCCATCCATGTTGCTGTAAATGACAGGATTTCATTCTTTTTTAATGGCCAAATAATATTCCATTGTGTATATACACCACATTTGATCCATAGACCTATTGATGGGCACTTAGGTTGATTCTGTATCTTGGCTGTTTTGAATAGTGCTGCAATAAACACGGGAGTGCAGATATCTCTTTGATACATTGATTTCCTTTCTTTTGGATATGTACTCAGTAGTGGGATTTCTGGATCACATGGTAGTTCTATTTTTAGTTTTTTGAGGCACCTCCATACTGTTTTCCATAGTGGCTGCACTAATTCACATTCCCACCAACAGTGTATGAGGGTTCCCCTTTCTCTACATCCTCGCTAGCATCTTTTTTATAAATGCCATTTTAACTGGGATGAGATGATATCTCATTGTAGTTTTGATTTGCATTTCTCTGATAATTAGTGATGGTGAGCATTTTTTTCATATACCTGTTTGCCACTTGTATGCCATCTTTTGAGAAATGTCTGTTAGATCTTTTGCTTGTTTCAAAATTTGATTTTTTAAAAACAATTGCATTGCATTCCTTATGTATTCTAGTTATTCGCCCTTTATCAGATGGATAGTTTGCAAGTATTTTCTCCTATTCGTGGGTTGTCTCTTCACTTTGTTGATTGTTTCTTTTGCTGTGCAAAAAGCTTTTTAGCTTGATGTAATCCCATTTGTCTATTTTTGCTTTTATTGCCTGTGCTTTTCAGGTCTTACACAAAATATTCTGCCCAGACCAATATCCTGAAGCATTTCCCTAATGTTTTCTTCTAGTAGTTTCATAGTTTCAGGTCTTAGATTTCAATCTTTAATCCCTTTTGACTTTATTTTTGTATATAAGAGAGATAGGAGTCTAATTTCATTCTTCATGTTTGTCTTATATTATTAAGTTGTAAGAGTTCTGCATACAAGTCTTTTATCAGAAATGTGATTTGCAAATATTTTCTCCCGGATGGTGGCTTCTGTTTTAATTTTCTTAGTGATGTCTTTTGAAAAGTAAACACTTAATTTTGATAAATTCCAATGTAATTTTTTTTCTTTTATGGATCTTGCTTTGTGTCACATCTAACAAATGTTTACTTAACCCAAGGTCACAAAGATTCTGTTTTATTTTTTTCTAGAAGTTTTGTAGACTTAGGACTTACATTTTAACCTATGACCCATTTTGAGTTATGTATGGTATGAGATTTTTTTTGTATATGAATATATAATTGTTCCAGTACCATTTATTGAAAAGACTGTCTTTTCCCTCATTGAATTGCTTTGTCACCTTTGTCAAAATCAATTGACTATAAATATGAGGATTTATTTCTGGACTCTATTCTGTCTGTTTGATCAATATGTCTGTCCATACACAAATAGCATACTGTCTTGATTACTGTGGGTTTATAGTAAATTTTGTTTCAGTCCTCCAACTTTATTCTACTTGTTCATTTTTTTTTTTAGTTGTTCTCAGTCCTTTGAATCTTCACATAAATTTTACAATCAGTTTGTTAATTTCTACAAAAGCAGGATCTCTGGATCATATGGTAAGAGTATGTTTAGTTTGGTAAGAAACTGTCAAACTGACTTCCAAAGTGGTTATACTATTTTGCAATCTTAACAGAAGTGAATGAGAGTTCCTCTCCTTAAGTTGCTCCACATCCTTACCAGCATTTGGTGATGTCACTGTTTTGAACTTTGTCCATTCTAATGTATGTGTAATTGTATCTCATTATTTTAGTTAGCAATTCTTTAATGACATATGATGTGGAATATCTTTTCATGTGCTTATTTACCATCTGTATATCTTCTTTGGTGAGGTATCTGTTTAGGTCTTTTGCCCGTTTTAAAATCAGGTTCTTCATTGTGTTATTATTGATTTTTATGAATTCTTTGCATATTTTGGGTAATAGTCTTTTATCAGATATGTCTTTTGAAAATATTTTCTCCAAGTCTGTGGCTTGTGTTTTAATTCTCCTAAAGGGTCTTTTGAGTTTTTAATTTTGATGAAGTCCAGCCTATTAATTTTTTTTCATGGATTATGACTTTGCTGTCATATCTAAAAAGCAATTGCCAAACCCAAGGTTATCTATATTTTCTCCTATGTTATTTTCTAGGAGTTTTATAGTTTCATGCTTTAAATTCAGGTTTATGAGCTGTTTTGAGTTAATTTTTGTGTTTAGATTTTTATATTTGGCACATGGATGTCCATTCATTCCAGCACCATTATTGAAAAGATCATCTTTTTTCCAGTTTATTGCCTTTGCACCTTTGTAAAAAATCAGTTGACTATATTAATGTGGGTTTATTTCTGGTCTTTGTATTCTATTCCATTTGTCTGTCTATTCCCTCACTATGCCACGTTATCTTGGCTACTATAGCTTTAATAGTAAGTATTGAAGTCAGGTAGTATTAGTCTTCTGTCTTTTTTCTTCTCCTTCAATATTTTGTTGGTTATTCTGGGTCTTTTGCTTCTCCATATAAACTTTACAATTAATTTGTTGATATTCACAAGATAACTTGTTGGGATTTTGATTTGTATTGCATTGAATCTATAGGTCAAGCTGGGAATTGCTGACATCTTCACAATATTGAGTCTGTCTATTAATACACATGAAATATCTATTTATTTAGTTCTTCTCTGATTTAGTTCACCAGAATTTTGTAGTTTCCTTCATATAGATATTGCACATTTAAAACAAAACTGATATCTAAGTATTTCATTTTTAGAAATGCTAATGTAGATAATATTGCGTTTTAAAGTTCAAATTTTACTTATTCATTCCTGGTATATAGAAAAGCAATTGACTTTTATATGTTGACCTTGTATACTGCAAACTTGCTGTAATTGCTGATTAATTCCAGGAGTATTTTTGTTGATTGTTTTGGATTTTCTCCATAGGCAGTCATGGTTATCTGTGAACAAGGACGGATTTATTTATTCCTTCTCAGTCTTTATGCATTTTATTTCCTTAAAAAATCATATTATGTTAGGACTTCCAGTGCAATGTTGAAAAGGAGTGGTGAGGGGAGACATTCTTGCCTTTTACCTGATCTTAGTGGGAAAGCTTGTAGTTTCTCACCATTAGGTATTATATTGTAGATTTTTTTGTAGATGTGCTTTATCAACTTGAGGAAGTTTCCTTCTATTTCTAGTTTGCTGAGTGTTTTCTTAATCATAAAGGGGTGTTGGAAGGCCCTTAAATTTTTGTTAGATTTATTTCCTACCATATGACACACAAATGTCTTACCAATAAGTCTAGTATAATTGCTACTTCTTGCTCACTAAGTGGAATCAGCATTCATCAATGTAATAAACCAGTGGTCTTATGGAAAGGAAAGACGATCAAGTCCCTGCAGACTGTAATATAACATTTAGGTCTGAAGGGTTGATATACCGCAAGGTAAGGCAGTTAAGGTGTATTGCTGGCTTTGCCAACTGAAGGCAAATCAGTTCTGGTAGTCTTTATTAATAGGTATTGAGGAAAAGCCATTTGTCAGACCAGTAACTGCATACCAGTAATAGGGCATGTGTTAATTTTCTCAAGCAGTGAAGCCTTATCTGAAAGACCAGCTGAAATTCGAGTCACCACCTTAAGCTTACTATAATCCACTGCCATTCTCCAATATCTATCTGTCTTCTGTACAGGCCAAATAGGCAAGCTGAATGAGGATGTGGTGGGAATCACCACCCGTGCATCCTTCCAACCTTTGATAGTGGCACCATTCTCTAGAATCCCTCTCATGAATGCAGTATTGCTTTCGGTTTACTGTTTTCCTAGGTAGAGACTATTCTAGTGGCTTACACTTGGTCTTTCCTATTGTAATGGCCCTCACTCCACAAGTCAGAGGACAAGCATGGGGATCCTGCCAGTTGCTGAATATGTCTATTCCAATTATTTACTCTGGAACCAGAGAAATGACCACTGAATGGGTTTGGAGACCCACTGGACTCACTGTGACTTGAGCTAAAACTATACTAATTACCTGAGTTTCATAAGTTCCCACTCTAGGACGGCATGGTAGCTCATGCCTGTAATCCCAGGACTTTGGGAGGGTGAAGGGAGTGAATTTCTCGAGCCCAGGAGTTCAAGACCAGCCTGGGCAACATGGTGAAACCTGGTCTCTACTAAAAATACAAAAAAATTAGCTGGATATAGTGGCATGAGCCTGTAGTCCCAGCTACTCTGGAGGCTGAGGTGGGAAAATTACCTCAGCCAGGGGACGTTGAGGCTGCAGTGAGCCAAAATCATGCCGCTGCACTCCAGCCTTGGCGACCAGAGTGAGACCATGTCTCTAAATAAATAAATAAATAAAGTTTATATTCTGACTGATAGACCACAGTGATGGTTTGGGTCTCCTAAGATTAATGTCAGTAATCCAGTAAGCCAGTGTCCAATAATCACCTAAAAGTCTGATTATTTTATTTTCCCTAATGCACAGTCACCCTGGCAAAAGGCCATAGGTCCTTTGGGGAAGGCTGAGAGAAAGATTAATGGTATAAACTTTTGGCAGTGTAATGGGTACTTCTTCAAGGAGCTCAAACCTCCCCTTCTTTCAAGGCATTTGGGATCTGTAAACTGGCTCAAGTCTAGGAATTGATTGCAGGAACTGCGACTCTGTTTTTATGATTCAAATTAGACTAAGTTCATATTGCCTGGAACTCTTCTGCTTAAACAGTGCAAATAAGAATGTAGTAGACCCGGTGTTTTAGCCTGTTCTTGAATTGCTATAAAGGAATACCTGAGACTGGGTAATTTATAAGAAAAGAGGTTTAATTGACTCACAGTTCTGCAGGTTGTACAGGAAGCATGGCAGCATCTGCTACTAGGGAGGCCTCAGGGAGCTTTTACTCATATGGCAGAAGGCAAAGTGGGAGCAGGCACTTAACATGGCAAAAGCAGGAGCAAGTGATATGAGGAGGTGACACACAGTTTTAAATGACCAGATCTCACAAGAACTTACTATTGCGAGGACAATACCACGGAGATGACACTAAGCCATTCATGAGAAATCCTCCCGCCATGATCCAGTCACCTCCTACCATGCCCCACCTCCAACATTGGGGATTATATTTTGACATGAGATTTGGGTTCATCCAAACTATATTACCAGGCCAGCCACGGTGCTCACATCTGTAATCCTAGTGTTTTGAGATTTTGAGGCAGGAAGATTGCTTGAGGCCAAAAGTTCAAGACCATCCTGGGCAATATAGCAAGACCCCATCTCTCTCTAAAAAAAATTAGCCAGGTGTGGGAGTGCATACCTGTGTTCCTAGCTACTCAGGAGGCTGAGATGGGGGATCCCTTGAGTCCAGGAGTTTGAGGCTGCAGTGAGCTATGATCATGCCACTGCACTCCAGTGTGGACAACAGAGCGAGACCTTGTCTCTAAAAAAAACCAGAATGTAGTAGACTGACTATTTCACTTTTAGGGATACCCTGGTCAACTAGCCAATGCCATAGATCTCTATAAGTCATATGATTTTGATAACTGCTTTGACTCTATTGTCTACTGTGGTAGCCACACCCACATCTTTGGTGATTAAGAGCCACTACTTGGTCCGTGCCACCCTGGGACTTAATTATCCCCATTGCATTTAATGATTGCAGTTTACTGGTAGCAGTTACCATGGTAATTCCTGATCTATAGAGAAGAGCAACCACAGACCCATCAAGTTTATTCCGTATAGTCAGGGTGAAAGATGCATCCTCTGGATGTTTCTAGGGTGTGTGAGCAGGTCTTAAGTGACAAATTTACTCTAACATTTCAATCTCTGTAAACCTATGGATACCTTCTACTGCAGTATACCCAGAGAGTTCTAACATTTCATCTTCCTTTGGTATAGGCCACTATTTGGTCCATGTTTCAGCCAACCAAACCAGCGGTTAGGCCCCTTTCTAGCCCCTCAAGTTACAACATTAAATCCAGACCTCCTGCTTAGTTGACCATATCAATAAATTTGACCTGATCCAACTTTGTGCTTCTTTCACCATTATCACATATACTTACTATTCATTCACACGCACATTCTCCAGACCTCCATCTGTCTAAATTGGAAAAATCATGTGCTGCTTTTGGAGTGTGGTGCACCTCATAATGGGTCACACTTTGTACATCATCTTTTGGAGCCTGCTGGGACTTGAGTCTTGTAGGTTTAGAAGCCAAGAGGAGTGGCAGGGGGTGGGTCCTGAGAATCAGTGTTCTCTTGCAAGCCAATCATCTCAGAGTTTCCTCAGGCAATGCAGGGTTAATCTCCTTAGATGGGGTGGAAGGGCTGTATATACTGGCAAATACTACTTTTTTGAGTGCCCATTTTCCTTGACTAGCAGGAAATTCCAATCCAGTCATTTTGAGGACTCTGTCTTGTCCCAGGGTTTTAGGTACTAAGGCAGTAGGGTGGTCCCTCCCACCCTAGGTTGTCTCCAATGGACAAGAACTATCTGTTGGCACAAGTGGCTGGGTGGTAATTCTCTCTCTTCCCCTCAGGGCCAAGCTCAGCTCCAGGAATCTGTAACCACTTAGCGGCTCCTCTCTAAAACCTTGCCACCTTCTTTCCAGTTTCTAGGAATCTCCATTTCCTACCTTGCTGCTCCTTAAAGACATTCTTCCTGCCTTGGCCCCTGACTTCCGTCGCTCTAGAATTGATGTCTGCTATCTGCTTTCCACTTTGTCAGAATCCCCTTACAAGAAATCACAAAACTTTGTTTCCTGATTGAAATAAGAGGTCAGGGAAAAGGCAGGGAACATTCATACATTTGAAAATTCCAGCCTAGGCTGGGCGCGGTGGCTGATGCCTGTAATCCCAGCATTCTGGGAGGCCAACGCGGGCTGATCACGAGGTCAGGAGATCGAGATCATCCTGGCTAACACGGTGAAACCCCGTCTCTACTAAAAAGTACAGAAAAATTAGCCAGGCGTAGTGGCGGGCTCCTGTAGTCCCAGCTACTTGGGAGGCTGAGGCAGGAGAATGGCATGAACCCGGGAGGCAGAGCTTGCAGTGAGCTGAGATCGCGCCACCACACTCCAGCCTGGGTGACTGAGCGAGAGTCCGTCTCAAAAAAAAAAAAAAAAAAAGAAAATTCCAGCCTATTACCCTGTTGTAATGATCAGATACCAAAGTTGCTGAAGACACAGAGAAAGACTTCCTAACATTTCTAGGGAACTTAAATGTTCTCTAAACATATAAGGCATGATAGATGTTCCCCATAACTGGATGATACTCCTCCCGTCCTATCCTCCTGCCCTAGCCACAGGGGTGAAGGCTTGTGTTTGGGAAGTTTGTTATTACTGCAGCCTGTATGACTTACTTTCTGGTGATAAATCTTGTGTGTGAATTGTGGGGACGGCCAGCATCCAAAGTAAATAGCGACTGTTGTGATAGAGGCTGACTGGCCGGCCTGGCTGGCTGCACTTCAGCTCTTTGGCTGCTCCTACAGTGATTGCTGCCCTGGAGCTGACTGCGGCTTCCCCAGGGTTCTGCTGAAAGGGCCTCCCAGCTCTGGGGAGGCTCTGCCCTCTCATCTCCCTCAGCTAGGACCTTGGCAACTCTGCTCTTCCCCCTGGCAATCAGGCATCTGGAATGGCTGAAGGGTGAATTCCAGGCAGCAAAAAGAGTGCCAGAGTCCTGGGCACTTCCTTCTCTGGAATCTCTCTCTCAGCCCAGCACACCCCAGGTTGTGTTTTCTGAGCAGAACAAGGTGATTCTCTGCAATGTACTAGAGAAGAGGAAGGATCAAGATGCACTGCATGTAGCTGTATCAACTCACCTTGCTCCTTTCTTCCTCCATACCTTTGCTTTGGACATTTTCTCTGCCTGGAATGCCTTACCTTATTCTCTCTCTTTCTCCTGGTGAAATCCCTACTTATCCTCTAAGGCTGAATGAAAACACTGTCTCTTCTGGGAAGCCACCACCCCTCTCCCTCAACCCTTTTCTCCCGCAACTTTTTGTTCCTAGCCCTGTTGTAATACTTACCATATTGTATTATAGTGAGTTGTCTGCCTGCCTGAGTGCAATAACTTTTTTTTTTTTCTCTAACTCTTTGGCCCTAGGATCTAGGGTGGTGCCTGGCACGTATCAATGATAATGATGATTATAATAACAATTATTATTCTTTATATGCTTAGCAGTTGCAAGGCACGGTGCTAAGAGCTCTGTAACATTTAATCTCCACCACAGTTCTAAGGGCAGCTATTAGTGTTATCCTAGTTTTTGGATAAAGTTGCAGGTTTAGGGCGGTTCTGCAACGTGCTTAAGGTCCCATGTCTTTTAAAGGGTGGAGCTAAGTTTTGAACCCAGGTTTGTGCAGCAAAAACTCAGTGTTTTAACCCTTTTTGGTTAGGTTTTGACAGGTTTTTTGATACGTTTTGATACCTATCACTGTTTTGATAGGTATTTTTTGAATGTATGATTGAATGAATGATTCTAGAGATGCCCAAGTACTCCCTCCATTCCCATCTGAGTGCAGCTTCTAGGGCGGGGGCTGTTTTATTCCTCAGGCACTGGACTGCATCATGGTACCTTTGGCCCAGGCTCCTCACTTGATGGTGTCTTGCTTTTCCTTTTGGTGGGCAAGGGAGATCAAAAGCTCTAATGATGGGAAAAGCTCCTGATCTGCTTATAAATATACTGATCCTAATGTCAAACCAGCATCCCTTTCACGGTCACAGCTCATGGTCTATCATCAAACTCTATGACCGGTGGTATGAAAAGGCTGGTTTGCATTTTTCCCAGAGCATTAATACCCATAATCTCTCCTTCGTCTGCCTTCCCTCTGTGTTTATACAGTGTAGGGCTTGGCAGGGTTGGGGACAGGGAATGTGTGGGGAGCTATATGTGCTCCTTTCTCTCTTTCCCTATCACAGACAAGAGAGGGCAACTGGCATTATGCATTGATGTCACTGAAGGACAGAAACAAATTGCAAAAGTATATGCCTTCAAGGAAGGAAGCAAGTAGATGCCACTAATGATATTCGTCTGTTTTCTCCTAGCACCTGGCATGTAATTGATGCCCAATTAATATTTATTTATTGAAAAAAATTACACCACATTCACAAATGCCTTACATTTCTATAGCACCTTATGAACTCTTTACAGCTCTGTGGTAGCTATTGTTTCTACTGATTCTTGTATACATTTTAAGGAGGAGGATATTAAAGCTCAGAAGGGTTTGATGACTTGGTGAAGATCACCAAGCTTATCAGAGGCAGTGTCAAGGACAAAGCCAACACCTGTGACTTTGAATTCTAAATGAATGAAGAATGTGCAATCTCAAAATATGCCACATTGGTATATTGATTATTTTAAGTTACAGGCATTGAAGAAATTGTAGTTTCAGAAAGGACCAGTTGTCCTGTCTCTGCCTGCATGCAGCAAGCCATAAAGCTTCCTCTTGGAGGGGGACCTCCATGTACTAGGGCAAGAAAATCGTCCTTATTACCAGAGACTGGGAAGTTAGGGCTGCAGTGGACCTAAATAAATATTTACCGAAGTAACCCCTGTCGTCCACTAGCTTTATGTCCCCTCATGTAGCTCCTATGACTCCCTTAAAATTTACTACCCCTAGCCAGATCCCCTTTATCTTGTCATTTCTTCTCAAATTCATTGTTCGTTGTCTAAAAAGTGTAAAGACATCTTGCTTTGGGCATTTCTTTGGATTTCACTCTCTTGTGAAGATCCCATGTGCACAGTAGTTGCATCTGACAGCACTGACTTATTCACACACTGAGAATGACCCTATACAGCAGATGCACCTGCCAGCAATGACTTAAGAAATGAGGGTTGCCACATGGAGGTTGTTGGGGGGAGGGTGCTAAGTGAAGGTGCTATATAAACTACATGCTTTTTTCAAGCAGTTACAGTTTCCTGTTCAGTCTTCCACCACTGGAATATTCCTGTATGTAATTTCTCCCTAATAAAACCCCGTGTCTCGTTTGCTGGCTCTGGGTCTCTTGTTTGGCCTCTCAAACATGGTGCCATTCCTATTGGAGTCAATAGGGATCTGGCATGACACCTACGTTCCCTAAAACTAATACAATTAGTATGCTTTTATCTTGTTAATCTGCCTGGTGTCCATTTGGTTTCTAGTTCTAGCCAAAATACCACATAAGAGCTTAAGGGTGTTGGGGGTGCTCGCTGACTCTCCTACAATCCCATGCTCTTAAAACAAGGAAACAGAAATCTCAGATATTCAATACCTAAATGTTTATCTTAAAGCAAATTCTACTTATATGGTTTCATTCTTTGTTTGACTGGTAACCTATCCCATTTCACTCTATTTTTTTTGGATCTCTTTTCTCTCATTTTCTGTATTAAAACTATTCACAGTAACTTGTATAGCCCTTCATTTGGAAGAGGACATGGACTTTTTCTTTTCCAAATCATTTTAAATCAACAGCTCCTCAGTGAGTGCCTCCTAAATTAAGATTCAAACATGACCCCTGCCTTCATGGTGCTTACTTTATGTGGCTGCAGGGACAGACAGGAACCCCAGGGCATATGAGATTGCGGATACTCCAAACAGATTTTGATGAGCACATCAGAGCATCAGTGGCTTTCGAGCTAGTGTAAGGATGAGTAGAAATTATTTTTAGACACTCCTTAGGTAGAGAGGGGAAAATAATTTTAGTTTAAAAGAATAGCAGTGGCAAAGGTGGGGAGGCATGACCTGTTTAGGGCTGGATGAGTAGTCCTGGGATGGGGTACAAGCTGGTATCATATTGTAGAGGCTCTTGGATGCCCTAAGGTGTTGCATTTTTTTTCAGTAGGCAGTAAGGAGCCATCAGTAGTTTGTAAGGAGGGCAATGTGATCTCAGCTACAGAGGAGAATGACCAATGAGCAGCCATATCAGTGACCTAGAAGAGGCTCAGGGATTCATCCCTTATCTCCCAATTCCCTACTGAGGGTGAGGCATTGTGCAGATGAGCAGCACAGAGCCAGGCCTGCAGGCACTGGCAATCAGGCGAGCGGGCCATGCATAAATGCACCATCATAAATGTCTCTACCTAGTTCAGCAAGTGCACAAAGAAAGGGGGGTATAGGGTCCCTGGGGAAGGTGGGCATCAGGAGAGCTTTCTAGTGGAGATGATGCTTGAACTGAGATTATTTACAGGGCGAGGAAGATGACAAAAGGGAGAGAGGAGGGAGACGGCATTCGCAGGAACAAAGCATGGAGGCATCAGCAGCGTGACCAGTTAGCTGGACCTGCTGTGTGTGGGGGGTGTGTGTGTGTGTGTGTTTAATACAATTGTTTTGCTTATTTAAGTAATATTTTTTTGCTGAAGAAAATGTGTCAAATATAGAAAAACTAAAATAATAAATCTATAATCCCACTACTTGGAGATAATCATTTAAAAAATGAATATTTTTCCATTTTTGTATGAGTGTGTATGCGTTTGAATAAGAATAAATGGGGCTGGGCGCGGTGGCTCACACTTGTAATCCCAGCACTTTGGGAGGCCGAGGCGGGCGGATCACGAGGTCAGGAGATCGAGACCACGGTGAAACCCCGTCTCTACTAAAAATACAAAAAGTTAGCCGGGCGTGGTGGCAGGCGCCTGTAGTCCCAGCTACTCGGAGAGGCTGAGGCAGGAGAATGGCGTGAACCCGGGAGGCGGAGCTTGCAGTGAGCCGAGATTGCGCCACTGCACTCCAGCCTGGGTGACAGAGCGAGACTCCGTCTCAAAAAAAAAAAAAAAAAAAAAAAGAATGTGTGTGTGTATATATATATATAAGTGTATCAATAAGTAGAACATATGTGTATGTGTTAATATAGCTTCATCTTCTCTCTCTTTGTATTGAATGTCCTGCTGCATCAGCTATAGGGATAAAGTAAGGTTACATTTCTTTAATATTCAAACAATACTGACTTTGAACATCCACCAGCCCAGCCTGACAGGAAGTGTAGTCTTCCCTGGAGGTTCTCAAGTAATCTCTAAGAATGTGTAACAAACTGCTACTTATTCCTCAACTTGTCCTAATAGTGGCTGTTCCCATCTGCCCACTGACGATATGTCTAAGATTTAAGTAGGAAAGGGAAATATGGGTAGATTAGTCTTTCCAGCTAGAGTGAAAACACCTCATGGGCCAGGAACCATGTCTTTCTTGTCCACTGCTGTACCCCCAGTGCTTCAGATAAATACCCACCACATAGTAGACATTCAATAAATACACTAAATGAATGAATGGATTCAAACCTCCACTTATTCAGGCAATGAACATTTACTGAAGATTTTTGATGTGGTGAGTTCTGTGCTGGGGATTAGAAGTGTACGTGCAAACAAAATAAAACTTTCATCTTTGATGGGCATAAATATAAGCATTTAAAAAAACAAACAAACTCAGCGTCCACGGGAGTCAGTGAGATTCTTAGCATCTGAGGTATTCAAGCAGACACCAAAGACTACTGACCAAGACTGTAGAAGGGATTCTTGCTTGGGAGAAATGCTGGACTTAAATGACCATTAATGACCCCTTCGAATGTAAATTCCTATGATTGAATGAATTTTAGCTAATTGTTCCTAACTTATTAGTCCTAACCAAATAGTTCACAGAAGGACTCCAAAGGAAATACAATTACAAATGAAAAACAAATGTTCTGACGGGATCCAAATATTTGTTGATAACAAATGAGATTTCTTGAGAAGCCTGCAGGATGTTGCTCTCAATAGGAGACATAATTTTTAAATAGTAGAAATTAGAGAAGTAATACATTTCAGAATGTGTTTAAACATATTTCCTTTAATTCAATCCATTTATTATATTCAAAACTCATATTCACAAGCAAAAATAACTAAGAACTGATTAAGACAACTAAAACAAGCTTTTGACAGGTCTTTTTCGAGGGAGCCCAAAGGTCTCGACTTTGATCACTGTTTGGAAAATCTGAGCGCAACACTTTAAGACAAAAATTTCCATATGTTGGTCTTATTAGAATTCAAAACTCATTCATCTATTCCTTCATTCAAGAAATACACAGTGGGGAGATAAAAGAAAGACATAGTGAAAATCCACTAAGTGTAATAATATACTGTAGACTTTGCAATATGAATAATTCTAAAAGGAAAATGAGATCATCTATCATACATTTAAACAGTCTTTTAAAAAATTCATTTTATTACAAAGTAATAATCATCCATTAAATAAAAAACTTAAAAAATGGCAATAGTAAAAAGAATACCCATAATTATACCATTTAATAAATATGTACTATTTGTGTTTTTGTGATTTCCTTTTAGGGTTTCTATGCATGTAATTTTTATATCATTGCAATACTGCTGTGGAAACTATTTTGAGCTTTAAAATCCTAATCATTGAACAGGCTGGTGGAAATAGTTTAGTGGAACTGAAACCTGATTCTCTAGAGCTTTGATATAGGTGCCTTTCATGTATCTTAAGCATTACACTTTTGGGTTGAAAATAAATCATATAGGTTCTGTTTAAACGAATTCCAAGCGTATTTAAAAAATGAGAATCTGGTAAGAATAATGGCCAGATTAAAAATTAGATTACAGATTAGCAGCTGGATACCTAAATGATCAGAACATACAGTTATGGCCATTAGCCTTACTAGCACACCTAGTCCATACTATCACTAAATAACTATTTGGCCCCTGTTTGTTTAATGACCAACTCCCCTGTTAGACTCTAAACACTGTCTAGTTCACAGCAATATCTCTAGTGCATGGTTTATTGCCTGCTGCAGGCTTGGTTCTTAGTAGACATAACTGGAGTAAGTGAATGAATGACTCATTTACTGGGAAGGGTGGTTTGGGGGTAGTTCATCTATCCATCCATCCATGCATCCATCCATCCATCCATCCACCCACCCACCAACCCACCCACCTACCCAACCATCCATCCATCCATCCATCCATCCATCCATCCATCCATCCATCCACTTCTTCATTCATCTATCACCAGATATCTTAGGGAATATTTGCCATGTGATAAGCACTGTGCCTGCACCAAAGACACAGGGTAAAGCAGTGATGGCGCTGCTCTGGATGGAAAAGCTCGCTCTCTGGGTGGGGAAGGAGTCAGACCCTCCACTAAGGTCTTCAAATACCTCTTCTACAGATCTCTTGCCTGGCATTTACAGCCCTAGAACTGTAAAAACTGGTCCTTTTATTAGGGCATTGTTTCTGTAAGTCACAAATATGCTGCAGGGTGGGCTTTTCAGTCATTAACAACTTAGAGTGAACTAGTTTCTCAGGTTTAGGAGGGGAGGGAGAGAAAGCAGGCCATATGGTTTTGGAAAGGACACTCTCAAGTAATTGGTTTCTCCCTTCTCTATAGTAGGAGGCCCTGGGTCATGGGAAGGCAGCAATGTAGCAGAAACATGCCCAATTGGCTTGAGTCTGTCACCACCTAGCTGTACCATGACAGGCAGCTTGGCCAACTCTGAGCCTCAGGTTCCTTATCTGCCTGGAAGGTGATGCAGAACAAATGCTTCTGTAGACGTGAAAGGGTCCTGTGAATCACATGACTACATGCTCTTCCCCTTGCCAGGGAAAGGGTGAGTTTTTCAGACCTGACAGCCATGCACACACCTGCTGCTCTGCAGATGGCCCCTTCTGTGCTGCTTTCTTTTTAGAGGAAGCCCTTCAATCTTCTTATATCAGGTGCCACACAGACGTTAGTTGCATCTTCATTGTCCTCTCCTGTGAAGGCAGAGCCTGGTGCTGAGTCCCCAGCATTTCCAGGTAGGAGGGAGGCTGTGCAGGAGAGAAGTCAGACCTGGGGAAAGAGGCAGGGCATGAACCAAACTCTCCTTTATTGGCACAAGCTCCCCTAGGCCAGCCCTCCTGGTGCTCCACAGCTCCAGGGTGCACCATGGAGCTGCACCCCAGTGCCCGCTTGTCCTGGCCCTCGGGAACACAAACCTCCTGGGAAGGGCCCGCAGAGGACTGCCAGGCTCTGTCCTATCCAGCAGGGCCTTCTCCTAAGCCACATCTTTGTCACATGAGCTTGAGGACAAGGAAACTCTTTCCCTGACCTGGAGGTGAGTGCATCAAAACCAGAGCTACATTTGGGGCATCCCCAATGTCGATCACATTCTCTTTGTAATTCTCACAGCACCTCATGGTGAGGTAGACTGGTGTGAAAGAGAAACATAAAGCAAAATGTCTGTCTCCTCTCGGGTCTCTGAGAAGGAAACTCTCTGACCTCAGGGAAGGGGGAGGGAGAAAGGAGAGGTGACTTTCCTATGCTGTGTTCCCAAGGAAAGCATGCATCTCAGTCCATTAGTTTTACCCTTTAGCCGCACTAATGTCTTTGAAAAAATGGCATATATGTATATGTGTGTGTGTGTGTGTGTGTGTGTGTGTATGTATGTGTGTGTATATATATATGTGTGTGTGTATGTATGTGTGTGTATATATATGTGTGTGTGTATATATAATGACAAATGAGAGTTGGGATTGTTGAGAAATGAGTTCTGATTGTTGAATATAAATCTGAACTCAAGGAAATACCACTATTAAAAGAACTTTAAACACATAAAATTTAGCAGGGTTTAATTGAGCAAAGAACAATTCATGAATTGGGCATCCCTAGAATCAGGACAGATGTAGTGAGACTCCAGGGGCCGCCACACAGCTGGATATTTACAGACAGAAAAAGGGAAGTCAAATACAGAAAGCGGAAGAAGGGGAAAGTGAGGTACAGCGCTAGCCCTATGGTTAAAGCTGGAGTTTCGCTTATTTGAACCTGGTTTGAACGTGGGTTGTCTGTGGTTGACCTGGGTTCAGCTGCTGTGATTGGCTGACATCGGGCCACTTGTTACAACAGTAAGTTACAGTCTGATTACACATCAAGTTAGGTTACAGATCACTATGTACGGAGAAACCTTTAGGCCAAACTTAAGATATGTATGGAGGCAGCATTAGGCCAAGCTTAATTCAATTTAACACTGCTCATTTCTGTAAAAGCTTTTTACAGAAAAAAAAAAAAAAGCTTTCAATGTTAATTTTACCCCATATTTTGAAAAGAGAAAGTGCTTGATCATTGATCTTCACATTAAGATTAGCAGCAAGTAGGCAAAGTGTTATCTCCACTTTTGACAAGGAGGAGACAGGGGCTGCATGAAAGCCATAGGACCTCCCCATGGGAACATGTCAATCCTCTGCTTCCAGCTCAGTGTGAGGGCCGTGGTAAACTGCCTCAGGTCTGAACACAGCACAGTCCCTGATATACAGTGTGTTCTTCATAAATGCCAGCCAACCAGTCCCTTCCCATTCATATAACCATGTGTAGGTGTCCTGTACTTTTACTTTATAATATTACTGATAACCTCTAATGATATATTTATTAATCATCTAATGTCAGTCCCTGGCACACCCGCTATATGACAGCAGGGATTGAGTCGGTCTTGTTCACCACCTGCGTGCCTAGCAAAGTGCCTGGCAGACTGGAGACACCTGCCAAACAAGTGCAAGTTTGGAGAATGAAAAGCTGGTCCTATCATAGCAATTCTGCACCATCGTGACACTTGGCCATAAAACTTTGCTGCCTCAGTTGCCTAATGAATCTAATGGGAATAACAATCTATCCCCTCTCAAAGGCCAGTTCTCTCTCTCTAAGTTGGGAAACACCATTGCTCAGAAAATACTATTCTCCCCATAGAGGCTTCAAACTGCTGTGGAGTGGGAGCACTCTTCACGGTGCTCTGTCATGCCATGGCCAATTTGTGCTCTTTTCCATGAATTAGAAGCAAGATGTTACTTTGGACAATGCCCAATAAAATTGTTCATTTGATTATTGATGATTTGTCTGAAATATTTTGTTGAGCTCTTTTGTTGCCACACACTGAATCAGGCACTTGGGGCCCACTCAGACACTGCTCTGAGGGAAAGCCCTGGCTGATGATGGTAACAAGGGCAGAGGGTCCATGGGCCATGGGAGGCAGGCCAGTTGCTCAGGGAGAAGACTTCTGACCTCCAGTGAATCTTGAAGGGCAGTCACAAATTAGCCAGCAAAAGACGACATTCTAGTTGGAAAGGTCAGGATGATGAAAGCCTGCAGGGCGTGAGAACTCCCAGCATGTGTAGAATCCATCTCTGCATGTTTTCTCATGGTGCGTATGGTTTAATGATTACTATTTCTTCCTAATCATAGCTGTGTTAGGTGACTTCTGTTCCAGGTGGGAATAGGCTTTCTCTGCCCCTTTGGGAGCTTTCTCACCTTAAAGTATCTGCAAAGGCTGTTACCCAGTATGTTTCTGAGAAACCACACTCCGACAGCTGACACCAGTGTGGGGATGAGAAGGCATCTTGTTTCCCGCTACTTTCTGTAACAGGGATCCCAAGAGAGCACTGTGACTTATGATTCACTTCAGGGTCTTTCCATTTTTTGGAAATGGAAAGACCTCCTGCCAAGGCCCTGCCAACAGAGGTGGGAAGAGGGGTGGGTGCCCATGATCCTCCCAGGTAAATAGGCTGAACTTTGGGGGCATCCAGAATCTCGAATTGAAAGGGGCTGAAATGAGCAGCTTGCCGGCCTCCTACAGATACTGGTGTCTGAAACCTCCATAGAGGTTTAGTTGGGTGCACATTTGCCCCCAGATGGCTGTGGAGGAATAAGGTCTTAGCCAGTTGGGGCTGGTTTATCTTTAGGGTGGACTGCTGGGCAGCAGGCATGGGAGAGGCACACAGCCCAGTTCAGCCTGTTCCTCAGTACAGCAGCCTGCCTTGTTTTCCCTCAAGGCGGGTCTGCTTATGTTGACATTGATTCTCCTTGCCAAGTTACAGGTGATTATCAGTAAGTCCTGGGTTTCCATGAGATCATTTTGCTTTCTCCTGGGAGGTAAAGCCTCTTTCCTAACTCAGGCTGTCTCGGGATTTTGCAGCCCTCTGTCACAACGAACTCATCAGTGGCTATTTCCTTGCGAAGGCTTCTGATAGGTTCACATGCCAGAGTTTCCAACCTTCACCAGCAGCTCAGATTTATGCCCCAGTGAGCGAATGTCCTCAGTACTAGTTCCTTCCTATCAGCTTAGGAAAGTGTGTAGTTCAAGGATTTAAATCATTTAAACAAACTTAATTGGGAAAAACAGACACTTAAACTTTCTACCTGATGACCCCTTTGGTCCAGCCTAGCCACCTCCGGATTTATGATGCAGTGAGTATTGCTCTGTTATTTTATCTCACATCTTTTCATGTTTCCTTTTTTCTTCTTAACTGAGACCACAAATTAGAAAGAACCTTCAGATTCATTTCCTGCATTGTAAACTTGAGCACACAAGCCTGGGGACATCGACTGCCATACTTGAGATCATGCAGCTATTAAGAGTAGGGGATGGGCCAAGGATCCAGGCTCTTCTGATGCCCAGCTCAGGGCTCAATCCACACTGGCTCCATCTTTACATCTATCCCTGGGTGTTCTTTTTTTATTATTTATTATTTATTTTTTTGGGTCTCGCTCTGTCGCCCAGGCTGGAGTGCAATGGTGTGATCTCAGCTCACTGCAACATCTGCCTCCAGGGTTCAGGCAATTCTCCTGCCTCAGCCTCCCAAATAGCTGGGCCTACAGGTGTGCACCACCATGCCTGGCTAATTTTTGTATTTTTAGTACTGACAGGGTTTTGCCATGTTGGCCAGCCTGCTCTCATACACCTGACCTCAGGTAATTAACCCACCTCGGCCTCCCAAAGTGCTGCTATTACAGGCATGAGCCACTGTGCCCGGCCTAGCCTTGGATGTTTTACTGCATCCGTTTCCCCAACCATTCATGGCTTTGTGACTAGAGCACAGTGTTCTTTCCGTAGAAGGTACTTAAGGATAGTGTTGCCTAACTTTTTATTTGCTTGGGGTTGCAATGTCAGCTTGCGGGAAATGCTCTAGAAATGTGTGGGGAAACTCTGCTAAGCACCCTCCGTGACTCTCTCATTTGGTTTTCAAGGACTGAGGTAGTGATGTCATTCATTCTTGAACAGAAAGAACTAGCCAAGCTTGTTTTCAGAGTCTAGCACAGCACTTTGAATAGAGGCTAGAGTTCTCTTACTAACCATCACGCTATGTACAAAACATTGCCAATAAACTGCTGAATCTCTGCATCTCTTGGGCTTACATGGAAAAGCATCTTCTCCAACCTGGGGAATAAAGTATAGGCTTTGTAATTTTATGTAAGGAAAACCCAATACTAGTTACTCTTTCTGGCATGCTTACTATGTGCCACATATATGGTGCCTCTATTATGCTGTACAAATGTTAATTCATTCAATCCTTGGCCCTAAGTGGTAAAATTTCTATTATTCTGAATTTTATAAAGGAAAAGAGTGAGGCTCAGTTGCTTTTCCAAAGTCACACAGATAGAAAGTGGCAAAGCATGGAGTCAAATTGACTATAAGCCCTGCAGACCAGAAAAGGTGACATTTTGTCTTTGAAGACACAACAAGAGGGCTTTCCTGGATGTCTGCCAGAAACTGCTGTCTTCCAGCAGGTGCTGGGCCTCTATTCCCCATGTTCAGACTCCTAAAGGGAACAGGAGAACACTTGTTTATTTCTCTCTTCTTCTGGTCCCACTTTTATGTCCTATCCCCATGGGAGGGGAAAAAGAGCAGAGGAGGCCCATCCACCTCCACTTCTCCTCTTGATGTTTGCACTAGCATCCATAGAGATGGGGACAGACCAGACTCTGGTGCCATGGACTGGCACATGGTCTCAAGTTTCTGGCCCTGGGGTTGGAATACAGTTCCACTTGCTCTGTAGGAGATCAGAGGGATGCTATTTACAAACATTGAGTATCTGAACTCATTTCAGTGGATTTGGGAAAATTACTCTCCATGAGAATAAAAGTTATCGAGAAAGTATTTTTAAATACTCTATGTATACATAGGTCGAATTTATTATTTCCAAATACAACAAATATAATTATCCTCTCCCATGATCTTAAACAGATGTATTCCAGAAACATTTTGTCTGTGTCTTTAAAAGACTGCTTTGCTTTTTCTGATATCAGGTCAATAGAGAAATGTGCCACCCTGCTAGTAAAAGCCAGTTTTTTGAGCAATATCTGCATAACTGTTAGATGTGTTATTATTATTATTATTATTTTTGTCTAACTTTCATCCTGCACTCTTCAGCAGAACTAAAGATACTTCCTGTTCCAAGGAAGCTCATAAGCTAATGATGCCATTGGAAAGTCACTTGTTATTATTGTAGGCCTTTTGCAAATACCCTCCAAAAAAAGCCTAATGTGAGTTTTAGTCCAGATAAATAAACCTATTAAGAAGGAAAAGGAGAAGGAGTAAGTGTCATGAAGATTTACTACTCTTGGAGTTTGTTTTCTTCTCTGTAAGGAAGAGTTGTTCCCCATTGCTTCAATCACAAAAAACCATTAATCATGGTCCAAGAAGGGGGAAAAAAACCTTACAAGATCACTTTATAAGGGACAATAAGTACTTGAAAATTAGCAAACATACCTTTAAATTTGGGAACTCTTTAAGTGCTCTGGGTGAATGCATGAGAGGTAGTAAAGAGTGGAGTGTGCAAACTCCAATCTACAGTCAATCTGGCAACAGAATTCTCAGTGTGTTAAGGAAGTAAGCAAATGTTAGAGAGGTAAACAGATTCCAGATTAACTTACCTGGAAGAGTCTCCAACAGCAGCTGGGAAGCAGAAGAATGCAGCTCTTTCTTGCCATCTGGATTGACTGGAAATCCACTGGTCTGGTGGTTCCATTTGCATGGGGGCATCACCCTCCTCCCCTTCCCCCCAAACCCTTCAAAATTTCCAAGGAAGCCTGTCAAGCTCAATTAAGACTCAATGTGTCCCCCAGGGTCCTTTTTTGCCACGTGGAAGAAGAGAGAATATGTCTTATCTTGATGATTTTCTTCTAATCAATTTGAGTGTCAACAGCTAAATTTGAAAAATAGAATGCAAAGTGAAGACTGGATTTATCATTGTTAAGCTAGGAAACCAAGAGTCTGCATTTCTGTATTCTAGGGCGAAAATGGAAATTCACCTGTGGAACTCACTGGCCATTGTGGAAGAAACAGTAAGATGACCCTCCCTTCATTGTGCTGGTCAATATGGTGTCAGACCACTTTGAGTTTCCACTTCAGAACTTTGTGGGTGGCTTTTGTTCACTGTTGTATCCCCAGCACCTAGAGCAGTGGCTCATGAAAAATAGAGTTTCAATAAGTATTTGTGGGAATGAATGAATGTTTGATCAAAAGAGGTAATCCTCTCATGCTGCCAAGATGAATGTGGGGGCTTGGAAACGTGTTCCTAGAATCCTGCATTGGAGACTGAAACTCAATTGGAGCTTTCCTATGGAAGCAATGTTACATAAAGTGATTGGGAGTTATTAAAATAGTGCTCTTAGCACCATGCTTGCTGTAGGCACTTGTGGCTTGGCCTGATACCTTTGTTACAGTCTATGTCACTGTTTCCATGGGAAAATACATTCTGGGTCCCAGGACTTGGCTTATAAATGACTTTGGAAATACAAACCAGTCTTAGTTGAGACCTGCCTGAAACTTTGGTTTGACTGTGGCTTTCTTGGAATTTGTCCAAAATAGGACATTGCTAGGAAACCTGAGTGGCCTTTGTTCTTGTGGCTGGTTCCTACCAGGAAGGGTGGTGTCATGTCAGGAATGTAGACTTGAAGTTTGTAGACCATACCATGCTAGCTATGACCCTTCCTTAAGTGGCCTAAAAAGACTAGAGGATTTTTAATGGACTGGGGAAAGGTCCTTTCAGGTATGTTAATATCTCAAACAATTTAGCTACATAGAATGTGGCCCAGAAACATCACAGTGGGTCACCAGCAACCATGACATTCAGTGAGGTTCAGAGACAATCAGGGTATTATCCTAGAAGATCATAATGTTGGGCATAATATTTGTGGCATAATTGTTGTTTAATCAGCTCTGGGATATGGCTGCCCTATCTTGCAGAACAAACAGCCTCATGCATGCTGATGCACATTTGAAGGAATATCCTCCATGTAGACTCATTCAGACATCCCAACCTGCTTTTCTGCAGATTGGGGTTGGTGTGAGGAGCCAGTAGTCTCAGACAGCACTGGTGTTGAGGCCATGGATATCCAGGGAGAAGCCCGGCACCTTATTCTTTAGCATGAAGACCGTGGGGCCTCAAGGGAAGGTGGAAAGTCTAAGGCTCTCTGGTCATAAGATAGGGTCATCTGGTGATGGAAGGGCTGCAACTGGCCCTGAGAGGGTTCCTGACTGACCACACAGATGTACTTGCTGGGACATGAAGATATGTCTCTGCCATGAGGCTGGTGGGTCTTGGCAGGGGACAGGAGCAGAGTTGGAAACAGAAATCTAACACAAAGGCGGGAGAGTGATTTCAAGTTGTTGGAGGAGTTATGAGATTCTAGCCAGGGTGTGGGGAATGAGGTAGGGGTGAAGGACAGCACTGATCTCTTGAATAAGGGCAGTATCAGTAGACACTGTGTCACTGTGTCCCCATCAGGAGTCCCTCTGGCAGTGAACAAGGCTAATACAGTGTGTTTCTGCTCAGGCTTGTTAATGCCTTTCATTGCTTTCTCTCTGTCCACACACGAGGCTGCTAGTGTTAGCCTCATTTTCAGTAGACTCTACTCAACTGTGGCAATGATGGGCACCTGTAGTGCCAAGCTCATATCTCGCTAGATTTGCTACAAAAGAAGACCAAGGAAAGTTCCAAGCCTGATGCTTTGCAGTCCAGAATGGATCATGACTATTACCTTGATTGGCCAGGCCTGGGGCGGGTAACCACTCTCAAGCCCTTGGACTGAGACTGGGGGAAAAGTGGTTCCCCAGGAAAAACTGAGTTCCTATTATCTAAAGAAGACATGAATATTCAGCAGAAAAACTCACATCTCCACACTTTTAAACTCTGAAATATGTGGCTGGGTATAAGTCAAAGCCAGAAATTAAATGAGGGAATGGTTCTCTGAGGCCTTCATGTAGCTGCTAATGTTCCTAGAAAGTGAAGGGGTTTTCCCTGATCTGTTCTATAACGTATCTTAAGTAAAGTACGCTCAAGTTCTTGTCCTGGAAAATCACCATGTGATTAACAAACACATAGACTGGAAAATTGGGGAAGGGCAGGCAGAAGACTACAAGAGAACTCTTGTACCCTTTCAACAAATAGGCAGCATCACTTAGCACGAAGGAGGAAATGAAGCAATAATTCCCATGAAGTGGGTATCTTTGTATGTGTGCATGTGGCAAAAAAAAGTGCGTCATCTACATTAACATATAGCCAGATGAAAACCCAAGTCATTTCCTTTATTGTAATATTATTAGAAAGCAGTGATACTTATTATTTCTTCATCACTTTCTAAGTTACGGGTTAATCTAATCTTGCAATCAGATTCTTCTTCATCAGGTAAAGTTACTCTTATTCTTCAATGATACCTCTTCAAAGAGTCTTTCCAGATTCATGTAGGGAGGGATCTTTTTTTCTCCTTCTTGGCAGCTGCTCACTGCTTTTTGTGCATGCCAGTATGGTAGTACTTGTCGTGTGGCACTGTGATTTTTTATTTGTTCAAAAGGCTCTATCAGGCAAGAGCTATGGGCTTTGAGGTGCATCACTTGACTTCTCTGAAACACAAACTGGTAGAATAACAGTTCATCCCTCTTAGGGGTATTGCAAGAATTAAATTAAATGAGCTGATGCATGAAAAGCACTTAGAATAATACCTGGCTTATAGTGGGAGCCCAGTAAATATTGGCAGTTAGCATTTTAGTGTTTATTCTCATTAAAATAATAATGATTATAATAATTATCATTGCTATGTCCTCTACTAGATGGAGAAGTGCTTGAGGGAAGGGACTGTTCTGAGATCATAGTAGGTACTCTATGTGGAAAAAAAGGAGGGAGGAGGGAAATAAAAAATGGAAACAACAAAGAGGGCAGCAATACTAGGTTTGCCCAGAAGTGACAGCTCTAGGTAGCCAGAAATAGCCTCTCCAGCTAGGAGGGATCTCATGACCTTTTGTTTTGTAGACAAGGAAATGTAGGGGCCAAGAAAGGTTAAGGGGCATGTTTAGGATCACAGTGTTGGCAGCAGTGGCCTGGAATCCAGGCTCTCTCCTGGGGTTAACCTTCATAGCCCCTGCTTTATTGGCATCTCCACCTTCCTTAGTAAATGCCCATGTATCCATATGGCTTGATAAACCTTGGCTGATGTCTGCCACTGAGAGAACAGGGCATTTCCTATCTATCCCTAGATGGAGACTGAGGAGAACATGGATATTTGATGGGAATGTAATGTATTCGTTATCTTTTCAGTGTCTTTCTTGTAAAACCCAAAAGGCAGCCATTAAAAAATAATATGATCCTGGTCTTAATCTAGCAGGTTCCAAGCAGCCTCAGCCATAATGAGAGTTACTGACTCTAACTGCAAATTATGAGGCAGTTAAAGAAATATAGCATATGTCCTTCTTTAATATAGGTTTGAACCTTCTTTAATATAGGATTGAACTGAACTGTCTACAAGGATTACTGTCTTCCTTGGGAAATAGGCAAGCACTGAGCTGACACAGGAGCCAAAACAAGGTCTCTGGAACTCATACTGGCAGGAATATCAGAAACGAAACCCATTCCTGTGTTTGAGTGGATGGGACTCCTCAGAAGTGAGAGAAAATTAATAGTGAGATTGACAGAGTGCTTGAAAGGGGAGGTGAGAATGAACTAAATGTAAGAAAGCCAGGTTGGGTATAAAACTGTCTGTAATTTAATATACTTCATCACAAGCATCATGATCTCATGTGTGTATTACGGATTACATTATACCCTAGGTACAGTCATTTGCCCAAATTGGGAATTTGCACCCTAGGGTGGAGAGCCAGCATTCTAATTAGGAAGGCTGTACTCCAGAAGAAGCTACTACAAGAGCTCCCATGACCTTTATCTATGATCAACAGTAGAGGCTCTGCTAACTGGCATACTTAATGTTAGAAATAGGTTTCCATTGATGAAATTCGTGGCTTCTTAGCATAATGGATGCTCCAAACAGAATTTCATTCATGAACTTACTAGTGATAAAGATAAATGAATTGTCTAAAATATTTTAGAGTAGCTTCCTGCTCTTGATTAAAAAGAGTATAAACATCTAGCCAGTCCTGTAGCTCTTAATGATGCAATCCTGGATCAAGATTTGGATTCAGAAGATACTAGTTTCTTGATGCCAACTATGCAGATTAATTGAATTTTGTATCCAAAATATTGTTGTATTTACCTGAAAAGATGATGTGCTATCAGGAGCTAAAGAAGCCATGCTTTAACTATGAAGGGATAAACCCAAGGACAACATGCAAAGTATGTTATTTATCCAATGCTGTTTGACAAATTACTCCAAAATGTAGTGGCTTAAAACAACAAAAATAATAATCTCCCATGGTTTCTGTGAGTCAGAAATTTGAGAGCAGTTCTGGCTTGGAGATTTCTCATGAAGTTGCAATCACATGTTGGCTGGAGCTGTAAATATCTGAAGGCTTGACTGGGGCTGAAGGACTCACTTCCAAGATGGCTAACTACATGGTAGACAAGCTGATGCTCCCTGCTGGAGGGAGGCCTTAGTTTTTCTCTATGTTGCTTCTCCATGTGCCCTGGATTTCCTCACAACATGGTGGTTGAGTTCCAGAAGCAAGCATCTGAAAACAGAGAGCCAGGTGGAAGCTGTATCCTTTCTGTGATCTATCCTCAAAAGTCAGATAGCGTCACTTCTGCCCCACTCCATTGATACGGACAGTCACAATCCCCTGCCTAGATTTGAGAAGAGAGAACACAGACCCTTCCCTTAATGGGAGGAGTGTCAGTTGCCAGTCACATTGTGTGAAGATTAGGTGCTATGAGATAAATATGTAGGTGTGGCATTTTTTGAGAAATACAACATGCTACAATAAGTAAGGATGGCAATGAGAAAAGGTAAGAAAACAAAAACAAAAAAGCCACCTAGCACCTTGATACCATCACTGGGCTACTGAAGTAATCAACCATGAAAACACTTACCTCAGAATATCTTGTTTTGTAAGACAGTACTTTATCTTCATTGTTTTATTTGGGTATTCCATTATTATAGCTGAAAATATTTTAATGGATATTACTTGGTAGAAAAGCTAGAGCCAAAGACCTGGATTCAAATTCTCCCATGGCGCCCTAGATTATATGACTTCAACTAAAGTATTTATTCCCATTCATGTATTCAACAAATGTTTATAAATGAACTTATATGTGCCAACCAGGTACTGTAAGTTGACTATGTGTTCTGTGGGACTGTCTGTGTGTGAGGGAGGTGGTGGTATGGAGTGGCAAGAAATAAACCAGATAAATGATTAAGATGACGTTGAGTGGTGAGGAGTACTATGGAGGAAGATAAAGCAGGAAAGGGTGACAGTGTGACTAGGGAGGTCCTCATGCACAAGGTGACATTTGAGTAAGGACTTGAAGGAGACCCAGTGTGTATTAGGAACACTTCCAGTGGGACCTAAGGGAGTCAGTGAGGGGAAGGATAGTAGGAAGTGAGGACAGAGGTTTTAGGGAGTGGGAGCAAATTGTATAGTGAAATGGGAAGCCGTTGAGCTTTTGATTAGAGGGTTATGTAATCTGACTTACTTTTTTTTCTTTTTAAAAATTATACTTTAAGTTCTAGGGTACATGTGCACAATGTGCAGGCTTGTTACATAGGTATACATGTGCCATGTTGGTTTGCTGCACCCATTAACTCATCATTTACATTAGGTATTTCTCCTAATGCTATCCCTCCCCCTACTCCTCACCCCATGACAGGCCCCTGTGTGTGATGTTCCCCACCCTGTGTCCAAGTGTTCTCATGGTTCAATTCCCGCCTATGAGTGAGAACATGCGGTGTTTGGTTTTCTGTCCTTGTGATGGTTTGCTCAGAATGATGGTTTCCACCTTCATCCATGTCCCTGCAAAGGACATGAACTCATCCTTTTTTATGGCTGCGTAGTATTCCATGGTGTATATGTGCCACATTTTCTTAATCCAGTCTATCATTGATTGACATTTGGGTTGGTTCCAAGTTTTTGCTATTGTGAATAGTGCCGCAATAAACATATGTGTGCATGTGTCTTTAGAGTAGCATGACTTATTATCCTTTGGGGATATACCCAGTAATGAGATCGCTGGGTCAAATGGTATTTCTAGTTCTAGATCCTTGAGGAATCGCCACACTGTCTTCCACAATGGTTGAACTAGTTTACACTCCCACCAACAGTTTAAAGCATTCCTATTTCACCACATCCTCTCTAGCATCTGTTGTTTCCTGACTTTTTAATGATTGCCATTCTAACTGGTGTGAAATGGTATCTCATTGTGGTTTTAATTTGCATTTCTCTGTTGACTAGTGATGATGAGCATTTCTTCATATGTCTGTTGGCTGCATACATGTCTTCTTTTGAGAAGTGTCTGTTCATATCCTTTGCCCAATTTTGATGGGGTTAGTTTTTTCTTGTAAATTTATTTAAGTTCTTTGTAGATTCTGGATATTAGCCCTTTATCAGTTGGGTAGATAGCAAAAATTTTCTCCCATTCTGTAGGTTGTCTGTTTGCTCTGATGGTAGTTTCTTGTGCTGTGCAGAAGCTCTTTAGTTTGATTAGATCCTATTTGTCTATTTTGGCTTTTGTTTCCATTGCTTTTGGTGTTTTTAGTCATGAAGTCCTTGCTCATGCCTATGTCCTGAATGGTATTGCTTAGGTTTTCTTCTAGGGCTTTTATGGTTCTAGATCTAACATTTAAGTCTTTAATCCATCTTGAATTACTTTTTGTATAAGGTGTAAGGAAGGGATCCAGTTTCAGCTCTCTACATATGGCTAGCCAGTTTTCCCAGCATTTATTAAATAGAGAATCCTTTCCCCATTTCTTGTTTTTGTCACATTTGTCAAAGATCAGACGGTGGTAGATGTGTGGTGTTATTTCTAAGGCCTCTGTTCTGTTCCATTGGTCTGTATCTCTGTTTTGGTGCCAGAACCATGCTGTTTAGGTTACTGTAGCCTTGTAGTATAGTTTGAAGTCAGGTAGCGTGATGTCTCCAGCTTTGTTCTTTTTGCTTAGGATTGTGGGCTCTTTTTTGGTTCCATACGAACTTTAAAGTAGTTTTTTCCAATTCTGTGAAGAAAGTCATTGGTAGCTTGATGGGGATGGCATTGAATCTATAAATTACCTTGGGCAGTATGGCCGTTTTCACAATATTGATTCTTCCTATCCATGAGCATGGAATGTTCTTCCATTGTTTGTGTCCTCTTTTATTTCACTGAGCAGTGTGGTTTGTAGTTGTCCTTGAAGATGTCCTTCACATCCCTTGTAAGTTGGATTCCTAGGTATTTTATTTTCTTTGTAGCAATTGTGAATGGGAGTTCACTCTCTGTTTGTCTGTTATTGGTGTATAGGAATGCTTGTGATTTTTGCACATTGATTTTGTATCTTGAGACTTTGCTGAAGTTGCTTATCAGCATAAGGAGATTTTGGGTTGAAATGATGGGGTTTTCTAAATATACAATCATGTTATCTGCAAACAGGGACAATTTGACTTCCTCTTTTCTTAATTGAATACCCTTTATTTCTTTCTCCTGCCTGATTGCCCTGGCCAGAACTTCCAACACTATGTTGAATAGGAGTGGTGAGAGAGGGCATCCCTGTCTCGTGCCAGTTTTCAAAGGGAATGCTTCCAGTTTTTGCCCATTCAGTATGATATTGGCTGTGGGTTTGTCATAAATAGCTCTTATTATTTTGAGATATGTCCCATCAATACCTAGCTTATTGAGAGTTTTTAGCATGAAGGGCTGTTGAAGTTTGTCAAAGGCCTTTTCTGCATCTATTGAGATTATCATGTGGTTTTTGTCATTGGTTCTGTTTATGTGATGGATTACCTTTATTGATTTGCATATGTTGAACCAGCCTTGCCACCCAGGGATGAAGCCGACTTGATCGTGGTGGATAAGCTTTTTGATGTGCTGCTGGATTTGGTTTGCCAGTATTTTACTGAGGATTTTTGCATCGATGTTCATCAGGGATATTGGTCTAAAATTCTTTTTGTTGTGTCTCTGCCAGGCTTTGGTGTCAGGATGATACTGGCCTCAAGAAATGAGTTAGGGAGGATTCCCTCTTTTTCTGTTGATTGGAATAGTTTCAAAAGGAATGGTACCAACTCCTCTTTGTACCTCTAGTAGAATTTGGCTGTGAATCCGTCTGGTCCTGGACTTTTTTTGGTTGGTACGCTATTAATTATTGCCTCAATTTCAGAGCCTGTTATTGGTCTATTCAGAGATTCAACTTCTTCCTGATTTAATCTTGGGAGGGTGTATGTGTCCAGGAATTTTTCCATTTCTTTAGATTTTCCAGTTTATTTGCGTAGAGGTGTTTATAGTATTCTCTGATGGCAGTTCGTATTTCTGTGGGATCGTTGGTGATATCCCCTTTATCATTTTTTATTGCATCTATTTGATTCTTCTCTCTTTTCTTATTAGTCTTGCTAGCAGTCTATCAGTTTTGTTGATCTTTTCAAAAAATCAGCTCCTGGATTCATTGATTTTTTGAAGGGTTTTTTGTGTCTCTATTTCCTTCAGTTCTGCTCTGATCTTAGTTATTTCTTGCTTTCTGCTAGCTTTTGAATGTGTTTGCTCTTGCTTCTCTAGTTCTTTTAATTGTGATGTTAGGGTGTCGAATTTAGATCTTTGCTGCTTTCTCTTGTGAGCATTTAGTGCTATAAATTTTCCTCTACACACTGCTTTAAATGTGTCCTACAGATTCTGGTATTTTTTGTCTTTGTTCTCATTGGTTTCAAAGAACATCTTTATTTCTGCCTTTATTTTGTTATATACCCAATAGTCATTCAGGAGCAGGTTGTTCAGTTTCCGTGCAGTTGTGCGGTTTTGAGTGAGTTTCTTAATCCTTAGTTCTCATTTGACTGCACTGTGATCTGAGAGACAATTTGTCGTGATTTCTGTTCTTTTACATTTGCTGAGGAGTGCTTTACTTCCAACTATGTGGTCAGTTTGGGAATAAGTATGATGTGGTGCTGAGAAGAATGTATATTTTGTTGGCTTGGGGTGGAGAGTTCTGTAGATGTTTATTAGGTCTGCTTGGTGCAGAGCTGAGTTCAAGTCTTGGATATCTTTGTTCACCTTCTGTCTTGTTGATCTGTATAATATTGACAGTGGGGTGTTAAAGTCTCCCATTATTATTGTGTGGGAGTCTCAATCTCTTTGTAGGTTTCTAAGGACTTGCTTTATGAATCTGTGTGCTCCTGTATTGGATGCATATATATTTAGGATAGCTAGCTCTTCTTGTTGAATTGATCCCTTTCCCATTATGTAGTGGCCTTCCTTGTCTCTTTCGATCTTTGTTGGTTTAAAGTCTGTTTTATCAGAGACTAGGGTTGCAATCTCTGCTCTTTTTTTGTTTTGTTTTGCATTTGCTTGTTGGATCTTCCTCCATCCCTTTATTTTGAGTCTATGTGTGTCTCTGCACATGAGATGGGTCTCCTGACTACAGCACACTGATGAGTCTTGACTCTTTATCCAACTTGCCAGTCTGTGTCTTTTAATTGGAGCATTTAGCCCATTTACATTTAAGGTTAATATTGTTATGTGTGAATTTGATCCTGTCATTATGATGTTAGCTGGTTATTTTGCCCGTTAGTTGATGCAGTTTCTTCCTAGCATCGATGGTCTTTACAATTTGGCATGTTTTTGCAGTGGCTTGTACCAGTTGTTCCTTTCCATGTTTAATGCTTCCTTCAGGAGCTCTTGTAAGGCAGGCCTGATGGTGACAAAATCTCTCAGCATTTGCTTGTCTGTAAAGGATTTTATTTCTCCCTCACTTATGAAGATTAGTTTGGCTGGATATGAAATTCTGGGTTGAAAATTCTTTTCTTTAAAAATGTTGAATATTGGCCCCCACTCTCTTCTAGCTTGTAGAGTTTCTGCCGAGAGATCTGCTGTTAGTCTGATGGGCTTCTCTTTGTGGGTAACCCGACCTTTCTCTCTGGCTGCCCTTAACATTTTTTCCTTCATTTCAACCTTGGTGAATCTGACAATTATGGGTCTTGGGGTTGCTCTTCTTGAGGAGTATCTTTGTGGTGTTCTCTGTATTTCCTGAATTTGAATGTTGGCCTGCCTTGCTAGGTTGGGGAAGTTCTCCTGGATAATATCCTGCAGAGTGTTTTCCAACTTGGTTCCATTCTCCCCATCACTTTCAGGTACACCAATCAAATGTAGATTTGGTCTTTTCACATAGTCCCACATTTCTTGGAGGGTTTTTAGTTTCTTTTTATTCTTTTTTCTCTAAACTTCTTCTCTCACTTTATTTCATTAACTTGATCTTCAATCACTGATACCCTTTCTTCCACTTGATCAAATTGGCTACTGAAGCTTCTGCATGTGTCACGTAGTTCTTGTGCCATGGTTTTCAGGTCCACCAGGTCATTTAAGGTCTTCTTTACACTGTTTATTCTGGTTAGACGTTCATCTAATCTTTTTTCAAGATTTTAACTTCCTTGCGGTGGGTTCGGACATCCTCTAGCTCAGAGAAGTTTGTTATTACCGACCTTCTGATGCCTACTTCTGTCAGCTCGTCAAAGTCATTCTCTGTCCAGTTTTGTTCCATTGCTGGCAAGGAGCTGTGATCCTTTGTAGGAGAAGAGGCACTCTGGCTTTTAGAATTTTCAGCTTTTCTGCTCTGGTTTCTCCCCATCTTTGTGGTTTTATCTACTTTTGGTCTTTGATGTTGGTGACCTACAGATGGGGTTTTGGTGTGGATGTCCTTTTTGTTGATGTTGATGCTATTCCTTTCTGTTTGTTAGTTTTCTTTCCAAGAGTTAGGTTCCTCAGCTGCAGGTCGGTTGGAGTTTGCTAGAGGTCCACTCGAGCACCTGTTTGCCTGAATATCACCAGTGGAGGCTGCAGAACAGCAAATATTTCAGAACAGCAAATATTGCAGAGCAGCAAATATTGCTGCCTGATCCTTCCTCTGGAAGCTTCATCCCAGAGGGGCACCCACCTGTATGAGGTGTCAGTCAACCCCTACTGGGAGCCCCTACTGGCTATGACCTTTCTGGGGCTGCCTGGCTTCTTCACAGCACAGTGGTTGGGTTCCAGGGGTCCAAGATTCCAAGGGTGAGTGGCCCCAGAAAGACAGAGAGCCAGGCAGAAGCTGTATCAATGTTTACAACCTAGCCTTGAAAGCCTTCCTCAGTTCAGCCACATTCTATTCATCAAGACAGTTATAAAGTTCTGCCAAAATTCAAGGAGAGGGAAATAGACTCCATCTTTTGATGGGCAGGGCAGAGCTGTTAGCTTTGGTTACTTCTGGACCCACTAAGATACTATCCTGTTGCCCCTCACAAAATAGGTACTTAGGGCCGGGCGCGGTGGCTCACGCTTGTAATCCCAGCACTTTGGGAGGCCGAGGCGGGCGGATCACGAGGACAGGAGATCGAGACCACGGTGAAACCCCGTCTCTATTAAAAATACAAAAAAAATTAGCCGGGCGTGGTGGCGGGCGCCTGTAGTCCCAGCTACTCGGAGAGGCTGAGGCAGGAGAATGGCGTGAACCCGGGAGGCAGAGCTTGCAGTGAGCCGAGATTGCGCCACTGCACTCCAGCCTGGGCGACAGAGCGAGACTCCGTCTGAAAAAAAAAAAAAAAAAAAAAAAAAATAGGTACTTAATAAATGAGGGTAAACAAAAATTAGCAACAAAGACATACCACGTAAATAAAATGCCCTTAAAAGGGCAGCTATAAGCTTGAGGAAATAGTCAATTCTTGTTATTCCTGGTAGTTACCTTCTAGAAAGTTGCTGTGAATATTGAGTTAGTGGATACTGAACTATTGCTCCTAGGGGAAATACAGGGTTAGATTCCTGCTAGCCTCTGGTCACATTTTTGTCAACTTATCACTACATGACCTTGTATATGTTCCTGTTTAAAGACACCTTATTTATTACATAATGTTGATTCAGTAATATTGAACTCAGCCAGCAGCACTAACTCGTACCTGAATGAAGCTTACCTAACACATATTTTCTCCATAAGGCACATCTCAGCCTTCCTGTGCTTAGGAACATTAGATAGCACTTTAGTACTACACCTGAGGATCATTTTATTTTATGTTATTTTTTATTTAAAAATATTTAATTGACAAATAAAGATAGAATATATTCAAAATGTATAATGCAATGATTTGGCATATGTATACATTATGTAATGATTACCAAAACAAAATTAACACATCCATCATTACCTATGCTGTACATTGAATCCACTGAACTTACTTGTTCTCTTATAACTGAAAATCTGTGCTCTTTGACCAATGTCTTCTCATTTGCCCTGCTCCCTGTCCCCCACCCCTGGCAATTACCATTTTATTCTCTGTTGCTATGAATTAGGCTTTTTTTTTTTTTTGGAGACACTTTTAAGCAGCAAAATCACCAAGAAAAAGCACAGAAATACGAAAAAGCTTGCACTAAATAGACTGTGAAAAGGATCCCAGTTTACAATATGACAGCTGAAATAAGAAGGCAGAGAATTGTCTTGTTTAAGATCAACTAGGAAGGAGTGCGTTGGGTGACTCAGATTTTTTGCTGCTTGGTGTATGTCTGCTAATGACCTTGAAAGGACCACAAGTATTGATTCTGGGATTGCAAATACATTTTAGAGAGTAGGAAAGTTTGCAATATGTAAACAATATGTGAATAATGAGTTTCTACTGTATCTAATTTGCTTTAAACTGAATGCAAAGGGCCAAATAACAAGGCTTTTAGAGCTTTTTCTCTGTACGTCCATGTGCAAGAGGCCATCACTTCTATATATTTTAACTTTATTTTTATTTTATTTTATTTTTTTGAGACAGAGTTTCACTCTGCAGCCTAGGCAGGAGTGTAGTAGCATGATCTTGACTCACTGCAACCTCTGCCTCCTGGGTTCAAGTGATCCTCGTGCCATAGCCTCCTGAGTAGCTGGGACTACAGGTGTGCATGCCTGGCTAAGTTTTGTATTTTTAGTAGAGACGGGGTTTTGCCATGTTGCCCAGGCTGGTCTTGAACTCCTGAGCTCAAGTGATCTGCCAGCTCTGGCCTCCCAAAGTGCTGGGATTACAGGCGTGAGCCACTGCATGCAGCTGGGTATATTTTAACTTTAAAGATGTCATCAATGCTTTGGAGCTAAATCCTTTACACAAGTGAACTCTGAAGTTGTGATTGGTTTTGATCTTATTAGTTTGAAATGAGATTTTATTACTTTGAGAACAGCTTCATATTTCTGAGGCTATCCTCTTTGGTCGGCATCTTCTTTTTATATTCCTATAAATTAGATTCTGTGAGCAGGTTTTTCTCTTTTGTTTGGTTTATGGAGATTGAGACAAAGTAGCACTGAGATGCCTGCACAAGGTGACCACTTCTTTCCACGGAGATGCTGTGAACTTCCTTTGAAAGAAAACAGACTAGGTTTGGTATTGGTTTTGGAGGAGGAAAATATCTTGACCTTGTGGTTTTAAAAATCAATTTCCTAAATAGTTAAATTTAAGAAAAAAAATTTAAAAATAAAATAAAATGAACAGAAATGTGAGCCCCGGGGTCCTTTAAAAATGCCTTTATAATTTTCCATGGAACATATTTTTGTTGTTTATTACTCATCTTTTCGGGCAGCCTCATACTATTTGGTCTGTAGTTTCTAAAGGAGTCATTTAGTTCATTGAAGAGTAACCCAGCTGCCCCCTCAAACGCCATTGCCCTTCTGGGAACTGGGGAATCCCTCTGGGGGAGGCTTGTGAGATGCGTTGGCTCAAGGAACCCCCCAGGGAATGGCTCCATCCAGCCTGTTGGACGTTGCTAAGCGAGTCCAAGATAAACAGAGAGCCACTGGGAGACAGAGCAGGGGCCAATCTTACCATTAGGCTGATCAGCTTTCCTCTGCCTGTTCTCCTTCCCTAAACTGTTGAGTCTTCCTGCCAAGACAATGTCCCAGCTTGTGCACATGCAAACAAGGCAGAAAGCCTTGTTTGTTTTGTCTGGAAGTTAACCTTGAACTCTCAAAGGAGCACTTAATGTCACATGGAAGCAACACTCTCCAAAGACAGCAGCCCCACTTTTCTGGGGGACCAGACTGCCATTAACCTCAGCCTCCCCAACCACAGATGATTTCAGAAAAGGTCTTTGAGGAAAAGACTGGTGACAAAGCCCAGTTACTTTTCTCAGGCCAGCAGACCCAAGCAAATTAAAGAGGGAGTCTCTGGGGCTTATGGACACTGCTTGCGATACTAGTTTTGAAGGAGCACTAAAACCATACTGGAATAAACTGGAAATGCAGTGTCAGTTAACTCAGGTTTCTGCCTAGAGCTGTTCCTGTGCAAGTAAGCAGTTCCTTTAACTTCCTGGTGTCAGGGTTCTCATGCAAGCATTCCTATTTGTGACACTTCCAAACAAATAATGGGGCACAATTGCAGGCAGAGCCTCAGCCCCAAGACATGCATCCACACCGGAGACTAGAGTCACATTGTGGTCTGCTGACAGGTGACACAGAATAACGCATGGTGCCATGCTGCTTCCTGGGAAGGAGGGGTTTCCTTTCCCTTTCGTTATCTAAATAATAAGCTCTTTAACATACCTTAATAAACATAGAATGGCTTAGAAAATTGCCCATAATAAGGCCGGGCGCGGTGGCTCACGCTTGTAATCCCAGCACTTTGGGAGGCCGAGGCGGGCGGATCACGAGGTCAGGAGATCGAGACCACGGTGAAACCCCGTCTCTACTAAAAAATACAAAAAATTAGCCGGGCGTGGTGGCGGGCGCCTGTAGTCCCAGCTACTCCGAGAGGCTGAGGCAGGAGAATGGCGTGAACCCGGGAGGCGGAGCTTGCAGTGAGCCGAGATTGCGCCACTGCACTCCAGCCTGGGCGACAGAGCGAGACTCCGTCTCAAAAAAAAAAAAGAAAGAAAAAGAAAATTGCCCATAATAAGTGTATGCGACTATTCTCTCGTTTTGAATATAAAGAAAAAATATGATTTTTACTCATAGAAGTTTCTCACCCCCACTAGTATTGAACAAATATGCTTTAAAGAAGAGCTGTATTTTTATTATAATTATCTTTTTTTTGTTTGAGACAGAGTCTCTGTCACCCAGGCTGGAGTGCAGTGGCATGATCTCAGCTCACTGCAAGCTCCACCTCCTGGGTTCACGCCATTCTCCTGCCTCAACCTCCCGAGTAGCTGGGACTACAGGCACCCGCCACCACACCTGGCTAATTTTTTTGTATTTTTAGTAGAGACAGGGTTTCACCGTGTTAGCCAGGATGGTCTCGATCTCCTGACCTTGTGATCCACCTGTCTTGGCCTCCCAAAGTGCTGGGATTACAGGTGTGAGCCACCGCGCCCAGCCAAAGAGCTGCATTATTAATTGTCTTAGAGAGCCCTTGTGTCTCTGTTTGGCCTTGCAGAGAGAGACCTGGACTTAACTAGTTTGACTTGCTTGGGAAAGGGCCTCCTTCCCCATCCTCAACAGATAGGGATAGACCATTGGAGAGGAGCACAGGGCCTATAAGAGCCAAGGGTTCTAGAGGAGTGCTTTCCAGCTTTCAAGCGAGGATGATCAACTCTCAGCTTTTCCTGGTGTTTCACGGTGCTAAAGCCTGGAAAGTCCTGGGATCAGCTGGTCAGGCTTATTGTACCTAGGGAGGCAGCAGAGTGGAAGGCTTACCTGTGTGGGCTTGGGGGCCCAACGGCCTGGGTTAGGGCCTGTCTCCACTATTTAATTTGCAACCTCTGGCAAGTAACTTAACCTTGCTGCTTTTTGGTTTTCTCATCTGGAAACCGGTGGGAAAAATAACACCTACCTTTTAGGGATATTGTGAAGCAAAAATGAAACAATATATGTAGAGTAACTCTTAGTGTGCTGGGTACATAGAAAGTGCTCATAAATGTTGGCTATTATTATTGTGGTAATTTTTATTTGAGGGCACAATGATTTTTACCTCTCCAGTAGTCGGATGGGCAATGCTGTGCGAAAGACAGCAATTAATATATCTGCTGTCAGCCTGGATCTATCAAGAAGAGGTCTTAAGAAGGTGGGGAATTGTGGGATTGTATTCCTTTTGGAATCTGTTTTATCAAAATAGATTTTACTTTTAAAAATTTGGGTGTCTGCAGGGGCAAGTCTTGATGATCTGGAAAGTCTAGGCGGACAAAATTCTTGGAAAAGGGAGGCACAGCTCTGTATGCATGCTCGGGAATCTGCAGGCTTTGCAAGTGCCCTTGCTGAGGGACCAGACACTGGGGGAGCCTGTGGTTTATCAGTCCCTCCTTTAGGCCCAGTATCAGGCTGCGGGCGGTTGGTTGGTGTGTGCTGTAGAAAATCTCCCCAGCTCCAGCACTGGGCCTCCGGGCACATGTGTTTTAGATCAGTGGTAATGGAGTGTGCTTTTGAAGTTCTGATTTCCTGTTATTTGGCCTGCAAAATTTTGCTGAGTCATTTGACCTGATGGATCTTCTGAAATAGTAGTCACATGACCAAAGGAAACCGTATAGACCCACAGCTTGCCTGCAGATACGTATGTTTTTTCAAACTTCATTCAACCAGTATTCACAGATCATGCACTGCCTGCCATACATTACATTAGGGACCTGGAGCTTACTGGGTGTTATAGGGCCCAGCTTTGTCCACAGAGAGCTTGCTTTCTAGTGAAGAGGACAGGCCCATATCTAAGGACTACATGTCCGACCTTAAAAAATTTGATTAACTCTTTTTTTTTTTTTTTTTTTCGAGACAGAGTCTCACTCTGTCACCCAGGCTGGAGTGCAGTGGCACAATCTTGGCTCACTGCAACCTCCACCTCCCAGGTTCAAGCGATTCTCCTGCGTCAGCCTCCTGAGTAGCTGGGATTACAGGTGCATGCTACCTCACCTGGCTAATTTTCATGTTTTTAGTAGAGACAGGGTTTCACATGTTGGTCAGGCTGGTCTCAAACTCCTGACCTTGTGATCCACCTACCTCAGTCTTCCAAAGTGCTGGGATTACAGGCGTGAGCCACTACGCCCAGCCAAAATTTCAATTAACTCTTAAAAGAAGTATACACTTTGTGACCAAGGAAGCACAGAGTGATTCATTCTGAGAGGGGAGAATCACAAAGCAAGGAACATAGAGCCAGGCTTTGGAAGAAAAGTAGAATAATGAAAGTCAGCAGAGGGCAAGTGGAAACAAAGCACCGTGCGCAGGTTCACTGTGTCCTGTCTGTCAATCAGCATGCTTGATTGGACCATAGGAAGCACAAAGGTAGTGTAGTGGGAGATTAATTGAACCAGCTGATGCAGAATGTGGGGTGAATGCAAGACTACAGAACTGATACTTTATTTTATATGCAAGAGGGAAGGGTTTTGAGCAAGGGAATGTTACAATCATGACTAGGCGTTAGAAAAATGCATTGGTGAAGGAGGGCATCTTTGTCAGCAGTTCTATGTAGGATGCAGGAAGACAGGAGAGAGCAGAGGTGTTAGTTATAAAACACAAGCAAGAGTTCATGAGTGCTTGAACTTTGGAAGTGACAGAGAGAATGGAGAGGAGGGCAGAGAAGTGACTAAAGACATTTGAGAGGAGGAAAGAGAAGGTTTATCAACAACCTGTTTTAATGTGGAAATCAAGCAGGATGCAACCTGTTTTAATGTGGAAATCAAGCAGGGAATGGAAGAGCAAACTGGATTCCAGTCTGGGTCAAGCCAAAAAGACGATGAAGGGTGAAGGCCAAGAATGGGGTTATTCAGCCTAGGAAACAAAGGGTTAAACAGCACCTTAATGATAGCTTGTGTGTATGTGAGAGACCAATAACAACTGTTTTCTGATTTTCTCTAGATTTCTGATTTTTTCTGATTTTAACTGGAGTTAAGGTCTGTAGAATTTAGATAAAATATAAGAAAACATTTCCAAATGGGGAAATTTTGAGACATTTTATCTTCAGGATGGGTTTTGTTTCCAAGTGTAAATATTTGCCTCAATGTCTCAAGATAGGAAGAGATGACTTCTTCCCTCCCTCTTACTGGAAATCCAGCTCAGCTCATCCTCCGTCAGTGGTTTCCGCTCTGACAAGAAAAGACAGTATTGCTGTTACTTTAAGGAAAAATAGAAGCAGTTGATGTGGATTTGCCATTGGAAATGGCTGTACTAAATTCACAGAGGAATTCTGAATAATTAAAATAAACATAAACAGAAATAAGAATACTGAAAATAGGTATAAGTTGGTTCGTGGTCGTGTAATTATTAAAATTAAATCTCTTCAGGTGGCTCATAACAGAATGCCACTTCAAAAGAGCTTTGGCAGAAAAGAAAGGATGTTTGGAAGGGATTAGGGGAATCTCAGGCCACCAAAGACAGAGGGTGACTGAGATGCATCCTGAGTCCTGAGAGCGACGTTTGTTTCCTGCTCTGCTTCTCCCTGAGTTGGCTGCCTTCTCTCCCTGCATGCTGACCTTCACCAGGTCAGCCACCCAACAGTGCCTGAATGGCCTGTGTGCAGGGCAAGGGGCCAAGACTGCCAGATCATGGCTCTACCCCAATTCCAAATTCCTAGGGAAGAGACTCTGGCCCAGCTCAGAGAACAAGATCATATAGCTCAAGCACAGGTGCTGAAAGGAGCATGCCGCTGTGGACAGGGCGGGCAGTTCTCAGAGGAGGGTATTATGGGCTGGGCAGTCACTTCATAAAGGCACTTACTGCAAGCTCTTAAAAAACTGACAGACTTTGTCTACAAAGAGCTTGCTTTCTAGTGACTAGGACAGGCCCATATTTAAGGACTACATGTCTGACCTTAAAAAATTCAATTAACTCTTAAAAGAAATATATACTATGTGACCAAGGAAGCACAGAGTGATTCATTCTGAGAGGGGAGGATCACAAAGGAAGGAACATAGAGCCAGGCTTTGGAAGAGAAGTAGAATAATGAAACAGAGGGCAAATGGAAACAGAGCACCGTGTGCAGGTTCACTGTGTCCTGTCTGTCAATCAGCATGCTTGATTGGACCAAAGCTCTCATCTGTTCTAAGTATACGGCAGAATATTTGAAATGTAGAGCATAAAGAACTTCTAGCACAAAATAATTTAGAAAAGTCACCATCCTGGCCAGGTGCTGTGGCTCACGCATGTAATCTCAGCAGTTTGGGAGGCTGAGGCAGGTGGATCACGAGGTCAGGAGATTGAGACCATCCTGGCTAACACCGTGAAACCCCATCTGTCCTAAAAATACAAAAAATTAGCCGAGCATGGTGACGTGTGCCTGTAGTCCCAGCTACTTGGAGGCTGAGGCAGGAGAGTTGCTTGAACCCAGGAGGCGGAGGCTGCAGTGAGCTGAGATTGCGCCACTGTACTCCAGCCTGGGCGACAGATCAAGACTCATACTGCCCAAGGTAATTTATGGATTCAATGCCATCCCCAACAAGCTACCAATGACTTTCTTCACAGAATTGGAAAAAACTACTTTAAAGTTCACGTGGAACCAAAAATGAGCCCGCATTGCCAAGTCAATCCTAAGCCAAAAGAACAAAGCTGGAGCATCACGCTACCTGACTTCAAACTATACTACAAGGCTCCAGTAACCAAAACAGCATGGTATTGGTACCAAAACAGAGATATAGACCAATGGAACAGAACAGAGCCCTCAGAAATAATGCCACGTATCTACAACCATCTGATCTTTGACAAACCTGACAAAAACAAGAAATGGGGAAAGGATTCCCTATTTAATAAATGGTGCTGGGAAAACTGGCTGGCCATGTGTAGAAAGCTGAAACTGGATCCCTTCCTTACACCTTATACAAAAATTAATTCAAGATGGATTAAAGACTTAAATGTTAGACCTAAAACCATAAAAACCCTAGAAGAAAAGCTAGGCAATACCATTCAGGACATAGGCATGGGCAAGGACTTCATATCTAAAACACCAAAAGCAATGGCAACAAAAGCCAAAATTGACAAATGGGATCTAATTAAACTAAAGAGCTTCTGCACTGCAAAAGAAACTACCATCAGAGTGAACAGGCAACCTACAGAATGGGAGAAAATTTTTGCAATCTACTCATCTGAAAAAAGGCTAATATCCAGAATCTACAAAGAACTCAAACAAATTTACAAGAAAAAAAAACGAACAACCCCATCAAAAAGTAGGCGAAGGACATGAACAGACACTTCTCAAAAGAAGACATTTATGCAGCCAAAAGACACATGAAAAAATGCTTATCATCACTGGCCATCAGAGAAATGCAAATCAAAACCACAATGAGATACCATTTCACACCAGTTAGAATGGCGGTCATTAAAAAGTCAGGAAACAACAGGTGCTGGCGAGGATGTGGAGAAATAGGAACGCTTTTACACCATTGGTGGGAGTGTAAACTAGTTCAACCATGGTGGAAGACAGTGTAGCGATTCCTCAAGGATCTAGAACTAGAAATACCATTTGACCCAGCCATCCCATTACTGGGTATATCCCCAAAGGATTATAAATCATGCTGCTATAAAGACACATGCACACGTATGTTTATTGCAGCACTATTCTCAATAGCAACGACTTGGAACCAACCCAAATGTCAATCAATGATAGACTGGATTAAGAAAATGTGGCACATGTACACCATGGAATATTATGCAGCCATAAAAAAGGATGAGTTCACGTCCTCTGTAAAGACATGGATGAAGGTGGAAACCATCATTCTGAGCAAACTATCACAAGGACAGAAAACCAAACACCGCATGTTCTCACTCATAGATGGGAATTGAACAATGAGAACACTTGGACAGAGGGTGGGGAACATCACACATGGGGGCCTGTTGTGGGGTGGGGAGAGGGGGGAAGGATAGTATTAGGAGATATACCTAATGTAAATGATGAGTTAATGGGTGCAGCAAACCAACATGGCACATGTATACCTATGTAACAAACCTGCACATTGTGCACATGTGCCCTAGAACTTAAAAGTATAATAATAAAAAAAAAGAAAATGAATGTGAACTTATTCTTTGAGGAGAGCCATGCCCTAAAAGATAAAAAGCAGCTATTCATCACAATGCAAGACTTCAAAAAATAGTTAATGATCATGTAAGTTGGCCTGTTCTTATGGACTATGTGTGTGCAATTGCCCACAATCTACCTTTGTAATATATTTTTAATATGCTGAATTTTCTTTTTAGCTTTTTAGTTTTTTCTTACTTTCCCCCCACTATTTTAACGTATCAGCATTATTTTTTACAATTTGCTATGCTAAGTATTTCTCTTTGCATCATTTCTAATACTAGAGGTACAAACCATGTAAAGACTTTTGGAGAGTTTTAATTTGTTTTATGCATTTTTTTGCAAATTTGACTTCCCAAAAGTGCATTATCACAACACTGACTGTGTGTAACCATTGTGCGTGTATGTAAAAACACCAAAGCTTTCTCAATAAATGAAGATATTTCCTCTTCATACGTCTGCATTTGTGAAAGGTAAAATTTTTTGAGATCTAGGCTGTTTGCACGACTGCATATGCAGTGGCGACCCATTGCAGTTTTTGATTCATCTCATCAAACGACTTAGGTCATCTGTCACAGTATTTCAGATAACTGAAATTATAAACATGGGTGCACACAATTACCAACCATAGTGATCTACATTTATACATTTTGCTTTTGACCTATTTCTTTATGAATACAGTTCATCTGCTTATAACTGTTATATCTGTGCAATTGTTGTTAGTATATCTAGTGTTTACGCTTGCAAAAATATATATATTATTATTGCCTATTTCATTGTGTAAAGTGGCCTATGAAGTGTTCTGGTATATTTCTCAAACAAAGACCCTTTTAAAAACATAAATATTTTTTAAAGAATTTTTAAAAATTATTTTTTCCAGAATTACATTTTCAGGATTTTGATTTTTTGGCATTTCAACATTTGGAATTATGCTTCTGATTTATGCTCCTGCATTATGCTCCTGAATCATGCTCCTGATTTCAGGTGATCCGCTCGCCTGGGCCTCCCAAATTGCTGGGATTACAGGTGTAAGCCACCATGCCGGGGCCTTCTTTTCTTTTCTTTTCCTTTCCTTCCTTCTTTCTTTCCTTTTTTTTTCTTTTCCTTTCCTTCCTTCTTTCTTTCTTTTCTTTTCCTTTCCTTCCTTCTTTCTTTCTTTTCTTTTCCTTTCCTTTCCTTCCCTTCCTTCTTTCTTTTCTTTTTTTTTTTTTTTTTGAGACAGGGTCTCACTGTGCTACCCAGGCTGAAGTGCAGTGGCATGATCATAGCTCACTGCAGCCTCGAACTCCTGGGCCCTCCTGCTTCACCTCTCAAGTAGCTGGGACTATAGGTGCATGCCACTGTACCTGACTAATTTTGTTTGTTTGTTTGTTTTGCAGTTTTTATAGAAAGAGGGTCTTGCTATGTTGATCAGGCTAGGCTCAAACTCCTGGCCTTAAGTTATCCTGCCTCCTCAGCCTCCCGAAGTGCTGGGGTTATAGGCATGAGCCATCATGCCTGACTCTTCTAATATGAGCATTTAGTGCTATAAATTTACCTCTATGTACTGCTTGGTCTGCATCCCACAAATTTGGATATGTTGTATTTTCATTATGTATTCTAAAATACACTGTATTTTCCCTTGAGATTTCTTTTTTGACCTATAGATTATAAGTGTGAAATTTAGTTTCCAAATATTTGCAGTTTTTTCCAGATATATTTCTGTTACTGATTTTTATTTTAATTCCATTTTGGTCAGAGAATATTCTTTGTATGACCCAAATCCTTTTAAATGTATTCAGACTTGCTTAATAGCTCAGAATATGGTCTGTTTCTGAAAATGTTCTATATGCACTTGAAAAGACTTTGTATTATGTTGACCTTTTTGTTTGTTTTTTTTTGGTGGAATGTTCTCTGAATGTCAGTTAGATCAAGTTGGTTGATAGTGTCATTCGTGTTGTTACCTGTACTGATTTTCTTTCTGTGTCTATTAACTACTGAGAGGGAAGTGTTAAAATATTTTATTATAATCATGTATCTGTTAATTTATCCTTGCAATTTTTCCATATTTTGTTTCATGTATTTTGAAGGTTAGTTGTTACAAATATAAACATTTATGATTCCTATCCCATGTCCTCTTGATAATTTAGCACCTTTATTTTTACTAAATGGGAAACAGCTTTATCCCTGGCTATATATTTTTTGCTCTGAAATCTGCTTTTTCTGATATTAATATAGCCACTACAGCTTTCTTAAGATTACCTTTTATATCCTTTTGCTTTTCACTTATTTGTATCTTTTTACTTACAGTGGGTTATTGGTAGTATTTATTTGGGTCTTGCTTTTTGCTTATTTTTAATAAAATCTGGACATCTCTTTCTTTTAATTGGGATGGTTAGACCATTTACATTTGATATGATTATTGAGATGGTTCAGTTTAAATCTAGCATCTTGGTATTTGTTTTCTACATCTCATCTGTTTTTTGTTCTATTTTTCTTCTTTTTCTACCTTCTTTTGGACTAATTCAGTATTTTAAAAAGTATTCTATTTATCTCCTCCACTGTTTATACTATAAAATGTAAAATAAGGACTAAAGTAACACAATAAAGAATTATGGATAATATTTATGGATAATAATATTTATTATCCATAATTCTTTACTGTGTTACTTTAGTTCTTATTTTACAGTTTATAGTATGTACATTCTTAATTATTAATTTTTACTATTATCTACAAATAAAACCCAGGGTCTATGATTAATGGCCAAAAAGTATTGTAGGTGAATTTTAGTGAAATGGTGGAAATATTTATTTTTGAAAAATAAGTTTGGGAATAGTCAAAACACTCCAAGAATTATTCAAAGTTAAGAGAAGGAAAGGAATGTGTGTGTGCATATATGCATGTTTATGTTTGTAAGAAGTAAAGTTTGGATAATCTGACTTCTGTACTTTTACAAAACAACAACAAAGCCTTTCCCTCTGCCATTCATTCATTAATTCCTTCAATAAATATTTGTGGGTACCTAGTATAGACCAAGTATGGAACAGTTTTACTACTCAACGTCTGCCCAGCACTGTATAACTTTGGAAGTTATACAATAAGTCAGAATAACTTTCTGGTGAAACTTCCTGGAGGAATTTACAATATGATAAAGGAGATAGTATATCTCTTCAAGTAGAGACCCGTTGCAAAAGCACAGCATAAAATTTGGCACTTACCCTAGGTGGCGTGCACTGGGTTAAGGGAGGAGTAGTTAGAATGACTTTGTTGAGTCTTGAATGCCCTTTAAAATCACATTTGACTTTGTAAATCCAAATTCTGTTTCTTGATGAGATAAATGGCAAAACCTTAGGCTTGTTCATAAATTCATCTTTTGGAAATATTTATCTAGTTTTTCTAGTGTCAGTCATGGGGCAGCTGCTGAAGATTCAGAGGTAAACAAAGCAGACCTCTTCCTGTGACATGCAGTTCAAAATGCCCCTGTCACCTGTGCTTGGAGATGTAGGGTGACTAGTCTCATGTACCTTCTGGCAGATGTAGGTGTTCAGACCAACTCCTGCCACTTGGGATGGGCAGAAATGTCTCTGTGTGAGTGCAGAGAACCATCCCCCACCAGGCAGTTGAAGTAACGGAGGGATTTAGTAACTCCTATCCCATCCAGCCAGAACTATCCAAAGACAAAACTGACTTTCTTGAAGGATAAAAGTTTCTGTCATGGGGGCTATTCAAGTACTGGCTTAATGATCACTTGGTAAGAATGTTGCTAAGGGAATTCAGACATCAACTGGTGGGAGTGAGACTGGACGACCTTACAGCTGGAAGGCATGTGATTTCATGAACTCCATCATGCCCAATCCCCAGTGCTCTGGCATTTCCTGTCTGTAGCTGCAAGGCCAGCTGGGCTCGCCCCACCATCTGCAGCCAACCCATCATCCAGAGTCACAAGCAGAGCACTGGGTGGCCCGACGTCTACCCAGGCAGGCAGTCAATATGCCCTGGGGCTTACTGTAGAATCTTGAGCCCTTGAGATAAACCTGCCGCCCTGCACCACATGTGCTGGACAACATTCCTCCTCCTCAAACCCTAACCCCAGCGGGCTGCTTCTTTCCGTGACCCTGGGGTCACTGTGGCTTAAGTCTTGCAAGGCTGGAACCAGACAGCAGGGCAGGCTGTTTCGTAAGTGTTCCTTGGTCTGTCCAAGTTTGTACTTCCTTTAAAAGATCTTTCAGTTGTTATTTTTTGTTTCCCCCCTTCTTTTCGTTAACTTGAAAACAGCAAATCATATTTTGCCAAGGGAGAAAAACCCTCCCTCACCCAAGGGATTCCTTCTTAATTCACCCCTTAGTAAACGTTGGTTCTGATTGGATTTCTAGCCTGGCCTGGCACTGGTTCTACCAATGAGATCACTCACAGAATTTGAGGAAAACATTTGGGACCTGTGGCCTTGATTTGAGAAATCACCCTGTCTCTGTTCTGTTGTATTGCAGATGAGGAGACAAGAGATGCTTACGGTGTGTGTGTACAGAAGGGCACACCTATTGTTTACCAGGTGTTGAAATAGAATGTCAACTGTCATGACAAGGAGGGCCTTAACCAACAGGCCACTGCATCACCATGTTGAATGAACTCAAATCCAAACATGTTAATGTAATATGAAACATACCGATGGTGATCTGGCCCCAACTTTCTCTCTTGCTTCCTCTCCTGCCTATATACCTATCCTTTCCTCAATAATTGGCCAAGTTGCTTCAAATTATTACCTTTAGCAATGCTACTTACATGTCTCCAAGAATTCTGGTTAAAAGGAGTGGGTACCATGGGATGGATTTCTCATTAACTGATTAGTACCCATCTTAGCAGGACTTGCTTTATCTCATGGTCTAGCAGAGAACTATAGAGTGGAGGTGGGATGGGACTAAAACAAGAAGATTTTGATGGAGAGGGGAGGTGAAGCAAAGAACCTGATGTGAGCAGAGTCTAGGGAAGTAAGCAGGAAGGTGAGTGACCCAGGAAGAGCAGATGTAAGGATTGAATGATAGGGTGAACATGGTGGCAAGTGTGAGCATTTTCTGCCTTGTCTCACCCAAGGGTATCTCCCCAGTAGGTATTTAGACTACTCCTCCACTCACCCTTGCAGCCTACCAAGAGCAACCTGATGAAGCGCTTCTTGGCCACTGCTCAAGGGCTACTTCCTATTAGATAAAACAAGGAAACAACAGAGGTAAAACCTGTTGGCTTCCAGGTACAGCCCAGGCTCATATCCAGGAGTCCTTGGCTAGACTTTTGTGTGGCAGATAGGGCACTGGGCTTGGAGTCAGAAGACCTGGCTCCAGCCAAGCTCTGCCATGGACCAGCTATGAGATCTTCAGGCAGCCTCAGTCCCTTCATCTGTCTAATGACATCAGGCTTCTGCATCCTCCCCTTGGGAGATCTCATATACTTCTGTGACACCATCTACAGCTACTATGCCAGAGTCCCCTAAATCCATATCACCAAGCCAGACCTCTCCCTTGAGTTGCCGAGCCCTGAACCCAAACTTCCCCAAACATCTCTGTTTGGGATTTATATGTCCCTAGAACTCAGCATGCCCAATCAATCTGTTCACTTTCTTCCCAAACCTGTTCCTCTTCCTCATCCTACTTAGGTGAACAGCACCATCATCTACTCATGGGCCCAAACAGAAATCTGGATGTTTGCCCCAGCTTCCCCTACACCTCTCACAGTCATCCAGTCACAAGTCCTGTATGTCCTCTTAAATATATCCTGAACCATCCCTACTCCCCATCCCCATTCCCACTGCTCTGAATGAAAATCTCTTCTCTCTCCTGGACCACTCAGGATCTTCCTGGCTTATCCCCTCAGTCCAGCATCTGCACTGGCTGATTACCCTTTTTTTTTTTTGAGATGGAGTCTCGCTCTATCCCCCAGGCTGGAGTGCGGTGATGTAATCTTGGCTCACTGCAACCTCCACCTTCCAGGTTCAAGTGATTCTCCTGCCTCAGCCTCCTGAGTAGCTGGGATTACAGGTATGTGTCACCACGCCTGGCTAATTTTTGTATTTCTAGTAGAGACAAGATTTCACCATTTTGGCCAGGCTGGTCTTGAACTCCTGACCTCAAATGATCAGCCTGCCTTGGCCTCCCAAAGTGCTGAGGTTACAGGCGTGAGCCACTGCACCTCACCATCCTGATTACTCTTTCTAAACTGCACAGCTCATGCATGTACCTGCCTTACTTAAAACCCTTAGCAATTACCTATTTATTTCCCTAGGGTAAAAATCCAATTTCCTTACCATGTCCAGAAATATACTCACCTGTGATGTGGCCCTGAGTTCCTCTCTGGATTTATCTCCTGTTCACCTCCCCTCTCACACTTCACACTCTACTTCAAGCCATACTCAGCTGTTCAAAGCACCACACTTGGGCCACACTTTCTCTTTTATAACTTGAATGCCCTCCTGCTTGCCTGCCATTCCTTTGGTCCCCTTCTTTGCCTGCTCAGCTCTGACTCTCCCATCAGGAATGAGACCATATTCCTCAGGAAACCTCCCTGGTTCTCCTGAGCCAGAATGGGCTCCCTCTGTGCTCTCTTAAGTTGTGGTGCCCTCCTGCCATGGCAGCTAGGCCTGGGCATTGTCTGTTTCCCTTGGTGGTCTGTGAGCTCCTCAAGTGTGGGCAGCACCTCTTAGCCTGTTCTGTCTCCCCAGGGTCTGGCATGGTACCTAGCCCTTGTTTAGTGCTTGCTGAATAAATGAATGACTGAGTCTCTGTCATCTCACAGAGTACTTGCGAGAATTAAATGACATGTGAAAATACTTTGTAAACTGTAAATGTGTTAGGGGTATTTTTGAGAGTCAAGGGATTTAGAGAGGAAATGAGCATGCTAGGCCTCTGGACAGTGAAACCGAAAGGATGTTGAGCTGTGGTGTTCCAGGAGAGTACCAGGACTGCTCTGAATATAAGACATACTACCTGGGACTACTTGTGAAAGGAAATGAGCATCCTGAGAAATCACTTTGGGTCCTATGTACTCAGGGAGGATTGTTTTTATATGATTCTGGTTTGCTCAGGAAGCACAGTCTGTCCTCCAGTCAGGCACTCAGTGAGTAAATGCATTTGTAGCTTGAGGCCAGAGCTTCCTTATGTTTATATGACTATTAGATGAAACATGCAGACTCTTGGAACAATAAACTGTCTTTGTTACAGATGTACACTAGATTTTGATGGCATTGTTCCAGGGACCCTGGGAGCATCTGTGTTCTCATGTTCTTCTTGCCTGTGAGGCCTCTTCTCTCTGAGGACAGAGGGAAGGACAGAGAGAAGACAGCAAATGGAAAACAAAGGCTGCTATTTTTTTGCGGAATGTGTACAATGCCTATTCTACATCTCTGTCCATCCCCATTTTCTTCTCCTCCAGAGAGCATACAATTAAGGCTGGAAACCAAAGTGGAGCCCCCATTATTTACTCCTAAAAATGAATACAGATCTCAGCCTCTCATTACCCCTTGGTTAGAGAGAGAGACAGCATTTTGGTCTATTTGGGCGACTATAACAAACATACCTTAAACTGGGTGGCTTTTAAACAACAGAAATTTGTTGCTCACAGTTCTGAAGACTGGTAAGTTCAAGATCAAAGCACCAGCAGATTTGGTGTCTGGTGAGGGCCCACTTCCAGGATCATAGATGATGCCTTCTTGCTGTGTCCTCACATAGTAGAAGGGCAAGGCAGCTCTCTGGAGCTTGCTTGCTTGCTTGCTTGCTTGCTTGCTTTCTTTCTTTTTCTTTCTTTCTTTCTTTCTTTTCTTCTTCTTTCTTTTCTTTTTCTTTCTTTTTCTTTTCTTCTTTCTTTCTCTCTCTCTTTCTTTCTTTCTTTTCTTTTTCTTTCTTTTTCTTTTCTTCTTTCTTTCTCTCTTTCTTTCTTTCTTTCTTTCTCTTTCTTTCTTTCTTTCTGTCTCTCTCTCTGTCTCTCCCTTCCTTCCTTCCTTCCTTCCTTCCTTCCTTCCTTTCTTTTTCTTTCTTTCCATTAATCCCATCCATGAGGGCTCCATCCTTATAACCTAATCACTTCTCAAAGGTCCCATCTCCTAATACTATCAAGTCAGAAATTAGGATTCAACATATTAATCTGTGGAGGAAGGGGACACAAAAATTCAGACCATAGCTGGTAGTGACAGAGATAGAGAGAATGAGCCAGATCCCAATGTGGGGGCAGGTGTGAAGGGGGCAGTAGCTGGTTATGGACATGTGGATGTTTGCTAAGTGATGGATGAGCAAGTCCCTGACACCTCATAGGGACACTGTAAAAACTGCTCTCTTGACGACCTTGGCAGGGCAATCATATTAGCAATGACATCCACCTTGAGGAGGGATAATATGGGTGTGAACAAGGAGAGTTTCTTTCTCCTTACAGCCTCCATTGTGTGGCATAAAAATTAGGGCCCCCATGTATCCAGGAAAGCAGTCAGAGCATTCATTATTCAATAACCATAGGTGCTTATTCCATACTATTATGGACTGAATTGTGTCACCTCCAAATTCATATGTTGAAGCCCTAACTACCAATATGACTATATTTGGAGATAACGCCTTCAAGAAGGTAATCAAGGTTAAATGAGGTCATAAAGATTGGACCCTAAGCTGATAGGACTGGTGTCCTTATAAAAAGAGACACTAGACATCTCTCTCTCTCTGTATACACAGAGAAAAAGTCATGTGATGACACACCAAGAAGGTGGCTGTCTGCAAGCCAGGAAGAGAGACCTCCCCAGAAACCAATCCTGGTGCACCTTAATCTCAAACTTGAGCCTCCAGGACTGTATGAAAATAAATATTTGTTGTGTAAGCCCCCCAGTGTATGCTATTCTGTTATGGCAGCTCTAGCACACTAATAAAAATGCCTACTGCCTGCAAAGTGCTTTGCCTTTGAGGGTTGCAAAAGAGGATCCCATCCAGGGATCCCCGGTCTCATTGGGATTTTCCTGTTTGGTCTGTGTCCTATTCTTGTGTCTCCACAGGCAGCATTTCTTCCTGTGACAATATGGTGTAAGACAAAATTGTGGCCTGCCATGAAGTTTTGAGAGAAGGCACCCCTCATTTCTTCAGCAAAGGCTGCTGCCGCTCCCTCCTGCTCCTCTTCTCAGGAGTTTGTGCATCCATGAGGTAAGTGACAGAGTCACTCTCAAGCTCCTGCTGTATAAGATTTCTACCACAAATAGATGCTTGTCTCAGATGGCTCCAGCCAGGCTGATGGAGAGGACGTGGGTTCCCTAGCACTTCCCAGTTTGCAGCATAAGTGTATTAAAACTTCCATGTCTTACTTAAAATAGAACTCCTAAAGGCACACACATGACTTCAAGTTTTCTCAGCATTTCATGACTTTTTTTTAAAAAAGCTTGGACCAATTCAGTTTTCAGTCTTGCAGACAGGATATAAGAGCTTCTGTTTCTTCCCCAGTGTCAACACTTGGTAATCCTATTCTTCTTTCCAGTTTTATTTTAAAAGTAATGCCCACATGTGATGGAAGTTACACTCAAATAGGACAGAATACTGTGAAAAGTCTCCTTCTCCCTGTCCTCACTCCATCCCACTCCCAATGGCAATCAACTTTAACCAGTTCTGGTTTCAGTTCTTTGGGTGGTTGCCACAAAATACCGAGTAATATGCTTATACCTCTCTTTTTTGATTTATCAACTTTCAACAGTATTTATTGACTCCTGCTACATGAGGATGTGTGTTATCCTCCACTGCCTCTGTGTCTTTCCATCTTCATAATTTTAGACTGTATTCCACTTGATTCCTCACAAGAAAAATGAGGAACTCATTACCCCATTTTCCCCTCCACCCTTCCTACTTCCTTCACCTTCTAACTTCTGCCTTTCCTGGATTCTCTTTTGTATTTACTGGGTTTGTAATAATTATATTCTACTCTGAAACCATAGTTAAGTCTTCCCTGCTTTGTCTAAAGATTGATTCTAAATATTGAAAACCAATACACAGTTTCTTCCCCAATGTCAATCCTGTGAATATATAAAAATTATTTACTGAAGAATCAAGTAAGAAATAAATAATCCCAGGCAATGCAAAAGAAAATGAATTCTCTTTTCCTACCCTAATCAGTTTTCCAAAACTATGTCCTAATTTAGGTTGCTTCTAATTCTGATTTTTGTTTTATTCTGGGGCTTCTATTTGCTTTTCATTTTTAAAGTAATTGACAATAGAAACATACATCCTCTTTACCATATCATGAAGATCATCCAGATTCTTAAGCATACCATTTTGAATGACCTAATTTTGTCTCATCGTCTTCTAGGTATGTACCACAGTTACCATCATATTTTTCTAAAATTTTAATTACATCCTTAAATTATTTCTAATGTTTCTTGGATCCTATGACTTTCTTTTTCTTGGATTCCTCTTTTATCTTACTGGGGTGTGCACACAGGTAATCTTTCAGAATAGGGGGATAAACAGTTGAGCCTTCGTTTTGTCTATAGGTTAATTCTGAAGAACAAAAATCAATAATGAATTTTTATAATATAACTGTATAAGTATTATTTACTGAAGAATCAAGTAGTGTGGTTCTGAAAAACTATTTGCTCTGACATTTGAATGGTTTGACTGGGGTTGATGATTCTAAATGGAAAATCAAATTCCCTTGGTACTACAAAGGCATCAATTGCTTCACTAGGTTACTCTTCTGGCATCCAAAATTACCGACAAGAAGGCAAAGCTTGGGCTAATTCTTATTTTTCTACAGTATCTACTTTCTGAAATCACTGAGAATATTCTTTTTATATTTCTAAATTGTATCACAGTGTATATGGGTCCCTTTTTACTCTTTTTGCTCAGTCTTCGGTGGGTCCTTCCAGTCTGAAATTCTTGTCTTTCCTTTGATAATGTTTCCCCTCATCTTCACTTTTTTTTTTCTGGAATCCTGCTAGATGGATGTTGCACTTTGTGAATTGATCCTACGTTTCTTTCAACTTTTCCCTCATAATTTCCATCCTTTCTTCATTATATTTGGGACTATTTCCTCAATTGCATCTTCCAGCCCATCTACTGAGACATTTGCTTTCAAGAGCTCTGGCTGTCCTTGCTTATCCACTCATATTTACATGCATATGTGCACAGGGAGAATATATGGACCCCACTCCATGCCCCCTCTCAGAGTCAAAGCAAGATAAGCTTTTTAAAGGGCAATTTTGTAATACCAAAAAGAACCAGGGTCACCCTCTAATAATACTACTGTATAAGTTTCCAATCCACTTGAATGATGTTGAGCAGCAGCTGGCAAACCAGCCACAGAGGAGGCAGAAGAATACACACAGATTTCTCTCACTGCACACACACACATGCCCATGCTTGTGTCTGGCCACACATCTCACATACTGACTCACTAAGAAGGAAACATCAGCCATCCAAGTGCTTAGAGTTCTCCCATTGCTGGCTTTTATTCTTTACTGTGATCCTTACATGGAAAGCTGTCTCTGGTGGTTTCTCCATCTTCACATGACTCATTTTGGTTTACTTTTGTGGAAGCGACTAACTTGGGAGCTGGGACTTTTCCCTCCTGCCAGGGCCTGAGATTAACCACAGTGTTCCAAAGCCCCCGGGTGCTGGCCAGCCACTTGGAGGCATGCCCTTGCATCTGTTCGTCCTGTCCTTGTGGTTACTGGCCAGAAGAGGCCCAGACCTAAAATGTGGCCAGCCTATTAGAGAAGCAGCCCCATGGCCTGACATGCTCGCTTTCCCTGTGTCATCGCTGATGTTATGAGAAAGAGAACATTGTCTTTGGACAGCCTCAGCCATGGCTGTCCAAATTGACTTGAGTAGAGAAGCCAGGTTCTTCCCAGGATCTGGTGATGAGACTCTTTGGAAATGCGTGTGGTCGAACTACATTTTTGTAGAGATTAACAGTTAAAACATAATTACTCACGATAGCCCTGTAATTTCCATGTTAGATGAGAAAACCAATGCTCAGCGGTGATCAATAAATTGTCCCTGATCATTCAGCTGGAAAGTAGTAAAGTAGGGATTAAGACCCAGATCTTATGATTCCTAATCTTGTATTTTTCATATTACTCTGAGAGATATTTTTAAGATTTTTTTTCTTAGTGTGATAGTTGCTGGGATTAGACAGGAAGCTCTTTATTCCACTTCAGAGTTTCAGAGAAATCTCTGTTCTGGTTGCTAATGTCCAATATCTCACTTTGTTGTGCTTTGGATCAAATCCTAAATTTGCTACTTAACAACTGTGTGACCTTGGTCAAGTTCACACAAGATCTCTGAGTTTTCGTTTCCTCATCTGTAAGATGGAAGTAATAATACTTACTTCCAGTAAAACCTCATCAGGATTGTTGTGAGATTTAAATGAGATAACGTACATCAAGCACTAAGTAGTTCAAAGGGGTGGTTGTGATGGTGGTTGTCAATGCGAAGGGAATTATTTTGAAGCATGTGGATCCATTAAACAGCCCATCCAAATTTCCTTATCAGATGGGTTCCTATTAAACTATTCTCCTGTCTTTTTAGATGTCAGCTCATCTTCAGAATGTTAATTTAAAATGTAGCTACTTTGTAAAGATAGCAATCTTGAGCCATCACTCTTGCCAAAAGCAACTGTAGAAATGTTATGTAGCAAACAAACAACCCCATTAAAAAAAGGGCAAAGGACATGGAACACTTCTCAAAAGAAGGCATACAGGTGGCCAACAAGCATATAAAAACTGCTCAACATTACTAATCATTGCAGAAATGCAAACCAAAATCACAATGAGATACCATCTCACATTGGTCGGAATGGCTATTAAAAAGTAAAAAAAATCACAGATGCTGGAGAGGTTGTAGAGAATAGGGAATGCTTATACACTGCTGGAAGGAATGTAAACAGGTTCAACTACTGTGGAAAGCAGTGTGGAGATTTCTCAAAGAACTTAGAACTACCATTCGACCTAGCAATCCCATTTCTGGGTATATATCCAAAGGAATAGAAATCATTCTACTAAAAATACACGTGCCCATATGTTCATTATAGCACTAATCACAATAACAAAGATATGGAATCAACCTAGGTGCCCAACAATGAATTGGATAAAGAAAATGTGGTACATACATACCATGGAATACTATGCAGCCATAAGAAAACCAAAATCATGTCCTTTGCAGGCACATGGATGCAGCTGGAGGCCATTATGCAGGATCAGAAAACCAAAAACTGCATGTTCTCACTTTATAAGTGGGAGCTAAACATTAAGTACACATGGATATAAAGATGGGAACCATAGACACTGGGGACTAATTGAAGGAGAAGGGTGGGAAGATGGTGAGGGTTAGAAAACTAGCTGTCAAGTACCATGCTTACTACCTGGGTGATGAAATCATTTGTACTCCAAACCCCAGTAACATGCAATTTTCCCATGTAACAAACCTGCACATACACCCTGAACCTAAAGTAAAAGCTGAGGAGAAAAAAGTGTTGTTATGTGTCAGACCCTGGACATTCACTATGTGCCTAAGCAGTCAGAGGACAGCAAGCCCCCTTCTTTCTTGTCCACAGGAATGAGGTTCCTTAGGAAGGAATGGGAGCTGCGTGCATAGTATGTAGGGCAATTTTCTGATGAGACAGCATCCTTTCTGTCAGGGAGACAGGGATTTGTTAAGTGAGTACCAAGTGCTCAGAGGAGTGGGTACAATTTGTACTTGGTACATTCGTGCTTACCAAGGTCATAGGCAAACAAATGGGGGTTATTAATAACAGCTTTTGCATCTTGGAGGAAATGAATTTCAAACAAAATCTTGGGCCTCGGTGCTCCTCGAAGCAGGGTAAACAGGAAGCTGGGAGGAAAGTAGGCATCTTGTCTGCAGCAAGAGGACTGTAACACTGGCTTCAGCTGTTCATGGGGTGGAAAAATTAAATCACTGCCTATAAACTGGCACAAGTCCATAAAGACACCAAATACAGAGAAAGGGAGGGAGGCTAAGAAAAAAGGTACACTTGTGCAAGAAAAGAGGGGTGTCTGTTCACTTAGGAGAGACTTATCTTTATGATAACATAAAGTGACCACACCCAAATGTACATATGCAGTAAATCAAGGGTCCCTCCAGTGCAGGGAGGCTGACAGTGGGGCTCTCTGAGAAGGTAGGACATCCCAGGCTTTAAAAGCAAGAAGCCTACTTGCTTTTGGAAGTCATGGTGAATGGAATTTTAGGATTGATCTGTGCCAACCTTGTGTATAGAGGAAGAATGACGGAGAAAGAGGGAATTTCTCTGGCAAGCTAGGGAAATCTTCTCTGAGTAATCAGATGTATTGAAGGACATGCATGTCTTCAGACCCAAGTGAGTGAAAAATGCTTTGACTGGACTTCAGAGTGGTCTGATTTTGCAGCACTTAAGAGACATACATTTAAAATATTGAGAAAGTTAATAACAGAAGATGCAAGAGAAAAAAGCATAAGTCATAACTTCAGAGCAATGGTGCTCAACAGTGAATCAGAAGGGGTGATTTTGCACCCCCTTCCAGGGGACATTTGATAATGTCTGGAGATACTGTTGGTTGTTACAACTAGGGGGAAGGGCTACTGGCATCTAGTGGGTGGGGTGCAAGGGATGCTGCTAAACAGGACAGGCCCCTCCTCATCAACAAAGAATTTTCTGGCCCAAAATGTCAATAGTGCAAAGGTTGACAAACCCTCATTTAGAGCTATCATCCTTTACACCACAATATTAACCATTAGACAATGTAAGTAGTTAAATGAAAAAACACCATAAGTGAGAACAGACGCTTATGCCAGAAACAGAGTAAGTCATGTAATTAATAAAATCTTGCAAATAAGAAATCCTAGGTTTTCCTCACAAACTCCTTACCCTAAACTTTTCAAATATGCAGTAAGAATAAGAGAACCATTAAAAAAAAAAAACTCTACAAAATTTTATAGTGACATTATTACAACTTTTAAACATAGTATTTTTTATAGTTTATAAATCACATGAATTGTCTTATTTAATATTTACAATTTGGTGTAATTGTCCCAATTTCATAGACTGTGAGAATTTACATTTCGGGTTTCTTTTTTTTTTTTTTGTATATCTACGTATCAGGCAATGTACTAGGCACTGAGTTTGTTACCAAGATAAATGAAAATTTAATATTAAGATGTTCAAAATTTCCTAGGAAACACAGACATAAGATAACTATAATAACAGAAGTATAAACATAGCCACAGGAGAATGGGGGTGGGGGGACTGAAGTCATTTGCCTAAGGTACAAAACTAGCAATTGGAAGATCTGGGACTTGAGATCTGGGTCTTCTGAATCCAGAGTAAGTCCTCTGTCTTGGCACAGCAATATAACCCTCTTAGCTTTCCCAGAGAAATAAAAACAAAACTGAAAAATACTCACTCAAAAACACATGCATAAATTGCCAAGTGGGCGAAGTATAAAAACATTGTGGAAACGGTGGTCAAGACCAGGATATGAAAAGAGAAGATAAGACCTGGCAGACAGGAAGACAAAGAGGCCTCTTCCAACCCACCCTCGGGCTGTTCTTGGGTTTGGATAGTTATGTTAAGATCCATGCCCCCATAGCAATCTGATTTTGAGTTGGAGGCACAGGAAACATGAATCTCTTGCGGTTGGGCTAAGTCCCTTCAAATGCAGCCCAGGTTTCACCTCCCCTTGAGGCTGGGGTGTGAGGAATTCTCCATTTAGGGAGACGGGTCTTAGGTGAGTGGGAGGAGCTGCCTAACAACAGTTGAAGTAAATATGAGGGAAGACACAACAAATGGCCAGCTTCTCTAGCATTCAAATTCCTCCAGTAAGCAATTTCTTGCCTCCCTTCCTCCCCCAAATCTGAGTGGAAATATGAAGCCACAGTTCACTCCCCGTCACTCATTCTGATGACAAACAAGAAGTTGATTCCAGGACCTATCATTTCACAGCTGTTTGCTTCCACTTCCCAGCAGAAATGCTCTTTGCCCAGGGACTTGGTTAAATGGCTCTGAGAGAGGCACCTTCAGGCAGCTCTGGCTCCTAGTGGAGGAGGGAGGCCTGGGGACTGCAACCCAGGGACGAGGCCACTCCCTTTGTCCTTTTGGGCAGGGAGGGAGTAATGGGACCCGTGCCAGTGACATAAAGTACTCATTTTCCACTAAGGCCAAGGCTTTGTCCTGGGGAGAAGGAGCAAGAGGTAAACACGAAACCTGATTTGCCTGTGCCATGTGGAACCACAGAACCTTGATGTTGTCCGGGCCACTCCTCCCTTCCTTTACACTCCCTAGCAGGAGAGTCTGAGCTAAATAAACCTCTACTTATTCCCACCCTGTCCGGGTGCCCCTGTCTACGGCCACAGTTGATTGGACCAGCGTGGACACCTGACCCAAGCTGGGCCAATCACATCCTTTCTCCTGCAAACGTGGAAATGGCGCCTCCAAGACTCAGAGCCGTGCCAAACTGGAGATTCTTCACCTTCGCTCTATGTTGAAATTGCCCAGGAATTCTGAAAACACTGTCTATGAAAAGAGTCAAACTCTAAAATATTTAGAAATTTATTATGAGCCACATACGAGTGACCATGGCCCGTGACACAGCCCTCAGGAGGTCCTGAGAACCTGTACCCAAGGTGGTCCTGGCACAGCTTGGTTTTATACATTTTAGAGAAGCATGAGACATCAATCAAATACATTTAAATACATTGGTTCGGTCTAGAAAGGCGGGACGACTCAAAGGTAGGGAGAGGGATTGGGGGGGAAGGGGGGGGGCTTCCAGGCTACAGGTGAATTTAAACATCTTCTGGTTGACAATTGGTTGAGTATGTCTAAAGACCTGGGATTCATAGAAAGGGAATGTTCAGGTTAAGATTGTGGAGACCAAAATTCTTTCAAAGTCTTATAGTGGCTGTCCTTAGGGAGAATAGATGACAAACGTTTCCTATTCAAATCTTAGTTAATCTCTTTAGGTCAGGAAGAAAAAGATCTAGCTATGTTAATAAAGTTTCTTTACAGATGCAAATTTTCCCCCACAAACTACAGCTTTGCAGGGCCATTTCAAAATATGGCAAAGAAACACATTCTGGGGTAAAATATTTTTATTTTCTACTTTGTCTCTTAATGTTATGCCAGAATCAGGTTGGAAAGTAAGCCAGAGTCAGTTTGGAAAGTAAGTCACTATATATAGGGTTAAATAAAACTCATCGATGAGAATTTATGATTTGTAGGGCATGACTCCCCAGACTCCTTAGATAGGAATTTGGGCAAGATAAAAAAAAAAAATTAGTCCTCAACACACCACACACGCACACACGCACACATGCACACAGGCGTGCACGTGCAATGGCCAGGCATGGTAAAAAAAAAAAAATAGCTTAGTCCTCGACACACACTATGCACACACACACATACACGTACACACACACGATGGCCAGGCGTCTCCCCAGATTCCGGTTTTGTTGTTCTGGGTTGGATTGATCTAAGTTAGTTAGCACTTGCTCTGTAGCTGGGAGAAGCATCAGTGCATGGGGAAGTAGTCACACAGAGGACAATGAGGTGGACCTTCAGAGAGAAGTTGAAATGAGAGATCTACACCCTAGAAAGAGTAGACAGTGATCTTGACTCCTGGTAGCTTTCTAGTTCTGGGTTCCAGGCCATCCTCAGGCCCGATTTCGTTCCTGCCTTTGAATCCTGGCTTCGAAATGTTTCTTGCCTTGAGTGGCTTCTGTTACATACAACAAAAGAACCTTCACCAAGCCATTCTCATAGCCAATCCATCACCTGTCACAATCCTGATGAATCTACCTCAGAAATCTCAAATCTCATCCCTGTGGCCTTTTCAATGGAGTTCTCACCATGGCCTTCCCTGAGTGGACTCTATGCCTGGGTCCTCTTCTCTCCCATCCAGGCTCCATAAAAAACATATTTGATCCACTTGTTCCCAAACTTAAAGTCCTTTACTGGTTCCTTGTTGTCTGCTAAAAGTAACAAAATAGTTTTGTATAAACTGACCTGTGAAAATATGTTACTAACTGAAAAAAATTAAGCTGCAGATCAGTAGGTATAGGATACTTAATTTTTTGTCTCTAAAACGTGATTTAAATGTGCCTGCATAAATGTAAGAAGAAGAAAGGATATCTATCAAACTGTTAGCAGTGGTTTCCTTGGTTGAATGGTTTTGCATGGGCAGAGAGGGGATTTCTACTGTGACTTACTTCATATAAGATTTAAGAAATGATTAGGGGTATTGGTAATTTTAATTTTTTTCCATTTTCTTCCAATACTTTTTTTTTTTTTTTTTTGAGACGGAGTTTCGCCCTGTTACCAGGCTGGAGTACAGTGACCTGATCTCGGCTCACTGCAACCTCCACCTCCCGGGTTCAAGTGATTCTCCTGCCTCAGCCTCCTGATTAGCTGGGACTACAGGCATGTGCCACCACGCCCAGCTAATTTTTTTGTATTTTTAGTAGAGATGGGGTTTCACCACGTTGGCCAGGATGGTCTCGATCTCTTGACCTTGTGATCCGCCCACCTTGGCCTCCCAAAGTGCTGTGGTTACAGGTGTGGGCCACCGTGTTAGGCCCCCAACACAAAAATTTCAAAGGTCCTTCACATTTTTGCTTGTGTTATCTCCCATCACTCTGTGCCACATACCCTCCAGCTATTCTGAACTTCTATTCTTCCCCCAAAATAGCATCCTCTTTCAAGTAACTATGGCATCACCTATTATATGCTTCTTTCTGAAGTGACTGTACTCCATTCTTCATCAGAAAAGCTTCTACTTTTCTTTTTTGATCCAGATCAAATGGCACCTCCTCTTGGAAGCCTTCTTAGGCTGATCCATGCTTATCCCATGTCAGGGTTAGTTATGCTATCCCAGTGGCCCCATGGTGCCCTGCTGCTATGTCTGCTATAACGCACCAAATTGTGTTATAGTTGATGTGATCACGTGATTTTTCCCCAACTCGAGGTGAGTTCCTTGAAGATGAGGGCTAAGTCTTATTCTTCTCAGTCTCTTCTGCATCTAGCAGAAGAATAATTGTTGCACAGAAAATCTTGGTTCAGTGGTTGAGTGAATGAATGGAGGAACAGGCTCTTGCACACAAGGAAGAGACATGATGTATCTGCATCCTTCCCTGCCTCAGCCAGGTAAGATCTACCAGCTCAAACTTATCACAGCCCTGTTTCTGAGCTGGTCCCATGAATAGAGTTTCTGTTTTTCACCAGCAAGCAGGCTCAGTTTCCAAGCTGGGATGATAATTGTTGATGTGGCACTTTAAATATCACAAAGAACAACTGAAAATATGTTTCTAGGGGTTAATGACTAATAAGAAAATAATGAAGCTATGCCTATTCTGAAAAATGTCTAAGTGATGGGAATGCTGATTTCTGTGTGGGTATTCACTTCTCCCTCTCCCCTATCTCTCTAAAGAGAATCTTTGATTACAGAGCCCCTGATTTCTGTCCTCTTCCAAAGAGAAAAGATTCCTTATTGCTGGGAAAGAAGCTAAGTCAAGCTATCTAATAAAATCCTAAGAGAGGAGGAGAATGGGGCTGGAGGAAAAAGGCAGTCATGGAAGCAAGGGGTAGAGGAATTTTCTTCAGGGATATGAGAAGTCTCATTGGAGGAACTATGAACAGAGAAGAAACTGGGAATTTAGGCTGGGCACGGTGGCTCATGCATGTAATGCCAGCACTTTGGGACGATGAGGCAGGAGGATTGCTTGAGCCCAGGAGTTCAAGACCAGCCTGGGCAACAAAGAGAGATCCTGAGATCCCTGTCTCTACAACAAAATAAAAATATTAGCTGAGTATGGTCATGCGCACTTGTGGTCCCAGGTACATGGGAGGCTGAGGCAGGAGGATTGCTTGAGCCAGGAGGTCGAGGCTGCAGTGAGCTATAATCATACTACTGCACTCTAGCCTGGGTGACAGAGTGAGATCCTGTCAAAAAAAAAAAAAAAAAGAAAGAAAGAAAGAAATTGAGAATTTAGTAAATGTTAAAGATTTCCTATCTATGTTTATTCTCTGTTATGACTTACATGATGATGAATAAAGAATGCATTTCCTTTTAAATTATATTTTGGATATTGTCCTGTGCTTCTTAAATACAACACTGTCCGAGTGCCAACACACAGGAATCCAGGCTTTGTAAAAGTTACACCTATAAATGGGTGGGAAGAGCCTGCACAAATGCAAAAGTATGCCTTTCACCCAGGGCTCTGCTAGCTCCACATCTGTCTCTGCCAAAGAGAATGAAGCCAAGGCAAGCAGAGGTAGCAGAGGTCTATAAGTGGTCAGTTCTGGATACAGGGGACAGACAGCCTGGACACAGAAACACTGGATCTTGGGAGTAGATGAGGGAGGGCTACCCAAACAAGGCACTGTCCTCACTATTTTCTGGGACTTTTAGGCCAGGGGTGTCCAGGAACTCATGGTGGTGGGTTGGAGGAAAGGGAAACTCATTTTGGAACCAGTTTGCAGCTTGATGATGGTACCCTGGGGCAGCCTCAGGTGGTGCAGGCATCCACCCAGACCATTGACACACCAGGAGCTGCAAGCCACTGGGCCATGGAGATCAATACAGGCAAGTGGTGGCTCTGAGGCAGTCACAGTTTCTAATATCCCACATATAGTTTACTCAAAAAGAAACCTCTTTAGCTGGGTGTGGTGGCGCATGCCTGAAATCCCAGCTACTCAGGAGGCTGAGGCACAAGAATCGCTTGAATCTGGGAGGTGGAGATTGCAGTGAGCTGAGGTCATGCCACTGCACTTCAGCCTGGGTGACAGGGGGTTGGCCGGGCGCAGTGGCTCACACCTGTAATCCCAGCACTTTGGGAGGCCAAGGCAGGTGGATCACCAGGTCAGGAGATCAAGACCATCCTGGCTAACACGGTGAAACCCCATCTCTACTAAAAATACAAAAATTAGCTGGGCGTGGTGGTGGGTGCCTGTAGTCCCAGCTACTCGGGAGGCTGAGGCAGGAGAATGGCATGAACCCGGGAGGTGGAGCTCCGTCTCAAACAAAAAAAAAAAAAAAAAGAAGCCTCTACAATACACTCATAAACCCCCCAAAAGGCTGCAGTCTTAAGATGTGAAGAGGGAAGACCCCAGGGGCAAGGCCAACGAGAGACAGCAACATAGATGGGTTAACTGTGGAGACAAGGGCTCTTGATCATGGCAGGGCTTGTGAGTCCAGGCTTGTTACTGAAAAGTTGAACTTGAGCGAGGTAATAGCAAAGGTAAAGCAAGATGACTTGACAAAGGAAGGCATCATTTTAGATGGGAAGCAGTAGGATGTATTGGACGGCAAAAGCCAGAAGACTGGGGTTGAAGCCTTGCCCATTGCTGACATTTTAAATAATACTGGGCTCTCCATTTTCCCATCTGAAAAACAAGATCTCCAATATCTTAAAGTGTTTGGCACATTGCGTGCCTTCATTCATTTATTCATTCTACAAAAGTGTTGAGCACCTTCAATGTGCCAGACACTAGGCTAGGTGCTGGGGACATGAGGTGAGTGGGTAGATGTGGCCCCTTCCCTCATGGAGCTTACATTCAACCGAAGGAATCAAAATGTTGGCAAGACCCTTGCTGCCTTCCCCCTTCCTTCCCTATCTCTTTCTTGTGGAATGGGCGTCAGCCCTTGCATTTAGAAATTGCCAGCAGAAACAAGGAAAGACTCAGAAGACCGCAATCTTAGGATAGATAGGAAAGTGAAACTGATCTCCTGGCCGTCCTCTCTAGCATAAGGGCTTTGTGGAGAAGCTGGAGAGCTTCCATAACAAAGCCAGGAAATGATTATAGCCTCCTTCCAGGCCTTTCCAAGAAAATTATAAATCGTTTTCCAGGCTTCCACAAGAAGCAAACATAATCAAACCACATTTTAACCACTCTTCTGACATGGGTAGGATATCTGACAGGCCATGGCTAGAAGCTGAATAGATGATTAGAAAGGGGATCACAGGACAAAAATGAAAAGTACTGTGATGATCAATCATAAAGGTAAAAATACTATAGTGGTGATTTAATCAAGGTTATATATTCCAATTCTTTTTCTGCTCTATGGAGAACTGTTTAAGATACAACATAGTTCTGTTGTAGCACGAATTGTTTAAGTTAGACATGGAAAAGAACTTTTTCTAAGAATGCTGAGATGCCAACAAAGTGGAAGGTCGTAGAGTAAAATCAGCTTTCTTGTATTTGAGGGAATACACTTGCAGATAAAATAACTAGATAGTTGGCCGGGCACGGTGGCTTATGCCTGTAATCCCAGCACTTTGGGAGGCGGAGGCAGGTGGATCACCTGAGGTCAGGAGTTCAAGACCAGCCTGACCAACATGGTGAAACCCCATCTCTATTAAAAATACAAAAATTAGCCAGGTGTGGTGGCGGGCACCTGTAATTCCAGCTACTCAGGAGGCTGAGGCAGGAGAATCACTTGAACCCGGGAGGTGGAGGTTGTGGTGAGCCAAGATCATGCCATTACACTCTAGCCTGGGCGACAAGAGTGAAACTCTCTCTCAAAAAAAAAAAAAAAAAAAGAAGAAGAAGAAGAAGAGGTAACCAGATAGCCACATAAATGCTTGTTATCTGACTCTTTCCTTCAAGGCTAAAACCAAAGAAACACTGCCCAGTATCGATGATTATTGTCTTTGATATGTAAGCAAAACTGGACACCTGTAGGCTGACAGAGGTTTTGTCCCACTTGAAGACTGTCTGTGTTTGTGATTCCCTGCTTGGGCCTCCAGTCCATCTGCTGCTCTCTCCATCTGGCTCACTGTCCAAGTGGCTGGCCTGCAGGGTCTGCCATGGGCTCCCTGCAGGTTCTGCCATGGGTTGTGCCACTGGGAAGCACTGGCAGGCGATCCTCTGGAGAGCTGGAGGAAAGTGAGGCAGGATATCTATCCACCTCCTCCGCTGATGGCTTGCTGGGTTCATTTAAGGAGGGCTGCAGCTCCTGTTGATAGACCTTTCCTGTAGCTACAGTTCTTACTGCGTTCAGGTAAATGTTCCCTTCCCTTGCACATTCAGGCTGAGAAGTGGCCGTGGACTGTTGCCAACCCTGGGGTTCCCTTAAACTTCCCTAGACTTTTGTAAATACTCCTTTAATGAACTCCCCTTAGTCACCCCTTTGAGTGTACGTGCCATCTGTCTGCAGCTGGAATTCTGACTCATGCTCTCTGAATCGGACTCGAGGAATTTCTAAAATTTCATTCAACATTTATTTTAACAAAAAGGTTTTGAGAAACTACTTTATACAAGCAATAGATACTTAAACACTTAGTAATAACACCTAAACATTTTTTAGTGGTTGTGGTATGTAATCATTACTGGACTAAACAATTTAGATGATTTAATCATTGCAGCAGCTTTGCAGTGAATATGTTTTTAAACCTCTTTTCAGATATGGAAACAAATATTCATTACAGTTAAGTACCTTGCGTGAGGCCATGACAGCAGTAAGTAAAGGAAATAGGATTCATATTATATTTTAAACATATTTTCTTGATGGCCTTTTATATACAATGATAATTATAGTAGAGTGTTCAGAAAAATAAAGAAAAATGGTAGGAGGAAAGAACTCTACTACATGCCAAGCATTGGATAAAAAAAATCTAGGCTCTGCTTTCTGAAGTTAAAGTCTAGTAGGGCTGCAAACATACACAGATCACTGGATGGCCAAATTTATCCAGTGAATGAGGGGTGGCAGAAGAGCATGGTGGTGGCAGGGCAGGGCGGTGGTCATTACAGGCAGTGGTATGCTGGCAAATGTTTCACAATGGGCCCACCCCTTCCACAGAAAAAGCCCTGTCTTAGAGTGCTTGCAGTTTCTGTAGTATAGATGCTTCCAGCTTGGCTGACTTCAGGCTATGTGGCATCACTGAATGGGGAGTTGGGAAGAGATTGACTTGATTGTGCTCCAGCACACCTCTCAATTGATGTGCAAGGGCAGAGAATCATGAATAACCTGGTGTGTGGATAAGATCTGCTGGAGCCCAGGAAACAAGCAGGTGAGGGACCGTGGGCGGGGGCAGGGATGAGGCTGGAGAGGAGATAGAGAAGACCAAGGGCAAGGCTGTGGTTGATGGGCTGAAGCTGCACTGTCCCATGTGTAGCCACACATTGCTACTCAGTGACTGAAATGTGACCGGTCCAAAGTGCAATGTGCCGTGAGGGTAAAGTAGACACCAGAGATTGAAGACTTACTATGAAAAAAGGAATGCAAACTATATCATTAATGCTTTTTAATATTTGTTATGTTAATAAAATTTATAGGTGTAATTGGTTTGGACTGAGCAGAAGCACTAGGCCCAGCAGACCAAACCAAGGTGGAGTTATGCGTGCTGAAGTTCCACCCTATCAAGCCAAAAATAAATTGTTTATCTGACTTTCTGAGAAATCAAGAGAGAGACAGATAACAGCCTAATCCCCCAAAGAGCCAGCTTTAGCCAGCATGATGAGGAAAGTGCCCTCTGCTTTTACCTTTACAAGGAAAGCAGCTTTGAAACAACCACTTTGATTTTTCATTCTGTTTCTGCTTTCTTCAGCCCTTTTCTGCCTATAAAATCTGCTCAGCCCATTGGAACACTTATTCTGTTTTATAAAATAAGATGTTGCCTCATTCTAGAATCACAGATAAAATCCAACTAAGATCATTAAACTAAATTTGTTGTTATTTTGTCTTTTGACAATTACATGTTAAGATAATAATATTTTGGATATATTGGGTTAATCATGTATGTTATTACAATTACTTTATTTTGTGCTACTTTTTTAATGTGACTACTAGAAAATTTTAAATTATATATGTGGCTTGCATTGTATTTCTTTTGAACATCTCTGGGCCAGAGAATTTGGACTTCTTTAACAGGCAACAGAGAGTCTTAGAAGAGTTTTAAATGGATGTGGTCTGCTTCCAGTAAAGACCATCCTGGTTCCTTGTGGAGTTTGCTGAACCAGACCAGAGGAGGCAAACTGTTGAGAGTCCAGGCCAGAGGGATGTGGGACTGAATTAAAGGCAGTGGAGTTGGGGATGAAGAAGGAGAAAGCAGAATGGAAGGTGGACAGAGACAGACCAAAGATGGTGCCCAGGTTTCTGGCTTGGGCCACTGTCCAGCTGGGAGTGGTAATAACAGGGATTAAAATATAGGAGGGATGAATATTTCTAGGGGAAAGGTAATGAGTTCAGTTTCCGATATGATGAGTCTGAGGTGTGAGGGGAACATGCAGGCATCCAACAGGCAGCTGAACCCAGGAGTCTGGAAGGCTATGGGTTCCATCTTGAAAACGTATTTCAAATAAACCATTTCCTACCATTTCCATGGCTACCACCCAAACCCCAGCCACCATAATATCTTATCTGAAGAATTGCCATAGGAGTTGTTCAGATTGCTGGTCTCCTTGCTGATGCATTTGCCGTGTCTCTCAGTGTGGCAGCCTGAGGAATCTTGTCAAAAGCCACATCAGCACGTCATGCCTCCCCTTGTAATCTTCCAATGAATCCCATCACACTCAGGGTTCATGCCACTCTGTACAGAGACCTAAGGCCCTGTGCAACCTGGCTCTTCCTACTCTTTGAGTTCCCATTACTGAGGGAGACTCAGTGCCTCTGCTCCAAAGACATTGGTCTCCTCACAATTCCTAGAACTTGTCAGGAACCCTCCGACCTCAGAGCCTTGGCACCTGGTACCCTGGCTCCAAAGCCCTTTCCTGAGATTAAGTTGACTCCCTCACTCCCTTCAGGGCTTTACCCAACGATCCCCTCTTTGTGAAGCCTCCCTGTTCATTCATCTAAAATGACACCCCTTACTCTTTCCTTCCCTTCTTTATCTTTTTATTAGCTCCCACCACTATTCATCATACATGTTACTTATCATGTTTAATGTATGTCTCTCTCACCAGAATGTTAGCTCTATACATCAAAGATTTTGTCTGTTTTATTTTCCGTTGCAACTCCTGTGTCTAATAGTAGGTACTGGATTAATATTTGTTAAATGAACAGATGAACGGCAGCATATCAGTGGGTAGGCACATAGATCCTAGAAACAGACCTGCTGTTGATATATATCCCAGCTCTGCCACTCATCATTGTGACTGTGGGCTGATTATTTAACATCTCCAAGTCTTCATTTTCTCATCTATGAGGTGGAGCGATTAATAGTAACTTCCACAAAAGATTATTGTGAAGACTCATTTATTCAATACATGTGGAACCCCTAACAAGTGCCATGAGGTGTGCTAACTGGGATTAAATGAGATATTGTATATAAGACTTTGATGCTGGGTCTGATATATTGTAAGCCCTCAGTAAATGCTTACATTCACTCAGTAAATGCTTACGAAGTTCACATGTTGAAAACGTAATTCCCAGTGCAACAGTGTTGGGAGGTGGGGCCTTTAAGAGGTGATTAATGAGTGAATTAATGTTGTTAATGGATAGATCAATGGGTCCTCATAAATGATTAATCTCATCATCAATAACAAATCTCGTGCATTTGTTATTGCAAGAGAGGAAGTGTTATAAAAGTGAGTCCGGTCTTGTGTGCTCTTGCCCTTTCCTCTTTCATCATGGGAGGATGCAGCAAAAAGGCCCTCACCAGACAAGGGCCCCTCGACCTTAGACTTCCCAGCCTCCAGAACTATAAGAAATAAACTTTTTAATTTATAAATTTAGCCAGGTATGGTGGTGCACGCTTGTAGTCCCAACTACGCAGGAGGCTGAGGCAGGAGGATCACTTGAACCCAGGAGGTGGAGGCTGCAGTGAGCTGAGATCATGCCACTGCACTCCAGCCTGGGTGAGAGTGAGACTCTGTCTCAAAAAAAGTAAAATAAAATAAAATAAATAAATTACCCAGTCTGTGGTATTCTGTTATAGCAACACGAAAAAAACTAAGACACTGAGTATTAGCACGAGGAGGAGGAAGAGGAAGGGTATCTGGCAGTCAGGAGAGGGGGCTGGTGTGAGCTGCTGATTTGGAATGAGCAGCACTGAAAGAAGGGGAGCTGGCCCAGGGAGAGCAAGCAGAATGGGTAGCGAGAAGTGTGGATTGTGCCGACTCTGCAGGGATGAGGCCGTGACTGGGAGCTGGGAAGCAAGCTGGACTTTCAAGCCTGCTTAGGGGGTGGAAGGGGAATTCTGCTGTCATCATCAGCATATGAATCAGGCCTCCAGTGCCAGAGTCCAGAAGTAGAGCAAAGACCTCCCCAAAGCCACAAGTCATTGCTCCTGCAACACTGTGGGGCCCCCTGTGGTGCAAGATGCGGTGAGAAGAACGTAATGTCACAGGGTCCTGCCTGCCTCAGACTGGATTAGGGTTGGACTCCGGAGTCCCAGGCCTCACTACTTGAGAACCCCTTGTGAAGAAGCTAGAGCCTCATTCTGGGCAGCAGTGGACGAAGGCTCCTCACCACCTTTTAGTGAGGAGTGAGCTAGGGCTCTGTGGAGGCAGAGGTCCAAGGGCTGCTGCACCTGTGCGGGTCTCAGATGGCGCAGGGATGGAGGTCAGGGTTCTTGGAGGTCCCAGGTGAGGCAGGATGCGAGCATGGAAGATGCGAGGACCTGCCCTTTCCCTCTGCCTCCAGCGTGGCTGTGGCCTTGCTGCCCTGGGCTGTGCCCTGCCCAGGTCTTCCTAGAAGATTTTTCTGGAAGACTTCCCAGGGGCCTCAGCCACAGGACAGAAAGTTTAGAAGAAGCTTCCCACCCCACCCTGGCTCCAGGCCCCAGGATAAGGAAGGCCTGGACAGTTATTTCAATGGCATGAGCCCCTTAGGCACTTCGGCTGCTCTAGTGTACAGAAGCTGTTTCTTCTCAGAAGCTTTGCTGGTGCCCGTGTCCCGAACACGAAGCAGGGGCCTCCAGTGTTTTATGGAATGAACAGGTCGAGGTAGACCTGAGAAGTCAAACCTGTAGTGTAGCCACTTGCCTTCCAGAGCTTAGTGCTCAGTACCCCCACAACCCCATCCATAATATACCAACAGTCCCCAACTTAGGATGGTTTGACGTACGATTTTCCTTTTTCAACTTTGCAATGGTGCTAAAGTCATGTGCATTGGCTCCTCAACTTATGATGAGCTATGTCTGGATGAACCCAACATAAGTCAAAGAGCGTCTGTATATTACATAAGAGACACATGTGGTTCAACAAATAATCATAAAGTGAACTCCTATGTAAACACCACGTAGATCATGATGGGGACCACTTCCAGCATCCCAGAATCTCTCCTACGTATTTTTCTGATTTCAACCCTTTGCCTCCCCTAAAGCTACCTACTATTCTGACTTTTGGGACAATTATTTCCATGCTGCTTTTTACAAAGCAACATGGTACAGTGGTGAAGGACACGGAATCTGTAGCCAGAAGACATTGATTCACATCTTGGTTCCTCTACTCACCAGCTATATATCCTTGAGCAAACTACTTCATCCCTCTGTGCTGTTTCTTCATCTGTGATATAAGGATAAGGAGAAGATGCAAGCTGATAAGGTAGTTTAAAAGATTAAATATGGCGAATGTATACGAAGTGCTATGAACAGTGCCATGGATACAATTGCGGATCTTTATAGCAAGCCACCTACATATACATCTCACAATAAATATGGACTAGTTTGCTAGTTTTTGGACTCTGTATTAAAGGAATCATACTATAAAACAATCAAATAAGCAAACAGACAGACAGACAACACCTGTGTGTTGAAAGCAGCCATGACTATGGAAGGGAGAGAAGGATGCACCAGTTGCTGAAGTACTGGAAAGAGAAGCCTGTCATGATGGGCAGGGCAGTGAGGCAAGGATGCAGAGGTGGCACCAACAGAAGATGGACATCTCAGCAGATGAGTGCAACTGACAGAACCTGGCCTGAGTCAAGGAGTGGAAGGGCCTCTGCGGAGTACGGCCCCCTGTCCCCTCCTTTCCCACCAACCTGCAACCAGGCAGGCTGTGGGTGGGAGGAGGCAGAAGGCTGGGAGGCCGGCTGCAGACTTGAGGTAACAGGAGAGGAGGCTTCCCGGGTCAGTAGAATCTCCACATTAGATGAGGTAGGAAGCCTCTTGGTTAAGAGAATGGCACTGGGACTTTCCCCAAACCAAACTGGAGCCCCTTCCTTTGTCTCTGCCTACAGAAAGCAACAGATAGAAGACGTTTCTCACAGATAGCTCACAATGTCCCTCTTGTCTGAAATGACTGATTTTAATCATACAAATAATTGATGGAAAATACAGAAGGTGAAAAGGAAGAACAAAATCTGCTTATAGTCCTATCCTATCGCATCCACTGTGTCAGTTGGGGTGTGTTTCCTCCCAGCCTTTTTTATTCATGAATGAAACTCTAAATTCAATTCTCTTTTGATTTTTAATTGAATTCAGATTAAATTGAGTCAGGTGGAAAGAGGGTATCAAGATTTTACTCCTGAAATAATAACTCTACAGCTGTATTCAAACTATCGGATAGACAATTTTAAAAACAATAGCAATTAATATTTATAGAATGCTTATTATATGCTAGACACTCTATTCTAAATCTTTCACAGGATTTTTTTTAAAATTGATGCAATAATTAATAAGGGGTTAATCATAAGTTACTATTATCCCCATTTTGCAGAATGAAGGGCAAACCATGAAACTAAGCACAGAAAAATTGCATAACTCCCAAGATCGCATAGCTTTGGGAGGAAAGATGGGAGCTAGAATACAGCTCCAGTGAGTATGATTTTATGGTGTATAATAAGCATCTACAACAGGCTGAGATGAGACGGCATTTCAGTTAAAGCAACAGTCTGTGAAAAGGAAAAGCTTTTTCCTGTAACCCTCCCTCCGCTTCCTCCCCCGTGCTGTGTGGACCACTTCTCCCTTCTGCCCTCTGGTTGCATTACTTCATCTGAGCAGGGTATTTCCAGCCCTGACTGCTAGACCTGACTGCTGTCAGGCAATTGTGCTGACAATAATGTTAGAGTACAGCCTAGACAGTGTTCAGAGCCGCGTGGACCTCTTGCTTGGAAAGGAACAGTCCTGCGCTTAGGAAACCCAAAGTGCCCGACTCCCAGCTGCGTTCTCTATATGAGTAGAGTTGAGTTGAAAATGTCAAGTTATTTAACAAATTCATGCTAAATACTTGGAGGTGGCAAATACTTCAATGAAATTATATGTTTTTCTTTTGGAGTTATGTATTTCCCTTTTGCTGATGTTCATTGAACACTTATTCTACTCTAGGCCTCGTGCCACGAGCTTTCTATGGGTCTGCCCATTTGGTCTTCATAATGCCCTCAGCTGAGGTTCACTTTTTTTTTGAGACAGGGTCTCATTCTGCCGCTACGGTGCAGTGGTGTGATCATGGTCCTCTACGGCCTTGACTTCCCTGGGCTCCAATAGTCCTCCCGCCTCAGCCTCCTGAGTAGCTGGAACTACAGGTGCATGCCACCACGCCCAGCTAATTTTTGTATTTTTTTGTAGAGATGGGGTGTTGCTGTGTTGCTCATGCTGGTCTTGAACTCCTGGGCTCAAGCGATCTGTCTGCCTTGGCTTCCCAAGGTGCTGGGATTACAGATATGGGCCACCCACTGCAGCAACCCTGAGGTTCACTTATGATTTCTGTTTTATAACAGGGGAAGTGGAGGAGGCATGGTAAGGAGCTCATGCTCACATGGCCAGTAAGTGAAGGAGGCCTGGCAAAGGCCACACTCTTGGTCTGTCACCCTGCTGCTTCTCCTCACTTCCTTGTGTAGCAGCTCTGTCATCAATGGGCTGTGTGACTGCACACGCTGCTGCACCTCTGTGGCTTTCAGTTTCCCTATCTGTAAGGGGTTGCACTAGATGCTCCCCAAGGCCAAAGTATGTGGGCCTGAGTGCTCTGCATTCCCTGATCAACTTCACTTCATCGAGGGGCTCCCATGGACGTAGCACAGTTGTGGGCACTTGGGAGATCCAGGAGAAGTAACATCATGGCCTCTGGCTCCTCAGGGAATTTAGAATCCACTTGAGGACATGATTGGTGGCACAAGACAGCAAATTATTAATTTCCCAATGTGCGATTCAGACTAGAGTGTAAGGGTTCTGGAAAGGCAATTGAATGAGACTTGCCTAGTGGAAAAATGGATCATCCTAAAGGGAGAGCAAATCCTCCTTAACATTTGCTAAAAATCGCTTCTCTGTTAGGCAAGAGTCAGATGCACTTGGGCACGTCATCACCATCTGACTCCCAGTCCACCCCAACCCCCAGCCCAGGAGCCCTGGGAAGCTGGCGGATGTGCCACGTTTCAATGAGACCGTGAACCCTTAGAGGGCGTGTGGGTTTTTTCCTCCACATTATACACTTCCTTATGTTGAAACATTTTCTCCACAGAGCTGCAGGGAAAGAAGAAGATGTATGTTGATGAAGCAGAGCTCAGGGAAACAGAGAATTAGTTGGGATTGTGGAAAAGTCACTTTGTGAATCAGGGGATAGAGACACCTCATATGCTGAAGCTGAATTCCTTCAATCCTAAAGAACTGGTTGGGAGCAGAGCACAGTTTGGATGGGTTTGCAGCTATGATACCAGGAAGCAGAACTGCTGGACTCCATACTCTAGCCAGTTTAAACCAGCATTGAAATCTAGAGTGTATTTTAAATTTTCAGCTTGGGTTTGCTAGATGAACTAAAGAGTGAGTCTTAGGTTGTTTTTGCCTTACTCTTGTGGCATCTCAGAGCCTGTAGAGAGTTGGCGTTTGTCCCAGTAGTCTTGGTCTTCCATCTTCTGTCTTGCCCTGTTGGTGTTCGCTAGGGTTCTGTGCCAGCCCTGTTGCTCATTCTAACCCTGCAAGGGGCAATAGCATCCATTTCCAAGGTTTCAATGTTCAGGAACAGGCTGCTGACCCTCCCTCCAAAGGTCCAGTTGAGAACTGACTTATCTGAACCCATGTATGTGGCTGCCTTCTGGGCATCTTCACTAGTAGCCCCACAGGTACCTACTTCTCCACTAAACTCCGCAAACCTGCTTCTCCCTCTACACCTCCTAACTCAGGGAATGGCACCATCACTCATGCTCACCATCCCCCGTGTCCAAACAGTCAGCAGCTCCCACCCCTATGTCTTTCCAATCTGTGTGGTACCTCGGTTCTGGCCCAAGCATCTTTGTCCTCCAGCAGCCCTCACACAGGTCTGCCTTCCAGAGTTGCTTTCTAGAACCCATTCGCAAAGCAGCTAGAGGGCTTCTATGACACAAATAGGAAGTGCAGCCCCCATCGCCAACACCACTTAAAACTCATCGAAGACTGCCAATTGCTTTGGGGATTTAGCCTACATTCCTCATTTTCAGGTTACACCTGCTTATCACTCCAGTGGGCTCCATGCATAGGTTTCATGGGACTCCCCCTCTAGAGATGGGTATTATCTGACAAGATCAGGGGATGGGAGAAGTGAAGGTGTTTGATCGGAATTACCATCCCTCCCACCATCCCACTCTACCATATTCTCAAATTCAGAACATCCCAACAGAATTCAGCATGCTGTTTCTCATGCTAGTGCATCAGAACAACCTCTCACAGATCAGCAAGAAGACAAACCACCTAAGATACCCACAGACAATCACCAGGGAAAAAGACAGAGCCTTTCCCACCCTTCCTGGCCAGAGCTGGCTGTTCCCCTGTTAGTCCCTCACTGAACCTTGCCTGAAACTCCCTTATAATATTTTGCACTATATGGCACTTATTTATTAGTTTATCTCTTTCTTTAAACAATCATCAATTTGGTTCATCTGTCTGTATCTTCTGTCTGTCTTCTATGCAGCACATATATGCTATGCATAGGGTGGGCTGAGGAGGTTCTGTGTATATGAATGTGAAATTATTACATCACAATATTATACCTTTTCTCCCATTAGTCAAGAGCATTTATTTCATTAAAATGGCTTGTTCTGAAAATATTCCCCGATATTACCAAGGATTAATGTCCTTAATAAGCAATCTGTTCTTATTAACCAATAAGAAAAAAGACAAATTCCCTAAGAAAAAATTGACCAAAGACATTGGATTCTTCCTTGTCTCCCATGTAAACAATAGAAGCTGCAGGTTGCGGAGAAACAGGTACTCTGATGTACCATTGGTGAGAGTGGAAATTTGTAGACCCTTTTGAAGGCCATTAAGCAATAATAATTCCAAATTTAGAATCTGGTTAATCTCTGACCCAGCAATTCCTGGAACTTGCAGAGATTTGTCCTACAGGAATAATCAGATAAAGACACGACGTTTATGTAAAAGAATATTAATTGCAGGCCGGGCACGGTGGCTCATGCCAGCACTTTGGGAGGCCAAGGCGGGCGGATCACCTGAGGGCGTGAGTTTGAGACCAGCCTGACCAACATGGAGAAATGCCGTCTCTACGAAAAATAACAAAATTAGCCGGGCATGGTGGTGGAGATGCCTGTAATCCCAGCTACTTGGGAGGCAGAGGTGGTTGCGGTGAGCTGAGATCGCGCCGTTGCACCCCAGCCTGGACAACAAGAGCGAAAGTCTGTCTCAAAAAAAAATATATATATATATATTAATTGCAACACTGTCAAAATAGTTAAAATGCAAATAATTCGAACTTTCATCAGTATTGGTTTGGTTAAAAAAAATCTTGGTGCAGCCATATGATGGAATATTATGCAGTTGTTAAAAGAAAAAAAAAGCAAATCCCAAGAGATCTATGTTTTTACAAGGAAAGATGTCCACAATATATTAAGTGAAAGAGGCAGATTGTAAAGCATTTTATCCATCTGCTCGTCCATCCTTCCTTTCATTCTTTTATTCTACAAAAGAGGTGAAAAATGTATATGTATATATCAGACCACTAACAGTTTTATCACCATATTATCACTGGATCAAGTTAGACTTATTAGGGACTTCCACATTCTACTTCGTATTTTGGAGATTTTACAAGCAGATATTATACTTGCAGCAACAGCAAAAACAATAAATACTGCCAATCTGGGAGACCGTTTTTCTTCTTGCTTCTTAAAGGAGCAATTTGAGAGACTTGCCTCTGCTAGCATGTGAGAAACTGGCTGCCACACAGTTAATTTCTGAGGGACCTTGGCTTGGTGGTTTAGCTCCTGATGGCAGGTCTCACATCACATGGATTAGTGCTGCATTTTTAATGCAGTTTTCTACTTACTCTTTAGAAACCACAAGACAACATTTCACAATCTATTTCCACCCAGCAGACAGGAAAAAATTACGCTCAGTTTTCAACTATCAATGAAACAGAATTGTTTGTATAAAAGGAATCTACAAATAATAGACACTTTATCCATTCATTTTTATCTCTTCCACCTACGTTTCTCTCAACCATTCTTTTTCACTTGTTACCGAGATCAAAATAAACTGATTTGCAATTTCTCTTTTGCTCATCTTCAATGTGCCCTAGGCCTGACTTGTTCTTAGAGAACCCTCTCTGGTTCCTGTTGGTTAATGATTTCTTTTTAACCAAATCACAACAGGTTAATTAATACGAGTTTACAGTTTTTCTTGGTATTGATGGTGGGCTCATTTGACTATGGCTAATGGAATTTCATCTTTTTCCTTTCTCAGGAAACTGAAAGTACAGTGCACTTTGTCCACCATATTGGTGACTTTATGTTGATTGAACCTGGTAAGATGGAAGGGGCAACAGCTCTGGATACCTGCTAGGATTCAGGTTCTTTGGAGTGTGGGAGATAAACCCTTTAGGGCTAAAATTCTGCATCACCTCATCAAGCAAGCCACCTACACCGCCAGAAGTACTTGGTGGGAGTGGGGGGAATCTAGAAAGAGTGGCAGAGCAGGGAGATGATGAATATCAGCCACAGCCAAGGGACCACTGCAAAGGTTTATGTTAACCACTCACACAAGTTTATGTAAAAGAATATTAATTGCAACATTGTTAATAATAGCTCAAATGCAAGTAAGTCAAACTTTCATCAGTAGTGGCTTGGTTAAATGAATAATAATAAATCAGTGGCTTAGTTAAATAAATCATGGTATGCAGCCATCCCATAGAATATTATGCAATTGTTAAAAGAAAAAAGCAAATCCCTAGAGATCTAAGCTTGATCCCTAGAGATCAAATAAGTTTCACTTATTTGCATTTTAGCTATTATTAATGTTGCAATTAATATTCTTTATATTCTTTTTTTTTTTTTTTTTGAAATGGAGTCTCACTCTCCCACCCAGGCTGAAGTGCAGTGGTGTGATCTTGGCTCACTGCAACCTCCACCTCCTAGATTCAAGCAATTCTCCCACCTCAGCCTCCTGAGTAGCTGGGATTACAGGGGCATGCCACCACGCCTAGCTAATTTTTGTATTTTTAGTAGCGACAGAGTTTCCCTACCTTGGCCAGGCTCGTCTCAAACTCCTGACCTAAGGTGATCCACCTTCCTCGGCCTCCCAAAATGCTGGAATTACAGGCATGAGCCACTGTGCCCGGCACAATTAATATTCTTTTATAGAAACTTGTGTGAATGGTTTACATAAACTTGTGTGAGAAGAGATGTATCTTGTCTCACTAACTCTTATCTTGTTAAGTTTTCCCCAGAAACTGTGAGTGTCCACCCTCTTGAAAGCACAATGGCAGGATGAAGTTCACAGAATGGAAGATGTGAGCTGGTCTGAGTTATGCAAGGGGTGGTCTTGGGTGGTCTCAGTTCCTGCTCCCTCAGAGGCCTTTGGATCTATTTTTGCCGTTTCTGTGAACTCCGCCAGTGCTTTTTGGTGCTTTTGCTTTGAACAGCCCCATACCCGTGACTCTCTTTGGAAGACTGCCATCTGGTTACTACACTGCTTTGCCCACAGGTGCAGAGCCCAGACATGCCAGGAAGTTTCCATCTTTTTAGGGCATCCCTTAGCCAGAGACCAACAGTTTAACACCACAAAGCTCAGCTCCCTTGTCTCCATGGGGACAAACTCAGAAATCTCACACACTCCCTTGTGAGACCTTGCCTGCAGTTGCACCCTTGCTTGGCTTCTTCTCAGTCCCCTGCCTACTTGCCCCATTCTCATACCAGACCCGTTTCTTCGGGAGCTTGTCTTTACTAAGTCACTTGCACAGGAACCTTCCTCTCAGGATCCACTTCTGGGCAATCCTCACAAATAACAGATAAATGATAATAGGTAGCATTCACTGAGTTTGACCATGTTTCAGGCACTGTGATAAGAGCTTTTTACATGCCCTGGTCCACTTAGTCCTCCAGAATTCCATCAGGCAAAGCAGGTGCAATTATAGCCTTTTGGCATAGTTTAGACTTGGGACTGCAGACCCTGGTGCCTAACTGCCTGGGGTCAAATTTCAGTTCTCCTAGTTACTAGCTGTGTGGCCTTGGGCAAGTCACTTACTTTCCTCATCTGTAAAATGGGGATAATAATAGAATCTACTTCATGGGTTTGCTCTGATGAGTTAAAGTGAGCAAGGCATTGAAATGCTCTGTAGGTATTTCCTAAATGAACAAATAGTTCACACAGCAGGCCATGGAGATTTACAAAGACAAAGGCCAGGCATGGTGTAATCTCAGCACTTTGGAAAGCCAATGTCAGAGGATCGCTTGAGCCCAGGAGTTCAAGATCAGCCTGGGCAACATAGAAAGACCCCGTCTCTACAAAAAATAAAAGCGAATTAGCTGGGCATGGTGGGGTGTGCCTATGGTCCCAGCTACTCAGGTCGAGGCTGCAGTGAGCTATGATCATTCCAACCTGGGCAACACAGCAAGACTCTGTCTCAAAAAAAAAAAAAATGAACTAACTTACTCTAGTTCACCCAGCTAATGTTGGCAAAGTTGGGGCTCAAATCCAGGTCTGTAAGATTTCAAAGCCTAATTTCTTGGCCATGATTCTATGCCACTTCTGATCAGTACCACTGCCCCTTCTTGGGCCTTCATATCTTTCAAAAGGACCACTTTTCTCCAAGGCTCCCTGCCCATTGCTGGCTTGCCTTTGAGAGCATCAAGTCCCCCCTCAGCAGAGGGAGACTGGGTCTCCCCACACTGCCCTGGGATGGAGGCAGCTCTCTATGCTGCTGGATCCTGCCTTGTCCTGGAGGGGCCACCACATATTCATTCTTAAGGGGTCTTCTCCGCAGGCTATACTTTCTTCATTTCATCAGCTCACTCCCTGCCAGCAACCCACCAGAAAAGCAGAGAGAGAATTTCCTTTGCTACTGGAGTAATAACTTATGAGTACCTCTTTTCTAAATCAAAAATTCTATTCTCTGTTTTCCCAATTGCAGAGGTAAGTGGTAAATGGGATAATAATTAAAAACATATGAAAACATGTGAGGAGGAAAGGAAGTGAGAAAACTCTCACTTGCTGCCCATGTGGCTTTTCTGAGTGTTTTTTAATCCACCCTGGCCTTGACTCACTGGGGCCATCCATCACAGGGCTTTGGGATGACACACCTGGCAGGCCTGGCCAATGTCCTTATAAGGCAGCCACTCTGTGGGGCGTCAGCTGCTTCTCTGGCCTGCGTGTCAGTCGGACGATGAAGCAACACCCCTGAACTGGGAGGGGCGGGGAGCAGTTTGCTCCTGATTCTCCATAGCCCCACTCGGGCAGCCCTACTTCCTTTTTTGTCGGGTTGAAAGTGAAAAATTGAACTCTGGGAGAACAGAGAGAATAAGGCCACTTATTTCCTTTTTACTCATATAGCAATATTTATTGGGCAGCTGCTATGTGCCAGGCATTTTAATATTACCAGCTCACTATCTACAAGAAAGGGAAGAGATTCAATTCTAGTGCTCATATCTAACCATGCAGTTTCTCTCATGTATGTGTGTGTGTGTCTGTGTGTGTGTGTGTGTGTGTGTGTGTGTGTGTAGGCCAAGGGGGTAGGGGGTGTCTTAAGGTCCTTCAGGTCCCAGATTTGGGAACAGCAGTAGAATGAAGAAGAGACATTTACCATTTAATGTCATACTTACCAATGTACCAAGCATGGTGATTTACATACATCATCTCATTTAATCCTCAGGGACTAAACACCTACTATGAAGTAGGTGTCAGGGGCTAAAGCAGAATTTCCTTGAAATGTCTACCTAGGTTTATCTTGCTTTTCCCCAGATCCCAAAGTCAGCCAGCATGAGGCCCATTGGGTTATTTACATCTTAACCTCAAAGGGTGTTTTCTGTTTCAACCTTAATACTTACAGCTCAGATCTGTCACCAAGGTTTGCTTCCAGTTCAGATTCTCAAATAAACTGCCCTGGCCAATGGCAAATGCTTGACTCCCTGGGCTGGTCTGTTCCCTCCCAGGATGCCCACAGCCAGCCACCAAGGATTCTGGATCCCTGAGAATTTGCTGACTCTATCCCCTCACCTTACCTGTCTTGAGATAATCTAACCTCTGGGCTCCCAGGTCATGCCCCCACTCCACCTCCCTCAGTTTGTCTGCTCAGGACCCAGCTGCTCTGCTGGGTGAAGGAGCCAAGACCTAGTTGATGCCCCAGGGATTTCCAAAGAATCTTACCTCATTCGAAGAAGAGGTGCTGCAGACTTGAACCACTTTAGGACTCAGTCTAGACTGAGTTCCCTGTGCTATGTTCTTTCCTATTTCCTCTTTCACAGCCCTCAGCGTGTGTTCCTCTCTTGGACAGGCAGGAGACAATTCCACTGGAAGAGCTGGAAGCATACCTAGATGGCTTCTCTGCATTTGAAATGTCAGCCACCCTCTCCTCTCCAAATTTCCCCAACCTCATCTCCCTCCATCTTCTCCTTGCTTCCTCCATTGTGGCCACATCGGTCTCCTTCCCACTCCTTACGCCAAAATCTAGGGTTGCCAGGTAAAATACGGGATTCCAAGTTAAATTTGAATTTCAGATAAACAACATGTAATTATTTTAGTATAAGTATTGTTATGGTTTGAATGTGTGTCTCCTCCACAATTCATGTTGAAACTTAATTTCTAATGTAATAGCATTGAGGAGTGAGTCCTTTAGGTCAGTGGTCCCCAGCCTTTTTGGCACCAGGGACCAGTTTTGTGGAAGACAATTTTTCAACAGGTTGGAGGGGTGGGGATGGTTTGGGGATGAAACTGTTCTACGCTAGATCATCAGGCATTAGTTAAATTCTCATAAGAAGAGCACAACCTGGATCCCTCGCATGCATAGTTCCAATAGGGTTCCCACTCCTATGAGAATCTAATGCTCCTGCTGATCTGACAGAGGGTGGAGCTCAGGCCGTAATGCGAGGGATGGGGAGTGGCTATAAATACAGATGAAGCTTCACTTGCTCGCTTGCCCCTCACCTCCTGCTGTGTGGCCTGGCTCCTAACAGGACACGAACCTGTATTGGTTGGTGGTCCGGGGCTTGGGCCCCCTGCTTTAGGTGATTAAGTAATGAGGGTGGAGCCCTCATGGATGGGACTGGGGCCTTACAGAAGGGCTTGAGGGAGTGGGTTTGCCCTTCTGCTCTTCTGTTCTGTGAGACACACTGTTCCTCCCCTGCAGAGGATGCAGCAACAAGGTGCCATCTTGGAAGCGGAGACTGGGCCCTCACTGGACACCAATCCCGGCTAATTTCTGTTCTTTATAGATGAATCAGTCTGTGGTTTTGTGTTACAGCAGCACACATGTTTAGACTAAGACAAGTATGTTCCACATGTTGAATGGGCATATACTAAACAATCCCTTTTCTTGTTCATCTCCTCTTGTTTCTCGTCCTCCTCCTCCTCTTTGTTCACTCTGCAACTCTAGGCTTAGCTCATTCCCACACTAGGGATGTTCCTCCTCTGACAATGACATGATTTTCTCCTGTCTCGACTCTGGCTTCTGCCCAAATGCCTTTTCCTCAGGAAGGCCTTCCCTGATCTCACATCTCAGATGGCAGCCCATTCCCCTTCCTCTTGTCTTATTTCCCTCACGACTTTATCCTGCCTGACTTTACCTTGTTTTTGTTTGTTTGTCCTCCACTAGCATGGACTCCTCAGGAAGGCAGGGATTCACGTCTGTTTTGTTCACTGCCATTTCCCTAGTGGCTCATAGGGCCTGGCATAAAATAGGCATCCGAAAACTATTTGTCGAATGAATGGATTATTCTGCAAGATGAAGAGAGAAGAATTTGGAGTTTCCAGGTCAGCCCAAGAAAGAGAAGCTTGGAGAATAAGGCTATAAAATTACTGGGGGAAGAGAGGAAGGACAATGGTAAAGGAGAGAGAGACAAAGAGACAAGCTACTTTCTGAGACCTTTCTGAGTCTGAAGGTATGTGAGCTCAGAAATATAGGCCTCTACACAGGTTGCTAGATCGCATCTCCAAGGAGAAGCATACCATGCAGAATTTCAAAGCAAAGGCTTTGACAACCCAGACACAACGTTTGTAAAGCACCTAACAAAACATCTGACACTTGGCAAGTGCGTATCAGAAGGCAGCCGGGAGTATGTCTCATTGACAACCACAGATGAAATTCACACTCATCCATTGCCTCTTTGATTTTAGCTGACTTGCAGGTGATGGCTATTTTTCAAAAGCAAACAATTTTTTTGTTTTTGTTTTGCTTTTAAATTGTCACAGGAGGGTTAGGGTGCCCACATGGCGATTAAAAAATGTCAAGCCAAGTGTACTGTGAGCCATACGACTCCCAAGCTGGCCTCATCGAACGAGGATTCAAATTCAGCCACAGTGCAGGGTTAAGTCACTACACTCATGGGCCTTTGAGGTTTCTAGGATATAGCTGAAGCTGCAAGTGTTAAACCCAGGGGCGTCAAGGGCCCATGTCTCTGAGCACACAGGACAGGGTGTAGTTATTAGTGCCGAAGCCAGTCTGGCATGACGTTTGCTAGCTCTGTGATACACAGCCTCACCTTTAGACCTCACATTCTTCCTGTGGGAAATGGGATGACAATTCCTGCTCTGTCTTTCTTACAGGTTTGGATGATCATAAAATTAAATAGGGTATGACAAAGAGCTTTGGCAACTGTGAACTGCTATATAAAGCTTAGGATCGTCATGATGTCATCAGCATTGTCTGCAGGGGGTGGTCTTGGCTGGCGACTATGGGTCGCCAACCCCATGGACATCTTGGTGTCCTCCACACCCTGTTCTCGGCGCTGGGGTAAAATACCAATCAGTGACGTGTCCCTGTGGGGCTCAAATGACACAAGATGATCACCCTCTGGAGCTCTAGCTCTGCATCCTTGGGTCAGGCCAGCAAGTGCTGCCAGATGTGCACCTCCCAGTCCAGCAGCCACTGCAAAGGCAGGAAATTAGTACCAGCTCTGAGTAAACATCTCTGTTCTTTAACTCAGCACTTTGCTATGTTAGTAATTGGCTACACTTTTCCAGGACTAGACACCACACATGACAAGTCCCACGATCCCCAGTACCAGTGAGACAGTCATGGCCTGGGCAGGCTTCAGCCCCTCTCCTGTCCCAGCCTCAGCAGTTCTGGCAAGTTCTTAGATGGCAGCACAGTCCCAGAGCCAAATGATGCATCCTGAGACAGACAGGCAGGGATGGGATGCACTGGTGTCCATGGCCTTGGCCCATGATAGCCTGCAAAGCCAGTTGCCCCTAAGAAGCAACTTTTCTTTCTCTCATTTGGATGCTTACTGGCCAGAGCTGTCCTCAAACTGCAGCAGGCAGTATCCTTGCCTTAGGACCTGCAATTTCATGCATTTATCAGACAAATATGAACCAAGTGACTGCTATGTACTAGGTGCTCAGAATGCATCAGTAAACAAAACAGATTTGAATTTCCCTTCTTTCATGGAACTTATGTTCTAGTGGTGGGAGGAGGACAGAAAACAGTAAATAACTAGATTATGAATTGTGTTAGCAGATGATAACTGATGTGGGAACTTAGCAGATAGAAGGCAACACAAGGTCAAAGAAGCCGGGGATTCCATCTTGACTAGGGAGCTCAGGGCAGGCCTCACTGAGAAAGCACCACTTGCATGAAGGAGGTGGGAAAAGCCTTCACCTGGGGGAAGAGCCTTCTAGGCAGAGGGAACAGCCAATGCCAAGGCCCTAATGCCTTGGCCACCACCTGGTATGTCCAAAGAACAAGGAGACCCGTGCCAGCAGCTGCAACCGAGTGAGCCAGGGATGTAGAAATGTGTAGAGGGTGGTTCCGGGAGGTGGCAGCAGGAGAAAAGTGGCTCAAAGTCAGCTGGTGGTACCATCTGGATTTGGTTTTGGGGCCTTGAAGCCTACAGAATTTGGGGACACTTTCTTTAAGAAGGTAAAGTTACAAAAACGAAATTAGGCACAGGGCTCTGAAAAGGCAAGCGAGGGTCCCTGAAACCTATGTTCCTTCGCTTCCCTCTAGTGGAGCCCTGGATCTGAGGACCGTGCTGGGAGGGTCCCACTCACCGCAGAGCCTCCTTCCCTCCCTCCTTCCCCTCCGACGTTGCCCTTCTGTGACTTCTTTCCTCCCTCCACACTTCCTGTGACAGTCATCTCAACCAAAATTTGCACAGATGGACATGGGGACAGAGAGAGGAGGTGAGGGACCACAGTGAAGCCCAGCCCAGGCCCACATTGGTCAGCCTCCAGCCCTCAGGGACAATGCGGACAGTGGGGTGGCCGGGAAGTTCCTCCTGGGAGGGGAAGAGTGGGAATCACCCCTCCACAGAGGACATTTCTCCCTTCTTGGTGGTTCTGTTCCCAACGAGGGAAAGAAACTAACAGGGCAAGGCACACATTTACCGTGAAAGCAGGCTCAGCGTCCTCTCTCAGGTCCCCACATGGTCCTTCAGGGAGTAGCTTCAAGGCACTGGGGCCCCAGGGAGATGAGCAGTGAGACTCTCAATCTGGCTGGGTGAGTTCCACTCAGGGAGGCCCAGACTCTGCTTCAGAAACCTGGAAGGAGTTGGGTGGGGAGTGGAGCAGACAGGGAGAGGAAATAAAAGGAATTATGCTCTGAGCCCAGTTATTAAATATCAGCAGAGGGGAAAGAAACTCAGAGTAGGTAGGAAACTCAGGCTAGGCATGTTTCATCATGTACTTTCTCTACAGGATGTCTGCTGAGGGCCTGGTTAACTACAAACCATGCATTTTTTCCCTCCCTCCCTCCCTCCTTCCTTCCTTCTTTCCTTCCTTCCTTCCCTCTCTTCTTCTCTTCCTCCCTTGTTTCTTTTCTTCTTTGGGGAGAAAACATGCCATTCAAAAGTGCCCAGTGTGTGCACACACTCTCTTTTTCTTTTTTTAAAATTTAGCCTTGACTTGAAATTCAGAGTATGCATATTTTTTAAAAATTGTGATAATTTTTTTAAAAAGATGCCAGCTGCTAATTCCACCTAGGTAGAGACATTTAAACAAGTTTGGATATAATACAGGAATTTTGATGAATTTTTTTAAATGAGATTCTCATTATAATACAATCCCTTGCTGTTTGGAAGAAATAAGTCAGTCTAGAAACATTTACAGAGCAGCTGCTGTATGCAGGGTTTTATTTTAGGTCTTGTGGGGTGTTCAAGAATGTTGATTCCAAAGTCTCACTCCTCAAGGGGTGTCCTCTAGTCATGAGGTTGATGCTGATGCCTGTGGAAAGAGCGGCTGAAGATGGCTTCTCAGGCTTTCATCTTGACCCCCTCCTCTTACTTCATACTCTCCCTGGGCTCCAGCCTCAACACCCAAGACATCAATCACCTCCCACCAGGCTTGCAGTGCCAAATCTCTATCTCTAGCCTGACTTCTGGCACCTTCCAGTTGTCTGCCCAGAGTGGAAGCTGGCTGGCTCCGGTTCCCTTTCCAACAGCAGCCAGGGTGGCCTGCCTCAAACACACGCATCTGGCCACAGCACTCGCCCACGCCCGCGTAGGAGCTGGCCCTGGTCACCGTCATCCACGTCAGAGATCACAAACATTTGGAAATGTAACTTGTTTTTCAAACAAATATTATATTCAACACCAATAGAACAGATGAAAAGTTATCTTATTGGTAGATATGTACTTTATTGGCACACATTGTTATAAAGCCAGTCACTCTGAACAATGTGATTATTTTAAGAAGTGTAAACATTTGACATTCATGGTCATGGGTACAGTTGCAGTTTTATGTCAGCCTTGGTATTCAATTTATTCCTGCATTTGTTTCTATTGTCCAATGTTGAGAAAGTTTGATTCACAGAAGTAAGTCATAAAATTGTTTGGCTTTACTTTATTTTTAATTTTTAAACAGCTTGCCTTGAAATCTCAGGATGCCCTCAATTAAACAGACCCAATACCTTAAATGTGGCGTAGGAGGAAAATTTAATTCTAAGTTGAATCATTAACAATATCTAAGTGCTTTTACTCCCTGTGTTAAATGTAAAAGTCAAATCAAAAGCAACCCAGCCTCAGGACAGGTGCTCGTGTGATATGATCCTGACTGCACAACTCACCATTATGCAGTGGGAGGGATCGTGATCACCTAGGTTTTGCCTACATGAATTTGGTTGAGTATGACTCAGTTTACCATAGTAGTATGCTTGTACAAATTGAGAGGACGTGCATGGACCTGGATTTTAAGAAATCACCTATATAGAGCTACAATCTTACTAATCAGCGACACCTCTGTTAAACATTCAAAGTTATGAACGAAACTAGCAGAAAAGATAAATTTTTCAGACTATCTCAAAGAGAATTTTCCTGGCAGCATGAGTTAATACATTGGTGGTCTCCAATATGTTACAATGTTTTGATACAAAGCGCATGTTACTATATTGTTGTAAAACCGCAGTTGATTTTTTAAATGATTTAAAGTACATATTTTGGGTAGCTTTTTAAAAAGTATTCATTTATTTAATTTTAACAGGATTTATTGGTTTTCTCTGAGTGCCTCCGGTCAAGCTTTGGAAGTTATTTTCTTTTTTTAAATAGAAAATTCATGGAAATGGTGCAAAAGCCAAAAGGTGAAAACAACAAAAAAAGTATATTTTGTGACAAATAAGTCTCCTCCCTCAGCCCTGTTCCCAAGAAATGTTTTTCTTCCCAGAAGCCAAACCACATTTATCAGTTTCTTTGAATCCTACCAGAGATAGTCTATGCCTCTTTGTGTGTGTGTGTCTTAGCTTGGGTTACCCCGGCACAGACTTTGACACAGGATTTAAATGCAAGCAGCTCATCTAAGAGGTGCTGTCAGGAAACACCTTGTAGGAAGGTGAGGACGAAAGATGGGAAAGGGAAGGTAGCCAAGGGAGGAAAATTGGTCAAGTAAATTACCACTGTGGACAACCAGAGCTAACCCCACTGGGGAGCTCTGAGAGCCAGCGTAGGACCTGTGGCTCAGAGTTATTTCTCCCAAGGGGAAATAGAGCTGGAATTTTATAACCAACTCCGTTGTCTGAGAGCTATGGGGTGTGGGCAACCAGCCATGTGGTCAGGCACAGTGGACTCTGTCCGTCAAAGACAACTCTCAGTCAAAGCAATGCAAGGGCTGGCAGTTTGAAGTGGGCAGGTGTGTAATGCAACGGCAAGGAGCAGGAAGTATGGGCAGGGTACAAACAGCATCTGCTACAATATTATCTGAAGCACATTTTAATGAAATTAGCACCAAACATGTGCAGTAACTCATGGCCCAGCTCTGTGAATGCCAGGCTTTTGTGGAGCCTGGTCTGAAGACCATTGTCGTTTTTGGCATGGCAAACAAAACCTTCTGGGGTTGACTCCTTTGGTTACTTCTGGTTCCTTTTCCATTTTGATCTCAGTCAAGTTTTTGCCCCAGTAATACAAATGACTTGTGCTTGCAGGTCCCCAGACAACCCCGATGTGCACACTTCCCTGCTTCTGTTCTTGATGTTCTCTGAACCTGGGATCACCTTTCCCCTTCCTCTTACCTGCCCGATCCTACTTGTCCTCCCAGATTCAGAAAGAATAAAACTGGCCTTATGGAGTTGTAGAAGCCTCAGTGAGAGGATGTGTATAGTATTCAGCATGGTGTCTGGCACAGAACTCAGTAGTGGTCATCTGCCTGCCTGTCCATCTCCCCATCTGTCTGATGACTTGGGAGCCCACCCCAGTGTTCCCAGACTATACCGGGATTCCTCTCTTCTGTGCCATCCTAGCACTCTAGGCACACCTATAGGAATGATCTGCTGGTTCAACTCCCCCGATTGTACTAGGAGCTTCTTTGGGACAGGAAGCAGACTTTGCTTATCTCTGAACCCCCATTGCTGGCACAGTGCCCAGCACACAGTATGGCTTAGTGAATGCCTGAATAGAACTCAACTGAGTGCACCACACAGTAACAATTCTTTGAAGTGTTTGTAGAAATTCTGAAGAAGGAAAAATCACTGCATATAGGGTGCCTCATGAAGGTGTTTTTAGATGGGCCTTCTATAAGAGATACACATATAAAGATTGCTTCCTTCTTCTTATTAGAAGAGCTATCCTTGTTGACCTATGACTTTTTTGCATGCTAGATTGCATGCAAGATTGTTTTGCTCATTACTTTCTCTCTCTCTCTCTTTCTTTTTAATGGATAGTCAGTCAGTCCACAAATATTTTCTGAGTCCCTACTATATATTGGACACTATTCTAGGGGATGGGGATACAGTGGTGCACATGACAGAAGGAGACCCTATCTCAAGGAGCTTCCACTTTCTTGGAAAGTACAGAGTGGAATGTTCATTTGGACTGGCCTGCTGCTGCCAGGAGGATCTGAAGAATCTGGAACAAGTGGGGCTCCTCAGGGCCTGGCTGATGGAAACATCAGGCAGTTTTAGGTAAAGACGCAGGGGCAAAGATTCCAATTGGAGGCAAGCACCAAAGGAGATCAAGGACAGCTGTCATTTAGAAACATACTGAGCACTCAGCTGTGGCCAGAATGTGGAGGTCATAAAGAGATATAAGCCCCAGTCCCTGTAAAGATTTGCTGTCTACAGTGGGAGAATAGAGTTAAGTCTCAGTTATTGTGAGTGGATTAACAACTTGATGACTATCCAGGCAATAAATAATTATAGATTCAAAGTAAGGTACAAAAAGTAGTTTAGAGGGGGACTGTGTACTCTTCACCCAATTTCCCCCAATATCACAGCCAGAAAGTTGACAGTAGTATAATACACACACCTTATTTAAAGTTCACTAGTTTTGCATTTGATTTTATACATTCTTATCACATGTAAATCCATGTAACAACCACCATAATCAAGATACAGAACTGTTCTAGCACTACAGAGATACCTCTCATGCTATGCCTTTGTAGTCACACCCCCAATCCCCTACTCCCTAGCCCCTGGCTACTGTTGAGTGTTGAGAGTTCATGTATTTTAGATATGAGTCCTTTGTCATATGTGTGTTTTCCAAATATTTTCTAGTAGTCTATAGCATGTCTTTTCATCTCTTTTATAGTCTTTCACAGAGCAAAATTTTAAAATTCAAATGAAGTACAACTTAATGGATTTTTTTATTTTGTGGATTGTGCTTTTAGTGTCATGTCTAAGAACTCTTTACCTTGCCCTAGGTCCTAAAGATTTTCTCTTATGTTTTCTAAAAGTTTTACAGTTTTACATTTTACTTTTAAATCTACAAGGAATTTTGAGTTACTTTTGTATAAGATAGGAGATATAGTTGAAGTTCATTTTTTTCTTTCTTTTTGCCTAAGGATGTCCAACTTTTCCAGCACTATCTGTTTAAAAGGCTATTCCTCCATTGACGATCAGTTGACTACTTTTGTGGATTTACTTCTGGCTTTTCTATTCGATTTCATTGATCTATCTGTTCCTTCACTAATATACATTGTCTCTATTGTCTGTTGCTATGAAGTAAATCTTAATCAGACAGAGTGATTCCTCCTGTTTAATTCTTTCAGGAAATTGTTTCAATTATTCTAATCCATTGCCTTTCCATGTAAATTTTATAATAATCTTGTCTAAGTCTTCAAAAAAACCTTGCTGGATTTTTGATAAGAATTGTGTTAAACTAATAAGTCAATTTCAGGAGAATTGTGTTAAACTAATAAATCAATTTCAGGAGAATTGGCATCTTTACTATGTTGAATCTGCCAATCCATAAACACAATATGTTTTTCCATTTATTTACATCTTCTTTAATTTCTTTCATCATCATTTTGAAGTTTTCAGCAGTCCTGTACACATTTTGTTGGAGTTATACTTACATATTTTTTATTTTGAGGGGGTGGTACTGTAAATGAATAGTGTGTTTTAAATTTTGGTTTCCACATGGTCATTGATAGTATACAGAAATACAATTGATTTTTGTATATTGATCTTGTATTCTGCAACTGTGGTAAACCCAACTATTAGTTCTATGAGGGTTTTCTTTGCTTGTTTTTTGGTTTTTAGATCCTTTGGGATTTTCTACACAGCACATTATGTCATTGGCAAATGAAGTTTTAATTCTTCCTTTCAAACTTTAGGCCATTATGGGTTATCAACTCTGAGGACCATCCAGGAAAAAAAGATTATTTAACCCCCAAGTACTCTTTCCCCACTCAATTCTGGATTATTTTCCCATTGTCCACAGTGCACTTGGGGAATACAGACTCACTCTTACATTAGATCAAGCAGCTATTATTAGGGAAAACATCTGGAAGGAATAAGATACATTCCAGAGCAAAGGAGGGAGGATCAGGGACTTTTCACATCACGCCTCCTCCATGAGCAAGGGTCAGTGAAGGGTGACTCTGTGTACTGTTTGTTCCCTTAGGTAAGGCTACCCAGGCCTCAGGCCTGACCTTCTCAAAGCCCAGCCAGGGCAATGAGCGACTCCTTTTTCAGCACTGGCCGAGGTCAGGGCCTCCTGAGGTAGGCTGGGAACAAGGACTGACCCCCCCGGGTCTGAGAAAAGAATGAGATGAGGCCTTCTGAAAGCTGGGAAGCATTTAGAGGGGTTTTCAGTGGGTTAGGGTGGGCCATTGCTGCTTCTTTTGCCTCTGAGCTGAGAAATCAGCTCCTAGGGGTCCTGCAGGATGTGGGTTTAGGAGTGGTTTACCTGCCCTGCTTCCCAGCGGTAACAACACTGGGAAGTGCAAGGAGAACTGTGTCCTTGACACCACCAGGGACACAGCAGGGAGTGAGGGAGGATAATGCCTTCAGTTTCGTTTAGTTGTCTTTCAGTTAGCAAGATACATGAAACTGAAGAAACAGTAATATACCATATATTTCAAAAAGAAAAACCAAACCAAGGCTAGATGTGTGGACCCAAGTTATCTATGGAGATGTATAAGCAATACTGTGTGAGTGAAGGGATCCAGTATAATTAAATCTTTATGTACCCAAACTACTGGGAGTTTAAAAGTCACAGTACTATTTACTTTTATGATAAATTCATGAAAGTGCTGGGCACTTTTTAGGATAAGGTGCTGGGAAATTCATGACTGGAATATACTGAAACATAATACTGTATGCAACACATGTTCAGCACATTTGTTAAAGGCAGTTATGTTTAAAGAAGCTGAAACAAGGGGAATGCAATTCTCCCTGATACATCCTTGGCTGTGGAGACACTGATTTCATCTAGAATAATATTTTCATCTATTTTCTGTAAAGCAAGAGGTGAAGATACTTTCTTTTTGTTTTTAAAGTTAAGACTATCTTGAAAATGGCAACTTGGAAGAAACCTTAAAGGTAAAATTTAGTTAATTGGTGTAATAAGTTCTTACGGTTTCTCTGATCTATCCCATGCCATACACAACTTAATAGCCATCTAGCAGTGTTATAACAACACTGTTTTAACAATTTCAGAAGTAACTCCACTGATGGGTGTAGCCAAGAGAGTTTTATCTGAAATCCAGATCCTGGCAGTATGAGACTTTTCAAGCAAAATGCAGTCAGTGTCTTAGCTTCCTGGAGTGCAAGCCTCATCTCCTACACTGCATGTGGATTTCCATCTCTTCTAGGTCTCCATTCACTGGTGTTCACAGCACACTAACCCCCTCTCACTGTTCACCCCAATACTGACCTTTGGATGTCAAGTAGACACTCCCCGCTCTCTCCAGGAAAACCTCCATGAGTCACCAGACATCAGGATGAGGTACGGGGACTCCAGATGTCTAGGATGAGAAGGCAGTCTTCTCTTGATCCAGGGCTCTTCCTTAGGTCAGCCTGAACTGCCCGGCATTCCTGCACTCTTTTTCTCCATGCCCAGGATTCCCTGCCCCAACTTTTATCTTTGCATCTTCTGTTATCTTTTTTCTTTTTGGTTTCTCATATTCCCTGACCCATCTTAGTAACCAATAGGAAATTCTCCCTTGTCTATGATGCCATTTGCAGTGCTTCTGAGGTAAGAAGGAGCTGCAACTGCCCTCTGAATCTCAGCTCAGAGGATCCCACATAACCTGGATCTGCCAACATCTCCCTTTGCATTTCATGATGAAGAGCACTGGCCTGTGGGAGGTTTGATTGACACATACCTTTGATACCCTTTGCCTGGGCCATATCTCCAGCCCTCTACAGCTAGGGCTGCCTCTGCAGAAGGATGGAGTTTTCATCTCTAATTGTGAAAGAGCTTTAAAGCTGGCCACAGTAATAAGCACGTAATCTGGAATAAATCTCATGTTCAGTGGTGGATCTGAAGTTCCTTTTTTTTTTTTTTTTTTGGTTGGGGCTTATAAACCTTCATTTGAAAAAGTTAATCATGGTCATTCTTTTCAGGACCAGTAAGAGGTGATTTCAAAAGAGTATACGAAAATGATGTAAGCATTGGCTAACATGGGAGGAGGCCCAAACTCAAAAGGAGCCTGAGTTAATTGATACAAAAATTGGGTTCTAACAGGTGAGCAGGAGTTGACCCTGAAGATTAGGGTAGAGGAGGGCTTTGGGGGCAGAGGAAACATTTGTGCAAAGGCAGGAAGACACATAAGAGCATGGCAGGCCAAGCAGCATTCTGGGTCCAGCCCAACTAGAGTACAGAGTAAATTATGGGGAGTGGAAAAAGAGGTGGGAAATATGTTAGGGTTCTCCAGAGAACTAGAAGGAATAGGATGAAACTGGCTCACGCAATTATGGAGATGGGCAAGTCCCAAGATCTGCAGGGTGAGTCTGCAAGCTAGAGACCCAGGAAAGACTATGGTTTAGTTCCGGTCTGTGTCCAAAGGCCTGAGAAGCAGGAAAGCTGATGGTGTTTGTTCATATCTGAAAGCCAACAGGCTTGAGACCAAGGAAGAGCCGATGTTTCAGTTCAAGACCGAAGGCAGGAGAAAAGCTGATGTTGAGGTTCAAAGGCAATTAGGCAGAAAGAATTTCCTTCCACTCAGAGAAGGGTTAGCCTTTTGTTCTATTTGGTCCTTCAGCTGATTGGATGAGGCCCATCCACATTAGAGAGGGCAATCTGCTTTACATAGTCTACCAATTTAAATGCTTATCTCATCCAAATCACCTTCACAGAAATACCCGAATGATGTTTGTCCAAATATCTGGGCACCCCATGGTCCAGTCAAGTTGATGTATAAGTTAACCATCATGGAATCATAGGCATGGAACAGTAAGAGGCCATTTCAAAAGAGTGTAATGTTCTGGGGCCAATTGTGATTACTTTCTCAAAGAGGATCAAGTTTCTTACCTGCTAGTTCAAGGGGTGGTATGCTGAGGAAATGTTTCTTACCCACTTTTAAAATCTGAATATTTTCTTACAATAATGGCTACCACTTACTGTGTACCTACTATGTGCTGGCTGTTCAGCAAACATCTCACTTAATCCTTTTTTTTTTTTTTGAAACTGGGTCTCACTCTTGCCCAGCCCAGAGTGCAGTAGTGTGATCCTAGCTAGTTGCAGCCTTGAACTCTTGGGCTCAAGGTATCGCCCTGCCTCAGCCTCCTGAGTAGCTGCGACTACAGGTGTACATTATCACGCCTGGCTAATTTTTTTTTTTTTTTGAGAGAGATGTGGTCTCGCTATGTTGCCCAGGCTGATCTTGAACTCCTGATCTCAAGTGATCTGCTTGCCTCAGACTCTCAAAAGTGCTGGGATTACAGGTGTGAGCCACTGTGCCCCACCATGTCACTTAGTCCTATCACTAATCCTACACCCTACTGAGTTTACTGTCAAGGGAAGGGTTATTAGTGCCATCTATATGTGAAGAAACCAAGGCTCAAAGAGCTGTATGCTCATCAATGTTTACAGTGCCTGTAACACAGTAGGTATTCAATAAATATTTGTTAAATGATTTTAAGCCTCTAGTAAGTGGTGAAGTTAAATTTCAAAAGCAGATCATTTGACTCTAAAACCAATGGACTTTAGAAGAAGCTAGTGAGCACAGGCAAGGAAGAAAATATGTGACTTGGAGTTTGGGTAGTCAGACCTCTGACATTTTATCTGACTTCTCCCTGAGGTAGGCCAAGATGACTGAGCCTGAAAAAATTCTGATAATTCCAACAAAGTCTGTCAGCATTTAGCACAGCTTCTTGAAAGTGACCTTAAGCAATTAAATAATGAATATTGGCAGACATTAGTTCTGGTTCTGATTGACTCAAAAATTCAACAGCCCCATTTATGGCATGCTTTTAAGTATAATTTTTTTCCCTGTTATTAATTCATACTCAAAATTTCTCAGCAATAGCTAAAAAGATGGGGGATAATGTATGTTTCAAAGCTGCTTTATCTCTTTTAATGAACAGTGTTTAGCTAGGGAGGCTATTGGTGAGGAAGAAGGGCTGGTTATTGATTTCACAGAAATTATGTTGTCCAGTCTCAGTAAGACATTCATCAAGGGGCTAAGTCTCTTCCTAGTAATTTATTAGCTATATATGGAAGCACGTTAAGTCTTGGAGGTCTCAAGGCACCACTTGATGTTTCTCAGTGGTGACTCATGACATAGAAAGATACCTTAATTACTCTTTGAGTTTCTTCCCAACTTTTAACTTAGGGGCAGCTTTACACCAGGAGCCCTGGACTTGAGCATTCTTTACTGTTTTTCTTCCCTCCCTTCCCTGCTCCTTCCCAAGGCTATGGAGAAACTGTTTTTCATCGTCAAAGAAAATGTGTAGATGATTTATTTATTGACACATTGTCATTGTACATGTTAATGGGGTGTTGGGATTCACTCAGGATGATGGCAGAGATATTAAAGGGAAATTTAGGGAAAGTCATAGGAAATAGTCACAAATCTTTTGGAAGGCTGAAAGGTTACATAGCTTGTAATAATTGAACAGGCTGAAGGCAGCCTGTTACCTTAGAGCATTAAGTCATAGGGTAAATACTAGTAACAATAGAGGCTTCCCCAGTTAAGTCTGTTTACCCTACCTCCTTTAACTAACCTTTGAGTCAGATGGCCCTCTGTGAGGGAGGTCGACCAGGGAAATTGCCCCCTAATGGTATTTACTTTAGACCATGGTACCTGAGCTTTAATCATGCGTAGAACTACTCTCTTAAACATGTTAATTATCCACAAGTGTGTTTACTCAAAGCTTCTATTATTAATTGTATACTATATAAATGCCTGGAGTGCAAGCTGCTCAGGGCCAGCAAACCTCTCTTGGTGTGCAGGCGGTCGGACACTCAGCTGGACTGGCAAAGCAGAATATCTGTGTGTCAGCGTACATTTTATTCATCCGTCGTTTGGGTCGAGGTCTGCGGGCAGACCCCCACAGCTAATGCCCTTGTGTGAGGAGCAATACCTCACACAATACTCAAAAAAATACTCAACCTCACTAACCATCAGGGAAATACAATCAACACCATAATGGGATACTGCCTCATTCTACAATTTGATTTTTCAAAATATATATATATTTTTATATATCACATATATATATCACACACACACATATATATATATTGCCTAATGATCCAAGTAGGGTAGTTAGTGCATTCATCATCTCATGCATTTATTGTCTGTTTTTGGTGAGAACCTTCAAAAGCCTCTTGGCCGGTTGCGATGGCTCATGCCTGTAATCCCAGCACTTTGGGAGGCCGAGGCAGTGGATCACTTGAGGCCAGGAGTTCGAGACCAGCCTGGCCAACATGGCAAAGCCTCATCTCTACTAAAAACACAAAAATTAGCTGATGTGTTCACAAATGCCTGCAGTCCCAGCTACTTGGGAGGCTGAGGCATGAGACTCACTTGAACTTGGGAGGCAGAGGTTGTAGTGAGCCGAGATCATGCCACCACAGTCTAGCCTGGGTGACAGAATAAGACTCTGTCAAAAAAAAAAAAAAAAAAAAAAGCTCTCTTCTAGCAATTTCTTAATATACAGTACTTTACTGTTAATCACAGTCACCCTACTGTGCAACAGAACATCAGAACTGAATCCTCCTATCTAACAGTAACTTTGTACCCATAAACCAAATTTTCTCTCACCTTTCCTTTCCTTCCCCAGTCTCTGGTAACCACTATTCTACTCTCTGCTTCTATTATATCAACTTTTTAAAAATTGCACCTATGTGTAAAACCATGTGATTTGTCTTTTTTTTTTTTTTTGTCTTTTCGTGTTTGGCTTATTTCACTTGACATGATGTCCTCCAGGCTCATCCATGTTGTCACAAATGACAGGATTTTATTTTTTATGGCTGAATAGTATTCCCCTGTATATATATATATACCTCATTTTCTTCATCTGTTCATCCATTGTTGGAGTCTTGCTCTGGCTCCCAAGCTGGAGTGCAGTGGCGCAATCTCAGCTCACTGCAACCTCTGCCTCCTGGGTTCCAGCAATTCTCCCACCTCAGTCTCCCGAGTAGCTGGGACTACAGGCACCCACAACCACATCTGGCTAATTTTTGTATTTTTAGTAGCAGCGGGGTTTCACTATGTTGGCCAGGCTGGTCTCAAATTCCTGACTTCAGGTGATCCACCTGCCTTGGCCTCCCAAAGTGCTGGGATTACAGGCATGAGCCACTGTGCCTGGCCTCTTTTGTCTTTTTGTTAATAGCCATTCTAACTAGAATGAGGTGGTATCCCATTATGGTGTTGATTGTATTTTCTGATGATTAGTGATGTTGAGTATTTTTTTATATACCTGCTGGCCATTTGTATTCTTCTTTTGAAAAATGTCTATTGGGTATTTTGCCCATTTTTTTTAGTCTGGTTATTTGTTTTTGTTTTATGTTGAGTTGTGTAAGTTCTTTATGTATTCTGGAAATTAACCCCTTGTCAGATGTATAGTTTGCAAATATTTTCTCACATTCTGTAGATTATCTCTTCATTCTGTTAATAGTTTCCTTTGCTGTGCAAAAGGATTTTTAGTTTGATATAATCCTGTTTTTCTATGTTTGCTATTGTTGCTTGTCTTTTGAGGTCTTATTTAAACAAATTTTTGCCCAGTACAATGTTGTGAAGTGTATCCCCCATGTTTTCTTCTAGTAGTTTCATATCTTAAGTTTTACATTTAAGTCTTTAATCCATTTGGGGTTGATTTTTTTATATGGCGAGAGACAGGGATCTAGTCTCATTCTTCTACATGTGGATATCTAATTTTCCACCATTTATTGAAAAGACTGTCTTTTCCCCAATGTGTGTTCTTAACAACTTGGTAGAAAATCAGTTGGCTATCGGTGCATGAATTTATTTCTGAGCTCTTATTCTGTGCCATTTGTCTATGTGCTGTTTTTGTGCCAGTACCACGCTATTATGGTTACTATTGCATTGTAATATATTTTGAAGTCAAGTAGTGTGATGTCTCCAGCTTTGTTCTTTTTGCTTAGGATTGCTTTGGCTATTAGGGGATCTTTCGTGGTTCCATATGAATTTTAGGATTTTTTTTCTATTTCTGTGAAGAATGTCATGGTATTTTCATAGGGATTCCATAGTTTTAATAGATCCACAGATTGACAGATTGCTTTCGGCAGTATGGCCATTTTAACAATATTAATTCTTCCAATCCGTGAACACAGAGTATCTTTTCATTTGTTTGTGTCCTTTTCAATTTCTTTCTTCAGTGCTTTACAATTTTCTGCATAGAGATCTTTCACCTCCTTGGTTGACTTTATTCCTAGGTATATATTTTTTCTAGCTATTGTAAATGCAATTGTTTTCCTGATTTCTTTTTCATATAGTTCATTATTAGCATGTGGAAACACTATTGACTTTTATATGTAGATTTTGTATGCTGCAATTTTACTGAATTTGTTTTTTAGTCCTTTTTTTTTTCTTTTTTTGGTACAGTCTTTAGGTTTTCTATGTATGCAATCATGTCATCTGCAAACAGGGACAACTTAACTTCCTTCTTTACACTTTAGATGCCTTCTATTTCTTTCTCTTGCCTAATTGATATGGCTAGGACTTCTAGCACTATGTTGGACAGAAGTGGTGAAAGTGGGCATCCTTGTCTTTTCCTGATCCTCAAGGAAAAGCTTTCAGCTTTTCACCATTCACTATGATGTGTGTGAATTAATTTTAAAGGGCAGTCTGGCTATTTTGTCTGAGCTCACCAAAGGCTTGATAAGGAGATCTCAAAAAGGACAATGTGGTTCATTCAATTATTTTAGACAATTGATGATGAATAGCCCGAAAGAAGGAAATATGGGAGTAGCTTAGGAAAGAAGATTCATCCAGGCAACAGCCCATGGAAATGCCCTATTGTCTAAAAGTGACATGAGTCATACTGTGCCAGAAAGGTGGGAGGTTGGTTTTGGGAGGATTGTGTTGAGAGATGGCCTTACCCTCCAATCTAAAACTGGAAAGTGAAGCCAGAGGCTTTGTTTTGAGTCATATCACTTCAAGATACCGTGTCCGCTGTGGTTTTACATCTCCAAATCACATCCGGAATGTGGCTTTGCCTCTTCTCACAGCCTCTATTACTACCATCCTCACCTGAACTACCGTCATCTCTCCTCCGGGTAGCTGCAAAAGCCTGTTCTTTTCTCCTGCAGTCTATTCTCCACACAGCAGTCTGGTGATCTGTGACAACCCAAGTCACACTGTGTCTCAACTCTGTTCAAAAGCTTCCTGTGTCTCCCCACATCACTCAGAGTAAAAGCCACAGTCCTTCTGTGCCCCCCTGATCTGACCACGTGCAATCCAGACTCTCCTCTCTTCCCTCCCTGATCTCCTCTCCTACTTAAAGATAGGACCCCAAACAATGACTCAGGCTCCACTTTCCAGTCTTAGGTGGTTAAAGGTCAAGGCTTCACCTCAACAAGTCCCTCTCTGTGACAACCATTGGCCTTTCTTGGGCCTCCCTGTCCTCCAGTCTTGTCAAGTTCAACACGACTTATATCAGTTATAGGCAATGGACCCGTTTCCATTGGCCTCCCTCTCCTCCTTATTCACTCTACTCTAGCCACATTGGTGTCACTGTCTTTCTCAAACACACCAGCCCTCATTGCCTTGGGACATTCACAGTTGCTTTTCTCTCTGCTGGGAATGCTTTTTCCCCAGATAACTGCATGGCATGCTCCCCCATCTCCTTTAGGGCTCTGCTCAAATATTTCTTTCTTAGAGAGGCCTCTCTGACTGTGCTGTTTATAATTGCAATGCCTGTCCACCCTGCTTTCACTCTTAGTACTCCCTTTCTTGAATTTTCTCATTAGCACTTTTCATGCCCTAACTTACTATATATTTTGTTTATTATATTTCACATGTTTCCCTGCCCCATGAAGGCAGTGATTTTTTGGTTTGTCTTATTCACTGTTGTTTCCCCAGTGCTTAGAAATACACTTGGCACCCCCTAAACATACATTCAATAGTTGTTGAGTGAATACATGAGTGAATGAATGAAGCATTAAGTGGTCAGCTAACAGGTGCACAGCCTTGAACTCCATGTGCTTGATGTGAAAGGCATTCTGCATGCCCTAAAGAGATTCATAATCCATTTGGGAAGACAACGCTAAGAGAACTGATGGTTCTGTTGTTTTTATTGTGAGACACAGAGACTCATTCAAAAATACTCTCAGAAATTAGCATTGACTTTAAGGATACCAGTGGACTAAAATTGGCCCAGAAACCAGCAAGCCTTCGGGAACTTGAGGCAATATTGGAAACCTCCTTCGTTTTCTTACTCACACAGTTTCTCTGTCTTGTGTGATCTCTATTCCTTTCCTTCTCCCAAGTCCTGGTTTGTTCTTATCACCTACCAAGACATCCACTCCATCCCTCATGCTTTTGTCTAGATCCCAAAGGGAGCTGCTCAGCCTCGTGCTCACCATCCCCCTGCTGGACAGAGCTCCTCACATCTTGGGGGTCTCTGAGCCCACCCAAGGTGGGCTGCACTTGGCTAAGTACCCCCTCTTAGAAAAGCCTCACTCTAGTTCCCAGAGTAGGGAGCTTGGTGCAAGACGGTCAGCCAAGGCCAGGACATAAATAGTATAAGACAGTTTGAGAGTCTGAATTTCTACATGGACTTCATATAATTATAGACAATTATTTTAAAAAATGGATTATAGAAAAATTGAAAGTATATTTAAGAGAAACATAGCCTAGAATCCTAATCACCATTAACATCTTGGTAAGTGTCCTGGCATAATTCCCTTCCAGAGAGGCTCATCCTTTTAGGAGTATGGTCTTCACTACCATATTGTTTTCTATCTTTATTTTTCTCACGTAATCATATTTTTTGAACATTCATGTCATATATAGACAGATATTGACATTTAATAACTGAATAGTGTTCCATTTTATGGATATATTATAATGTATTTAACCAATCCTCTATTCTTGTATACTGATACTATGTCCAGTTTTTGATATTATAAAAAATGCTGAAGATATAGTTTTTATAAAAATTCATGATTACTTGTTCTTTATTCTAGAAGTAGAATTTCTGAGCTAAAGGGCAAACATATTTTAAAAATAATAGTAGCTACCAGTTATTGAGCACTTGCTGTATACCAATTATTTTAGCTGTAACAATCATAACACTTTTATCAACTAGACACCCTTACTATACCATTTGCAGATAAGGACACATGAATGGAGACATTAAATAACTTACCCAAGATCCCATGGCAGGTAAGTTGCAGAACAAGGATTTGAACACAGGAACTCTTATATGACACTGTCTCCCTGGTTAAGACAAATCACTATTATAATAAATTAAAGTATATACCCTGTACATGCTGTAGGATTTTAGGGATAGAAAATAGGTGGGGAGACTGATGTAAGCTGGGAGAGTAGGGAAGAAATGATTGTAGCAGTGTGGGACCTGTTAGGTCCATGAGCAGGACTTTAACCCAAAGGACCATATATTACTGATAGTGACAGGAGGCAGCTAAATGCCTAGGCAGATAAGGGAGGGTCCCTGGTGAAATCTCACCTCCAAGCTGAAGATAGTTTAAAGCCTGAAAGCCAAGCTACAAGTTAAATCCTCTAATTTAAATTGACTAAATTGAGAACTTGCCTTCCTATTTGGTCCACTTTCCTCTGACTGATCCCCACCCTTCACCTATTTTACATATACCTACCCTTTCCTAATTGGTTTTCTACACCAAAAGTTGTGCCCACCTTTGAGCGATGTCTTCACTTTAGCCTTTTTTGCGTACTCACAAACCAATCAGCACACACTTCCCATTCTGAGTCCATAAAAGGCCCTGGACCTAGCCACACGGGGGACTTTCCTCCCTTTGGGGAGGGAAACCGCCACCCACATCCCCTCTCTCCTGAGAATTTTTTTTTTTGCTTAATGAATTCTACTCCACTCACTCTCCGGTATCTGTTTGCCTCATTCTTCCTGGTCTGGAGACAGTAACTCAGACCCAGTTGAGCTAAGGAGCAGGAAGACTGCTACACTATCAGTGAAAAGGTGTATGCTACTGGTAGACAGATTCATTTATTTAACAAATGCCATCACATGGGCCTCCAATTAACAATAATGTCCCCTGTTGGTGACCTTGGATGCAGCTAAGATGTTTCATAGTGAGATTTCATCTCTGACTCCAGGAGCCCCATTATTGATCTTTTAAACATAGAATTTGCTTGCTGGCCTCTTAAGCCAGCCAACTGCCCCTTGACTGAGAAAACATTCCCTTTACTCCTGACAGGACTGACAGTTCTGCTGGGGAAATTGCTCATTTGTCTCAGTAACCTGTGTTTCTGGAAAATTACTAACCTGTATCTAACTATTGTACAAACCCACTCTTAAAACAGCAATGTAAGGTTTATAGTTCTCCCTCAGGTGATAGAAGGGACAAGAGTGGGCTAAAAAGGAGCTGTCAGTGACTATCAAAGAGCATGTCAATCAGAGTGACCTGGTTGTTATTGCTAGTAACAGGTTCAGCCTGAACAGTGATGCAATTCAGTCCAATAAGAAATAACAGGAGTTGCCTGAGCATGGTGGCTCATGCCTGTAATCCCAGCACTTTGGGAGACTGAAGCAGGCGGATCACCTGAGGTCAGGAGACAAAGACCAGCCTGGCCAACATGGCGAAACCCCATCTCTACTAAAAATACAAAAATTAGCTGGGTGTGGTGGCACGCACCTGTAATCCCAGCTACTCAGGAGGCTGAGACACGAGAATCACTTGAACTTGAGAGGCGGAGGTTGCAGTGAGCTGAGATTGCGCCACTGCACTCCAGCCTGGGTGACAGAGTGAGACTCCATCTCATTAAAGAAAGAAAGAAAGAAGAAAGAAAGAAAGAAAGAAAGAAAGAAAGAAAGAAAGAAAGAAAGAAAGAAAGAAAGAAAGAAAGAAAACGAACAGGAGTCTCCTAGGGGATTCTAAGAAAAGATTACATCCCTCTTAAAAAGAAATGCAGAAACTTTTTTTTAATTTGGACATTTTTGTGTTTTCATGTGATGCAACAGTGAATGCCATTTTATAACCGTGAGTTCAATAACCTGAGGACAGGCCAATAGATTTGCACTGAGGATGGCCAAGCAAGAAAGTGGAGAGAAGTTGGGATTTTGATGATGTCACTAACCTGGGAGTCAGCCTATCTTATCCGGGTAGTGTTTTTTGTTGTGTGAAATCAGAATTTTTCTCCATTATGTCAGGTTTTTTTATTGGATTTTTAGTTACTTGTAGCCAAGAACATCCTAATACCAATCCCCCAGTGTTTTCATACTCAAAGTTTCTGATCTGCACTAGAATCCAGCATATCTCTTCCTTCTTCAGGGGAAACATTCCAAAAGGCATCCTGGTTATGAATACAAACTAAACAGGATTTTACCATAACTGATTGGAGGTAAAAGAGGTGAAAGTTGAGTCATGCATGCTTCCAAGCCAGCCAAAGTGGTTCTGAGAATTGTTGCCAATGCCTATTTAGCCAGAATTCTTCAAATCATATTTCTGGGCTCCAAACTTGAAATGTTTGTGGTAAGCCTTTAAGAATGATAATCTGTAGCATACCAAATATTTCCAGGCCCCTATTTATCCTACTCTGGGATGGGTGGGCATGCCTGGAAGTTGCCAGTAAATTTCACAACCGGTTCATTACAACATGTTGTCTCAGTTCAAGACAACATTAGTAATAATAGGCGGTAAGTGGAGAATGAGGCTCTGAAGCTCAGAAAATCACAAAACCAGTGCCACTGAAGGACAGACAATGCCATTTTGCATAAGAAATAACCCATGCTTTTGTCCAAAATGGTCATGAAATTTTGAAAGCAAAAGTTTCTCTCATGACTTAGAGTCAATTTTTTTTGTTTACTTTCACATCTCCTTTTATTTAATTCATATGGAGCAGACATCCGATACATCATCGTCTCCTGACTGCAAGATAAAGACATATTTTCTAATTTAGTGTTTAGTAAAAGCACCCAGAAGGAGCCCATTTTTCTTTTTGTCTTTCTTTCTTTTCTTTCTTTTTTCTTTTCTTTCTTTTTTCTTTTCTTTCTTTCTTTTCTTTCTTTCTCTTTCTTTCTTCCTTCCTTTCTTCTTTCTTTCTTTCTTTCTTTCTTTCTTTCTTTCTTTCTTTCTTTCTTTCTTTCTTTTTTTTTAGACAGAGTCTTGCTCTGTCGCCCAGGCTAGAGTGCAGTGGCACGATCTCAGCTCACTGCAACCTCTGCCTCCTAGATTCAAGCGATTCTCCTGCCTCAGCCTCCTGAATAGCTGGGATTACAGGCACCTGCCACCACGCTCAGCTAATTTTTGTATTTTCAGTAGAGACGGTGTTTCACCATATTGGCCTGGCTGGTCTCGAACTCCTGACCTTGTGATCTGCCCACCTCAGCCTCCCAAAGTGCTGGGATTACAGGCGTGAGCCACCGTGCCTGGCAGGAGCCCATTTTTCTAAAGGTCTCCAGAAATCTAGCATATTACAGTCATGACCAGGAGGTAGTTTTACTTTAGAAGACAGCTGGTCTGTGACCTTTGTGAATCAGCTGGACAGGAAGTTCCCAGAATCCCAAGACTATCCTCTCTTAGCCCATATTAGCTAGGATTAGAAAAGAGTGGATGTAATTTTAATTCACAGATCCTGCCAAAAGCCAGTGGCAGGTGAGGGTCTGGGGCTCGTGTTCTACCAGTAAGGGAAGTTGGGTGCAACACCCTCTTCAGGGCTTGAGGGGAAAAGACTAATTTGTGGGAGGTAGGGTCTCAGAGTTGCTGTGATTTGGATATTAAGTAAAGGAATGTGACTTTCTTTTCTAATCAAAAGCTGCTGCACTGGATATTCTACACTTGTCCCTTTAGATCCCCTTTCCTCCCTCTCCACCATTCTCTGTGCCCCAGAAAGTTGAGGATCTGCATCAATAGGCTCCTTTCATCTCTGACCTCTGTTGAGTTTGGCCAAGGGAGGAGACTGGAGGCAGGAGGAGAGTGAGGTTGGGACTTTCTTCCTCCAGCTTCCTGTGGGCTATGGGTGGCTGTGGCTCCATTCTTCTACCAAAGGCACAGCCCCTGTTGAACAATGCTCCCCTGCTGTTACATTCTTTCCAGATTCTGGGAACTCTTTCCGGGTTACCTAGGAAACCTAGGTAATGGCTTCCGACTGTTGCTACTTCCTGGGCATCTCATCATCCCTTACTAATTTCCCTTAATCCCATGCATCTTTGTAGATCGTCAATTTCTTGACCTCAGCTCAGTTTTCCCTCTCACAGGTACCACTAGTCTCCCACTGAACCCTGACTGGTGCTGTTGTTTCTAGTTCAGATGTCCAGGTTCCACATGAAAATAAGTGGGTTGCACAAGCAAAGAAAATAGATTTAATCTATAGGGTAAAGAATTTTTTTTTCTTTAGTTATTATTGTTATTTCTGTAAAATGTGAAGTCTCATTTTAAGAACTTTTTGGCCAAAACTGGTGTCATTTCTTTTTTTTCTTTCTTTTTTTTTTTTTTTTTTTTGAGATGGAGTCTTTCTCTGTCACCCAGGCTGGAGTGCAGTGGTGCGATCTCAGCTCACTGCAACCTCTGCCTCCCCAGTGCACGCCATTCTCCTGCCACAGTCTTGAGAGTAGCTGGGACTACAGGTGCCTGCCACCATGCCTGGCTAATTTTGTTTTTGTGTTTTTAGTAGAGATGGGGTTGCACCATGTTAGCCAGGATGGTCTCGATCTCCTGACCTCAAGATCCGCCGGCCTCGGCCTCCCAAAGTGCTGGGATTACAGGCATGAGCCACTGCGCCCGGCCCCAAACTGGTGTCATTTCTTAATCCAAACCTGCCCTGTTTCCCTTAGACCTAAGTAGCACTTGCTGAGCTCCTACAAATTCATGATTTCCAAACCACTTGCTGTTCACTCCTCCCCCTTGTAAAGTGTTAGAAATTTCTGAGTCCTTAATGTGGAAGCCTGCAAAAGAAAAAAAAAAATCATTAGCTTAGATTTCTGGATGTGAAACCAAAAAGATAATAATCACATAAATGAAACTTGTCTCCCGAGAGATTACCAACAGATGAGCTGGTAATATTTAGGCTTCAGGGGCTTAAAGATGTATAAAACACACTCTCTGACCTTAAAAAATTTAAGGTGCAGTCAAGGTGTTCTAACCCTTCACAAGGGAGAGGAGAGGACAATAAGTTGAAAATATGAATGCAGAGGAGCTCCGCCAGGGCCACTGAGGAATTAAGGATAGGTGGACAATTTGCATTTTAAAATGACACAAGATTTTAGCAAGAATTTTCACAAATGAGACCTCGTATTTTATACACACACAGAGTTTAAAAGTAGAAGTGGGTGGAGCTGGTGTCAGGGAAAGTATGTGTAACAGCACCAGACCAATCTGGCTCAACTTTTATGGAACAAAGTTGTGAGTTGTTTTTCAATTGCCATGGACCCCCAGGTTAAACGTCACATAACCTGAGCATGCCCAGATGAAGCAAGTATGCAACCACAGGGGGCTCTTAAGGGCTGGAACCGAGGAGTGGACTGAGCAGGGGGACTGATAAAAGAAGCAGACACTGCGTGGCAGAATTCAGGCTCTAATCAGATCAAGCTCTGGCATCACTCTACGGCAGGGTCTAGGCAGATCATGCCTCCTGGCAACACCTAATTGCAGGATCCAGTCAGATAACACCTCCTTGCCAGTTGACTAGCAATAAAACTTTTCTTTTCTCAAAAGCTTGTGCCATAGTACCGGCTTCTGTGTGCATCAGGCACCGAGCCCATTGATTGCTTAGTAACACATGGACTCATGAACCCATCCTTTCAGCACCTATGAACTAAGTGTTAAAATGGGATTTTGTCCTGGCATGTTGGGAAGACAGAGGAGGAGCACTGGGTCCAACCGATATTTGGGAAGATTTCCTGAAGAAAATGATACCTGGGCCGATCTTTGGTAAAAGACTTATCCAAGTAAAGTAAGCATTGGGTAAACGAGTATCAACAGAGGGAATCCTGAGAGCAAAGCACAGAGGTGTGAAGCAATGTAGTGTGTGAGACAATTAAATGCAATTTTGTGCCCAGGTGATATGGTTTGGCTCTGTGTCCCCACCCAAATCTCAACTTGAATTGTATCTCCCAGAATTCCCACTTGTTGTGGGAGGGACCCAGGGGGAAGCAATTGAATCATGAGGGCCAGTCTTTCTCATGCTATTCTTGTGAGAGTGAATAAGTCTGATGAGATCTGATGGGTTTATCGGGGGTTTCCGCTTTTGCTTCTTTCTCATTTTTTCTCTTGCCACCACCATGTAAGAAGTGCCTTTCGCCTCCTGCCATGATTCTGAGGCCTGCCCAGCCATGTGGAACTATAAATCCAATTAAACCTCTTTTCTTCCCAGTCTTGGGTATGTCTTTATCAGCACATGAAAATAGACTAATACACCAGGATAGAAAGGATTGTAGGACCCAGCAGGACCTGGGGGCCAGGCAAGGCCTTAGACCCACCACCATGGATGACACCCTGGATGTGCAACCCCAGCCCATTTATTCGTTCCTCTTAATCCTGCTGCTTCCCTGTAGCCTAGAACAGGTTCCAAATGTAAGCAAAAAGCCTTCTCAGATTTACTTAGGATGAAAACAGAGGCTGATTCCAGAAAGGGGCATTCCTAACGCTGCCCTTACCAAGGAGAGGGGAGTTCTGTTTAATTGGCAGTAGTCTCCTTCACTGGAAAGCCCTAAGTGAATGGGATAACTGCTAAAGAAAGCAGCAACCCGGGACTTCCACCCAACCTCTTCCCTGCCCCCAAGTCCTAGAAGAGTGGTTCCCAGCACCACCCACATGCAGGGCAAAGGAGAGAGTGGGGAGCTTTTAGGGATATAGATTTCCAGACCCCATGTGAGTCAGAGCGTGGGAAGTGGTATTTAAGAGGCTCCGAATGTGGCTTGGATGTCCAAACAGGTTTCTGAACCTCTCTTGGAGCCACATTTCCCAAGCTGTGTTCCACTGATCTGGGAGCTACTGGGCCCTATGATGTTAAACAGACATCTTGATTGCAAGACCTCTCCCTTCTCTTCATCAGCTCATACACCTTAAGAGCCTCCAAGATGGGGGGAACAGCAGTTGAAGAGGAATATATTATACCATACTTTCTAATTATAAATATATTTTCTAAATATACTGCCCATAGAATCTCTCTCTCTTTCTCTCTCTCTCTCTCTCTGTCTCTCTTTGGTGGAGCATTTCTCAAGACTACGCAGCACATGCACAAGACTCCACACAGCCCAGTTTTGGGGGAAAGCCACTCTAGAAGCTCAGGAAAAGGGTGACTTCCATTGCCCACTGAGGTCCATGCTGCAGGAATGGGGCCAAGGCAGGGTGGGTCACCTTGCACCAGCCAGCCAGGGATCACCATGTAGTCAGGAGACCTCAGGGTGAAGGAGAGCAGCCTCAGTGCATGGAACATGGCTGGTGAGTGTTCTTTTGCACAGCTGAGGCTTCCTGGGCAGTTTCTAGTTATGTGAAGAGAACGATCACCCTCTCCCTGGGACACTGCTTTCCACTGGAGCAAACTGATGGGCCTGGCTGTTTCACTGTGATATGTGGGCCCCAAAGTGAAGGGCTGGAGTCTTATTTACGGGGTTGTAGAATTGACCAAAAAACACCTCCCATCCCTTCATGCTTGCTTAGGTTGCTTCAGTGACACCTAACATGGGTCCTTGTGGCAGTCACAGAACATCCGCATACTGTTGGTGCGGCTAGGGCCCAAAGAAGTAAAAAGGGAAGCACATTAGAGCTGCGTCCCTCGCAGGAACCAACCTGTGCAGGAGGACGATGGCGAAGCCCACAAAAGGCAGCAGCTACAGGGAGCCTCTTGTTTCTATGTTCAACACGGTGAATGTCAACCAGTGCAGAAGTTACTGCAGGTCAGAGTGTGACTGCCAGTGATGACATGCTAAACTTGGCCAAGCCCCCTTTCCTGTGCATGAGGTAGGGCTGGAGAGAGCAGTGCAGAGTGCTCCAGAGACTGGTAGAGCTGGGGACTGGGTGTGGATTGATCCCTCACTGGGGTTCAGAACTGTGTGGCACAGCACCCTGCAAATCAGCTGTGAATGGCATATATTCAGATTACAGTTGATGCCTAGATGGAGCTTTAAGCTTGGAAAAGTGTAACTTTTGGGGAAGGAAGGAAAGATTGTGGAAAGAATGAAAAGAGGAGGAGAGAGAAAAGAAAAGAAAACATATTATGCTTTCTGGGCTGGATGCATACATTTTCTCATTTAACCTTCAGCACACCCAGTGAGGTGAGTACTGTTATTACCCCTAGGACAGGCATGATGTAAATGGGAAAGACAGTGGTCAAGACACTTGCCCACTCCACATAGCAACGATTGTCACTCCTGCCTGCAGGTGTGCTGGGTGGAGCGGGAAGAGGGCAGGTTGGAGGGGACAGAGGAGAGATGCTGGCTCATAGTCCTACGGAAAGAGGATGGTTCCTGGGGTCACAGGACTGGAAGCAGAAAGAAGAAGGGGGTGGAGTATCAGTTTCTACAGGGTTGAAGACAGCACTTCTTTAGCATCTAGGCTGGGGCTTCTAGACAACTTTTTGTGTTTTCTCTGGATTCTTCTCCCTGGGAACACATGCTTTGTAAGTTACACTGTTATTTATGTTTGTCTTATTTCTGTTTATTTACCTATTCCCGTGGAGCTACCAGGAAGGGCTGTGGCCTGTGGCCACTTTTCCTCTGAGTGGGACCAGCAGTTGGAAGCAGTGGGAGTGAGGAGAGAGGAGGCTGGAAGGCCGGCTGATGCCCAGGAGCATCTTCAAAGCCTCCTGGGAATTTGGCCCACCCACCACTGCCCTTCCACAAATGGAATCTTTTCATTTTCACAGCCGGCCCGGAGCCCTTTCTGCAGATCCAGTTGAGCTCTGTAATTTCCATGAGACCACATGCTTCTTCTGAGACCCATTCCTTTGCCAGATGGGCACAGGATCCTGTGGCCAGAGGGATAATTGGAAATGTGTGGGCCAGGCAGATACCCATTTCTGATAAGACCAGCAGCTTGAACAGCCTGAGTAAGACTTTCAAAATCAGGCAAGGAAACTTCTGCACCACCGTCCCACTGTTCCTCTTCTGTGACCTCAGGCCTGGATGTTGCCTGACAGCCCACCCACCACAGCACATTCCACCTGAAGCCACGGGGACGTGGGATCTTAGCTTCCTCTGGCTGCCTGGGAAAATCTGCTTTCGTGTCATACCTGGGCATTTCCACTTTCTCAGGGGCAGGAGGCTGCCATGGTGGCAATGTTGATGGGCAGCCTCTTCCTCCCTCTCTTCCCGCTCCCCTGTATGAAGGATCTGGGCCTGCGTCTCACTGCTCTCCAGGAAGGCAGGCAGGAAAATAAAGGTGAGTGCAGGCCTGAGAAGAAGCGAGGCAGCCAGTAATGAAAAGGAGAATCAGTTCTCCTTCACGTTCCCCTTGGGTTTCCTTTCACAGCATTACTGAAATCAGGGTCAAGAGGCCATCTGGTTCCTAACCCAGAACAACCGACTCCAGAAGACTGTAGGGACCCAAGAGGGTGACCATGTGCTCTCCCTTGGTGACCCCCACTGGCGTTGAGTCACTCTTTCCAACAGCCACCAAGCAGGCTCCCTTCTATCCTCTGCGGAGGTGAACCCCTGCTGGGCAGGGCCCCTCTACACTCAAGCCTGGCTGATACAGGACCCCTAAACCCAGTGTGTGTGTGTGTGTGTGTGTGTGTGTGTGTGTGTGTGTGTGTGTGTGTGTGGTGTGTGTGTGTGTGTGTGTGTGTGTGTGTGTGTGTGTGTGTGTGTGCTTTAACAGCTTTATTGAGATATAATTCACATACAATACACCCATTTAAAGTGTACATTCAATGGCTTTTACTATATCCACAGAATTGTGCAACTACCACTACTAATTCCAAACATTTTCATCACTCCAAAAAGAATTTCCTTAGTCATCCTTCCCCCAATCCTCCCAATTCCCAAGCCCTAGGCAATCACTAATCTACTTTCTGTCTCTGCAGTTATCAATTATGAGTATTTCACATAAATGGAATCGTACAATATGTGTCCTTCAGAAGGCTGGCTTCTTTTACTTAGCCTAATATCTTCAAGCTTTACCCACATTGTAGCACATAGCAGTTCTTCATTCCTTTTTATGACTGAATAATATTCCAGTGTGTGGTTCTACCAATTTATCCATTTATCATAGACATTTGGATTGTGTTGACTTTTTGGCTATTATGAATAATTTTCTATGAACATTCACGTACAAGTTTTTGTGTGGACATATGTTTTCATTTCTCTTGAGTGTATATCTAGGAGTGGAATTTCAGGGTTATCGCTCACCTGTTTAATTTCTGAGGAACTGTCAGCCTGTTTTTCAAAATATGTTCCCAGTAGCAACGTATGGGGGTTCCAATTTCTTCACAGCCTCAATAACACTTGTTTATTATCTTTTTCTGATTGTAGTCATCCTAGTGGGTATGAAGTGGTATCTCATTGTGTTTTTGATTTGCGTATCCTTGATGGCTTGAATCTGTGTTTTTCAGAACTTTAAGCCTTTCGTCTTTCAACCCAGTCTCCAGTTCTTTGCTCATTTTGTCAGTCTGAAAGAGGTGGAAACTCTTCCCTGGGCCATGACAACATTAGCTCCCTGAGCACCCTGAGAAATCTGGGGTCTGTTTTGGCATTTTTTGGATTTCTCACCGATAAAACCTTGTCAATTGCTATTCTTTGAAATTCTCTGAACTCTGAAATTTTCACGTATCTATTTACAAAATGGATTTTTCAATAAATTAATAGCAGAAAAAAGGGGGTACTGTTCTAAATTTAAAAAGGCATTAGAGACACAAACTAATGTAATGTGTACACTGTAGTTAAATCATGATTTGAGCAAACTGACAGTGAAAAGACATTTTGGGGGCAATCTAAGAAAAGGCAAAAGTATTAAGTGACACTAAAGAACTGTCGCTAATTATGTTAGATATGATGGTGTTGCAATTATGTAAGAAAATCTCCATATTTTTAAGAGAGATCTACTGATATCCCTGAAGTAGGAATAAAATGATATGTCTGAAGTTTGTTTTAAACTACATCAGCAAAGGAAAAAGAAGAAGCATAAATGGTACAGTTTGAACAATGGGATATGGAGGTTCATTCTACTTTTCTATTTCATACGTGCTTGAAATTTGTCATAATAACTATGGAGACAATCCTAAAATATTAACGTAAGTTGAAAAACGATAAAATATCTGGGTCCCAGACTACAGAATGTCATTCATTTATGTTCAGTTAAAATATTTTTAGGTTTGTACTTAAAAAGTAACAAAACTGATTCAAACATATCTTATATATTGTATTTTAACTTAAAAGATTGTTCGTGGCTGGGCACAGTGGCTCATGCCTGTAATTGAAGCACTTTGGGAGGTCAAGGCAGGCAGATCATTTGAGGTCAGGAGTTGGAGACCAGTCTGGCCAACATGGTGAAACCACGTTTCTACTAAAAATACAAAAAAATTAGCTGGGCATGGTGGTGTATGCCCATAATCCCATCTACTGGGGAGGCTGAGGCAGGAGAATCACTTGAACCTGGTAGACAGAGGTTGCAGTGAGCTGAGATTGCACCACTGCACTCCAGCCTGGACGACAGAGTGAGAATCCACCTCAAAAAAAGAAAAAAAGATTAGTCAACGTTTTGATGTTAAGACTTTTTTTTCTTTCAGTGTGGGTCCTTCTGATTGGCATTTGTGTTTTTTTTGTTGTTGTTTTATAAACTACAGATACACTGTCTTATTTATAATTTTTTGTTTTGGCTTCTTCAAAGGGAAATAAGAAGATATAGACACTATAGGACTGAGTGTCGAATCTTTCTACATTTTTTCTTATTTTTCATCAAACACCACCACTTACTTCAAACATCAAAACTGACTGCAAATATTTTTAGAAATTTACTTTTGCTTGCCCCTTAATTTAGTTTTCTTTTTATATAACCAACAGATCTCTTTTTGCACTTGTATTTCATTGGTTTATTTGATACTCAAGTAAATTACATGGTTACAATTAAAGGACTGTTGCCATAAACGGGCTTGGGGACAAGTGCAGCTGCCCCCTGGTAAGCATATAGCTCATATAGCTCAGCTGGTGGGAGCTAAAGCATAGGGTGTGGGCTTCATGCTGAGAGGCATTGGCCAGCACATTTTACAGGGAAATGAAAAATACTATGGTTTGAATGTATATGTCCCTCCAAAATTTATGTGTTAGAACTTAGCCCCCAAATTAAGATAGTATTAAAAAGTGGCACCTTTGGCAGAGTGCTCACAGATGGGATTAGAACCCTTATAAAAGAGCTTGGGGGAGGGACTCCACCCCTTTTGTCCCTCTGCCATGTGAAGACACAGCAACCAGGAGCCACCCTGGAAGCAGAGAACAACATCTCAACAAACACCAAATCTGCTGGCACCATGGTCTTGAGCTTCCCAGCCTTCAGACTGTGGGAAATAAATTTCTATTATTTATAAATCACCCAGTCTAAGGTATTTTGTTACATCTACAAGAATGGACAAAGACAGAATATAGTAGGCTAAAAGGAGATCCATTTAAAAAGCTGCTTCTCTGCTTGGAACAGTGTTAGTTGACTAAATTTTTCATCTTCCGTCAAGCTATTTCAGTGACAGGTAGCTGGCCAACAAGTTCTTTGATTGAAGGTGGAGTCTTCAACATGGTGCTGCAGACAGTGGTTCATTCTACCCACGGGACTGTGGTCAGGACCCAGGAGGCACCAAACCTGGGAAAAGGGAGCTGGGAGATGAGTTAAGGAGGATGAGTTACTTAATCAAGTAATGTTGACTGTTGCTCTTTCCAGAGATTAATGTTGTTCAAATGGTTCCCACAGCAAATTTATGCAGAGAATGGGGCCAGCAGCTAAAACCCAAGCCTTTTGGACTCCACTGCAGCCTTTTCTTCAAACTCAGCTTGTCTCCCTGGGGTGAGGCTCGGGGTGGATGAGTGTTTGCTTCCCTCTTCCAGGTGGTTTGGCAGCCATCTCCTTGCAGAACAGGATGTGCTCTTGTGGGAGCAAAAGAGGGGATGATTATGAATCACAGAGTATCAGAGTTGGAAGGGGCCTTAGTGACCTTTACTCCCACTATCCCATTTTACATATGAAGAGATTGTGGTCCAGATAAGAGGTTATGGCTTTTCACCAACTTGACCACCACACTGTTTATGTTCAGCAAACATAGATATGCTATTATGTATTAATTCCAAACTTCTGCTCCCAGTTTTCTGAAGCTCAGAGGGACACCTTGTATTGCTGGATGATAAAAACAGGAGCAGAGTGACGAAGTGCTGACAAGGCAACAACAGAACATGAGAGATTCACTGCTGTGTGGGAAGAGATCTTCAGTGACCATGTAGCCTGAAGCTCTCATTTTGTCATCGAGGGACACCAAAACTCAGAGCAGGTTAGTGACCGAATTATCTAATGCATGAGCTAGGTAGGACAAGCAAATGAATTTTAAAATGCTGGAAAATCATCAGTTGAAATACATTGCACCTGGGCTGCTAAGAGCCCCAGATTGGCTGGGTTCGTTTTATCTCATGCATCTCCTCACCAGTGCCTAGTACAGATACATAGTAGGTTCTTGATAAACATTCTTTAAATAAATTATGAAGATCATCATTCAAGTTAACATAGTATAAGGCAAAATATATATTCCATAAGGAGACTAAAGATAGTCAAGACCATAGTTGGTTGAAAGGGTAGGAAAGGCTTTGGGGTGGGACTTGAAGATGAGTGGGATTTTGAGGGTTGGGTTAAGGGAGCGGTAGATGGGAAGATCATATTCTGGTAGAGGGAACAGTGAGCATGATAAGGAGGCCGAGGGCAGGTGACCCTGGAGTTTGGGGAACTTTGGGACGTCTGATTGGCCACAGCATAGCACTGGAGCAGGGGAGTAGGGTGGTGGGCTTGTCACCGAGGGCCCAGAACTCTCTGTCCTTAATTCTTCAGGAGGTTCTGGAGAGGTTTATAGTTTTGAGGAGGAGAAGGACATACATGACTCATTCTTGGCAACAAGACATTGCAGGATGCTGATATTCAGTTCGGACACAGGAATTTTCCCCACTTCATCCAAATGCCCTGGCTCTGGCTCTGTGAAGAGGTCAGAAAAACACTGGGGACTGTCTTTCTTCAGAAATACTTTTGGACCATCGAAGTTTTCAGGGAGATAAACATCTTTATGACGTTTCTGGTGGTCCAGGCCCATCTGGCCGAGGAAGTACAAAGATACGTGAAGATTAGGCACACTGGAGGGGGATGTTTGCTAAACATTCTTCATTCTTCAGAAAGGTTCAGGCTCAGTTCAACTTTGGGGGTGAGGTTTGAACTAATGTTGATTTTATCAGCACCTGTTTGCTCCAAGACTGTAGAAGAAAGATTGTTTGTATTCCTTCTTATGGTGCTGCTGGAGGAAACAACAGTGACCATTTATTGGGTGTGTCCTATTGCGTCCTCTGTTAGGCACTTATGGATACTTTTTTTTTTTTTTTTTTAATTGAGACAGAGTCTTGCTCTGTCGCCCAGGCTGGAGTGCAGTGGCGCAATCTAGGCTTACTGCAACCTCTGCTTCCCGGGTTTAAGCGATTCTCTCGCCTCAGCCTCCCGAGTAGCTGGGATTACAGGCACCCACCATCATGCCCGGCTAATGTTTGTATTTTTGTAGAGACGGGGTTTCACCACGTTGCCCAGGCTGGTCTTGAACTCCTGACCTCAGGTGATCCGTGCGCCTGGGCCTCCCAAACAGTTATGTATACTTTCACTAGTCTTTCACAATTTTGATAGGTAGTTTCACAGGTGTGTGGTACCTGTTGTTTTCGTCTGTCCAGCAAGCTTTTCCGTTCCCTTGGTATTTGTGGCCATGTGACCTGGGGCTGGCCAATCATAATCACTTATCCCCTGGCCACAGTGATTGGACCAGGGAGTGGGCACGGGACCCAATCTGCACCAATCCCGGTCCTTTCCTGAGACTGATTCCTTGATGCAGGGAAAGAGAAGTACTTTCTGCCCGGGTCGCTACATTGAGGCTACTCCAATTGCATGACAGTTGTACTGCAGCTCAGTCCTGCTTCCTTTATTTTCTTACAGGTGTTGTTCCTGAGAACTGGCTTCAAAAACCTTGCTGCTCATTTATCTCGTCTCACGGTGGGCTCCCAGGGAACCAACCAAAGAGGAGGAGGAGGAGAATAGTGGTGGGGGTGAGTTGTTGACGTCTGACTTCAGAGAATTTTTCTTTCATCACACAATAAAATTAAAAAATAAAAAGACAAGGATTCGGGATGCCCTCGGAGTTCATCCATCATATTTTCAAAAGGAAATTTCAAGCCAGCAATCTTTCCATCAGCTGCCAGGAGTATTTTCTAGAGTAGTTGAAGGGTGGTTTTGCCTAAAACCTGGGGGTTGGCATCGGTGGCCTTTCAAGGAGGCTTCTAGCTTCAAGTTTCTGTCAATTATGCTTTGCACATCTAAGAGCTGTTTGGGCTGGAGAATTTCAGAGAAATTTTCAATGTGCCAGGGTTGAGATTCAGCGTCTTTCTGCCGAGTGGGCATTGATGAGAAATGCCTCTGAACTCGCAGGGGTGATGCAGCCCCCTGGCCAGCCTGCCAACTCTAGATACTCTCATTGCTCCAACGCTGACACGCTTGCTGTTTTTAGGTCTATTATGGGCAAATCTGTAGCAAACATTCCAAAAGCTAAGACACTTTTAACCCTCTCCAGAGCAGCCAGAGATCCTCATAGCAAAGACAGGTAACCCCAGGGGCCGGGCACCTTACACACTATCCCTGAGGGGCCGAGCTGGCTGAAATCAGCCTGCACCGTGCTTGCTAGCTGTGCGCGGGGACACTGTGTCCACTTGGAAGACTGGATGCCTTTCTCCAATTTCACACTGACTGCTTCCTCCCTGCCAAAAGCACACCTTCCCTCCATCTGAAGAAATAAAAGGAGCTTGGGTCCCCAGCATGAACGATTGCCAGGGGCGGGGACACACCTGTCATGGGCAGGTTTGTCCAGAGTTCACAGCGCATAAAGACTTAATCTGCTTTCACATTAACTAAGCTGATCGGATACGATAACAATTTCCCACTGTTATTTGAATGGCAAACAGGATTTAGAGCCCAAGGGAAGGAACATTTTTGCATATATAACTTTTCATACAGAAAGTTCACAGAGTTTACCTGTAATCTTAGCTCACAATTAGACAAAAGGATTAGAGCTGGGCATGTAGAGCTTATCAAAAAGCTTAGAGGGAGACCAAAGGAGGGCAAATGCAATTTTTTCTTTCCTTTCTTTTATGCCCATGTCAAAATGCAAGCATTGGTTAACATCTTGAAAACTCTCCAGCGGAGGTAACTCTACCTTCCTGTACCCTCATGCCCGGCTTCTTCTACCATCCTGTACTACCTTCCTGTACTACAACTATTAGGTAGGTGCAAAAGTAATTGCAGTTTTTGCCTTTAAAAAAAAAAAAAAAGGCAAACACCGTAATTACATTTGCACCAACCTAGTACTTGAGGACGATGATAGAACACTGCCAGAGGAGCACTGCAGCCCCAGCCTCATGGCCAGAGCATCTTGGTCACTCCGAAGGGGCAAGTAGGCCCTATGTAAGCAGCAGGGCAGGCCACTTCTGGTGAATTGCATACCTTGCAGTGAGACATGAGCTGAGGGTCCCGGGATTGGTGAGAACGGTTAGCATGTTTGCGCCCCACACCTTCAGTCTGAGGAGGACAGGAAGAACCTCTAGAAACACTAAAGTCAATGGGAAACGAACTTGGGCTTGAGTTATTTTCTGATCAATTGGATTTAAATATAATGTTAATAAAAAGAACACATAAAACTAATAGCCTGAATGACAGACCCAGTGGATATGACTTGCTTGGGCAATTTGAGTGACTCTGGCTTTGAGTTTAATATGGCTTTTATTGAAGAAATTTTTTCCTAATGGTAAAGAAAAGAAGTAAATCACTAACACCTTAGCAAGAGTGAGTTTGTCATCTGGAATCAGGGGAACAAGAGGAGAGGGCTGGGAGTTGTGTGGGAGTTAGGATGAGGGTCGACAGGAATCTGGAAGTGAAGGGGAAAGGCCTGATAAGGGAGTTTGTCCCCAGCCTGCAAGCTCGACTTTTTCATGAACTTTTTCAGAGTTAAAAGAGCACACTATATTCAGTCCTAGCCTCTGTTTTGTAGCCGAAGTGTTGGGAAATGTGGATTTCCTTGTTTCTGCACAATAGGGGTGCCTGAGACCTCCAGACATAAACAATGCATCCCGTAGGCCAATGCTTCTGAGTCAGGTTTGGGCCACAGGATCCCACCAGAATCAAGGAACAGCCAGCCTTACTGAAAACCAAGCCACCCTGAGCAAATCCATTTTGAATTCCAAAGTTAATGTGAAGCACCTATGAAAATAAACATAGGCAGAAGCAACTGTTAGAGGGAATACAGTTGCTCTATTTGTTCTGTGGGGGCTAGATACCTAGAGGAAGCTCTCCTCCTACAAACAGAATAGACTAAAGGATCTGGAGAAAAGAGGCAACAAATCAGCCAGAGAGTATGTAGCTCTAGATTAGTTGGGCTTCTTGTGTTCCTAAATGTTTTTCTTCACAAAAGACCCTTGATCATGTGGCAGTCCATCTACCCGTCCATTTGCCCATCAATCTATGCATCCACTCATCCTTCCATCTATTCACTCATCATCCATTCATCCACACATCTACTCATCCACCCATCTCTCCACTTATCATCCAATTATTCATTAATCCATCCATCCATCCACTCATCTATTCACCTGTGATCCACTCACTCATGTATCTATTCATCCACCCATCTATCCACCCATCATCCATTCATCCACCCATACATTCACTTATTCATCCAACCGTCTGCCCATTATCTACCCACCCATCCCCCCACCTATCCCCCTACTCATCTACCTCTCCATCCACCCCCCAAACACTACTTGATACCCATTACATGTGCCAAGGTAAGGACAGCTGGTCAAACATACTTATCTACTCACTGGGTGGGCAGGAAGTAGGGTGTTCTCTTTGGTAAAGGAAATGGCTGACAGACATAATAAGGCCCAGTAAGATGCAGTAGAGTATAGAGATAAAAAACACAGGCTTCATCATGAGTCTGTCACTTTCTAGCTATGCAGGAAAGTTACCTAATTTCTCAGCACCTCAGTTCTGAGGTGAAGGAATAATAGTTCCCACTTTACAGGGTCATGGTAGGAATTAAATGATTCAATGAAAGTTAAGTGCTTAGCACAGTGCCTAGCACATATGATGTGCTCAATAAATTTTAGCTTGTGTTATTAAAAGTAGGACATCTGGAGAACCAGAGTGAATTATGTAATCTAAAGAGGCAGTGGGAAAGGGGTTTCTTAACTCATTTCCCATTTGCCCTGGAACACTTACAGCTGCAGAGTTTACCCCAAGATAACTCACAGATTACAGTCCTAATCTTACCCCCAAAGTTTGCCACAGAATGTTTCGCTTTTATTATTATTTTTGCATCGCTGTGGTATATTGACTTTGGAAACAAAATACATCATTCTATTGATAGCATTCTGTTTTTAGTAGTGATATTTCCGTTTATAAAATATAGTCATTCTTGATCGCTGAAAATGTCAAATCCTAGAAAATGTAGCATTCCTACACGTGATGTTAATTCTGTGGTGAGCTTATGGCACTGAAATGGTGTGACAAGAAGGAGGTGACAATGTTGTCAACATTCCACAATGATACTGTGATTGAAGTAAACAACAGAAATGGAAAGAAGACTAAGAAGCCATGTGTCATTGTGGATTATCACGAGAATGTGGGAGCAGTGGACTAGCTGATCAGATGCTCACTTCCTATCCAACTGAGCACAAAAGGCACAAGGTTTGGTCTAAGAAATTCTTTTTTTGTTTATTTATTTATTTATTTTGAGATGGAGTCTCGCTTTGTCACCGAGGCTGGAGTGCAATGGCGCGATCTTGGCTCACCGCAACCTCCACCTCCTGGGTTTAAGTGGTTCTGCTGCCTCAGCCTCCCGAGTAGCTGGAATTACAGGCATGTGCCACCACGCCCAGCCAATTTTTGTATTTTTAGTAGAGACGTGGTTTCTCCACATTGGTCAGGCTGGTCTCAAACTCCCGACCTCAGGTGATCCACCTGCCTTGGCCTCCCAAAGTGCTGGGATTACAGGCATGAGCCATTGTGCCCAGCTGGTCTAAGAAATTCTTTTGCCACCGTCTAAACATTGCAGTGCTAAGCTCCTACATCCTGTTCTGGAAGGATAATCCTGAGCACACGATGAGCCATATAAACTTCAGACTGACGCTGAGTGAAAGAATGCTGGAAAAGCATCACAGGCCAGGGCACAAAGTCTTCAAGGTCGTCCGTGCTCTGATGATATCACACTTCTTCCCTGTCTGGAAGACATTTCCCCAAGAGTGTACCACCAACATCAGGGAAACAGAATCCAACTGGTCCCTCAAAGTTTGCTGAGCACACAATGATAAAGACCGCAAGAAGGTCCGGAAAGAAACGCAATATTTTTGTGCAGAATGTGATGTTCTGCCTTTGTTCCGTGCTTTGAAATTTACCACATGAAAAATAAAATTAAATACTGATCATCATATACATTTCCGTTACATTAGGATTAGAGACAAGTTCTGTTTAGAAATAACTCCAAGAACAGTTTTTATATTTTGTTTTCACTTTGAAAAATCGGTCAGATTTGCTTCAGCTTCAAGGAGTGTGTTTATGTAAAATTAAATGAGCGCTGGCAGTGAGCTAGCTGCAGATTTTTTTTTTCTAAATGGGATATAGGACAGAAAGATGCTTTCGAGGCCATGACCAGGCTCTGGGTACTTTACAAATGCCCAGTGGCTGGTCATGGAGGGAATACATCGCTGGGGGAAGTTAAAACCTAGGGCTTTCTCGCCTGTCGTCTTCTTGTTCCCGCAAGTCCAGCAATGGCTCAAACCAATAGTGTAGCCAGAAAACAAAAGGCCCCGATGAGGAAAGCCAGGGGTTGGGGGACACCCCAGAAAAATAGAGCGGGGGAGGTCAGAAGACCTTGGAGGCAGAAATTCCACAGGATACTGACAAGGGGCCAAACTGGCAGCCAAGAGAGGTAGCTGAGGCTCTGAGAGACAAGGCAGATGGAGCGCCTGAGCCTGGGGGCCCTGGCTCTTCTCTATTAAATATTCCTCCAAGAAAGCAACTGATAAAGGGAGGTCAGGAGTGGCCACAGAAAAGACAAAGGCTGGGCCTAAGACCAAAGTTCCAACAGTCAACATAGTGACTTCTGCCAACCCACTGGAATGTCTGGAAGAAATAGAGGCCCTAGTCAGGAATCAGGCATCTGATTGGAGATACGATCTGATATGGAGAGGCCAGATGATACTGTCCCTGGCAGGGGAGAGTGGTGACCGCCCTGTAGACGTCCCACAGGCTTCTTTTGGCCAACTGGTAAGGGAGAATGCTGTGGTTAACAGGAGGATCTCTCCAATCCTGGGAGAGGGTCTGGGAAGCATGAACAGAACAGGTGGAGGTGAGTAGGTCCCACCAAAGATGGGCAGCAAAGGCCCTGGGGCTACCTCAGTGGGATCTGCCATTAAACATCTCTGGAACTCTTTCTTTATATCTTGAAGGTAGAAGCTAAGTCTCTGAACACCCGCTGCGGACAGCAGTGAGAACCACCACCTGGGGTGAGCTACCTTCATCTCTAGTAGTGGCATAAAGTCTGAGGAAGATTGGAGACCCAGAAAGAAGGAAAGAGAAATTGGAGAAGAATTCCTCCTTCTGGTCCTAAAACTCTGAACTGGGAGAGAGACAGGCTATGGGAGAAGATTGAGATGGATTAGAGAATTCCTCTTAAGGACCTCTTCCCTACCCCAACCCCAAACATGGAAAGAAAGGAAGATCTTGAGTTCCTTCAAGGGAAATTCTAGGCACCTAGCTAGTTCTGAGAAGTAAATAAGCAACTTGATAAGCAAGAAGGTAACAGTAACTTAAAACAATAGCCAGGGAAGCTAGAATCACAGAATGTTTCGTTCCCCTACAAAAACTAAAGATAACGTCTTACCATGTCTCTGAGTTGCTTCTCAGAAACTGGGACCCCCCCACCACATGGATCTTCTTGCATGTAAACCTCAGATAAGGGGGAACTGGGGACTGAACTCAGCACTGTTCTTTGTTCTAAATTTCTTTCTGAGAGGCCTGGAGGAAGTCATAACCAACCAGAGTAACATTCTTTTGTACTGACCCCAAATTTTTAAACAAAACTTCTCTTCTTTAACCAATTACAGAAAATCTTTGAATCTAACTATGACCTGTAAGCCCCCTGCTTCAAGATATCCCACCCTTTTAGGCCAAAATCAATATGCAGGTGTTCAGAGACTTAGCTAAATCAATATTGATTTATGGTTTTGTCTGTAACTTCTGCTTTCCTGAAATTTATGCCTGCCTTTAAAAATCTTCACCTACAAGCAATATGGGGAAGGCTGGGACTTAAGCATTAGCTGCTCGATCCTCCTTGCCTGGTGCCCTGTAAATAAACACCTTCCTTTTTCCTGCTACGAACCTTGGTGTGGGTATCTGGTCTTACTGTGCTGAGCCAATGGACCCCAGTTAGGTTCTATAACAAGATAATGGTTATTTTCACATTTACACAGTAGAGAGCCTCACTGCCTTAGGAGCAGATACTCCTGAGGCAAGGCAGATCCCAAAGACGCTGGGATAAACTAGCTGAGTTTGTCTAGGATATGCCACATACATGGCACCCAGAGAATCCTACCTTGTCCTATAAGATGCATAGAGATGGGCTCAAATACCAATTCAAAGACCTGTGGATAAGAAAAATCACCCCTACAATATCCACAAATTCTAAAAAGACTTGCTTGTGGTCAGCTTTGGCTTTTGAGTTCCTGCTTCCACTGGATTAGTTCAGTTTTCTGACTCACCTCTTCAGTCTATAGATGTTGTCTTTGTTTTACATCAAAGTGACCCACATGTGGGACTTGGCCTATACACTTGACTTCCACTAAAAAAGCCACTCGTACTCAGTGTGAATGCCTGTAAAGCAGACTGTCCTGAAGGGGTAAGGAAGCTGTGGAGATAATTACATCAGAGCAGAGCAAATGACTTTGGAATCTGAAGCAGACCTCCTTGTTCTTAGCAGTTTTTTGGCCTCTCAACCACGTGGCTTGCCATCTTTCTTCTTTCTCCATCACCCCCCAATGAATCTTTTCTGTTCAAGTTCCATTGAATTCTAATTCAGAAAAGTTTAATTATCTTCTAATGAGCTTGTCTTCAGCTAAGCCATGATTCAGGGTCTCACCTTCTAACCCCAGATGTTTATCAGGGTCTTTTCTTTAACAAAGACAGTCCTCTCTGAAAAGAGGGTTATAATTTTTTTCACTCCATTAAGCCTGAGTGAAGGTTGACTACAGAAGAGAAAGGATGCTGCTTTTCTTTGCTGACCTGGGAGGGGAGTAGCCCCTGTGAAATCTGTGAAGGTGGTTCAAGAAGCAAAGATTGAAGGATGAGGTCTTCATCCTTCCTCTACCTGAAGAAGTTTTCTTTGTGCTGGTGAGAGAAGACATGTGCTTATTTTATCTTCTGCAAAGAACAGGGAATGACTTTGAACTGAGGTGGTTGCTCTTTCCAGAGCAGATGCTAATCAAAGCAGCCAACCCTAGTTCTGGAAGTCATCCTTCACAAGGCATTTCTTTTAGTAAAATTCAAACAAAATTTTAACCTTCACTAAGAAAAGGAAATGGAGTGGTTCAGTTATTGCTATGACTAGTGTCTTGCTAAGCTACCCTAGAAAAAGGGAAGTGGACCACCTGTCCCCTCCATTCTTTGCCCACTCTAGGAAATACACAAAAGATTAGAAAGGACTTAACAGTTGTTTACTGGCCAAACAGTCTCTGTACTGAATACTTTGGATATATGATCAATCTAATCTTCAGAGAGAAGAATCTTCAAAATTTCTCCAAGACATTTATCTCCATTGTATATGTGAAAGGAAAAGAAAAACTCAGGATCTCAATTCACTATGCCAAAGGAAAAACAATTAAGCTAAAAGCTGAGTCATGCAAGAAGCTGCCTTTCTTTTTGTTTCTAAGCAGATAGCTGCAGATAAGAGGTTAAATATCTCCACAGGCAGTTAGTCTATGTTCATTTTATCTTATGAAAAGTGCCGATTTACTGAGCACAAGATGAATACATAATTGACTATTCCTCTACCTGCTCCTTTTCTCTTGCATCATAGGGATTACCATACCCTTCCTCTTTCCCCTCCCGTCCACTTTTTCCCTTTAAATATTGATGTCCTCAAAATCATCTTCGGAGAAAGGCACAGACCACAGACTATTTCTGTGGCTCTGTCTTTATTTCTTCTGGGCATGTCCTTAACCTTGACAAAATAAACTTCTAAATTGATTGAGACCTGTCTCAGATACTTTTTGGCTTACAAATTGGCGGCCAACGGAAGGGACTCTGAGAGGAGGTGCCCCTGACCTTTGACAAATCTCCTACCAGTACTTGGTACCAGCTTAGGTTATCTTTGTTGCTCCAACAAAGATAAGACAATTTTCTGAGGTCTGGGAGCTCCTCCCTCTGGAGAATCCCTGATCACCCCAAATTTGGTTGAGATCTAAGGTTAATTTTGAAGTACAACTCCTTTTCTGGAGTTTTACTCACTTCCAACAAAAAAGGCGAGTTTTCCTGTTTCCATGACAATGGATGGCAGGCAACTCCTTTCTGGAGTTTCAGCTTGTATCCAACTGGGAAGGTGAGTTTGAGTCTTTTACTGCTTCTAAAATGGTACAGAGCAGTATTGAGCCTGGGCGCCACTCCTAGGTAAGTAGCTGAATTGGAGTTTTGTCTTGAAAATTCTGCTTAATGACTAAGAGTTAAGATTGACAGCCAGCTGATCTTAATTTCCTCTTAACACTAAAGTGCTCAGTAATCGCATTGGTTTTGTTGTTGTTGTTGTTTTGTTATTTCTTTGTTGTTATTTTAGTCTTTCTCACATTAGATTTGACCAACTCTACCTCACTTGCTCAAATCCAAATGAGAATTTCAAGTTATGGTGAACAATGTTTTTGAATTGGCTAAAACTCCTCACAGCTGCAAAAAAAGAAAAAAAAATCATACGCTTGGTTTTGTTAGCAGCAGCAAATCTATATGAGTATGCAGCAACTTGATTCTTGCCTCCTCAGAGGAAAGAATTTGTCTGAGGGGCGTAAGGCAGAATGAGAGACCACGGTAAGTTATAGAGCAAGAGTGAAAGTTTATTAAGAAGTATTAGAGCAGGAATGAAAGGAAGTAAAGTACACTTGGAAGAGGGCCAAGAGGACAACTTGAGAGATCCAAATGTAAACTTGAATTTTTTTATGTTGGCATGCTTCCGGGCTCTTGTGTCTCTTCCGCCCTGATTCTTCCTTTGGGATGGGATGTCCACATGTGCAGCGGCCTCCCAGAACTTGGGAGGGGCCCCAGGCACAGTGTGTTTGCTGAAGTTTTGCGCATGCTCACTTGCGGCATTGTTCCCTTACCAGTAGAGTGTTCCTAGAGGAAGGTCATATCCCAGTTAAACTCTGCCATTTTGCCTCTTAGCATGTGCGTGCTTGAGTCCACTCGCCCAGCTCCTGAGATCTTATTGATAGCAGCTGATCACCAGCTTCAGGTGTTTCTATCTATTGGGAGACCACCTTTCCCTGGTGCTGGCTGCGACCAATTGTTTTAGACAGTTTAATAACTGCCTGACCATCACCTGACAGTCTCCTGGCAGTCCTGGTTGAGGGGTAGGGCACTGCCCTGCCTTGCTTATGTCTGTCTAACTACCTACTCAAACAGGTTCTCTGTTCACTTCCTTTCTTAAAAGATTGTTCTTTTGTTTACTTTTCTTCCATTCTATTCCTCCTTCCCCTTTTGCCATCTTTGGTACCAAGCAAATTCAAAACAAAATAAAACATAAAGAAGGCTTCTAATCAGACCCCTTAAAAAACTCAGAATAAAGGTACCACTCACCCTTTTTGGGGGTGTCCTGCTTTCTTTGTGGAGTTTCAAAAGTCGTGGGCAGATTTTTCTCAGGTCTAAAGCTCTGCATTACCTGACGTCTTTGTCTTTGGTGGGGGTATCAGAGATTACCTTGTACTGTGAGAGAATTTGGCCTTGGTGTGTGTAATGGTGGCGGAGAACCACAATCTTAGGGATGGCTAAGGACAGTTTATAGGAAATGGTCATTACTACAGGGGGCTACTTATTTCTTTGTACATTTAAATTAAGAAAATTGCACATGCTTTCTTGGCCCTATTCCTTAAAGGAATCTACCATAAAGCTAGTAATCTAATCAAGCTAAATTGAAAATAACACCTATCAAACTGAGTCACTTTAATAAAATTCTTTGCAAAGGAAATTTACATCTTTACAGGAAATCTCCACTTAGTAAGAGCTTCTCGGTCCCTACAATGGCTTAAAGTTCACATAACAGACATTGCCTTTGTTTAGATCTAAGTGTGTGCCTTTGAGATGTACATTTTCTACCTTGTTTCACCTAAGTCATATCTTTGGGATGCAAATTTGCAGTTGCCTCATTAACAATTGTTCAGGACATAGAACAGATAATCATGAGATTAACAGTCTAAAATAGAGAAAAGTTTTGAAAACAGGCAAATGAGAAATTTTAAATCTGTTAAGATCTGCCTCTGGATGTCTATTATGTCTGTATGTTCCTATGTCTCATGTGGAAATAATATTTCACTATCGATTATGTGAAAGAGCTCTAATTAATTGGCTTAAAGAAAAGTCAGTGTTCATCAACTTAATAGAAGCTAGCTCAGAGGCTTTTCAGTTTACATGACTTTAGTAATCTTTGGTAAGATTAATTTGGTAAATTTAGTCTCAAAATCCTCTCCAATAATTTAAAATCTTAAAGTCATGTTAAGTTAAATTAAGTAATCCTAGGTTTTTTACTGGGAATTAGGGTTACTAAAAGTTAGATTAGTAGGATAGTATGATGTGTTTTTGGTGAAGTTTATAAAAACATGAGGATGTGGTTTTTGCTTAAGAAAATGTAAATTTTTTTCTAGTTCAGAGGACCTTTCTACTGATGTTGAGAGAAAAACCGTGTTCACATCCAACTGTTTTTTGGTAAACTGGTTAAGTTTGTATTGGTATCTCATGGCTAGAGTTCTGAAGTAAAAGCTATAGGATCTTTATTTGTATAAGTGTGTGTGTGCTTAGGTGTGTTTATGTGTACCTACATGTGTATTGTTATGTTTATGGCCACAAGGTACCAAACTGGCTTAAAAATAAAGGAGAACTCGCAAATTCAGTAAATAAGCCCAATTGCTTTTCAAGTTAATGTGACTTAAATAGAGTTTTAATAAATAAACTGGCTTTAAAATTATTGGTAAAATAAAGTTAGAAATGTCTTCAGAATCGCCAACATACATTATTGTTTAGATTTATTGGTCAAGCAATTTTATATTTTTTTCTCTTAAATATTATAAGATGTCAAGATTTGGCATGAGGGTTGTAAAGCTATAAATGTAACCCAAAAGAGAATTATCTTTGTGTAACTTTTCAATAAATAAAGCATTTAATATTGTTGGTTTAGGCCGGGCGCGGTGGCTCACGCTTGTAATCCCAGCACTTTGGGAGGCCGAGGCGGGCGGATCACGAGGTCAGGAGATCGAGACCACGGTGAAACCCCATCTCTACTAAAAATACAAAAAAATTAGCCGGGCGTGGTGGCGGGCGCCTGTAGTCCCAGCTACTCGGAGAGGCTGAGGCGGGAGAATGGCGTGAACCCGGGAGGCGGAGCTTGCAGTGAGCCGAGATTGCGCCACTGCACTCCAGCCTGGGTGACAGAGCGAGACTCTGTCTCAAAAAAAAAAAAAAAATTGTTGGTTTAATGACAATTGCTAAATCCTGAGTTATTGACAAAAAAAACCCCAAAACATTTATTTAACCTTAATATTCTTACTTAAGTAAATACCTGAAATTCACAGCCTATAAAAATTGTTAACAGGGAAATAACTCTAAATGATGACCATCAGTTTTCATATGTAATCTAGATCAACTATTTAAACAAATTAAATAGGCAAATGTAATAGAATAAATGCTTGTAAATAAACTTGTCATATAATTTAAAACCTAAAGTTAAATTAAATAATATATATTAATTAAATACCTGGGGCATTTCCAATTTTTTAAATAAAAATTATAGAAAATCATTTTTCTAAAAAACAATGTGTTCTTATTAAAAGGAAACAATTTTTGTCTAATTCAAAGGTTATTTAAAGGTTGTTTATAAAACAAGCTAAAAGGAATCAGTAAATAAGAGAGATGTAAAGAAAGTTATACATATATCTTTGGGGTAAGAAAGATTAAAGGGAAATTCATTTTATATGAGAAAGGATCTTGTATGGTAAATTTTTTGTCCTAAAATAAAATAACTGGTTATTTAAGAAAGAGTGATATTTAGGATAAGAGAGGAAGTCTAATCATGTCATAAATGTTTGTGCAAGTTGGAATAAGGGTTGTAAAAAGAGAATTTATGAAAAAGAACTTTATGTGATCAAATTGGCTATAATTAAAAGGAAATTATAATATTCTTTCTAGAGGTTGGGCTTTGGCATTTAACAATACACTAATAAGCTAAAGAGCTGGTTGGAACAACAAATTTATCTGAAGGTATTGATTTAATCTTAATAAAATTATAAGAGCTTTTAACTTTTTTAACCCAAAAGTTCAACTTTTATTGCATGTCATTGTTTTCAGTTTTCTCTCCCGTTTGAGAAGGCCTGAGACAATAATGTTCTCCTTCAACTTTTTTGTCAGCTCTTGTAATTTTTTTCCTCAGGTTCTAACTTCCATTGTGTCCTGATACTAAAAATGTTTTATCTAAATGGTCTAAAGGAAATATTTTCTTCCAATGTAATATTCTGTGCTCTTGGCTTTAAATTCTTCTATGAAGTTGAAAACTTTCACTTACAACCCAGGACTTACTCTTCCTATGTCTAACTAATGCAAGTCCTAGGAAAACTGAGATTTAAAAACATTAAGGTTATTATATCCATGTAACTTTCTGTGTTGCTTTTGAAGTCCTGTGCTGTTAAGTTACAGGGCTTTTACTTTTGGATCTAGAGAGGACTCCAGATCCTGTTAAATCTTAAACACTGACAGCAGTTAAAGCCTCATTTGCCAACCCAGGAGAAGACGACGATCAAAATAAACTGTTTATGAGACAGAGCCAGAAATTAAAACTATTTAACCCTTCTAGGCTCTGGGATACCACAGAAGAGATAGGCACATGAGATTGTAGGGCTGATTTTGAGAAATGAAATTAGTTTATTTAAGTTTCTCTATGAATTAAACATTAATATCAACATTACATGGATGCAAGACCAGCATCGGGGCCCCTGTGTCAGATTAACAAGATTTTCTTGGAGTATTAACTAACACTTTAATTTTAAAAATTGTAAAATGTTATAAAAAAGTTTATAGAAATTATATGTTATAGTCAAGTGATTAAAATTTAATAGATTTGTTTATAAGATTTGTGAGATATTTAATTGGCCTCATGCTGTCTTTATCAGGGCTTATTATTTGGGGAAGTAAGTCTCCTCTCTCAAAGAATAAAGGTTTTTGCCTTTTTTTGAAATCTTTGAGTTATCGCTTTGGCTAAATGAATGACTGATTTTATAATGACCTGTGATCCTATTTTGTGATATCAAGTGTTTTAAACTTTAGATATTTGACGAACTTTCGAAAATCATATTCTAAATTCAGTCCTTTTGACCTCATTAATGTTTTGATATTAGGTCTCATGAAGTCCAAAAGAAATGTATTTGGTTTATTTGGTACAATAAAATAATAAAGGAAGCATTGTCAAATATAAAATGGTATTTAATCTTCTTTGGATTATATTTACATAAATGTGCTATTAGTGTTTGTTTCAAAATTATATGAGAATCCGGTGATTCTGATATGTCTTAGTATATGTTATCAGTAGTAGTAATTATAATGATTATGTAAAACTTTTGTATGCCACAGAAGTAAACAATTTTTTTGTCAATTGTGTCTTTAACTGTGACTATTCTAAGATTTTTGTCATCTATGATTGTTTTACTTTGATCCTTTTATAGGGCAGTTTATAATCAGCTATAGAACTCTGAGGAGTACTCTTAAACATAGGTTTCTGGTAAATTGAGAGATTGTGCCATTGGAATAGAGAAAAACTTCCAGGACTCTCAGGGAGGTCTGATGTATTCATGAGGATTGTTGATCCAATATCGAGCAGAACAGGAGTTAATTGAATGGACTGAACTAACTGAAGATTGAAATAATCTTTTATGACTTTTTGTTTAAAACATTTGCTGATTCTTTTTGTTTTGTTTTTCAAAGTCAAGAAAACTTTCTCTTCTTTTAAGCTATTTGTAGCTTTTAACAACTGAGTAAAGTATGCTCTTATGAGCCAAATTAAAAACATATCCTTTCTCTCAACCTAATTTCTCCAAAATTTGGAAACTATTTTTTGAGTATTCTTAATTTATGACAATATAATTATTTGCATAAGTTCAGTAAGGATCTGTTTTCTTTTATAAGAGGGCATAATTGGAGACACTGGTTGTTTCACCAAGGCTTTGACTGAAATGGCATTTTCAGATTGCCTTGAGAAAAGGAGGCTGAACTACAGAGCTGCTAAAAGCCCCTGGAAAAACTGGCTTTATACGTTATTCTTTACACGGTCCTGACCTGTGGTGAGTGAAGCATATCACTTTCTGGCAGGCCTAGGAACCCCAAGTTTTCTTGGCACCTCAAAAAGAGAGAAATTCACCCAATTCACACAGGTATCTGCAGGCTGGGCTCAAGGCTTTTAAGAAGGTCTAATCTTAGACTCCTTATGAAAAAGATTTCAGCAAAGCCAGTTTAAAAAAAGAGAGAGACAGCCTATATGACAAGTGATTTTTCTTGCTGCAATTTATGCAAATAATTAAGGCAAGTATAATAGAACTAAAACTTATTTTACAAATAAATTGGTCCTACTACGATTTTGTCTTTAATAAAATTGGGGACTTGGAGAGAGAAAAGTTATGTTTCCAAATAAACCGTGTACACCTGTTATTAGATTCTAACCTTGCCTAAGGCTTTTTAATTCTTATTATTTTCTACAATTTGGACTCAATTCTAAAATTTTTTCTGGCTACGGGTCTCCAAAATAATGTTTTCAATTTGTTTCCTTCTTTTCCTTTTTTCCCCATTTTTCCTGATTTGAAAATCACGAAAAACTAAGCTATGCTTTTTTAAATGCCATAACAAACTGAAGCTAGACAACTTAAACTTTGGAAGAAAATAATAGCATCCTATTTATATACATAAAACACTTTCATACCTGCCTACTGATGTATGGACTTCAGAGTAATATGGCCCTATATCAGGTTTCCAGGATTGTTCTCCTTTTTTGTTTGTTTGTTGTTTTCTTTCCCTCTTCCCTCTCCTATGTTTTTTTTTCCTTTGTGGGATGTAAGACTTCACAACTTACTAAAGGTGAGCTTGCCTAACAACTTGGGACCTATCGGTCTAGGAATAAACTGTCCTCGCCATGAGACTTCAGATAAAATCCAATACCAGAGACTCACTTTCTTCTAAAATGCTTTCTCTGAAAGCTTTTAAAAAGAAAAGGGTGGAGAAATGTGAAAGGAAAATAAAAATTTGAGACCTCAATTCACTATGCCAAAGCAAAAAAATTAAGCTGAAAGCTGAGTTATGCAAGAAGCTGACTTTCCTTTTGTTCCTAAGCAGATAGCTACAGATAAGAGGTTAAATATCTCCACAGAGTACTCTATGTTAGCCTTGTCTTATGCAAAGTGCCAATTTACTGAGCACAAAACAAATACATAATTGACTATTCCCCTATCTGTTCCTTTTCTCTTGAATTACCATACCCTCCCTTGGATTACCATACCCTCCCTCTTTCCCCTCCAGCCCACTTTTCCCCTTTAAATATTGAAACCCTCAAAATCATCTTTGGAGAAAGGCACAGGCCTTTCTCCTGTTTCTGTGACTCTGTCTTTATTTCTTCTGCAAATGTCCTTAACCTTGACAAAATAAATTGATTGAGACCTGTCTCAGATACTTTTTTGTTTACATAAGGATGAAGAAACTGAGACTTGGAGAGGCAAACGGACATTTGCAAAATCTTAAAGCCAGAGAAAGGTAGAGGCTGATTTAAACTCAGTTCGCCCTCCTTCAAATCCCAGTGGTTTTCTACTGTTATGCAAATCCCCTACTCTCACATGGCCCCAGCATTCCGTAGTGGCTGCATGTACAAGCGAGACTAGCAGAGGAAAATGCCACAGGACTGAAGGATGCAGAAAGGAACAATGACACTGAGATCTGGGGAGGGGCTCTGTAACTACCGTCTGTCTCTTTAGTTCTTAGTTTTCCTTTGGTTCTTGGTAAAGCACCTTTGGAAAAACTCTAATCTGTCTCAGCTGAACAATGGGCAAAGATACTTTGTTCCTGTCTTGTCCTGCCCCTGTTCCTTTTCCTTTAACATCTCATAGAGTCACAAGTGGGAGCAGAGCTGGAAGAACTCAGGGAATGATGGCCCTCACCCTAAGTACACCTTCAAGCCAGGCACTATGCTAGAATTTATAACCTCATTTACTCCTCCCAGCAACATTTTGAGGTATTGTTGATTGGCATTATTTTCTAGGTAAAGAGGTTAAGAAAAATGAACAACTCAATGATTAATCATATAGCTAGTCTATACCCTCTCTTATCTCTAAACACTTTTCATTTGGAGCTGTTAATGCCCTCTAGCCTTTATTATAATTATCACATATAATTATGCCTTTTCTCCTCAAATTTATCTGTTGGAGTCATCTTATAGTAGAGTCTTTACAGAACACAAAGCATTCAGTCACTTTATTTCAGACAGCAACCTTCTTTTTAATGAACATATGTTAGTCTTAAGCCATCTAAAGTAATGGTAATGTGGGATCTTATGGAAGACTACTGGTAATACAGGAAAAAAGTGGCAAAGAAATCTGACACGTTTGGCAATTATTCCTGAGGATCTGACCTCTCAATTGTTGAGTGTTGGAGGTCACAGTAAACAAGCCATATAAATATCATGTTAAAAGTCAACATTACTAATATACCATACTTGAAGGATATGTGGTTATTGTCTCAGGTGTCTGTGTGAAGAGACCACCAATCAGGCTTTTTTTTTTTAATTTAATTTTATTATTATTATACTTTAAGTTTTAGGGTACATGTGCACAACGTGCAGGTTTGTTACATATGTATATATGTGCCATGTTAGTGTGCTGCACCCATTAACTCGTCATTTAGCATTAGGTATATCTCCTAATGCTATCCCTCCCCCCTCCCCCCACCCCATAACAGGCCCCGGTGTGTGATGTTCCCCTTCCTGTGTCCATGTGTTCTTATTGTTCAATTCCCACCTATGAGTGAGAACATGCAGTGTTTGTTTTTTTGTCCTTGAGACAGTTTGCTGAGAATGATAGTTTCCAGCTTCATCCATGTCCCTACAAAGGACATGAACGCATCATTTTTTGTGGCTGCATAGAAACAGGCTTTGTGTGAGCAAAAAGACTGTTTATTTCACCTGGGTGCAGGCGGGCTGAGTCCGAAAAGAGAGCCAGCAAAGGGTGGTGGGATTATCATTAGTTTTTATAGGTTTTGGGATAGGCGGTGGAGTTAAGACCAATGTTTTGGGGGCAGGGTGTGGATCTCACAAAGTACATTCTTAAGGGTGGAGAGAATTACAAAGAACCTTCTTAAGTGTGGGGAGAATTACAAAGAACATTCTTAAGGGTGGGGGAGATTACAAAGTACATTGATCAGTTAGGGTGGGGCAGAAACAAATCACAATGGTGGAATGTCATTAGTTAAGGCTATTTTCACTTCTTTTGTGGATCTTCAGTTGCTTCAGGTCATCTGGATGTATACGTGCAGGTCATTGGGGGATATGATGGCTTAGCTTGGGCTCACAGGCCTGACAGTTATCTTATGAGATCACAAATAGGGAAAAAACTATCATGGCATGAGGTACAATTTTCAATGACAACGTCATATTTAGACTCAAGAAGTACTGAATCTCAAGCAATCCAGACAAATATGAAGATGCTGTGCTCTGAAAAATGGGCTTGAAGACTGGCCGTAGGGAACATCAAAACACTGATATCAAAAGTGCACTGGAAGAATTTAATTAAAAGTATTGCATTGTGAGTGGGTAAAGGCAGTATTTCTGCATTATAAACATGATGTGATTTTTTTTTTTTTTTTTTTTTTTTGTGACGGAGTCTCACTCTGTCAACCAGACTGGAGTGCAGTGGCACTGTGTCAGCTCACTGCAACCTCCATCTCCTGGGTTCAAGCAATTCTTCTGCCTCAGCCTCCTGAGTAGCTGGGATTACAGGTCCCCACAACCATGTCTGGCTAATTTTTAAAAAAATATTTTTAGTAGAGACAGAGTTTCACCACATTGGCCAGGCTGGTCTCGACCTCCTGACCTCAGGTGACCCGCCTGCTTTGGCCTCCCAAAGTCCTGGGATTACGGGCGTGAACCACTGTGCCCGGCCGTGATTTTTAAATATATAATGAAAACTCAACATTTTAATCAAGATTTACAAATTAATGAATAGCTATTACCTATAAGTAATTAAAGTATTTTACCTATAAGTAATTAAAGTAACACATTATTATGCACAGACATTTGTCTATTCCATTAACATCCTGATATATTTTAATATCAATAAATATAAAACTAAAAACCTTTTCTTAAGAGTTCATTTAGCAAATGAGGATGCTGTAATATTTGGAGTCACTCACATGTGGTACTTAGTCTTATATCCACTATTCCACTCTCATGGAAGTGATGACTACGTGTTCACTCACACATAGTTCAGACTAGCATACAGTCTGTCCTCAGTCAACGTGTGTTGAGTGTTGCTGTCATTTCAGAGATAAAGAAATACAGACTCCAATGAGTTAGGAGACTTGGCCAAAGCACACAGCAAATAATGAGCAGAGTTGGTTCTGTGACAGTTTTCTAACCTCCTGGACAGAGTATAAGCCACTACATCCAGCTAGAGCACAAGGAATCATTTCCTCCTACCCAGCTGGGAGGATAGCCTCATCACAGGGCAAAGACTACAAAGCTTGTAAGCCATGAATGATATCCAGAGGCATGTGTTATGTCTGGATCCGGCCACTGCTCAGGACAACTTCGTGCATGTAAGTTTGGCCTTTTGCTAATTTGTTATCAGTTCATGATAGCTGGCAAGCAAAACTGGCAAAATTTGATCACTTGGCTTAGTAATACTATTTTTTTTCCATTTCAAATATTATCTCTTTTTGTCTCACATTCTTTTCAACACATGATAGCAGCAGCTCACACTGCTGATGCAACACAGGTGAAGAGCACCTCCCCCTCCCCGACCTGTGGGCCGATCCCACCATGTGGATCCCAACGCCATCCCAGGAACTCTTTAGAGGGGAGAAGCCCAGTGGAAACTTTTTCAGATGTGTGGTGATGTAAGAAATACTAGGAAAAGGGTTTTGGCAGAACAGGCATAGCAACAAGGTTATTAATGTTGCAAATTGGCATACATTTTAATCAATGACAGCAAATTTAGTCACAATTAGAGAAAGGTTTTTTTTAATCACAATTTTATTAAGAGGTTGGAGGTATATTCTCACAAGTTAAAGAATGTGGTCTCCAAATATCATTTTAAGAATTGTACTTTAAAGAAATGTTAGCATTCCCTTAATTAAGAAATGCATGGAATATATGTATGATGGGGTGGCGTGTGTAGGGGTGTGTGTGTTGTTTAAATCTTTCTCACTGGGCGAGGCAAGTTTTCAAAGGCTGGGCTGTCTCTGGGTAGAATCATGCCATGAGTTGCTTTCTGCCTTGCCCCCTCCCCACCATTCAACAAAAGTCCTTGTGGACCTCCCATCAGCTCCCTTCTTCCTTTCCATTCCCACTCCAGGCCCCATGCCAGCCCTCAGAGTTGTCCACCATAAAACATTCCTCTTGGGGCCTCAGCCGGAAATGGCATGTCTCCTTTGAAGTGATTAGGTCCCAGAACGTTAGGATCAGAAAAGACTTGAGGTTGGGCATGGTGGCTCACGCCTGTAATCCCAGCACTTTGGGAGGCCAGAGGTGGTGGATCACCTGAGGTCAGGAGTTCAAGACCAGCCTGACCAACCTGGTGAAACCCCATCTCTACTAAAAATACAAAAATTAGCCGGGCCTGGTGGCGGGCATCGGTAATCCCAGCTACTTGGGAGGCTGAAGCAGGACAATTGCTTGAACGGGGAGGCAGAGTTTGCAGTGAGCTGAGATTGTGCCATTGCACTCCAGCCTGGGTGACAGCAAGACTCCATCTCCAAAAAAAAAAAAAAAAAAAAGACTTGGGTAGATCCCTGCAAGCAAACACTTCTCGTGCTCAAAGTAAAGAGCTCGAGGACCAAAGACCTCGATCTTCTGGGGTGACATGTCAGGGCAGACTCTGAGAATCATGTCTGGGGGTCTCTAATGCGTTCCCAGGGCCCAGAAGAGCAACCCATGTGGACAACGCTGATAAAAGGAATCAGTCCTTGAGGTCCCAGCACCATCCTACTCTTTGCCTTGTCTCTTTCCTCCAGACTAGCCCTAAGTGCCTCTTCAAATCCACCCCTCTGAATGCGGCAGGGTGGGCCTACGCACTGAAACGTGGCTGTGCCAGAAGAGGATTCCAGATTCAGACTGATGCAGGGGTTGGTGAATACTCTGACTTGGAGAAGATTGCCTGGGCTTGAGTCCTCATTGTCAAGAACAAATCTACATTATCATGAACAATTATTGGGCCGGGCATGGTGGCTCACACCTATAATCCCAGCACGAGGATTGCTTGAGGTTAGCAGTTTGAGACCAGCCTCAGCAACACAGGGAGAACAAGTCTCTGCAAAAAATAAAATTAGCTGAGTGTGGTGGTTCACGCCTCTAGTCCAGGCCACTCAGGAGGCTGAGGCAGGAGGATTGCTTAAGCCCAGGAGTTTGAGGCTGCAGAGAGCTTTGATTGTGCCACTGCACTCCAGCCCGGGCAAGAGGCAAGACCTTGTCTATAAAAAAATTGTTTTTTTAAAAGGACATCTATTACAACCCCTTTAATTGTCAACCTGTGAGTTACTGGAAACTTACTATTTTAGGGAGACCAAAGGCTAAAAAGACAGTTATTAATTCTCAGCACAATTCAGAATTTTTTGGCATACATATCATTCTTTCCTTCCCTGATCCATACACATGTATCATTCACAACCTGAACCCTTCAATGGAGTCTCCTTGTTCCTAAGATAAATTCCAGCCCTATAAAGGCCCTCAAGATGGAGCCTTGCTGACCACTCTGGCCTCATTTTGTACCACTGACCCCTCTTTCCATGTGCTTCAGCCCTCTTGTCTTCTTCCTAGGAGAGGCTTTTCCTCATCCCTCAGTCCTAGTCAAGTCCCCCATCCCTCCCCAGTTGCACACTCCCTTAGCAACTTGGCAACTTCTGAAGGATTTATACAATTGTAGTTAAGCAATTAGTTGAGTAACTGGTTGAGTATTCACTCCATATTCCTGAATGACCACTTGCAGAGGGCATGGATTATCTCGGTCTTGTCCCCCAAGAGCTTATGACTGTGACTTGCATGTATAATGGGTACATAATATTGGTTGAATGAAGAATGGGGATCATGGTGGGGCTGAATGTCTGGCAACCACACTGAATACAGGGGTGGGGTCTGGCCCAGCTGACTAGCGATGGGTGCTGGAGGGACACAGCCTAGGTGGCTTATGAGAGCAGCCAGTGAACAGGCTGCCAGGCCAACCAGGGAGAGGGAGGCTCAACCTGGAGCATCTCATGAATAGGCCTAGGATAACCCTGCTGCCTGGGCACCTCCTGGGATGAGCACAGAGAGGACTCTGGAATTTGGCTTTCTGGTTCCATGTTTTTCTGAGCAACACAAGATTTGGCAGAAAACCAGTCTAGGAGAAAACACAACATTATTTTATTCCTTGAAGGTCTGGGAAATCCTCTTGAGGAACAAGACAAGTTGGAGTGGTCAAACTCATTCTCCACACCACATGGCCCAGAAGGGACCCTGGTCACCCATGGTCATTAGGGTATTTCTGCCTCCAGTTGAAAGAACTTTGCTGGCTTTGGAGTCAGGAAAACAGGTTCAAATCTGTTTTTCCACTTGTTAGCTGTGTGAACTCCGGCAAATGACATAATCTCTCCTTGAGCTTTAATATTCGCTCTTATAAAATTGGGTATAATTACTAGGTTAATACAGGAATTAACAGATCATAAGTAAAGTGCCTGACCTAGAGGAGGCACTATATGTAAACAATCATTACTGATGATTTTATTACTATGTTAGCTTCTGGAGGGACTTTGGCTTTGATTCGTGTAAATTTTGACTTCTTTTAATGGGGGTTAAATAAAAACCCACTGTGAACAGGTGTTATAGCTGCTAGAAAGTTTGATTTCTCAGATAATAGAAATCTTCCTTTTAACAGCCTTTTATTCCTATTCAATGCAATTGCAACTCTGATCCAGAAACTTTCTGGTTAGGATTACCTCTAGCAATTAATGTTCTCTCCAATGAGTGGGAAGGGAGGTCACCTCCACTCTGCTGTCCCAGAGATGACAGGAAATGCTGCACTGAGGTGTTGAGCCCAATTACTGGGTACTGTTAGGAAGAACACACAAAGAGGTGCACATTCCTGAGTGATGAGTGTGGGGCATTTTGTTTATCCACTCCTTATAAGGAATAAGTTATCGTTGGTTCTGCAGAAGGTCACTGTTATTTCTCTCTCCTCAAGCGGCTGTAATCAGCTTTTTCCTCAGAGGGGTGGAACCATGATTAAACAGGGTAAATATGCCAGCACTTAACATACCCAACTGTGAGGGTATTGATAGACCCTTGGAACAGAGCTGGAGTTTTTGTCTAATCCTACCGACTCTCAGAAGACAAGCCTCCCTTGAACCCCAGAGGCAAGGCAGCCTGGGAGCCAATCACAAAAGTTGGCCTGGTAGGAAGAGCTGGAGTTGTTTTTACCCTGCCACAGGCCATTTGTTCCTTTCTTCCCTTTCCCTTCACTGATAGCCCTTGAGCACCGTGGTGTTGTGCAGGTGGTCCTGCAAGAAGCAGGGGACCCAGAAAGCGAGGGGTGATGCCTTTCCTCCTCTCAGAAGGATCAGCCCTTTACACTCAAAGGAGCATGTAGATCTCAAGGCCACCCCGGGACCTCTAAAGCTCAAGCCTCACCTCTGCACTGAAGCCCCTGTCCTGTCCACCTCCTGTCCTTGGGACTCCCACTGCACCAGCTTGCACTCCATGCACAGTCTGATGCTTGCTTTTCTATGGTCTTTTGTGGTTTGTGATGCGTTCATGGATGCTGGTCTGGCCTCCTCACCAAGACCACGGGCTTCTCATTGGCAGGTACTATGGCTTCCACTTCATGTGTGACCCTGCAGGGCTCAGCCCAAGTGCAAAAGTGCAGAGCATTAAAGGGGTGCTCGGTGAAAGCTGGTTGATGGATTGATGGAAAGTGGGTTAGGTTTGTTTGGTTTTTGTTTTTTTGAGACAGAATCTTGCTCTGTTGCCCAGGCCAGAGTTCAGTGGTGCAATCTCGGCTCACTGCAACCTCCTCCTCCCGGGTTGAAGCAATTCATCTGCCTCAGCCTCCTGAATAGCTGGGATTACAGACACATGCCACCATGCCCAGCTAATTTTTGTATTTTTTTTTTTTTTTTTTTGAGGGGGATTCTTGCTCTGTCGCCCAGGCTGGAGTGCAATAGTGCTATCTCGGCTCACTGCAAGCTCCGCCTCCCGGGTTCACACTATTCTCCTGCCTCAGCCTCCCAAGTAGCTGAGACTACAGGTACCCGCCACCACACTCGGCTAATTTTTTGTATTTTTAGTAGAGACAGGGTTTCACCGTGTTAGCCAGGATGGTCTCGCTCTCCTGACCTCGTGATCCGCCCACCTCTGCCTCCCAAAGTGCTGGGATTACAGGCATGAGCCACTGTGCCCAGCCGGATTAAGTTTTATAAGACCAAAAAGCCTGAATGATCGCCTCCTTCACATAGTCTGTTAAGAACAAGCCCTATGGAATACTATTAGGCCATAAAAAAGAATGAAATCCTGTCATTCCCAGCAACATGGATGGAGCTACAGGACATTACGTTAAGTGAAGTAAGCCAGGACCAGAATTGAACACCACATGTCCTTATTCATATGTAGAAGCTTAATAAATAAATAAAGCTGTCTCAAAGAAGTAAAAAGTAGAACAGCATATACTAGAGGCTGGAAAGGGTAAGAGGAAGGGAGGGATGGGGAGACATTTGTTAAAAGGTACAAAATTATAGCTAGCTAGGAGGAATAAGTTTTGGTGTTCAATACCACTGTAGGATGACCTAGCTAACAGTATACATTATATAGCTTCAAATAGCTAGAAGGAGGATATTGAATGTTCCCAACACAATGATAAATGTTTGAGATATGGACATGCTGATTACCCTGATCTGTCACCATTTATTATATGTATAGAAGCATCACTACATACTCTGTGAATATGTACAGTTATTTGTTAATTAAAAAATAAATAAAATAAAAATTGAACCAACCAAACGAAACCAAACCAAAAGAGTGAGCCAGAGGTAGAGAGCTGGTCTAAAGGCACCTATGTCTCTTCCAACCAACACTAGCTCCTAATTGTCCATAGAGCTGACCAGACACAAGAATTCCACTCTGGATTTTTCTTGCAGATGACCATTTTAAAAATCCACTTTCCATGTCCTCCTCCAGGCTCAGGGCAGCCCATCGTTACACGGTACTTCCTGGGCTCCATAGTGTGCCCAGCACTGCACTTAGAACTCAGTGCAAAGGAGCAGGGCTGCCACCTTGCCCCAAGGACATTCTGTGTCATCCAGGGGTGAAAATATACACCGAGAGGCACCTCCTTGCCATCCCCACATCCCTCTTTCTTCTATCCCTCAGGCCTTTGTAAATCTTTTATAATCTATTCAATTTCCTGCTATTGCTTTCCAGAGCCTGGGAATGAGGACCAACTTCCCAATCTCCCCTTTCTGGTTCTCTGACATCTTTCACAGACCCCCTTGCCTTTTTGGCTTTCATTGTTAATTGCCATAGGAGCAAACAAGAACAGGCATGGGAAAGTTGCAAAGGTTCCCAAAGCTTTACTTTTCTCCCCTGCTGATGGAAGTTGAGTTGGTACAAATTTTCTGGACAGCAAATTTCTACTACTGCCTTAATAGCTCATAGACTGTACCTCTTCCCCCTCCTTAAGGTCCTTCACGACCCACTGACCCACCGGAAAAGGGCAGAACCAGCATTGGGTGGAGTCAGGGAAGTGCCCCCCCACCCCCACCCAAGGGGCGCTCTCCTAGCAGGTCTTGCACAGGCCTGAGAGGGCTGCCCGGTGGATGCCAGGACTGGGCTGAACAGCTGCAGTAACCTGAGGCACTGATGTTTAGGAACTACAACATCTGAAACCCCAATGTTAAAAATGGGAATTTTCTAATATTATTGAGGATCATTTCATTGATGGTCTTAGAAAAAGGATCTCTACTTTGACTAATAAGAACATGAAGGAGCTTAAGAAATTTCCAAGACAGTTGGCTGCTTACGTAACTAGAACAATTGGACAAGCTAGGAAATGCCCACATAAACTACGTAAGGGCACCTATTGCAGAAAGAAAGTTCATCATTTTTTTCCAAATCTCAAATCTTTCCTATGGAAAGTCGCATTCCTCTTCAAGTGGGGGCTGTGGGCATGACAAGTAAAGAAAATGAACTGGCTTGTGTAGGCCACCTGCCGGAAAAGTTACATCATGATAGTTAAATATATCTGGTTAACTCCAGTGATTCTGATTTTTTAGACAGCCTATTATCAAAATATGGCGGGCTTTCCCTAAGGTTTCCCAGGACCATGAAACAGTTGCACAAGTTCTGCTGAACATGAATTTGAGATTGAAAGTAGCTTTAACTTTTTGCAGAAAAAGATGTGTGAGTGAATTTGTACCTTATTTGGTGAGGATAGGAGATCTTGGAGTTTGGTGGATTGCCTTCTTGTGCTCACCAATAGTTTACAGGAAGAAAAGCAATACACCTTACATGGCCGCTGTATAGATTTGGTACCACTAGCAAAGTCACTACTTAAAAGCAAATTTGAAGGAAATATGTAATAATTGGTTTAAACTGGATTCAATCAGTCATTAAAATGTGGTGGTCAGGATTATAATCAAACAAATTATAATAATGGAAATATTCAGATTTTAAAACAATGACGTGTATTGTGGGAACAGGTAAACCATCTGGGAAATACTGCTATTATAGCAAAGGATATAAACACTTACTTGTAACAGTGGCATTGAGAGATTACAGCTACTAAAGAGTGTTTGGTTATTCAAAACATCCCTTGACTATATGACTTCCAAGAAAATGTCTCGTCAGAATTGTGAACTATGGGAGAAATCAAAACCACTTTTGTCTTTAAAAAGCCACATAATGAACCCACTAATGAAATTCTAACAATATACTTCATACTGAAGTAGAAAAATACCCAAAAGGAACAGCTTCAACTTCAATTAGGTGGAAGGATACTACAAAGATACTTGAACTTTGGTGCATTTGGGATTTATGTGGTTATTTGGTAACATTGTTTAGGAACTACCGGGTCTTAATGCAGTCCTGCATATTACATAAGCGTATAATTTATACTATATGAAAAAATAAGACAAGGACTTATTACTAGAAACCATAAAGACCAATCTTGGTTAATTTTTTAAAGATTATGTTTTATAAGAAAATGTGTGCAGCTATTCTCTTATGTTGAAAAGGCTTTGAAAGTTTAAAAAATTATGGCAAATAACCAATATTAAAATTGTTTTTCTCACAATGAGATATTGTGCATGCAAAAAGCCTTAAATGTTAATAAGCCAATGTGTTATGATACCAATATCTGTAAAATATTTGTTTGATGATAATGCTGACCACCGCATTAAAAAAAAATTTAAAACCATCATGCTTCTGCATGTTCAGAGGTAAATCAGAGGAATTAAATCAGAGGTTTCTATTCATGAAGAATGTTGTCACTGAAATGTTTTTCACGTCATTTTTACAAGTTGAGAATATTTTTAGCATCTGATTTTTTTTGGCCAGGGTCATCATGTCATGTAGGCATGTGTTATCTCTACATAAAGGGAAAGAATTAATATGTATTTTTATGAATGCTTAACTAGAAATGTCTATGGAGTTGGCTAATTTATACACATTTAATTAGATATAGATTTCTAATATTTTCAGTTCTGTATAATTTAAGCTTTCTTTATTGGAGTAAATTTATTAGATACTCTTTTTTAAAAAGTTCATGTGCTTTGATCAGTCAATTCATCTGCAAAATTAGGAATAAAAAGAAAAATATGAAATAATCAGAAACACAAAGAATTGTATACAATGAAATTAAGACAGAAAAAAACTATTATTGTTTCGAAACTGTTGAACATGATGTTTTTAAGAATTTTTAATGATATAAGAAAATGCTCAAAATATAATGTTAGGTGAAAAAAGAAAACACAGTATACATTCTCAACCACAAAATTATATGTGTGTGACTATATAGAAGTATGTGTGCATGTGTGTGTGGATGTTATGAAATTAAAGTACATCAAAATGTTAATAGTGATTCTTTTTGAGTGTTGGGAACACAGACAATTTTTATTTTCTTTTTTATGGCTCTCTGTGTTTTCCAAAACATCTACCATCATAGTTTTCTACATGATCAGGAAAAAACCTCATGTGAAAACAGAAAAAGAAAAACATGTTTAGAAAAGTTCCTTACATAATAATTGCTAGCAAGAAACAGAGTGATTACTATATCCAGGGGCTTTACACAGGTATCTTGTGTGGTCTTCACAGCAGCACTGGGAGGTGGGTGTTAGCACCCCTGTTTTCGAGACCTAGAAGAGCCCCAGGCTCAGGGAGATTAAGTATGTTGTCCAAAGTCATCCAGCTTTTGTGTCTGGGCCAGGATTTGATGCCACACCTGTCTGATGAGAGGTGAGAATTATGGACGTTCTCGGGTACAACCTGCTCCACATTTCCTTGCCAAGTGTACAGCTCACTCAGCAGCCTTCATCCCAGGGAAGGTGTGAGCAGCAAACGAGAGTACATAGGTTCATTTGCTGTGTCTACGGTGCTTTTAAACTATGACATGTTGGATTTCAGCACCCAGACAGGGACCCTTAAAGGACCCCTGTAGAGTCCCACCTCATTTTAATGAGAAGTCAGTCTCGGGGTTGAAGAAAATCTTTTATTTATTAGAAGTTACCTACGCTAAAATGAGTTCTCTGTGTGGGTGGAAAATTGCTTGGTTAGAAATTGAATTCTTGATTTGCATCCAATCTTTTCTAATAATCCATTTAAGGAAAGGGAAGTACTCCCACACGGGATGGATTTATAAAGTCTTGAGAAACCTGTAACTCTCTGAGTTTATCTAGCAAATAGGCCTGTCCCTGACTCAGCCTGCCCAAGTCAGGAGGCTTGTGGGAATGCGTGAGCTGCCTAAACAGATACCAAAGCTCTTATTTCATCACCAAAACATCTTCTGTAAGGCAATGTTGAGCTCCGACACGAAGACCAACTTGGATAGGATCCTCAGGGTACAAAGCTGCTTGGAGTGACTGCTGCTCTATTAAGCGTATCGGATCTTACCCATGACCCCCTCCCTCCTAGCCTTGCTGTCACCACCTGCCCCCTCCCCACCCCACCCCACCCCTCCAAAAAACCAATCTGTGGCTGGGCCTGAAGTCTCTTTGATGAGGATGAAGTTTTTCACTGATGATTGGAGAGACAGCCTAAATGAACATAGCGCCCAATGTTATGATTTAAATTCCTACCAAGGTGTCACCTGTCCAATCCTTTCCTGAAAGCAGAGTGGGAATGAAAGGGGAGAACATGAGGTGGGGAGTTTGTGACCTGCAGGAGAGCAAAGGACCCAGAATGGACAAGTCCCTTGTCAACACAGAGCACTTTCCATCATTTCCTGCTTCTTGAACCCAGACAGACACAGAGAAGACCTGCAAGAAAGGGCATACCCTAATTTGCGTGGTGTCCATGAAGGTCATGGATGTAAGATTTGCAGTACACTGTGGGGAGAAGAGCCATAAACTATGTAGGCATCACTTAACTTTGGACAAATCACTTTATCTCTCTAGGCCTCAGTTCCCTCTTCTGTAAAACAAGGTTGAACTGGACATTTTTCGAGTTTCCTTCCAGTTCTAAAGGACTGCCGCCCCAGGCCTCCCTAAATAATCTGCTCCTGCTTGGATTCAATAGAACACTGGAGATGCTTTCTCTTATCCTCCTGGAGTGAAGAGAGACCCATGAGGACACCTGATCCAGTTCTCTGAGGCCCTCCTTGTCCACACTTGGTTGTGTGTGAGTAGTAGAAAGCATCAGACCTATCAGGGTGGTTGGTCTTTGCTGCCTATTAACTGTGTGTGACTTAGAAAATCTTTGCACCTCTGCTCCTTGATTACTAGAAGTGAGCAATTGCAATTGCTCCTGCCTGGCAGAGTCAGGGGGAGGTTAGAGTTGTGGGTAATGTGATTAGAAGAATGCCTGGCTCATCATAAGCATGCTCTTGTCCTTGGCTCCTTTCTTTCCTTCTTGCTGGCTAAGCCATGTTGGGCTGTATGTGTTAGGAGGAGGGAACCCCAGGAGCTGCTCCTGAGGTGTATCAGTTAGGCAACAGAGTGAGACCTTGTCTCTACAAATAATAATAATAACAATAATTTAAGTTAGTCAGGTGTGGTGGTGCATGCCTGTAGTCCCAGCTACTTGGGAGGCTGAGTTGGGAGGGTTGTTGGAGTCCTGGAAGTCAAGACTGCGGTTAGCCATGATTGCAACATTGCATTCCAGCCTAGGTGACAGAGGGAAACCCTGTCTCGTAAGAAGAGAGAGAGAGAAAGAGAGAGAGAGAGAAGGAAATGAAGGAAGGAAGGAAGGAAGGAAGGAAGGAAGGAAGGAAGGAAGGAAGGAAGGCAGGCAGGCTGGCTCCTGTCTCAGCTACCCGGAGTGCTAGGATTACAGGTCTGTACCACCAAGCCCTACAAATTTAATTTCTCTCTGATTAGCAATCAGAGGAACGAGGTTGGTGATTTGCTCCCCTCTATGAGACCCAGTTTTCCATATTCTAATCTTCTTCAAGACCAGCTCAAGGCCTACCTCCCTTGGAGGACCCAGAACCCTCTCGTCCACAGAGATCATACAAGGTGCATCCTGAAATGCATACTCACCATGCACTGCCTTGCAGGGCTAGATGAACTTTCAGATGAGAAAGTTATGATTCCTCCACTAGATGGGGGATCTCCTTAAGGTCAAGGGTCATGTCTTCTTGCTCTTTATCTCCACTCCCCACTCCCAACCCATCCTCAGAAAAATGCCTAGCACGGGGCTTGGCACATGGCAGGCTCTCAACATGGGTTTGACTCTGAATGAATGCATTCCTGGGGACTCCAGTCAGCTGTGATAATGACGACCATGAAACCTGAGGTGTTTGCTTAGTCATCGCCACATTGCATATTTTTCAGCTTAATTATCATGTAATTTCTTCATATCTTCCAATAAATGAAAGACAAAATATATCTTTGGGGGATGTATGCATGTGAAAATTAACTCTCATGAAAGTCCTTGACTTACCACAAAAATTCAAGAAATGTACTTCTTACACATGGACACAGGGAAATACTGATCTTCCTGTCATGTGCAAATTAGGAGCCCTTGGGCAGAAGAACTGAGTGTGAACCCCAGTGGAGTGAATATTTGTATTTGTATTACTGTAAATTTTATAGAATCAAATTTCTTAGTGGGAAACCTTACTGCAGTCATCAGTTCTGGTAACTGCTCCTGATTTAATAGTTTACAGCTAGCAATCTCAAATAGCAATGTAATTCAGCCATCTACCTCAATGTTTTTTGTTTGTTTGTTTGTTTGTTTTTTGAGACGGAGTCTCGCTCTGTCGCCCAGGCTGGAGTGCAGTGACGCAATCTTGGCTCACGGCAACCTCTGCCTCCCGGGTTCAAGCAATTCTCCTGCCTCAGCCTCCTGAGTAGCTGGGATTACAGATACACACCACCACACCTGGCTAATTTTTGTATTTTTAGTAGAGACGGGGGTTTCACCATGTTTGTCAGGCTGGTCTGGAACTCCTGACCTCGTGATCCGCTTGCCTCGGTCTCCCAAAGTCTTGGAATTACTGGCGTCAGCCACCGTGCCCAGCCCTACCTTGATGTTTATTTCGCAACTGTGCACTGAAGAAAAATCACACAGCTCAAGTGAGTGGGTCAGTGGGAGCTCTGCTGAGATCTTTTATAGCTGGCATGGGGGAGTATATTTTGTTTCAACTGCTTTGAGCATTTTCACCCTAGTATTCTTGTAGCCATTCTCTGATAGCCCAACTCCAGGTTCTTTCTATGGAGCATCTTGGCCCTGCCCACTACTGTTCCTTTAGCCCATTTCTGCAGTATGTGAGATATTATGTATCCTTTTTTGGCACTGCATCTTTTGTACATATGTGGCAAGCCACCTTTGGCTTTGGCTACTAGTTAAAGCCTAGATCTCTACACTTATCCAGCGTCATAAATGGGGATGCCTCACTCAGTTGTACAGGTTGTGCACTGCATTGCTCCAGGGAATGCATGTACATGGACCATGGTCGTGCTTCTAAAGCTATATTGGTACAATCTCCATGACACTCCAAGAATGACCCATTCTCATAAACTACCTGTCAATTTCTCAGCAAATGCAAGCTTCATTGAGAGGCACTGCCAAGAGCCATAAAGCATGCCTGATCCTGGGTACTCCAGGTTTGTTTCTGGGAGTGTAGATCTGTTCCTGCTACTCTAGGTCTGTTCCTGGATCCGTTCAAAAGAAAGCTGCATCTCGGCACCACACTGTTCTGGCCCTGCTTTTATATTAATTATACTCTGGTTTAAGGCATCAACCACACTGGAAAATGTAATAAGAAGCACTCTGCTCCTTGTCGCTGCGGCTGTCTAGTGCTCTGAACTGAGGACTTTGCTCACAATATTACAACCTCTTCAGAAAGGATAATGGGAGAGCTTTCTCTCTGATCTCGGTATCAGGAAGAGTTATTACGTTTTTCCTGAACAAATGGTGTGATTGGGTTTTATAGACGGGTACTGTAATGGGCATAACTGAAGCTGCTTTCATGTGTGTGCTGTTACAAAGTGGAGCGGCAAGTTTGTGGCTCAACGCTAAGCAATATAAAGACCTTGAAGTGTGTGCTTCATGCCTTTGCCTCACTCTTCTTCATCTGCATTCACTGAACAACAAGTAGTTACTGAGTACCTGCTACCCACCAAACACTGTTCTAGATACTACTTTGAAAATACATTTTAAATAGAGCAGAGGTCTGAGAAGCACTGACTGAGAAGGTGCCATCTGAGCAAAGCCTGAAGGAGTGGCGTGTGCTGTCTGGATCCCTGGGGAAGAAAAAGCATCCCAGAGATAGGAAACAGGGTGTTCAAAACCCTGAGGCAGGAGTGTGCCCAGCATGTTGAAGAAACAGCAAGGAGGAGGGTGTGGCTGGAGTGGAGTGGGTGAGGCAGCAATAGGGTCCAAGAAGTAACTGGAAGCAAGCTCCTGTCGAGCCGCAGAGGGCTTTGCTGTACTTGGGCCTTCACACTGCGTAAGATGAGAAGCCATTAGAGGGTTTGGAGCAGAGGAGTGGCATAACTTCAAAGGGTCCCTCTAGCTAACGAGCTGAGAGCAGACATAGGAGACAGAGGTAGAAGCAGGGAGACCACTCAGGAGACCCCTGCAGGAACTCAGAGGAGATGGTGTCCTGAGCCAGCGTGGTGGTAGGTGGGAAGAGGTCACATTCCGGGTAACAGGATTTGTTGACAGATACAGTGTGGGGCACGAAGGACAGGAGGGGGTCGAGAATGACCCTGAGAAATTGGAAGGATAGAGTGTCTTTAACTACATGCTCTCCCATGAAGGGAATCTGGGGCAGTAGATTTGAACACGCTAGGAGTGAGGGGCCTGTTAGACCCCAAGTGGAGATGAGTGAACTTGGGTTTCAGGTAGACATCTGGCTGAACAGAAACACACTGCTGGTATTTGGAGCCACGGCCTAGAGCAGATGACAGAATAAAGGGTAGGTGGGGGTAGAGTGAGGGTGGAGAAGAGGCGCTCCCGGGGCTGAGCCCAGGGACAGTGCAAGGCTAAGAGTTCTTCTAAGTATCCTACCCTCTTTCTTAAAAAACCTAATTTCCTAGGCTAGTATTTTACAAATCTTATTCCATTTTATTCAGTTCTATAACCCCCTTAAATTCTTTTCAGAATAAGACACATGTATTTGAAAGCAGTGCAGTAATAGTAATATCGGTTCATCACTTTGAGAAATATTTGTTAAGTGCCAGTTATGTGTCAAGCATTAGGAGCTGGGGATAACCAGACAAAGTGCCTCTCTTGTGAAACAGAGTATATTTGAGGGGAACAACAGACACTTGACATGTAGATAAACACATAATTAGGATAACATCAGATCCTAACAGGTGCGATACCAGATCATAACAGAAACTAGGACAGATAAAGGGGTAGAGAGTAACTCAGGACAGGGAGTGGTGGCTTCTCTGAGGATATGCCACTTGAACTGAAGCCTAGGTGATGAGAAGGAGTCAGGCAATGTTCTGGCAGAAGAGCACTCCAGGGTAGCACAAAGGCCTGGGATGGGAATGAGCTTGGCATGCTGGGGTGAGTAAGTAGGCTGGCCTGAGTGGCTGGAACACAGTAAAGGAGAGCCGTGTAGGAGGGGAAGGGGCCAGGTCATGTTGGGCCTTGACAGCATGGCTTTTAGTTCAAGTGCACTGGGAAGCCACTGCAGACTTCCCAGCAGGGGAGGGATGTGATGTGATTTGTCCTGCCTGCTGAGTATAGAGCCCCTGAAAAGAAGCAGAGAGACTGGCAAGGAGGTGGTGCCATGGATGAAGAGCTCGATGGTGGCACTGGACTGGAATGCGGTGTTGCAAGTGGGAGAGAGACTCAAGTGTATGTTCAAGGCTTTGCACAGGGATTGAAAGAAGGAAGGGAGAAATTAAAGCTGACTCCTGAGTTTTAGCTTCATCAAGTGAATGGATGTGGATGCTCTTTCCTAGATGGGGCAAGCTGGAAGAGGGGCAGGTTTCCTGAAGAAACAAGAGTTCTGCTTCAACTACGTTAGCCTTCAGATGCCTATTAGTCACTTTGCAGCTCTCCATGTTATCTACATGGAAAGTCACACGTTCACTCAATTAATATTTGTTGAATGAGTGAGCAAATGCCAGTCCTTTAGAGATGAGGAAGGCCAGACACAGAGTTATAGATTGGCAATTCAGAATGACGCCAGTGCTGGGGGAAGCAGTTTCACTGATGTTTTCTTGATCAGTCATCTTAGCCACCTGCAGAGGCGTTGGCTGGGAAGTATTTTCCTTATTCTACAGGTGAGGTGTCTGGGGCTCTAGAGGCTGCATGACTGCCCATTGTACCCACCGACAGGGGCAGATGCAGAAACTTTTCCTGTGTCTTCTCATCCCAGGCTAGTGCCCCTTCCACCATCCAACACCAAGCTCTTGTCAGTGTGCCTCCTGTCACCTGGGAGAGCTGCTTTGGAAGGTGCCCATGTGATGTGGAGCCAACCCTGGCCCTTGTGGCCCTGGAGACTCTGGCCACACAGAAGCTGTGAGACCTAATTCCAGCCTGAAAGTGGCCTGGGCCATCAGTAGACAACCTGAAGCTGGCTGGGACTTCCTAACAGGCCCGACCAAGTTCTGTGACAAGAACAATGACGCCCACAAATAAGGCTCCCCCACCTTGCCCTGGTGAGTCAGAAGCACCATGGGGGAAGGCTGGTCCAGGCTTCGGAATGGAACTCAGGCCAGGTTTCTCCTGCAGGAGACAGGCCTCTTCTCTGGGTGGTTTGCATCATTGCAGTTCATTAATTGGGGGTGGGGGTTGGGCGTGATGCTTTTCCCAAAGGTGTACTAGTTTCATGTCCAAATTTCCAAACTTACTATCTCACACCAGCTTGGCATGTTCCCCTTAAGGTGACTGGGTTTTGTAAATTTCCACATCAAAGGCAGAGACATAGATTTTTATTTTTGCAGGTGCAAGTGATGCATTAAATAATAATCATTGCAGTGAGTCTTAGACTGAAGCATAAGAATCAATGGGGAGAAGAGGTAGTATTGTGCCCTGGTGGAAAGCTTGCAGTCTGAAGCTAGACTGCCTGCGTTTCACTCCCAGCTCTGCACTTAATAGTTCTATTCCTTTGGGAAAGTTTCTTAATCTATCAGTATCTCAGTTTACTCATCTGTAAAATGGGGACAATAATAGTACCTAGTCATAGATTGTGCTGAGGATTAAATAAGTCAGTTTATGTAAAGCACTTGGAATGGTGCCTGCACATATTAGTAGTATTTTATAGGTAAAAGCTACTATTATTAATAATAGTATTATTTTTTATAGGTGGGTAACTTGTTAAAAATGTCAAGTCCAGAGTTATACCCACGGCATTTCTGTTTCAGTGTATGTGGAGTGAGGCCCAAGAATTTTGCACAAGCATTAGAAGAGATTTGGGATGCAATTGGACTCAGGTGACACTTGGAGAAACTCTAGTCTATGAGGCAAAAATGAACATACAAGGCAAGGTGGGAGGTACTACAGGGAGAAAAGTGGGATAGATAACAGTGTACACATTCCTGCTTCATAATTTCATACTCTTCAGCATGGTAGGTTTAGAATAGAATTCAGCAGGCTCTTGCAAGGGATACAAAGATGGTCTCCAAACAAAGTAGTTTAACTGTGTTATTGATTTTTCTCATATTACCTAATTACTTTATTTATTTTGTCTCCCTCTGCCAGATTTTTTAAATTGAGATATAATTCACATACTATAAAATGCAACCTTTTAAAGTGTACAACTCAATGGTTCAAAGTATAGTCACAAAGTTGTGCAATATTACTACTGTATAATTCCAGAATATTTTTTATCACTCCCCCCCGCCAGGAAAAAAAAAAAGTGCCTATTAACAGTCACTTCCTATTCTCTCCTTCCCACAGCCCCTGGTAAACCGCTAACCTGCTTTTTATTTCTATGGATTTTCCTCTTCTGGATATTTCATATAAATGGAATTATACAATACATGGCCTTTTTGACTGGATTCTTTCACTTAACATGCTTTCAAGATTCATCCATATTGCAGCACACATTAGTACTTCATTCCTCTTATGGCTGAACAATATTCAATTATATAGATATACCACATTTTGCTTATTCATTCATAAGCTGATGGACATTTGGGCTCTTTTTACTTTTGTTGGCTATTTTGAAAGTGCTGCAATAAAATTCATGTACACTTATTTGTGTAGACATATGTTTTCATTTCTCTTGAGTACATACCTAGGAGTAGAATATATGGAGTATAGAGTAACGGTATGTCAAACATTTTGAAGAACTGCAATACTGGTTTCCAAAGCAGCTACACCATTTTATATTCCCACCAACAATGTATGAGAGTTCCAATTTTTCCACATCCTCACCACCACTTGTTATTGTCTGGATCTGTCTTTTTTTTTTTTTTTTTTTGAGACGGAGTCTCGCTCTGTCACCCAGGGCGGAGTGCAGTGGTGCGATCTCGGCTCACTGCAAGCTCCGCCTCCCGGGTTCACGCAATTCTCCTGCCTCAGCCTCTCCGACTAGCTGGGACTACAGGAGCCCGCCACAACGCCCGGCTAATTTTTTTTTGTATTTTTAGTAGAGATGTGGTTTCACCGTGGTCTCGATCTCCTGACCTCGTGATCCGCCCACCTCGGCCTCCCAAAGTGCTGGGATTACAAGCGTGAGCCACCGCGCCCGGCCAGGATCTGTCGTTTTTATGTTAGCCATGATACTGTGTGTGAAGTGGTATCTCTGTGGTTTTGATTTGCATTTCCCTAATGATTAATGATGTTGAGCATCATTGCATTTGCTTACTGAACATTTGTATATCTTTTTTGAAGAAATGTCTATTTAATCCTTTGTCCATTTAAAAATTTATTTGTCTTTTTATTGTTGACTTTTAAGAGTCCTTTATATGTTCTAGATACTAGATTCTTTTTTTCTCTTTTTCTTTTTTTTATTATTGATACTAGATTCTTATCAGATATATGATCTGCAAATATTTTCTCCCATTCTGTGGGTTATAGTTTCACTTTCTTCATAGTGTCTTTTGAAGCACATAAGTTTTCAATTTTGATGGAATCTGACTTATCTATCTTTTTCTTTGTTGCTTGTGTTTTTGGTGTCATATCTAAGAAACCATTGCCAAATCCAAGTTCATGAAGATTTATACCTATGTTTTCTTCTAAGTGTTTTATAATGTCAGCTCTTATATTTAGGTCTGTCGTCCATTTTGAGTTAATTTTTTATATGGTGTGAGGTAAGAGTCCAACTTTACTCTTGCATGCACCATTGATTTTTATCTTCATAATTTTATGAAGATATACGAACAGAAAAGTGCACAGATCAAATGCGTACAGCTCACTGAATTTTCACAAAGAAAACGCACTTGTATAACCAGTACCCAGATGATGAACCAGACAGTGACAGAATCCCAAAGGCTCCCCCATGCCCTTTTTAAGTCACTGTCCCCAACAAAGGTAACTGCTATTCTGACTTTTAACTGATGAGTTTTGTCTGTTTTTTAACTTTATAGAAAGAAAATTGTAGTATCTACTGTTTTGTGCCAGGTTTATTTCTCTCACATTCACTCTGTGAGTGAGATTCATCATGGTGTTTCACATAGTTGGAATTAAGATTCATTCGTTCTCATTGCTGTATAGGGTTCCATCATATACATATACCATATTTCCTTTATACATACTACTGTTGACAGACATTTGTGGTTTCTAGTTGGGGCTGTAATAAATAGTGCTCCTAAGTACCTTTTTGCATGTCTTTTGGTGAACACATATGAACATTTCAGTTGAGTGGAATTGCTGGGTCATAGGGTACATATGTATTCAATTTTGTTAGTAGAGATACTAACTTACATGCTCATCATAAGTATGTGAGAGTTTTAGTTACTCTGTATCCTTACCAAAACTTGGTATTGCCTGTCTTTTTCCTTTTTGTCATTCAACTGGATGTGTGGTAGTATAAGAGTGAGATATTTAATTTGCAGTTCTATTGTAGTCCATTTGAGCTGACAGCTTATAAACAACAAAAATTGTTTCTCAGTCCTGGAAGCTGGGAGTCTGAGATTAACGCAGTCAGTATCTGGTGAGGGCCCACTTTCTAGCTCATAGATGGTGCCTTTTTGCTGTGCCCTCACATGATGGAAGGGGTAAGGGGTCTCTCCTGAGCCTTATTTGTTTGTTTGTTTGTTTTCAGATGGAGTCTTGCTCTGTGACCCAGGCTTGAGTGCAGCGGTACGATGCAACCTCCACCTCCCAGGTTCAAGCAATTCTCCTGCCTCAGCCTCCCAAGTAGCTGGGATTACAGGCATGTGCCAGCACACCCAGCTAATTTGTGTGTGTGTGTGTATTTTGATTTTTTTTTTTTTTTTTTTTAGTAGAGATAGGGTTTCGCCATGTTGGCCAAGCTGGTCTTGAACTCTTGACCTCAGATGATCCACCCACCTCAGCCTCCCAAACTGCTGGGATTACAGGCGTGAGCCACCACGCCCGGCCGGGCCCTTTTTATAAGGGGACTAGTTGCATTATGAGGACACTGCCTCTATGACCTAATCACTTCCCTAAATCCCCACCTCCTAATACCACCACTTTGGGAGTTAGGATTTCAACATGTGAATTTTGGGGGGACACAAACATTCAGATCATAGCAAGTTCCCTGATGACTAGTGAAGTTCAGCACCTTTTCATATGTTTATTGGTCAGCTGGATATTCTCTTTATAAAATATGCTGTTGATTCTTAATCTCTTTTACCCCTGATATGTTGTATCTTCTGTTGTTTCTCTTATCATCAATATATTATATTTATTTCTCTATTATGTTATTATTTGCTATTTCTGGGCATCTCTCTCTATCTTCTAATTAATGTATGATACTCTGCCCTTGCTGGAAACCTGTGGCAATATTCATTAGGGAAAAGAAAATGAGAAAGAATAAGTGAAAATCTTAGGTTTAGGATGCTTTAGGATGGGGCAGATGTCCTCAAAGAACAATGGGGACAGAGTAGGGAGAAAATGTACATGCAGCCTGGGGACCTGATCCCCTTCCACAGTCATATCGCCTCTGCTCCTTCTGTCTGATTTACGCCGCATTGTGACATTTGTCTATCATTCTCCAATTGTTTCGTGTTTATATGTTCTGTATACCCTGACCATCAGTATGCTTTTCAAGGGAAAGGATGCTGTCTTTTACTTTGTATATGTACCTGTCATTTTGCCCTAAACAACCTTGTATGCAACAAGACCTAACAGTCTATCTCTAAGACCATAGTAATTCTAAGCACTTAGATTCTGAGTTTTGTATTGAAACCACAGTTGATCCTCCATTGTTATTGAGTCTGTGCTTTCTAAGTTCAAGCTGTGACACCGAGAACTCCATACCCTGCCACCTCTGGAAGCATCCTACTTTCTACTGTCATTTTCTGGCCCTCCCCATCAGCAGGGATTTGGGTCTGCAGGCTGGGATGCCGGGACATGACTGCCCCCTTTCCCATCTCCCAGTCTAAAAAGGAGTGTAGTTTACAAGGGTATGAGCAAATATCTAGGCCCTTTCTATCACAGATGTGATTTTTGTTTGAGGGCCCAGCAAAGGAAATTAACTAAAATAGTTATTATTTTCACAAGCTAAGTAAGTAGTTGAAGAAAATAATATAAATAAGATATAAGAAAAATTTTATTGGAAGAAATTTCATTATTTAAATATTCACTTGAAAGGTCCTTATTTGTCGTGGAGCCCACTCACGCCTCACTCTCCTATGTGAGGCAGGCCGGGAACACTGCCCTGGACCTCCAGTGATCCTGTAATACACAAAGATAAACAGGCACTTTCTTGGAACCAGAATTTAAACTTCCTTCAGTGATCTCAGGACTAACTCACACACAGGGTGTGTCCTGACTGCTGGGGGTTTACTTGGAGTCCTCGGTTGCTCAATCACAAGAATTTCCAAGCGTTCCCAGTCACCAGTTTCAGGACTAGGGCACTAGATTCCTGGGGGTCTGGGAAAAGGGAGTACCTCACTAAGCATATCAAAGCCAAAACTTGCTCAGAAACAGATTTGACTCTCACTTACAATCCAAACCAGGAATCCCCTGGAAATAAGATCACAAATCTGCCTATGGATATTCTGACTGATTCCAAAACCTTAGTTATTTGGAAACTCTGATTCCAAACTTGAATGTTTCTTTTCCATGCATGCTTTCTCATCCTGTGGGCAAGAATCATGATGAATTTACTGTTTTTAGAGCTTATTACTACTCTAATCTCAAGCCAAGGTATATTTAAAAAAAAAAAAAAGGTTTGCCATCACTCATGTGATATTCTGTTCTGTCAGGGGCTTCTGTCAAACCATGATTGTGGGAACAGCTTTGCCTCTCTGGAAAGCAGCTTGCTAGAGAGACTTGGGGTAGAAAGGGAGGGTCATGGCCAGATGCCGAAAGCAACATTTACATATTTAGTGAAGGCCCAGGCTTTACTCCTTAGTAGCTACGTGATTTTGGATAAGTTACCTAATTTCTGTGAACCTCTATTTCTTCCTCTGAGAAACGATGATAAGGACACTTACCTCAAAAGGCTGACTTGAAGCACAAGCAAACAGTGGACATGAGAACACTTGGTAAACTATGAAGTGACCCACAAAGACGGGTATTGTCATTTTACCCTTTCCTCTAATCCTCAGTGGAACTTTCCTTATCTTTTCAAACCTCCTCCCAGACCCCAATCCCAAACCCGAGGAATAATTCCTGACATTCAGCAGGTATTCAATAAAGGTTTTCTTATCTGGATGAACAAAATATTGAACAGATGAATGGATTCAGTCATTTAACAAATACTTGTTGGGTGCCTAGTAAGTTTCAGAGACTATTGTAAATACAGAAGAAATGGCTGTGAACAAAACAGACAAAAGCGCACGCCCTCATGGAGCTTCTGTGCCGGAAAGGGGAGAGAGACCCTGAACACACCAATCATTAAAACATAGGATGCTGACTGGTGGTGAGTCCTGTGGACAACAGCATAGCAGTGAAAGAGGAGAAGGGGTGGTGAGGGTGGGGTTAGGCTCTCAAAAGGTGGGTGTGGTTATTCCTAAGAACTCCAATTCACAGCTCCAAATGCTGAATTCTTTGGGGGATGAGTTAGCTTTCCAGGATTCCTTCTAAAGAAGCGTCATCTTCCTCCCCACTCAGCAATCACTCTGGTCCCAGGCACCCAGCGGCCAGGCTCAGGGTCAGAAGCCAGGCAGCAGCTGTGAGGGAAAGCAAGGACAGCCAGGCAGATGGAATGAGACCCAGGGGAAGTATTCCAGGCCACACAACCCTGGAAATTAGATCACCTTGAGAAAGAGTCTCCACCTTGCTGTGTCTAAAAAGCCCTGCATTGTGCTTCCTTGAGTAGAACTGGATGGAGACCAGTTACATACACTTCAAAGCCCTTCCCTGTTTGCATTGTATAAGTGACACGTGCCTGTCCAAACTCATCCAGACTAACAGCTGCTAATTCCCTAGCAATCCTGCTCTAATGATTATTGCATGGAATGGAATTAATCATAGCACAGAAGCACAAGCTTGTATTTCAGGGGAGCAGGATTTCAAAATTCTTTCTCCACGTCTCTCCTGCTACTCAGCCTCCACCTGGACCATCCCTGACCAAGCTCAGTAGGAGACCCCCTTCCTTCAGCAAGCTCTCACTGCATGACGGCAGTGTTGGGAGTCCTCTACCAAAATAATAGTATTCACCAAGCTTACGCTTACAAAGAGCCATGATGGTTATTTCTTGACTTTATGGAATCATTCAGTTTCTGCTGCATGGCAACTGCAGTGGGAAGCCTGGACAAACCTAGAGAAAACTATTTAGAATCACATAAGAAAGCCTTGTACATCTGTTTGAGGATGGCAAGTAAGCTGTATTTTGCACTCCAGTTCCAAATGATTGGTGTTGGTTCTGTGCAACACTGGTCTGTGAAGGAGCTCAGGCAGCCTGTTGGAAGGAGAGTGGGGGGCGATTGATTAGTCATGCTGCCACGGATGAGATACAGTAAAGGGGCACTCCCTTACTCCCTAAATGGGCGTTCCATTTACAATACCATCAAAAAGAATAAAATACTTAGGAATAAATTTAACAAAAGAAGTGCAAGACTTGTACACTGAAAATTACAAAATTACAAAATACTCTTGGGATTTAACACACCTCATCTAGTTCCAGCTTCTTATTCTACAAATGAGGAAACGGATATTCAGAGTTGAGGTAAGTCCAGCAAGATCATACAACCAAGGAGCAGCAGGGTCGAATCCAAAATCCAGCCCTCTAGCTTCCCATTTGAGTGCTGTTTTCAACATCAACTCTTTTTTCACTCTCTCATAAGGTCTGTAGAGGGCTGATTTTTATGAGGCAAGGAGAGATTAGGGACCTGGCTGGTCTGTGTAATGCCTGATACATGGTTCATGATAACCAGCTGCTCCCCGCTCCCAGTCTGGTTTCTGATCTCTCTGCCCCCTCCCAGCAGGACTGCAAACCACAAGCTGTTGCAGCCCCAGCAGGAAGAATGAGGGGGCCTTCCCATACAGAAATCCCCAATGATGCCCTGGGGGCCTGGACTCCTGTTCCTGTGCCTGAATTCCCTTCTCCCTGTAATTTTATTCCCTTCATCATTCTTATCATCCCAGTTTGGACAGGTTCGAACTTGTGATGGTTTGCTTTTATTTTTCTCTCAGAGTGATGTTGATATAAAGTGCATTTATTTCTATTTTAAAACTTAGTCTTCCTAGCTAAACTGATTTATTGTGTGGGAAAAGACAGTCACATGTGAATGTGACTAGAAGGAAGAAGGGACCAGAAAGCTTTTTTGTTTTGTTTTATCAAGAGATTAGCTTCAACTTAAAAAATAGAATAGAATAAACCTTTGCTCAACTGATACATTTACCTTTTGCTTGGGACCAGACCTGGCCTAATGCCAGGCTTTCATGCTGGTCATCACCTCCTCCTGAAATGCTCTACGTCCTCACCATGCCAAACTCTGTTCTTCCTTTATGTGTTTAAAGTCCTCCTTTGACTTGGGGTACAATGAAGAAGATTTGTTGAGTTCAACAGTTATTGAGAGTCTACAATGTGTTTAGCACTGGGCTTGGCACTCAGGATTCAAAAAGTGAGTACAGGCTGGGCTCAGTGGCTCACACCTATAATCTTAGCACTTTGGAAGGGAGGCCAAAGTGGGCAGATCACCTGAGGCCAGAAGTTCAAGATCAGCCTGGCCAACATGGTGAAACCCTGTCTGTACTAAAAATACAAAAATTATCTGGGCATGGCAGTGGGCACCTGTAATCCCAGTTACCTGAGAGGCTGAGGCAGGAGAATCGCTTGAACCCAGGAGGCGGAGGTTGCGGTGAGTCAGGATCACGCCATTGCACTCCAGCCTGGGCGATAAAAGTGAAACTCGTCTCAAACAAACAAACAAACAAACAAACAAAAGAGTACTACAATAAGGCCTCTACCTTTGGGAAAAATAACTGAGCAAACACAATGAGCCAGAGAAAAAAGGCTAAGCCTCGCACCCTATTACCTATCTATCCCATTTAGTTCTCATCCTGAAACTGCTCTTCTTGTGGTCATGAGCTGTGTGTCTTTTGTTCTCCACTCTATCCTCAGCACCGAATGCAGTGCCTGGCACAAGACGCCCAGGAAAGACTATTGACTGAACAATTGATTTCCTACAACCAGTCTGCAAGGTAGACATCCTCTTTTTTTCCTTTTTCACAGGTGAAGAATTAACGTTGATGGAAGTTAAGCAACCTTTCCCAAAGTCTCATAGTGGTAATGTCTTGGGTAATTTGTTTCCAAATTGTGCTTTTTTTCCTGTATAGGAAGGACCCCAAGCCACTTCACCTTTCCAGACTCAGTTTTCTTTTCTTTTCTTTTCTTTTTTCTGATACAGAGTCTCATTCTGTCGCTCAGGCTGGAGTGCAGTGGCGCGATCTCGGCTCACTGCAACCTCTGTCTCCTGGGTTCAAGCAATTCTCTGCCTCAGCCTCCCGAGTAGCTGAGATTACAGGTTTGCACCACCATGCCTGGCTAATTTTTGTATTTTTAGTAGAGACGGGGTTTCAACACATTGGCCAGGCTGATCTTGAACTCCTGACCTTGTGATCCACCCACCTCGGCCTCCCAAAGTGCTGGGATTACAGGCGTGAGCCACTGCACCCAACCCAGACTCAGTTTTCTTAATTGCAGATTCAGAGGAGAAGGCTGGATGACCCTAAAATCTAACCAAGCTCTAAATTTCATAACCAATGCCCAAAGTTGGTAGTGGAATGCATATACTCATTTTCCCTGAGAGAGTACTTATTTGTCTTGTTTTTATTTTTTTAACATGCATTTCTTCTGCACATGTCATTACACTACCAGCTCTTTGAGCTTAATGTTTCATTTTGTAACCGGTTTATACTACTCCCAGATCTGTGTTCTGTGCTCAAGGACTTCTCAGACATTTTAAAGTTCATGACTTTCTACAAGCCTACCTTATCTTAAAGACTAAGTAAACCATGTGCTACAGTTCCCGACACCAAGAATTTTTGTTTTCTCTCAAGGACAACCCCAAGCTTTGGGTGCTCTATGGCAGGCTTCAAATAATCTCTTGCCTTAAGATGGAGAAAACATTTCTTGGAAATAATGATTCTTGATTTTGAAGAGGAAAAAAATAGATTTTGAAATTTTGTGGGATCATACAAAAATCAATTCATTTCTATACACTAACAATGAACAATCGAAAATATAATTAAGAAACAATTCCATTTACAATACCATCAAAAAGAATAAAATACTTAGAATAAATTTAACAAAAGAAGTGCAAGACTTGTACACTGAAAATTACAAAATACTGTTGAAGAAAATGAAAGAAGATCTAAATATATGAAAAGACATCTGATGTTTGTGGACCAGATAACTTAATATTAAGATGACCACACTCCCCAAATTGATATACAAGACTAACAAAATCCCTGTCAAAATCCTAGCTGGCTTTGTTTCAGAAATTTTTGACAAGCTGATACTAAAATTCATATGGAAATCCAAGGGACCCAGAATGGCCAAAACAGTCTTGAAAATGAGGAACAAAGTTAGAGGACTCACACTTCCCAATTTCAAAACTTACTGCAAAGCTACTATAATCAAGACAGTGTGGTACTGCTATATGGATAGATATATATAGATGAATGAAATCAAATGGAGAATATAGAAATAAACCTTTGCATTTATGGTCAATTAATTTTGACAAGGGTGCCATGATAATTCACTAGGAGAAAGAATACTCTTTTTAACAAAGTGTTCTAGGATAAGTGTATATCCACATGGAAAAGAATGAAGTTGGATTCCTACCTTACACCATGTACAAAAATTAACTTGAAAAGGATCAAAGACCTAAATATAAGAGCTAACACTAAAAAAGCTCTTAGAAGAAATTTTAGATGTAAATCTTTATGACCTTGGATTTGGCAATGGTTTCCTAGACGTGACACCAAAAGCAAAAGCAACCAAAGACAAAAATAGATAAGCTGGATTTCATCAAAATGGAAAACTCTTGTGCTTCAACAGACACTGTGAAGAAAGTGAAAAAACAACCACAGAGTGGGAGAAAATATTTGCAGATCATATATCTGATAAGGGTCTAGTATCCAGAATACATAAAGAACTCTTACAACTTAACAATAAGAAACACAAGTAACACAATTTTAAAATGGGCAGAGGCTCTGAATAGACATTTCTCCAAAGAAGATATGCAAATGTTCACTAAGTACATGAAATTATGTTAAACATCATTAGTCATTAGGGAAAAGTCAAAACTATAATAAGATGCCACTTCATACCCACTAGGAGAATATACTAGAAAAGAAAGACTATAATAAATATTAGTGAGGATGTGGAGAAATCAGAATCCTCTTCTATTGCTGCTGGGAGTGCAAATGGTGCAGCTACTTTGGAAAACAATTTGGCAGTTCCTGAAAAAGTTCAACATAGAGTTACCATATGCCCCAGCAATTCTACTCCTATGTATATACTCAAGAGAAATGAAAACATAGGTCCACATAAAAACTTGTACGTGGATGTTCATAGCAGCATTATTCATGATAACCAGAAAGTGGAAACAGTCCAAATGTCTATCAACTGATGAATGGATAAACATAATGTGATGTATTCATATAAGAGAATATTATTTGACAATAAAAAAGATGATGTACTGATTCATGCTACAACATAGATGAGACTTGAAAACATTATGCCCAGTAAAAGAACCAGTCACGAAAGATCACATATTATAGTATTACATTTATATGAAATGTCTATGAAAGGCAAATCTGTAGAAACAGAAAATAGATTAGTGCTTGGCTGGGGCTTGGGGGAGTTGGAATGGGAAGTGATGACTAATGGGTACAGGTTTCTTTGGAGAAGGTGTTATTCTGGAATTAGATATACAATCTATAAACATACTAAAAACCACTGAATGTTATACTATAAAATGTGAATGTTATGGTGTATAGATTATATCTCAGTAAAAGTGTTTGAAACAAATTTTGTGTAATCAAAGAAAATTCACTACAGAAATAAGAAAGGCTAACTGAAAATCCCAAGCTAGCCCCATTCTTAGCATTCAGAAGGCTCACACCTCCATTGTAACAGGTCATACCCGTAGAACTCTAATCTACATGAATCCGCAAAGCTTGGCTTGTCCACTTAGTCAATCATTCTTCAAGCCCATTTGTGATACATCCTCTGGGTGATCATCCAACCTGTGCTTAACCAGGATCATTTTACCTCCTTTCAAGCATTTATTGAACACCTCCTCTGCGCTCATGTCTGCGCTAAGCATTGAGAATACATTGCATTGTTATCTCCTTAACGCAACAAACATTTATTTGATTATTTGTAATATATAAGACATTTTACTGGTTTCTATTCATTTCTGTTTATTCATATCCCTTTTAGCTTAGATTCTCCTAGAAGTGGATCTTCAAGCAAAGATTCAAGATCTGCTTCTAGAGAGAGTGTATTTGGGAGGTGCAAGTAGTTCTTGCCAGGAAGTGGGGAAGGGGTCCCTAGAAGGAAAGGGAGCCTATGAAGTCAGCTGCCACAGTAAGCCACTAGAGCTTAACCCTAGAAACCCTGGGGAAAGATGCAAAACACATGCTGAGAAATTATTCCACCTGAGGATGAGGAAGCTGGGATATTTAGATATAAATTGCAGAACTGCTGCTGGAGATACGTTCATTCCACAGCATCTAGACTATGCTGCCTTCCCCAGTTTCTAGTCAAGAGAGGGGAGAAACCTCAGGAGCAAATACAGGTTCAGGCAATTTGTTGGCAGGACTTGTCCAAGGGATAAGGGTGGGACACTGAGAGCATCAGCTGCAATACCCTTCTTCCTTTCACAGAGGACTGAGGATGGTGTACGAGAATACACAAAATGCAGCAGAATGCCGTGAGTTACGTAAAGGTGAAGAGAAAACCAAAGATAAAAGGGAAACTAAGTCTTTATGACAAGGCCAAGGCAATGACTATCTTTCTAGTAGACTCAGAAAACAGATGCTGCTTCTGTTCTCAGCTTCAACATAAGCCTACATTCCATCACACACTAAAACAGTTTCATGAAAGCAGTTCTCTAAAAGTCAGCTGTTTGCAGTCCAGATACAGAGCTCTCTGATTCTTTTTTTTTTTTTTTTTTTAATGAGACGGAGTCTCGCTCTGTCGCCCAGGCTGGAGTGCAGTGGCGCGATCTTGGCTCACTGCAAGCTCCGCCTCCCGGGTTCACGCCATTCTCCTGCCTCAGCCTCCGGAGTAGCTGGGACTACAGGCGCCCGCCACCGCGCCCGCCTAATTTTTTTCGTATTTTTTTTAGTAGAGACGGGGTTTCACCGTGGTCTCGATCTGCTGACCTCGTGATCCACCCGCCTCGGCCTCCCAAAGTGCTGGGATTACAGGCGTGAGCCACCGCGCCCGGCAGAGCTCTCTGATTCTTGCTGAGCAGGATCAACATGCATGGCTGGGGAGGAGCAGTATTAGAGGATGCAGTCTTATGGCGGCAGCGCATGACGACCTCTATGGCTGTCGGCAAGTCTGGCTCCAAGGGTCCAGCTGAGAGTGGGGGATCCCTGCGGTATGGTTCCCTAAATGACTCCTCACCTGGAAACATGCTCCTGAAGAAGATCCTGACGCTACCTCCCTGCCAGACTGGGTGGAAACTCTTACTGAAGCCAGGAAGGAAATCAGGGCGCAGCCGGCCTCCGGCCCGGCCAGTCTCCCAGTCTCATCCCGCCTTGCCATTGGAGTCCTAGTCCCGGCTGAGGGCGTCCCTTGGAAGCTGTGCTTGAGGGCGGCGGGAGTGATGGGCAGGTAAATGCTCTGCTACTGTTGCCTGATAGAATCACCAGCATTGCAGGGGATTCTCAGCCACTTTTCCTCTCCAGGGCCACCTGATGACACTCTTTCACTGGCCTTATTTCATCAGAATTTCACAACACCCTATGGCAGGCAGGCGGGGCTACATCCCTCTCCCCAACTGACAGAGGGAGAAACCAAGGCTCAAGTTCACATCAGCAAAGAGAAAGAGCTGGAGTTGACAGCCAGGTCTTCTGACTTAGTCCAGGGTTCTTTCTGAGGTAGGAAACTTTCCTGTGTACTCATCCCTAAAACAACCGTGGCAAAATTATTGTCAGGCTACAGCTCCACCAAAGTGTCTGAACACTGGAAACTGCTTATTTGAATTGGGAATGTGATCTCATCTGGCTGCAATCTACATGGCCTTGCTATTCAAACATTTAAAAATACAGGTGATTTTTTTTTTTCCCATTATGAAAGTCATAGTGCTCATTATAAAAAATGTGCTTAGAGTGGATTTGTGGATTTCTGTGCTTTGGAAGGAAGGCCTTCAGTCCATTCTTAGGGGGAAGATGATCCCGTCTTAAATGAATGAATGTTCTCAGGGAAGGGTGATGCCAAGGCCTCATATTGTGTTTCTAGGAAAGGGTAGACCCATCTCATTCTCTGAATCAAGGTCACGGTGGTATTGTGATTCTAGGGCACAACGGGCCCATCTCACTCTTCAGAAGGGTAAACAAGTCCCAACAGCTTGAGGTTCTGGCTTAACAGGCCGTCTCACCCTTGCCAACAGGCTGGTGAGCATTCTTAAACGGAATGAGAGCTTTTGTATAAAACAGCTGGGCGGGATGGCTGTGCTGCAGTGGGGAAGGAATCCCTCACTGATGTCTCAGCTGCCCAGGAGCCCATCGCTGAGAGTGGTCTAACAGTGAGTTTGCTGTCCTCAAAGCGCCCCAATGACAGGACCGAGGGAGGGAGTGCTCTGGGGGAGCATTCCAATGACCAGGGGTCATGCCTGACCAAATCCCTGCCCCTGCGCCTGCCCCTACCCCTGCCTCTGCCCCTGCCCCCACCCCAGGGCCAAGCTAACCTGCTAGGGTGCCCTGATGGAGGTGAGAACTCCCTGGACCCCAGAGGGCCCAGCAAGGTGTGAGGAGGTGACACTCCACAGGGGCTCTGCTCTTCACACCTCCTCAACACTCCAGGACACTCATAAGGCCCAGTATGGCTGGGCCAGTATGGCTGGGCCAGCATGGCAGGGAACGATGGCTAGAATCCCATTTCCACGTCTGGAGTCCAGACAGAAACTGTCAGTGCACCCTGAGCCAGGAGCTGTGAGGACGAGACATCAGTCTGACAAAATACAGAAGAGTTGCCAGGATCCCCGCCTGCATCTCCCATCCCAGGAGGCGCAGCTAAGAGCACTGAGTCCTAGTCTCCAGCACACTCTCCCACCCTGGGCCTCCCTGAAGATGGGAGGGAGGGTGGCTCCAGCTCTCTTTACCACTCGGGAACCTAATGAGAGGGCACTCCACCTTTCTTATTCCCTAAGTCAGCAGCATCTTGTAGCACCTCAAACTGGTCATAGTCATCTAGGATTTTGAAAGCCAGATACCTGCCATGCTGATAAGATGTTTATCAGTGGAAAGGGTAAGTGCTGGCATCAGCAGAGCATGTGGGTGGAGGCAGGCAGCAGCTCAGGAGTTCAGATCCTAGCTGCGGGTGAGTGCAGGGCGTGTGTCCTGCGGGCTCTCCTGCTTGGGGCGTAAGTGGGATTGAACAGCTTTCATTTGGCCCTGCGGACATGATCAATGTCCAGTAGTCTTTTGGCTGCTCCCTTTCATGGTTGACAGTAAGCTGGGCTTCTCCCTACTCCTGTGAGGCAAGGTGATGGCTTATGATTGAATCTTGGCTGGTGTATTGTGAGGATCGCATGCATTTGTGTTAAATTAAGTTGAATTCAATAATACATAAGCCACATGTGGTAGGAGAATAATTGCTCCCCAAAGTTGTCCATGCCCTAATCCTGAGAACCTGCAAATATGTTAGGTTGCATGGAAAAGGGGAATTACACTTGCAGGTGAAATTGAGGTTGCCAACCAACTGACTTGAAGATCTAAAGATTATCCGGGATTATCTGGGTGGGCCCAATGTAATCATAAGTGTCCTTAAAAGTGGAAGAGGAAGGCAGAAGAGAAGCCAGAGTGGTGCAGGGAGAAGGTCTCAACCTTCCATTGCTGATTTTGAAGATGGAAGAATGGGCCACAGACCAGGGAATGTGGGAATGTTGGCTACCTCTAGAATCTGAAAATGGCAAGGAAATAAATTCACCTCTATGACCTCCAGAAAGGCCTAAGATCTTGATTTTAGCTTAGTGAGTCCCATGTTGGACTTCTAACCTATAGAGCTATAAGATGATAAAGTTGTGTTGTTTTCAGCCATGTGTGGTAATTTGTTACAGCACCATTAGAAAACGAATCAACTCATCCTTTTTGATGGCTGCATAGTATTCCATGGTGTGTATGTGCCACATTTTCTTAATCCAGTCTGTCATTGTTGGACATTTGGCTTGGTTCCAAGTTTTTGCTATTGTGAATAGTGCCGCAATAAGCATATGTGTGCATGTGTCTTTATAGCAGCATGATTTATGATCCTTTGGGTATATACCCAGTAATGGGATTGCTGGGTCAAATGGTATTTCTAGTTCTAGATCCCTGAGGAATCGCCACACTGACTTCCACAATGGTTGAACTAGTTTACAGTCCCACTAACAGTGTAAAAGTGTTCCTGTTTCTCCACGTCCTCTCCAGCACCTATTGTTTCCTGACTTTTTAATGATGGCCATTCTAACTGGTGTGAGATGGTATCTCATTGTGGTTTTGATTTGCATTTCTCTGATGGCCAGTGATGATGAGCTTTTTCATGTGTCTTTTCCTTTGAAGGGACATGGATGAAGCTGGAAACCATCATTCTCAGCAAACTATCGCAAGGACAAAAAACCAAACACTGCATGTTCTCACTCATAGGTGGGAATTGAACAATGAGAACACATGGACACAGGAAGGGGAACATCACACACCGGGGCCTGTTGTGGGGTGGGGGCAAGGGGAAGGGATAGCATTAGGAGATATACCTAATGTTAAATGACGAGTTAATGTGTGCAGCACACCAACATGGCGCATGTATACGTATGTAACTACCTGCACGTTGTGCACATGTACCCTAAAACTTAAAGAATAATAATTTAAAAAAAAAAGAAAACGAATAAACTGTGCATCAACAAATCTTCAGAAGCAGCTCCCCAGGCTTGAAGAATGTTTCAGAGTTTTAAGATCTTTGCTCCAAACAAGGCAACCACTCTTTTTTTTTTTTTTTTTTTTTTTTTTTGAGGCGGAGTCTCGCTCTGTCGCCCAGGCTGGAGTGCAGTGGCGCAATCTCGACTCACTGCAAGCTCCGCCTCCCGGGTTCACGCCATTCTCCTGCCTCAGCCTCTCCGAGTAGCTGGGACTACAGGCGCCCGCCACCACGCCCGGCTAATTTTTTTTTTGTATTTTTAGTAGAGGCGGGGTTTCACCGTGGTCTCGATCTCCTGACCTCGTGATCCGCCCGCCTCGGCCTCCCAAAGTGCTGGGATTACAAGCGTGAGCCACCGCGCCCGGCCAAGGCAACCACTCTTGCTCCATTTTTAAGTTTCTCCAAATTTTGTGTTTCAAAAGGAAGACACATTATTAAAGTTTCTAGAATTCATGGCTGCAAAAATGGCTTGAAGAGTCTCAAGCAGGTGGGAAACAAGTATGATAAGGTTTTCTCTTTCTTCAGTCACCCCTTTTGCCCATCCTGTAATGACCGTCTTAAGTATATTCCACAATCTAACAATCGCATTCATTCAGTGTCCAGCCCCGTCTGGTTCACAATGCCAACCTCGGATCCTATTTAAATCTCATTTCTTCCCTCTCCTTGGGAAAGTCAGCCCTCAGCGCGGGATTTGAGGGAGGTCGAGTGTGTGGTCAGTCCTCTTATTCTTCACTTTCCCTTTCATGGGTTAAGTGCCTCTAGGTTGGAGAGGGACAGGGACCATCGAACATGGCCAGCCACCTGTCTGTGTGGGATGTTTCTAGTGTCACCCTGGCTCAGTCAGGGTCTATATGATCCTGGAAATTTTGATGGTACACTGATCTTATCATAAATGATGGGCAAGGTTTTTTGGAAGCTGTATCCAGCCACACTCCTGTTTTGAGTCCCCTTCAGGGCAGCCATATCTCCCTTTGACCAGCATTGTGGCTTGTGCCTTTAACTTCCTCTCTGGGCAGGACATTGCCTCACTTGGCCAATTAGCTTACTGCCAAGCAACTGATGGACAGTAACCTCGTTCCTCTGCCCAGGCCACTCCCATGGGCCTTCTGCCTTCAGAAATCTCCAGGTTTTGGCCTCAAAGTTCATGGGTGCCTCCAAACTCCCAGCACACAAGTCAGGTTCTTCAAGAGTTCTCCCATTGTCACCACGTTCTGCTCTACTCAGAGGGCACCCCCAGTCTCAGAGCACATCCAAGTCTCCATCTAGCTTTGGGGAGGAAGTCACCTCTTCCTGTGAATGCCACACTGACTAACACTTGTACTCTTTCTCCTTCTTGCCCTAGCTCTCTGCTTATGTTACAGAGCGGAGCTGGGGTGAAGGCTGGGGGATGCCAGCAGGACCAGTTTTGAAGCCTCTTAGTAAGTCTTGAGCAAGGGGTCTAGCCCTTCTTTAAAATGAGGGGTTCCTAATTAACACCCTTCCTTTCAAGTGCTGCCTGGCCTCCCATTCCTGTTCCAATTTCTGTTCCAGCTGCTTTTCAAAGAGCCCACCTTTCGGTGTTGACCTTTCATAGACTCCGCTTGTCAGTTGTAACAGCCACCCTCACAAGTGAGCCAAAGGATTCGAAATAAGGTTTCCTGTGAGCACAGTCCATAAGGATTGGGATTCGTATTTATGAACATGGAAGAAGCCCAGCCCCATAGAAGTGAAACACAAAAGAACGGAGGAGTTTTATTAAATGCTATGGTCTGAATATTTGTGTCCGTCCCAAATTCTTATGGTGAAATTCTAACCACCAAGATGATGGTGTTAGGAGGTGGGGCCTCTGGGGAGGTGATTAGGTCATGAGGGCCTTTAGAAAACGGGCCCAGGAGCTCACGTGCCCCTCCCGCTGTGTGAGGACACAGTGAGGTGCCACTTATGCACCAGAAAGTGGGCCCTCAGCAGACACCAAATCTGCTGGCGCCTTGATCTTGGATTTCTCAGCCTCCAGAACTATGAGGAATAAATTTCTGTTATTGACAAGCCACCCAGCTTGTGGCATTTTGTTATAGTAGCCTAAGTGGACTCAGCTACTAAACTTAACAGAATAACAGGTGAGATGGGGAGAACTGCTGTGCTTCAGGCCCCTCCCAGGAGACCACCCTCACCTTTCTCTGAGCTCCCTAGGGGCTACAGGGAAACGGACTTTGACTCTGAATGGAGCTGTGCTGGGGCTTCTATCTGTGACCCAGCCCCTTGGGCCTCACAGCCAGCAGGTGTGGACAAGGCTACATTCACAGTAGCGGCCCACCTGCAGCTGCCTCTTACCCACCCACACAGGCCTTTCTCCAATGCGCACTCCAGCCCCAGCTATCTCTGCATCCCCAAAGCATTCCCTGCTGGTGGAGGAATCCCTGGGTGCTGCAGGAGCTGAGCTGGTGCTGCAGGAGCTGAGCTGGTGCTGCAGGAGCTGAGCTGGTGCTGCAGGAGCTGAGCTGGTGCTGCTCTCTGATGTGCTGGAGCCTCTCGGGGTCTGCGGAGAGGCGTGAGGCCTGCTTCGCTCGCCTCCTTGGGCGCTGTCAGATGGTCCCAAACTAGAGCTTCTTGTGCCCTGTCTTACAGGTGCTTTGGGTTTCGTTTATATAACACTTAGCATTTACAACATTCTAAGCAGTTTACAAACACGAACTCCGATGACTTCAGAGCTGCCCTCTCAGGCACTGCTGTCATCACCATTTAATGATGAGGAGGCTGAGGCATAGAGAGGAGAGGTAACCTGCCCACAGTCACACAGTTGGTGGGTGGCAGGACGAAGCTGAGATTTTTAAAGAATATTTTATCATATATATATATGTATGTGTGTGTATATATATTTTACTGGCTGCCCTTTCTCTCCTGTGACCCAGATGAGGTCTCCAAGGGACCAGATGGAGAACAGATGCAACCGCACTGAAGTCAGAATCGCAGCTTGCCACCTGACGCTTCACTGTTGGCGAGGCCCCACTATGCCTCGCTCTCCCCCTGGAATGAGTTCTATCCCAGAGGCTCCTATACCCTTTAGAAATAAACTGCTCAGGCAGCCCAACCAGTTCATCCAGGAGGCCTGGAACCGCAGCAGCATCCACAGCTGAGATGAGAGTTGGTCCCTGATCTGATACAGAGCCTGCGTTTAGCTTCGATTTCTCTCTTCTTAGGCAAGATCTTTAGAGAATGACTTTTTGTGCCTGGCCACCTCCTGCTCTTTTCTCAACCCAAAAGGGCTACGTTCACCTAAAGAAGAAAAGCAAAAGGCTTCCTGGGCTCGGGAGGCCAGGACTGGAAAGAACTGCTCACCATTTCTGAGCCGATGAGGCCTCACCTGGGCTCCTCACTGGTCAGGGAACTGTGGCCCAGCCGCAGAGTAATTGCTTTGTCAAGAAGGGAAACATTTACCTTTCCTTCCTCCCTCTGCTCTCTCCTAATTAACAATTAAATGGAGGGAGTTGAAAAGACATGTCAGAGACTTCAATCTCCTCCCGGCCTGAGGATGAAGGGGGCTCGAACCTGAGTGTTCTCTTCACTGTGGCCAGTACCTAGGGGGCTGGGGTTGCTGCCAGCTTGATTGGAGGCCCGCTTCCAGCCCCAGGCTGTGGTGAGGGGCCTCACAGATTTCACAAACAGGAGGGCGGCTGGCTGACCAAGCGCCAAACTATTTAGACAAACACACACCCTCCGTTCCCGCCGGAGTTTGGGCTGATTTCTCCCAATGCTAATGAACAGCTCATAAGTATTAATAGACTCCTTGGCACCTAGGAGCCAGGCAGAGTAACTTCCAGTGTGAGTTTTGGCCAAGGACCCTGATGCAGCCTCAGGATTTTCCAAGCCCCTGTTGAGTCCAGGGGGCATGAGACACACAGGGAGGCTGGGGCTGCTCCCAGGAAGCAGGCTCACCAGAGCCAGACAGGCTCCCACAGACAGCTTCTGGGTCACAGAAACCACTGCCTGCCAGATAGGCACGAACACAGAAACCCTCCCAGATCCTCGGAGTGTGGAGCAGGCTCCAGGCGAGCCAGGATCAATCCCTGGTCTCAGAGAACACTTAGATGGGGGTGAAAAGCAGGAACTGAGAGCTTCCCACCCAGCACCTGTCCCTGCTACCAGCTAAACCTGTGTCGGTCATTGCAGGAATTGTACAGGCGATGCTCTGAGCCTGTGCTGAGGCCATGTATGGACTGAGGAAACCTCACTGTGTGTGTGTAAAGTTAATTCAACCTATTTCCCTGAGTGCTTACATATTTTCATAAGGAAAGTTCTGTTAGGAGAACTGCCGGCGCTCCCACTTTCTCCCGCTGGTGTGGGGAGGAGAGGCTGACATCGCTGGGTCCACATTCCTCTGCCCCTGGTGGGGTATTAATGCTGCCGTTCCCATGCTGCCTGCTGTTTCCCCTCATCCTCAGGAGGGCTGGTCTCTGTGCTGCAGGCAGCTCCACCAGGCCTGGGAGCGTGACACCGCCTGCCGATGCCTTGCCCAGGTCCACTGGCCCTCACCCTTCCGCAGGCCTGCGCCTTCTGTGACTCTCTGCCTCAGCAATTTCTCTGGATTTCTTTGTCCTGAGGAATGTGCTGGGGCCACAGGCAGGTCAGGCCAGGCTTTCTGGGGAGTGAATGCTCTCTGCCAGTGGCGGAGGGAACTGGTAGACACGTCCCCCAGATTCCTCGCCTGCAGGTAGGATGGTGCCAGGAAAGTTCTACACCATCCTTCCCAGGTCCCAGGAGGGCAAGCACAGTTGTCCACAAGGTAACCAACCCGCTCATTCAACACACTGCGTATCTGCTTACCTCCCTCATCAGCCCCCTTAAACCCCACAGTGGGTAGGAAATGTCAGAAAGCAAGAGAAAATGCTAGAGATAAAGGAACTTCTTTAGGATTCCATCAAGACTACATCCCTGAGAAAAGCAGACTCCGGTGAATCATTTATGCCCGCAGTGTGTTCTGATCATTGTCCTGGGCTAAATCATCAACCCAAGGCCTGCTCGCCTTTTGAGTCCACGCAGGACAGCAACTGGGCACATTTATCCTTACTTTTGCAGGGCCTGGTACCTTACAGCACTTAGTAGGTTCCGATAAATGCTCAGCCATGCTGAGTTCACTCCACAGTAGCTCAGCTGGAAGGAGTTCTTCAAAGACCACTGAGATGAGAAAGAATGACTTTGTTGAAGACCTTCTCTGTCCATCCAAAGCTGTCAAGGGTCAATTGTTCAGGCATTGCTACCTCCCATTTGTCTCTAGCACTGGAAGAGTCTGCTTTAAGTTCTGGTTTCATGAGCCAACACAGGGCTCCTGGCTTAGGAATTGTGTGTAGTATTCAGGCAGGAGAAGCCTGGAGCTGGGCCTGCCTCAAGGGTAGAAGGTCCAATCCTGGAATTAATGCCTCCCCATCTCCAGAACCAGGACCAGGATATCCAGGGCTCCTTTCAATGCCATTTCTACAAGGCTCACCTTAGACATTGCTCTCATGATGTAATAATATTTGACCATAGTATTTATTTATTGTATGTGGCAGGGAACCAAGAGGATGTTGAAAAATCCTGGTTGGATCTGAACTTGGAAACAAATTTGAGGAATCTATTTTACTTAATCCTACTGAAAAATTCCCTAATGAGTTAAGGAAGAACAAAGTAAAAGAAGATAAAAAAGCAATTGGTACTTGAAATGAAGATCAAATCATCAAGTCGTATATGTCACCCACAGATCTGAGATCACTGACTCCCAGAGACACCCAGTTTCTCGGTGTCAGTACACACTGCCTGGGTTAGTAAGCACAGGCTGAGACCTGGGAGGAATTGATGAACCAAATGTGTCTGGGCTTTTCACTTCCTCGGCATGAGTCAGCCAAGAAAGCCCACCTCTCCTCCCCAGCAGCGTGCAGGGCCTCTGCAGATAAATGTGCAGGAGAGCAGACCTGGGTGTGGTGCTGCCTGGCACTGAGCCAGCCCCCGGATTCTTTGGCTGCAGAGTGGCCTGGCCAACTCACACAGGTAGCGCCCTTTTATTCTTGGAAAAGGAAGCACCAGGTGGAAAGGGAGGTTAAAGGAGGGAACACCACAACTTTTTTCCAGACCCCTCTGCCCAGGATGTTAAAGGTTGCTGGAAGATGCCTTTGGTGGCTTTAAATGTCACAGATGACATATTCCAGGACGGATCCAGCCTCCACTGGACTTGGCCCCTCTACTTTGATTCCTGCCTTTCCCCAGCCTCAGCCCTGAGCCGCATAACATCTACATGGGGATAGCTGCAGGTGGAACTCAGAACACAGCTCCTAGACAAGTAGAGTGAGGCCTACGGCTTCATCATCGAAATGTAACATTTAAATATATAAATGAATAAAGGCTAGATAGACGGAAATATACATGCACACATACATTTTGTCTGGTGCCAGGACCAAGGCCTTATTACAGCTCAGAGCTCCACTTTCAGCATTTGAGGGCAGGCGGGGCTCCGAGCTTCTCTCCGCTCAGTGCTGCCCCAGGGTTCCGAAGCAAGGACCCGCATGTGGAGGCTCCTGATCCCTGAACTGAAGGTCGACTCTCCAGTACAACAGGTAAACTCGTTCGAGAACATGGGACATAATGACGTCTAAACTACTGCTTCTTGGCAGCATTGGATGATTAGGTCCTCGCCAAGGCTTGCCGAGGCCTGTCCTAGGAAACGTTCCTGGGCTTGATTTCATCCTCACTGTTGAGAGAGTTTATTCCTTGTAAGATCCATCTCAATTCTCAGGGCACCGCAAGACAACGTATCTTCCCTCTCCTGTGCAATCAGTCAAAGAACATTTAGTCAACCTCAACTGGGAGCACAGCACTCCTGGGGCTGTTGGGCATTCAAAAGAGGTAAGATATTGGGAATCTACCAGGCATCTGCACCCTTGTTGGGGAACCAATCCATACACAGCAGCAACTGTTAAGTGGTGGCACCTGCTGGCTGTAGCACTTAATAGGTAGGTGTGCATGGAGTCAGACTGCCAAGTACACAGACCAGCTCTACCACTCACAGTAGTTGTGATCTTGGGCAAAACACAAAACCTCCCTGAGCCTCTCAGTTTCTCACCCACTAGTACCATCTCACTAAGCATGTTAGGAGGAGTCAATGCGATAGCCTACACAAAGTGCCTGGTATAGTGCCTGGCACACGAGAGGTATTCAATACCTGCCAGCTGTTGTTTTTCTGCAAATGAAGTGTAAACCCCTTGAGGACAGAGACGAATGTCCATAGCTGTTATCTACCACAGAGCCTTTCACACAATATACGCCCAAGGGTTTGCTGACCTACTTTGAAGAAAGGGGCAACACGAGGGGAATATGTATGGTTTTATTGTGTAGGGTAATTTCCTCCAGGAAAGAAAAAAACAGTGAATCTGTGAAACTTGGAACAGACTTTTTTTTAAAACTCACTTTGTAAAATAAAAGTATTTTCAACTGCATGCATCCCTATTTTTAAATAGTTAACCAAGATTTGCATACCTGTAGTTTATTCTGGAATGTTTAGACAGGTATAACAGATAAAATCTGAAATAAGCAAAACAAGCCAAATATAATCAAGAGAAATCTGCCACAAATGTGTAGCTTGCTTGGATGAACATTACAATGGGTTTTTAAGGGAGCATGCAGAATGAAACTTTCAGAAAATAGACCTTCTCCCTTGGTCCACATTGTCAATCACTGACAAGGCTTAACTCTAGGCAGACAAAATGGTCTCCAAAGGCTGGTCCCCTGCCTGTCCTGCATGTGCATCTGGGGCTGTTGCATAGTGGTGCTGGGTGGGGCATGACAGACAGGCATGTGATCTATGTCACTCCACCCCAGCCCAATGGCCAGACTGACCACTGTTGGGGGAAGTCAGGGACCCCAAACGGAGGGACCGGCTGAAGCCATGACAGAAGAATGTGGATTGTGAAGATTTTATGGACATTGATTAGTTCCCCCAAATTAATACTTTTGTAATTTCTTATGCCTGTCTTTACTGCAATCTCTAAACATAAATTGTAAAGATTTCATGGACACTTATCACTTCCCCAATCAATACCCTTGTGATTTCTTATGCCTGTCTTTACTTTAATCTCTTAATCTTGTCAGCTGAGGAGGATGTGTGTTGCCTCAGGACCCTGTAATAATTGCATTAACTGCACAAATCGTACAGCATGTGTGTTTGTGCAATGTGAAATCTGAGCACCTTGAAAAAAGAACGGCATAACAACAATGTTCAGGGAATAAGAGAGATAACCTTAAACTCTGACCGCCAGTGAGCTGGGAAGAACAGAGCCATATTTCTCTTCTTTCAAAAGCAAATGGGAGAAATATCACTGAATTCTTTTTCTCAGCATGGAATATCCCTGAGAAAGAGAATGCGCACCTAGGGGTAGGTCTCTGAACTGGTCCCCCGGGGGCATACCTGTCTCTTATGGTCGAGTCTGCAGAGATGAAATAGACTCCAGTCTCCCATAGCACTCCCAGGCTTATTAAGAAGAGGAAATTCCCGCCTAATAAATTTTGGTCAGACCAGTTGATCTCAAAACCCCGTCTCCTGATAAGATGTTATCAATGACAATGGTGCCCAAAACTTCATTAGCAATTTTAATGTCACCTCTGTCTTGTAGTCCTGTGATCTCGCCCTGCTTCCACTTGCCTTGTGATATTCTATTACCCCGTTAAGTACTTGATGTCTGTCATCCACACCTATTTGCACACTCCCTCTCCTTTTGAAAATCCCCAATAAAAACTTCCCTAATAAAACCTTGCTGGTTTTGTGGCATCACGGATCCTACCAACGTGTGATGTCCCCCCCGGATGCCCAGCTTTAAAATTTCTCTTTTTGTACTCTGTCCCTTTATTTCTCAAGCCAGCCAACGCTTAGGAAAATAGAAAAGAACCTACGTGATTTTCGGGGCAGGTTCCCAGAAAGACCGCCAGCATGGACAGCTCAGCCAGGAGGGGCCCTCTTCTGCTCTGACATTCCCTCATGCCCTGCCTTGCTATTGTATCATGGAAAAGGGTGGGATGAAGGTTTAGGAGGTGACCTGCATTCATGTCCCAACCCTGCCACTTTTAGCTATGTGAACTTGGTTGACTCACGCTTTCTGAGTCTCACTCAAAAGACCCTATATGTGTAGACTTATAGATGGGGATGGTCCAGATGGTGTGAGTGGTCAGCTCTGGCTCTAAATCCTGGCATTTTCTGGAATGTGGATGAGTATGGCGAGAGGCAGGCAGCCTAGCTGCTGGCAGCACGTGGCTAGTGGATGCCGGTGCCTCGAGCTCTCTCAGAGAACACATCCAGGTTCCCTGTATACCAGCCCCAGGATGTACACACACCATAGTACCACCCCTATATGTAGATGGCAAATATTCGTTTGAAGTGTTACCGGAAAGGGATCCTGATTAAGACCCCGAGAGAGGACTCTTGGACCTTGGGCAAGAAAGAATTCGGGGCATGTCCACAAAGTGAAAGCAAGTTTATTAGAAAAGTAAAGGAATAAAGAATGGCTACTCCATAGGCAGAGTAGCAGCACGGGCTGCTCCACTGAGTATACTTAACAGTTATTTTTTGATTATATGCAACAAACGGTGGATTATTCATGAGGTTTCTGGGAAAGAGGTGGGCAATTCTTGAAACTGAGGGTTCCTCTCCCTTTTAGACCAAATGAGTAACTTCCTGATGTTGCCATGTCATTTGTAAACTTCATGGCACTGTTGGGAGTGTCTTTTAGCATGCTAATGTATTATAATCAGTGTATAATGAGCAGTGAAGATGAGCAGAGGCCACTTTCATTGCCATCTTGGTTTTGGCAGATTTTGGCCTGCTTCCTTACCACATCCTGCTTAATCAGCAAGATCTTTGTGACCTGTATCTTGTGCCGACCTCCTATCCCATTCTGTGACTAAGAATGCCTAACCACCTGGGAATGCAGCCCAGTAGGTCTCAGCCTTATTTTATCCAGCCTCTATTCAAGATGGAGTCACTCTCATTTGAACACCTTTGACAGAATCGCATAATCATATAACATATGCTGAGGACCTTTTGCAGAACAAGGGGGACTGAGGGCTGTGCTATGAGGGCTACAAAAGATGTGCACTTCCAGACCCTTGGCCTCAGGAAAGTGTCCAAATGCCAGCTGTATCTGCAACAGCCTGTGAGGCCTTGGGCACACTACAACCTCTCTAAGCCTATTTCCTCATCTGTGAAGCAAGGATAAGAAAACTTATCTTACTCGTTATAAAAATCAGAGGTAATACGCATAAAGCTTATTGGATTGTTTTTAGGATTGGATTATTGTTAAGAAATAGATATTATATGTTAAACTCCTAGCATAGTGCCTAGCAACTGGTAGGCATTACATAAATGGTAATTACTATTGTTATTAATATGCTATTGTCATTATTTTTAGTGTGGATCAGTGTTAAAAGTGCTTCATGGAGAAATGGAGGCCTGAAAGGGAATCTGAAGGATGAGTGGGGCTCAGCAAACAGCAGACGAGTTTCAATCCAAGCACCCATTACCCCCCTAACGCACAGCATACGTGCATCTTATCTCCTCCTGTGTCGCTAAGAAGCTACCCATATGTCTGTCATTAATTCTCCAGAATCCTTGGACACACCTTTCTGCAGGGCTTTCTAACAGGAACTACAAGTTTCAGATTTTTTTTTAAGTTAAAATTGAGTGCAGCACTCATACCTTTCTTTGAGCATGAACCATCAATCAACACTGCCTCATGAGCTACTGCTCTCCTGCTCTTTGAAAAGACAAATCCTTATTTCTTTGTGTTGATCCAGAAGGCAGTGGGAAGAATGACAGGTGCTTGGTTATCTTCAATTTAATCTCTACCCTTCAGTGGGGCTAGTGCAAGCTAGGGCCATTTTACTGCACCCAAAGGAATTTAAGACATCTCTATTATCTCTAAAGAATCCAGATTAACATGCCTTCTTGGTGGGCAGGGAGACCAGCTATGAATTCTAGGATCTCAATTCAAATGCTTTCGAATTCTTACTGCTTGTTCAGTTAATTACATATATGTCACCACAATCTTTTGCTTTTTTTTTTCTATGCTCCTAATTTTCTCTGAAACTATAACATTATTTTAGGGGTTAATAAATTTGTAATTGGAAAAAATGTTTTTACTTCTTTAGCCTCACCTTTCCTCCCTTCCTGCTTCCCCTCCCCAGCGAAATCTTTATTTTCTCAAGTGTCCGTTCTTTCTGTAGGAAAAACCACCATCATCATAATTACGATATGTTAAGTGACTACTATATGCCAGGAATTAGCTCAGTTCTTCACTTATTTTATTTTACATAATCCTTTCCAAAACCCCCTGTCATAAGTAATATTATTATTCCTACTTTATAGCTGAGACTCCTGAGGATAAGAGAGGTCAAGTAATTTGTCCAATGCATTTGGTGGGTAGAGCTAGGACTTTAATCCAGAACACCAACGACTGTTCTCTTCTTCACCATTACACTACTTTTTTCAAATTTCTAGAGACTTTCATGAATTCCTTGCATTTTTTTTTTTTTTTTTTGGTAGTCTAAATATTTATATTCCCGAAGGCCAAGTAGCTGTTCTTAATAGACAATTGCAGCCGGGCATGGTAGCTCACGCCTGTAATCCCAGCACTTTGGGAGGCTGAGGCAGGTGGATCACAAGGTCAGGAGTTCCAGACCGGCCTGGCCAATATGGTGAAAGCCCATCTCTACCAAAAAATACAAAAATTAGCTGGGTGTGGTGGTGCACACCTGTAGTCCTAGGTACTCGGGAGGCTGAGGCAGGAGAATTGCTGGAACCTGGGAGGCAGAGGTTGCAATGAGCCAAGAGGGTGCCACTGCAGTCCAGCCTGGGAGACAGAGTGAGACTCCATCTGAAATAAATTAATTAATTTAAAAAATTAAAATAAACAATGACTTCCAAGGAAGCAGTTATAAGCTGCCTTGAAGCAACTGCCCACAGTGGTTTTCTGACCTAGGTGAACTTGAAAATGGAATGATCAGCTATTGGCTGCATGGTTTTGTTGTTTTCAGAAACAAGGGAAAGGACAATGTGAGTTTGCAAATATTTAGGGGACTACAACTTAATATTCTTAGCATAGCAGAACAGTGCTGGGAATCCCCGGGTCTTCTACTGAAATCCCCCTAAAAATTCCTTAAAATATTTTCCCTCAAAAAAAGTAAAACTCAGCTCTGAAAGTTTACATGTGTTGATTGCCCCAGACAACAGGAAGTGAAATGACTTAGTTGGAAGCAGGCAGGGTCAGGGTGGAGGTGTTGCTGAGGGTGGGAAGTCTGGAGTGCGGAGAAGGTGCCCGGAGAGACTTCCTGGTGAGCTCTTCAGAGGAAGCAGCAAGTGCAAAGGCGGTTGCAGAAGCCAGGGGACCATCTTTTCCTCAACATGCACACCCAGAAGAAGAATCTCAGAAGCTGCATTTGCTCTAAAGAAGAGTTGCTGCTCTCTGGGTCTCTTGGGCTCCATACTGCTTCCTAAGTTTCTGAACTTCTGGAACTTTTCCTTCCCAGTGAATAACTCAAAGCCTTAATTCTAATGCAGCAGGTTTAAAGCACTTGCATGTGATTTGATAGGGAAGTCTGGGGTGGATAGTGGTCATGAATGACAATATCCCAAAGTATTTGTTATTTCTGCCTGGCAATGATAAAGGATGAAAGTAGCATGGTCATGGCAGAAATAGATGGTGGGTTAAGGTTAGGTCAAGTTAGATCTCAGGTGTTGACAGTTTCCTAAGCCTTTGAGGTTCCCATAGCTAACATCTTCAGAACCAAAGGGGCAATCTTCTAGTGGTTACTAAGAAGAGAAAGCAGAATCTCTTAGAGGGTATTTGGTAATGTAGGGGTAACCATGGTGTCATGGTTATCACAATGATTGGGAGTGTTGCAAACATCTAGTGAAGAGGGCAGGGATATTAAATGTCCCACAGTGATGGAACACTTCTGTGCTGTGAAGAACCACTCCATCTCAAACGTCAGCAGCACCCCGGGCATGTCCCTGCCCTCAGTGGTGCTTGACTCTGGACTAGGTCTGGAGCTGTGCACAGCCAATCTGAGCTTTATTTTCAGGAGACTTTGCTGAAAAAGGACTGATGACATCACCAGCATCATCCTCAACAGGTGTGTGTGACAGCCTGTGACATGGAAGGCAAGGTGCTGCCTAATGAAAGGCTGCGAAATGCTTTGAGAATCAAATGGACACTAACACAACTCCCAGTCTGTTACAATATCCAGGATGCTTGCACTTAACTTAGAAATGTAACGTATCCCCTTGCCTCTTTCTTCTCTCTTATTCTGTGTAAACAAGGATTTGCTCTATGAAGCCAGAAAAAAACAAAATTCTTACATACAAGTTTCCATTAGCAGTTTTATATCAGTATCTATCTTCTCATATGATGTGCTTTCAAGACTACAGACTTCTCAAAATAATCAAAAGACTCTAGTGTACACAAAAGGTTGACAAGGCTCTGATCTAAAATAATATTTTGGTCTTATCATTTGGAGGGCGTTTTGTGAGGTTTTGACTCTAAATTTCACATATACAAAATTACACAGAAAAAATATTTAATTCTTAGACATTCTGAAATTGTTTTAAAAACTCCAACTATTTATTATGGTCAAACACGCCAAAGGTAACTTGCCCTAAACACATTTTCTTCAACTGCAAAAGAAATGAATAAATTATGGAAGAACAGCAGATTTTATAATCTTAAGAGTCTGCATTTTCTGAATATTGATGTATATGTATATACCTAAAGACACCCTATTCTATGTTTCAAAGTGAATTCTTATGCTGTGAGTTCTACCTTGAACAGCACTAGTGCTAAGTAGGATAAGAGCTATGCAGATCTCTCTGCTAACTCCTCCTGCCCAACCCCAAATGTCTGCTCCATGGCTCAGTTCCATTCCCCTGCATTCCTTTCCTTGCATATGTTACAGGGGGTCCCGATCCAGACCCCAAGAGAGGGTTCTTGGATCTCACGCAAGAAAGAATTCAGGGCGAGTCCGCAGTGCAAAATGAAAGCAAGTTTATTACAAAAGCAAAGGAATAAAAGAACGGCTACTCCATAGACAGAGCAGCCCCGAGGGCGGCTGGTTGCCCATTTTTATGGTTATTTTTTGATGATATGCTAAACAAGGGGTGGATTATTTATGCCTCCCCTTTTTAGACCATATAGGGTACCTTCCTGATGTTGCCATGGCATTTGCAAACTGTCATGGCGCTGGTGGGAGTGTAGCAGTGAGGATGACCAGAGGTCACTCTCGTCACCGTTTTGGTTTTGGTGGGTTTTGGCCGGCTCCTTTACTGTGACCTGTTTTAACAGCAAGGTCTTTATGACTTCTATTTTGCGCTGACCTCCAATCTCATCCTGTGGCTTAGAATGCCTTAACCATCTGGGAATGCAGCCCAGTAGTTTTCAGCCTCATTTTACCCAGCTCTTATTTAAGATGGAATTGCTCCGGTTCACATGCCTCTGACACATAGACTCCTGAAACTTGACCTTTCACCTCTCACCTTTATCTAGGTTGCCTAAAACTGCATTTTCATTTCTGACCTCTCACCAAATGCCCAGAGTCACATTTAATATTGCCTAATGTGCATTGCACATGCAGGTCCTGTCTCCTTTCCAACAGTGTCCCCAAACACCACCTCTCCCCTCTTCTTCCTAATTCTTTCAGTTTCTCTGGCTCTCTCACACCCTTTCAAATGAGAGAAAAATTGAGAAGACAGGGAAAGTGAAAGTGGATTTCAACTTTAGCTCATAATGCCTTGTGTTATCAGCAACCCACTCCACCACCCTATGACAAAATAAGAAACATCTCTGGGACTGGCTGCTTCTTGTATCCCCAGAATCCACAATTCATAAATGGCTAAGGAGGTTGGGAAGGATGAAACTATAAACTAAAAATAAAATCCTAAGCTCCCCAACTGACCGAATGGACTCCCGCTTGTCCAAGGAGGCCTCAGAAAATGTTAAAAACTGAGCCTTGACAGATCAGATATGCCTCATTATGCCCCCTCCCTTTTATGGGTTAGAAAGAACTGAGCAGCATTAATGTTAAAATTGAGCTCATAAGACTGACAGAACAGACTCTGTGGCAATAAAATACCAAATTATAAACAGGACCTAGGGCCATGCCAGACAAGGCTTGAGTCACTCACCTCTACACTTAAAGAATAAACTGTGTTCTCTGCCACAAGGTTTACCTTTTTCTCTAGCAGCTAAACAAGCACCGGCTTTGAGATAAGCAATAGTAAAACAATTTGCAGCCACTGCCATGCACTAACTGACCCCCTGTTCCACAAGCCATCACTACAGCTTCGATTGGACAAGAGACTGATTTCAGTAACTTTCTCCTGATAAGAAGACCACCAACCATTGACTGACTCTGGCCAGTTTACGGAGGATGCACACTTGAGTGCCTTTGCATCTTAAAAAGACCTTTGACATTAAGGGCCTAATTGTAACACATTTAAATGTTAAGTCTTCACCCCTAGGTGAACATGGGTTGTATGTTACGTGCATGTTTGTTCAATATGCATGCATCAGGACCACCTTCATGAATATTCATGGATCCTCTTATAACCTGTTGAATATGTGTACATGGCCAACCCATTCAGCTTAAATTCCTGTCCAAATCCTCCTCCTTCAAAGTGCCTGTCTTCGGTCTTTGCCAGAGGCTACACTTCCCAGCCTGCAGATAGCCACCTTGCAGGCTGTAATCCTTTATAAGAAATAAAGTGTCCTTTCCAAATTTATACATTCGTGAAGAAAAACAGTGATCTCAACCAAATTTCCGTTGCCAGTAGAGAGCAATAATTTGAATAATATATAACAAAGTGACAGAAATTCAACTCTAACCAGCTTAAACAAAGGCAAATTTTCTTAGTTTAAAATGAACTGAGAAGTCCAGGAGAGCCCGGACTTTGAGCACTGCTGTATTTGGGTGCCAGACAATGTCACTGGGGACCTGTCTCCTCCCTCTCTTTAGCTCAGCTGTCCTCTGGATTACCTCCATTCTCAGACCAGATCTCCCCAAGTTAGGCAAAGACAACGACCAGCACTTCCTGGCAGCTTTGCACCACCACCAGGAGGAAAGCTCCGATGTCTTATTGTTTCTGCAAAAGGTCGGGAGCTGATGCTCATTTCCTCTGATTGGTCAACATGGCCATGCTCGCCCCTAAACCAATCAGAGATCAGTGCCCTCATTGGCCGGGTTTGGGTCTAGACTCCTAGAGCCAGTCACTGGGGTCAGCCCTAGGCAAATCACATGGACTGAGGATGGAGGAAGAGTGATCCTCTGATGGCAGTGATCTGTTGGTGCCAGAAGAAAAAGAAGTGGGTGCTGGGCTGGTAAAAATATGGTGAGCAGGTGCTCACTATAATCCCTAATAATGATACCTACACTATAGGATTGTGGTAAGAAATAAACAACATAGATTCAAGAAGTTTGAAAACCATAATGCAATTTTATCTAAAAGGTGTTTTATTATTAAGCAGATAATTCTACTTTTCCACAGAAAAACTTAGATAGATTGGGCCAGGCATGGTGGCTCACACCTGTAATCCCAGCACTTTGGGAGGCTGAGGTGGGCAGATCACGAGGTCAGGAATTTGAGACCAGCCTGGCCAACATGGTGAAACTTCGTCTCTACAAAAAATACAAAAAAAAAAAAAAAAAAAATTAGCTGGACGTGGTGGCACGCGCCCTGTAGTCCCTGCTGCTGCAGAGGCTGAGGCAGGAAAATCGCGTGAACCTGGGAGGTAGAGATTGCAGTGAGCCAAGATCGCACCACTACACTCCAGCATGGGCAACAGAGTGAGACTCCATCTCAAAAAAAAAAAAACAAAAAACACAACTTAGATAAATTGCATTAATGCTATAACCAAAAGCAATAGCCATTGCCCGTGCTGCTGGTTGGTCCAGCAGACTCCAGTGGCAGAGGAAGGCATCCTGGTTTTGTGGTGGGAAGAACCTTGGCTTTGAAGTCCTGCAAATGTGGCTTCTGGTCCCGATTGCATTTTCTGTTGGCTGTGTGAACTTGCACATGCCACTTAGCCGTACTTCCTTCAACTGAAATGAGAGTAAATCACACTTTCTTGATACCTCATTTCTAGGTGGATTAAGAAGCCATGTGCAAGGCACCCACGATGCCTGGCAGCACAGGTCAATGGTCAACAAATATTAGAGATACTAGCCCCTTCTCACTCCCGTGCCTCCAGGATTCATTTTATTACTTTATTACAATTGAAATTTCAATAACTTAAGGCATCTTAACACTGAAATGTGGAATCTGGATAATACTATTTTTTAAAATAAAGAAACAGAAGTAAATCGAGTTAATCATTGCTGAGTTGCCATTTAAATATTTCCTAAATATACTAATTGGTGGGGGAGGGAGATCTGAAAATGGAACTGGGGCCTTTGCCCTAAATATCCATTAACCCGGGCCACGAACTTTGGCTTCAAATGTTGTTGGTATCTCTGTCATAGACACACCAACTCTAACAGCACACAGGCAGACCTAGAGAGCAGGTATGGGGTTATAAAATTGTCTTCCCAAGGTGCAAAACTGCAGTTTTTAAGACAAACCTGTGAGTCAGCAATGGGAGCGAAATGTGAGCAAGGAGACGGTCAGCGATAAGGAAGGGATGACTAAACGAACCGGCCTTCCTGGGGGGATTTGGTTTTCGGTGTGTATTTTGGGCAAGGTTAGACGGGAGCAAGGACAGGAGTCAACAAGACTAAGATGAGAGCTCGCCTCCTGGAGGAACTTGGGAGGTGCCCCGTGCGCACCCCCACGCCCCTTTCTGCTAATCGCTTCCTTCCACCCTCAAATCCCTTTTTGCTCCAAGAATCATCCTGTGGGAGGAACATTTACTCAGTTTACTCATTACTACCACCTCCCCCGCCACATTTATAGATGGGCCAGGGCTCAGGAAAATATGCCTTCCCTTCTCTGCCTCCCCAGAGTTACAGAACCACAAAGAGCCACCTTAGGAGGCCATACAATGCTCCCGGCATTTCCCAGGAAGTTTCAGGCCCCTCTGTTTATAAAAAGCAGTAACTAAAGGAATGCCAAGTGCTCTTCAGCTTTGTGTCAGTATAAACAAGTTTCACACTGGATGGATCGCCATCAGCCCAGAGTTTCCACAACCAGCACGAAGTCACCACCTTCTGTTTTCTGCCCTCAGCTCAACCTGGCCACCCACCTCCCACTGTGTCTCAGAGCTGTACTTCCCTGTGGGCGACTTTCTGAGCCTGCAGAGGAAAAGGCACCAGCCATACTGCAGGGTTTATTCATCAAGATTTTCAGACAATTTCCTAGTATCTCAATCAATTCAGCAGATAGCTATTAAGAAACTAGAGGGAGAGTTCACTCCAGACGCACTGAGATGCAGTCTCCACGTGAAGAAACTTAGATCAGGCCTGCAGCTCCAGGACGCAACTGCACGGTGGAAGTCCACTCTCAAGTAGAAGCAGAACTTCACTTAGAAGATTTGACTCCTCATCCAGTGCTCATGTGAAAGACAAAATGCACCAGGCCATCAAGGAGATGGTTTTATTCAGGGTATTGCAATAGGGAGAATGTTCACGAAAGGGGAATGTATCAAAGAAAACGAAGGGGCCCTGGGGCTTTATACAGGCAGGTAAACAAAGGAATCTCACAGGAATCTCTAGAAAGGATGGAGGCAGGTCTTACTTGAAATATTGGAGGGCAGGATGGTCCTTTGAGATTTTGCCATGGAACACAAAAGGATGGGGGTGTTTTGGAAAACAAAAAGGTAGGGGATTTCTTAAGCTCAGGTAAAGGTTAACCTGTCCCTAATATCCTGCCACCTCCATTTTTCTAAACACTAAGTTTGGTCACTTTGCTGTGCTCATTTGCTTCTTACCAGCACTGTAACATGGAGTTCCTTCAGGCAGCACACAATCCCTTTGTGATCTGATTTCTGTCTGTTCCCAATTAGCTGAGGTAGGGAAGCACACAGAGAACACATGAGAGGATCCTGTGGGCCAGAATACCCAGCGTCTCTGCACACCTCCCACTGGCCAGAACACAGTCTCGTAGCATCCTCAACTGAAAGGGAGGCTGGGAGGTATCACCTAGCTATTTGACCAGGAAGGAGGAAATGGATGTTAGTGGTCACAGCTAGCCAGCTTTGTTGCATGTGCTGTTCCCTCTCTCTTTAGAAGTGTCCCTCTGCTTCCTTCCTCGCCCTTCTCTGATTAGAGGGCGTCAGTGCACCCTTCAGGTCATCTAAGTGTGTCTTCCTTTAGGAAATCTTTCTTGACCACCAGTGTGGTCAGTACTCCTTGAACGCTTCTGTGGCACCCAAAATATTTTATAGCACTAACCATACTACTCACATTGTTCATTTTCTCATCAGTCCCCTACATGACACCTTGAGGTCCCTGACATTAGGAGCTGTGCCTTTTGTCTCTCCGTACTCAATGCCTAGTGCTGTTTGGCACTAGGTAGGTGATCAATAATGTCTGTCAAATAAATGAATGGCTCCTGGATGGCTTCTAAATGGCCAGGATCTCCAGATGTGCTCAAGAAGGATAATTTCAACCAAGAAGAAGACACAGAAGGTTCTATAGTCACCCTAATAGCTTTCGTTTGCCATCTGGGCCTGGGTCAGTTCTCACACTGGGACCCCAGGAAGAAGCTTAGTGTTGTGGATGTTAGAGAGATGCAAAGAGAGCTCAGGTGCCTTATTTTAAGCTCAGCCCACTAACCATCTTTACAGCTTGATTAGCCTTTAGAGAGAAAACAGAACTTTGGCCTCAACTTCCTGGCAGGTAAGGAAAGAGATTAGCAGATGCCCATTGTGTGAACCCGGCTAAGACTACAGCCAGCTCGGAAGCAAGGCAATGGGCTGGAATGGCTCCTATCCACATGGTATTTTGGTAAGTTAAGAAAAGTTACATAGTGACACACTCTGGTACAGCTTCTGTGATCCCCACATTGCTCTCAGCCAGTTTGAGTCAGGACCAAAGACAGTAAAATCTTATTAACACAGGAGAGAAAGACTGAGTCATTTCCATAATGACTGCCTCACAGCAGGAATCATTACCGAGCCTGAGAGTGGGAAAATGGCGCTCTCTTTTTATGTGGAATTATTGGCTGGAGCCTCGCCTTTATGACTTCTGAAGAAGGAATTAGGCCGGGCGCGGTGGCTCATGCCTGTAATCCCAGCACTTTGGGAGGCCGAGGCGGGTGGATCACGAGGTCAGGAGATCGAGATCACGGTGAAACCCCGTCTCTACTAAAAATACAAAAAATTAGCCGGGCGTGGTGGGGGGAGCCTGTAGTCCCAGCTACTCGGAGAGGCTGAGGCGGGAGAATGGCGTGAACCCGGGAGGCAGAGCTTGCAGTGAGCCGAGATCGCGCCACTGCACTCCAGCCTGGGCGACAGAGCGAGACTCCGTCTCAAAAAAAAAAAAAAGAAGAAGGAATTATACAGCTCATACATCCAAGAACAAATAAAACAGGGTTGCCGGCCGGGCTCAGTGGCTTACGCCTGTAATCCCAGCACTTGGGGAGGCCAAGGCGGGCAGATCACGAGGTCAGGAGATCGAGATCTGCTAACACGAGATCGGTTTCTGGCTAACACGAGAAACCCCGTCTCTGCTAAAAATACAAAAAAAATTAGCTGGGAGTGGTGGTGGGCGCCTGTAGTCCCAGCTACTCGGGAGGCTGAGGCAGGAGAATGGCATGAACCCGGGAGGCGGAGCTTGCAGTGAGCCGAGATCGTGCCATTGCAGTCCAGTCTGGGTGACAGAGCGAGACTCTGTCTCAAAAAAAAAAAAAGCAGGGATGCTACCTCATGGTGTGTAAGTAGTCAGACAGCAATGTGACCAGGACCTATGGCTTCAGGGGGGCAGAGCAGAGCGGGGTGATGTTGAGGAGGGCCTGCGAGGAGGAGTTGGGTGTCTGCAGTTCTTGGGCCTGCCGGGGTTCCCTTGCCACCTCCAGTACTTGTGTTTGAGGTTCATTAGTGCCAGGTGGGTCAGGAAAAGGAATAGAACATAAATTTCATAACTTTAAATGGTTGACTTGGGCTCTATAAGTGGTAAAGCCAATGAAATAAAGGTGAATCATGCCTTTTGAATCCTATGCCTTTATTGAGGTTCCAGTGCTTCTCTTCCTGGTTGGGCTGGTTCTTATCCAAACCTTTTGAGGGCCATGAAGGGTGTCTGAGGGCACAACAGGCCTCCTTTAGGGACACTATGGCCTCAGGACCTTAATTCCCAAATGCTTCTGTTCTCTTTAGCTGTCCTCACAAGAGGGGAAAACTACTGCGATCTCTCTTCTGTGGAGTTGTAGGTATGTGCCTGCATTAAGCAGAAACGTTGAGCTGCTCAGATGATGATGACGATGATCGCTAACGGTCATTGAAACTTACAACGTACTAGGCACTAAGTTAGGGTGTTTACATGCAAGATCTTGTTTAAATCTCATAATCACTCTATAAAATATGTGTACTACATCCACTCATCGTTTTAGGTGGAAAACATCCTGGTGGGGAAGATTCTGAGAAATTCAGCTCCAAAATAGAATCATACTAAGAAACCCACCTAGAAGTCCTGGCAAGGATGTGCTTCTGAATTCCATCATCATTAGTGGTCGTGCCCTAGGAACCAGAACAGGCTCTTTCTTCAAATTTCATTTCAAAGTTTATCACTTTTCACCACCTCCACTGTAACGACTTTAATCCACTTACCATCATCTCTCACCTCAGCTACAAATAATAGCAAATATTTTTGAGATATTCTTGGGTACCAGGCATTGTCCTACGCACTTTACATGTGTGTTACGCCTTAATCTTCATGGTAACACAACAAGGTAGGACTCATGATGGAGACCGCTGCATTGCACAACTCTGAGTGGCACTGTTCACACTGCACTCATCGGACTCCAGGGGGAGATTCTGGAGTTGTACAGTGTGGTAACCCTATTACAGCTCCATTTTATAGATGAGAGAAGTGAAGTGCAGGTGAGTTGTTTAACTTGTCCATGCTCATGCTGCTCATCAATGGCAGAGACATGCTTCAAACCCTGGCAGTCTGGCCCTGGAGCCTTCCCCACTGTGTTATACTGCCTCTCCATCCCTATACTAGCCCCCTGGTTGGGGCCTCTGCTCTTGCCCTTCTGTATTCTCCAGTGGCTAAAGTGATCCTTTTAAAGCACATAAACAATATAAGGACTTAAAAACCTTCCAAATAGCTTCCCATCAATCCTGGAATACAATCTGAACAAACTTCATAGCAAGCCCCATGAGGCACTATGTGATCTTCCCCTCACCCCATGCCTCCAGGCTCCTGTGTGACAACCTTCTCCCAGCTCACTATCTTTTTGTTTTCCTGAGATCATACCCTCCTGATCTTTTTGTTTTCCTGAGACCATACTCTCCAGATCTTTTTGTTTTCCTGAGACCATGCCAAGCTTGTGCTCACCTCAGGGCCTTTGCACATGCTGTTTCCTCTGCCCCTGCCTCATCTTCTGCCTGGATCCTCTCATGGGCCTCCTCCTCACCTCATTCAGGACTCTGTCCAAATGCCACCGTCTCCAGAGAGGCTTTCTTGATGTTTACATGTAAAATAGCCTCCAACTCACTCCCACCATTCTCCATCCCTTTAGCCTTCTTTGTCTTTCTTTGTAGCACTTAAGAGTACTTAAGGTTATACTATGGATTGATTAATGTATTGGTGTATTAACCCTTGGATATAAACAGGGACTTTTTCATCCTCAACACTGAGTCTCCAGGGCTGGATGACAGCCTGGTACAAGTTGGAGATAAATACTGGTTGAGTAAGCGAATAAGCAAAGCTCCTAGAGAGCAGGGCCACCTCTGCGCCCGTCCAAGGGACACAGTCAGTTCTCAGTAAGCACCAAGAAAGCAGGCGAGGATGGGGAAAGGAGAAGGAAGGCAGGGAGAAGAAGAAAAGCATTATTCAGATTTCAACTTGACAATACTTATTTAGTGTTTCTTTGGTGCTAAACACAGTGACACATATCTCATTTAATTCTCACATCTTGTGAAGTAGGTAATTTTAGCAAGAAAGGGAAAATACAAGGATGGCAGGCAGAAATGTGTTTGCATTAATTCCTTGACGCAGTCTTCGCTTATGACAGAAAAAAGGCTATCATTAAAGATACGGACTTTGAATTGCTTATCTTTATGCAACTGAGCCACAAGAATTTTGTGTTTATTTTTTATGACTCAAAAGCATTAATCTTACAGGCTATATAATTTGTATTTACTTTTGTTATATCTTCAAGGTAAAGGATTCGTTCTACCGTCCACTGCTCCCTCAATCCAGCTTTTAAAGATCCCCCATGTAGTGATTCAGTTCATGGAACACCTGTGAGTTCTCTCTACAAATTGTTGGGTCAGTTTTTCTGCGGAAGGAGTCTGAGTTTTTCTAAGAATGTGTCCAAACTAAAATACCATTTTATAATAGCATTAAAACAGCATTTTAATCACTTGATCATTTTAATCACAATGCTTGCAAGACTCAAAATCTTCATAGTGTCCTCATCGGAAATTTTGGGGGCCCCTAAAAAAATTTTTTTTGAAGTTGTCTCTCCTTATTAAAAGAACGTAACTCTTCAGTGGGTCAGGCTCCTCCTCATCTAACAAGGCATAAGCTGGTTGTTCTGTGGTTAAACCTGAATTTACACAATAAGGATGTGGCTACTACCACAGGGTTGTGCAAAACGGGAATCTTACGAAGTCTCGGCTTTGGGCAGGGTCCCAGTTTATGTGACAAACCCCAATCCAACGGCTCCCTACAGCACTGGGCCGGCTGGCCAACCTGACTGGTCCCTCCAGACCTCCCTCTGCGTACCAGCAGGACCTCATAAATTCAGGTTGGGGTTAGAATTAGGATTAGCGGTCACCCTCTTGTAGCTCAGACCCACCCGGTGCTGAAGCAGCTCCACGGGCTGCTTTCCCGAGGTGTTGAGGCTCTTAAAGGGCTAGTAATACTCAAATAATAACATGCCCCTAGCCAGAGACATTTAACCCCTGAAAAATGTCAAGGATAATGGAAATGATAAACCCGTGTCACTTCTGAGAGATATTTTGGGGGCTCATTTCTTTCTTTGTGTCCTGATGAAAGGAAAGGCAATTTGCATATTCTGCTGAACCTTGATTCTCAACACCACAGTGTCCTGGGCACTAAGTTTCATAATAGGAAATTTAGGGGAGACCCTTGCCCCTTTGAGCCTTCCTGCTGCATCTGTCACAGTTATCCCTTCACACAAACAGCCCCTCTCCATGTTATTTAAAACTTAGAAGTGCTCTCAACAACTCACTCCTGATCAACTATATGCCTAAGGTGAAGTTGGGCATGAGCAGGTATTCTGTAGTGAAATGAACTACCATTTGTATAACACGTTGGATTTATGATACAGCTTCATCCTCAGCCCTGGGCTGGGTATTATTACGACCATTTTTGTTAGTGGGCAAACCCAGGTATAGAGGGGCTGATAACTTGTCCAAGATCATACAAGGAGAAGAGAAAGAAATGGAACTTGAATTCTGATCTTTGGACTTCACATTACAAGCAAAGAAGGCTAATCAAAGCAAGCCTAAGCAAACCCAACTCTCACGCAGATGGAGACCCTCTAATGCCAACACCAGACAGAAATACCACATTCTTGCCCAGGAAAATATACTGAGGGAACTTATGGCTGACAGAATTATAGGATGATGACAAATGGGTCCTCTGAGGACAGGGGTAAACACCGGACAAGTTTTGGTAGCCTCAGAGGGCAGTGCAGAGGAAAGATCTGATAACTGGCTTTCATAAAAATGCTCTTAAATCAGCAGGGCAAATGGGATCTGATACTGCATTCTTGTTTCACAAGACAGTGGGTTAGCTGGAGATTTGGGAAGCTCTTACATCAAAAAATGATTAACACAAACATTAAGACCCTCAAGAGATATGATTTAAATACTGGAATATTTTATTTCTCTGACATGCCTCATCCCCTAATGATCCCTGACAAATGGGATGCTACTATATAGATCTGCTAATCTCTCAAATCTAAGTTTCAGCACAATGTTCAAAGTTGCAGCTTTAAACAATGAAAAAAATTTACAGTTAAACTTCTCACAACCCTATATTGTTTCAGTCTGAGAAAATGAAAATAAAGTCTTCTTTTACCCAGTGAGCCTCTAAAATTCCCAAATCATTGGTAACAGATGAAATAACTGACATAACTTGCTGCTTTCGTGTCCATAAAACATCATTTTATTTTTTTCAGTCTCCCATGTACCAGGTTTTCAGTGAGTACCAAAAACCTAAACATATTTTCCAGAGTAAAATGTAGCATATTCCCAATTCTTAAGGCTCCTCAGAGGATTAAATGCTATTTAATGGACAGGAGAACTTGTTCCGATAAGTTTCTCAGATACTGGAACAGTGTAGGTGGAAATGGCAGAGAACAGGAGGGATGCAGTTGTCCGCCACCCAGGGTCACCCTCTCAACCTCCTCATTTCCTCCAGGAGAGGAGGCTGGCTTTCCAGGCGCCCTGGGCTTTGGCAGAGGAAGCTCTTGTCCCTCCCTGCTCAGTGCCCTGCTCAGCTGCCATTCAGATGAGGCTGCCCTGCTCCTGGGGAGTCAGGTTAAGTCTAACCCACAGAGAGAGAAGCTATATCTGAACAAGTCTCTAGAGCCTCCTCCCCAGTGACCTTGGCTAGTGACAACCTATTCAGATGGGAACAGAACTATGCTCATTCCACACTTTGAGCTTTTCCCATGGAAATTTGTCATCCTCTAACTATAGAATGTCTGTAAATTGAAAACAGAAAATGCCGATAATAAGCCCTCTCTATTGTGACTTGTATTGGTGTTTGGCCCTCTTAGAGAATGTCTACTACTTTATATTAAAACAAATATAGATATAGATTAGATATAGATATAGATATAGATATATGACAGAAAGGGAAGCCTATTATGTCACCCCCTTTCAAAATTTTTTGATGACTTTCTCCTTTCTACATAATAAAGCCTGGGGTTCTTATTCTAGCATGTAAAGACTGCTGCGAGCTACTTCAAACTACTTTCCCAGTTTTTTCTCTCATCTCATTCCACCCCATCTCCAAGCCCATGTCCATTCTAAAGACATGTACATACACACTACACACACACACCACACAACCTCCACAAACTCCAATGGTTCTACGTTAATTACTTTTTCTCAGGCCCTTTCTGCTCTTCTTTTCTTTCTTTGGGGTGCCCTTTGACCATTTCCCCAAGTTACTCTAATCACTATTCCAGCTGCTCCTCCAAGCCAAGCTCAAATGCCTTCTGTTTCCTGAATGTTTCCCCAACCCCCTACGCTGATTGCCCACCTCACTTTCCCTTTTCCAGGGACTTGCCTTAGAGTTATCTGTGTACACATCCATGATCCTGAAAGGTAGGACCCTGTCCACTCAAGTCTGTATTGCCTCGGGCCTATCTGGGGTCTTGCATAAAGTGGATGCTCACTAAATGTTAGCTGAACCACAAATCCACCATTCTCAAAGAGAAACTGAGGTCAGGGACCTGGAAAGAAATAAAAATGGCTCTACTTTTTACTCCTCCTGATGATTTCAACACTGACTTTGAAATTTTTCCTCTCTGCTCTGGCTTGCAGGCTGCGACAGGCTTCAGTAGCAATGACCACACTGGCTAAAGCCAGGTGGCAGTGAAGACTCAGGCAGTTAGCCGAGTCCTCCAGGCTCCTGGCAAAGTAACTGGAATTGCGGGAGAGCCGGCCGGGAACCCTAGAGCCACCTCCCAAATTTGAGGGTGGACATTATGCTAAGCTCCCACCCTTCCGGCCCACCACCCTGTCCTTACTGCTTCCCTCTGGGGTACGCAGTGTCTTCTGCAGACAGGGCACAACTGAGAAACTCTGGGCACGCTATTTCACACCAAAAGCAGAAATTGCTGGTTGTTTGGTCCCAAAGCCATTCTTTACTTCCTTGGTATCAGAAGCCCTGATTTTTAGTGGGGTAAATGGCCTCCCACAATAAACACTACATTTCCCAACCTCCCTTGCAACTAGGTCTAGCCATGTGACTAAGTTTTAGCTGATGAGTTACAAGTGAAAGCAACGTATGCGACTTTCAGGAAGTATTCTTGAAAAAAGCGAGTGCACTCTTTTTCGCTCCTTCTTGTTGCCTGCTGGCTGGAACATGGAGGGGATTGCGGGAATTGGACCATAAAGTAGAAGCTAAAGGTCGGGCATGGTGGCTCACACTTGTAATCCCAGCATTTTGGGAGGCTGAGGCTGGCAGATCACGAGGTCAGGAGATCAAGACCATCCTAGCCAACATGGTGATATCCCGTCTCTACTAAAAATACAAAAAAATTAACTAGGCGTCGTGGTGTGCGCCTGTAGTACTAGCTACTCGGAAGGCTGAGGCAGGAGAATCGCTTGAATCCGAGAGGCGGAGGTTGTGGTGAGCCAAGATCGTGCCACTGCACTCCAGCCTGGCGACAGAGCACAACCCTGTCTCGAAAAAAAAAAAAAAAAAGGTAGACGCTAAAGCTGAGAGTGACAAGACAAAAAGGGCTTGGGTCCTTCCACTACATAAAATTGTATAAGCTCTGAATTGTCTACTGACAAACTTCTTTCATATGAAAGAGAAATATAGTTCTATCCTATTTTAGTCATTATTACTTTAGGTTTTTCTGCCATAGGCATCCAAACCTAAACCAAAAGGAAACATTTCTGAGCTCTGATTTCTTTGTATGAAATTTCCAATGTCACAGAGTTACTCCAAACGTTAAATGAAAAATCTCTTTTGAAGTGCTCTTTAAAAAGACTCCTAAAATTATAGCTTGACACACAGGCGTGGTGGCTCAAGCCTGTAATTCCAGCACTTTGGGAGGCCAAAGCGAGTGAATCACTTGAGCCTAGGAGTTTGACACCAGCTTGGGCAACATGGAAAAACTCTACAAAAAATACAATAATTAGCCAGGCATAGTGGCCCACACCTGTGGTTCCAGCTTCTCAGGATGCTGAGGTGGGAGGATCACCTGAGCCTGGGAATTTGAGGCTGCAGTGAGCCAAGACTGCCACTGTACTCCAGCCTGGGTGACAGAGTGAGATCTTGTCTCAATAAAAAATAAAAGTAAAAATAAATAAATAAAAGACTCGTAAAGTTACAGCTTGACACCTGGGATGTGATTAGTAAATACCTTTTTTTCTAACTCTTTTCTTCTCCAGCTCAGGCTTGAGAGATTTTGCTGTGACTTTTCCCTGGGGGCTTTAACATGCATGTTCTCTCCAAAATTCTCTCCTGGTTGACTCTAAGACACAGCATCTGGTGGAGCTGAAATAGCAACAGCTGTTACTCATGGAGCGCTTGCCACACGCTGCACCATATGGTCACTTTACACGGAAGATCTTACCTCATTACTATGACTGTGCAATGTGAGGTGAGCAACACGCTCATTTTGCTGAGGCAGAACCTGAGATTCCAGGGAGTGAAATACTTGCCCGAGGTTACACAGCTTATCAGCAGCGGTGCTGGGATTCAAATCTAGCTCTGGCCAGCCCTGGAATCCATGCCCTTGACCACATTGCTGCCTCTGCTGAAGGGCAGAAGACTTGGGGAAGCAGGAAGATTTCCCTGCTGCTCACCCCGCTTCCACCTCTGCAATCACCCAAACTGACATCAGGACCCTCTTCCAGCCCCTCCTTCTCCCCCTTTCTCCACAGAGGGCAGAGGTGTGTTCATGAATCTGCTCTCTTCAGGCCCTTAAATTTTGTAAGAAGTGTTGCAGAAAAATGCTTTCACCCATGGCTGAGTCTGAGACTCTGTCCTCTTTCTAGTGATTTTGATGCCCCTGCGTAAACATACCTGCGAGATGTGTGGTTTTCGTTTTAAATAATTTGAAATTATTGGAATGTAACAATCAGCATTTGGAAAGGTTTACGTAACAGGATATTACATTGAAGCTTTGAGGAGGCACAAAACACAGTATGTTTGTAATCCCAGACTAAGAAGTCAAATCTCCATGTTGGCTTCAAAGGAAAATTCAGAAAACCTGCTCCATAACTGTTAAATCTTCTCACCACTTAGAGAATAAAAAAGGGCCAAGAGGGCCTGGTGTGGTGGCTCACACCTGTAATCCCAGCAATTTGGGTGGCCAGGGTGGGTGGATCACATGCGGTCAGGAGCTCGAGACCAGCCTGGCCAACATGGCAAAGTCCTATCTCTACTAAAAACACAAAAATTAGCTGGGCATGGTCATGCATGCCAGTAATCCCAGCTACTTGGGAGGCTGAGGCACAAAAATCACTTGAACCCAGGAGGCAGAGGTTGTAGTGAGTTGAGATTATACCACAGCACTCCAGCCTGCATGATGAAGTGAGACTCTGTCTCAAAAAAAAATTGCCAAGAGGGTGGCAAGGAGAGAGGATTCTATGAGGAGGATTTATCAGGAGAATGCTGTGCTATGGGCCCATCCCCTCTATTCCCTGAGGCAAGGAAGATTGTCTGCTTCCTTGGCCCCCAAAGAGCTTCATATATGACCACTATAATTGGGGAGAAAGGCCTGACTCCCACCTAGGATCCCACAGGCTGAGAGCTGGACCGACCTGCTGCTCTGGAAGCTGGGTCAGCAGATTGCTGTCTTGGCAGGGCCGGCCAGCACCCCTGGTTTGTTGGGGCAAGGGCTGTGCAGTGTTGTAACGATGGACTATAAGGAAAGATACCCTGGCTTGGGTCATCAAGAATGTTGTCCTAAGGGCCTCCTGCAGTGGCTGAGAGATCCCCATAGCAAGAAGTTGGAGGTAAATGCTTGGGACTGAAGAAGGAGTGCCAGCAACCCTTCAAAACAGAGATGCCCTGACTTGGGTCCAACAGCACTGCCGAAGGCACTACCTGGTGGGGAACCTGATAATTGCCCATGAAAGTGCCCCAAGAGATGGAGGACAAGAGGCACTAAAAGGTGAGGCCAGCTAATGACAATCCCCGCTGAAGTGAGACTTTTCCCCTCTTCCCTCCCCATGGGCCAGCCCCACTTGGGAGAAGCCAATCAGACCACCACCCAGTCCTCCACAGCCAGCTCCCAGCCCTCTGCAGGCCCTCCGCAGGGTTTGACATCTTCTCGGGATCCGAGTTTTGATTGCTCTCTTAGACTGGACTTTCTAATTGCTGAATTAAGTCAGTATTTGCTGCTTAAAAACACCCTGGAATTGTCCCTTACCTAAGAGTAAGCACAACATCTTGGAACCTGCTTGGAGTTCTCGTCCAGCAGCAAGGAGAGATCACCAACAGTAAACACAACATTAAGGAACATGAAGGCACGGTGGAAGACTGCAAATAAAGACACGTGTTGATGACTTTAGGACTCCCTTGTGCAACATGCCGGCAACTCTTGTTTATATGTGGATTCTTGCACAAACACAGCTGCATGGCAGTAAATCAGGAGGACCTCCAGTGTCACATCAGGGGGAGCCACTTTGAGTTTGAGATGACAGGAGGAATGTGCCTGCCTGAGTCAGGAGAGGAGGTCTGTCCTCTGCGAAGGGAGAGGACCCTCTTTTGTCCATTTTTCCTTTGGGCCAAGTTTGTTCCAAGCCACAAGGAGGTCCGGCAAGGAGCCTCTGTGGCTGATGGTGGCTACACCCAGGCTCCTTCAGAAGCAGACCTGAGGCTGGGCACGGTAGCTCACACCTGTAATCCCAGCACTTTGGGAGGCAGAGGTGGGTGGATCACTTGAGATCAGTAGTTTGAGACTAGCCTGGCCAACATCGTGAAACCCCATCTCTACCCAAAATATAAAAAATTAGCCAGGCATGGTGGCACTCACCTGTAATCCCAGCTACTTGGAAGCTGAGGCAGGAGAATCGCTTGAACCCGGAAGGCAGAGGTTGCAGTGAGCCAAGGTCACACCACTGCACTCCAGCCTGGGTGACACAGCGAAACTCTGTCTCAAAAAAAAAAAAAAAGGCCGGGCGCGGTGGTTTGGAGGCCGGGGGGGGATTAGAGGTCAGCCCGGCGATCCTGATAACACAGGATTCACCACCTCTCTAAAATACAAAAAGCAGACCTGGGCCAATAATCCTAAAGTCACTGACATAACAGTCCTGAGAGCATTTGAGGTTATGACCTGGGAACTTCAAAGTGTTCGCCGAGGTCCCTCCTGTAGCGCTTACCAGAGTTTCCCCTCTTGGAGGACTGCATATTCCATCTTTCTCTGTCGGGGATAAATCCACCCTTTCCTTGGAGAGAGGAATCCTATGCCTCTGAATTGCATTCAGGGAAAGGTCATAAAAGGAATCACTGTTCTTCCCAAATGCCTTGGCTTGTAGCTGTCTCGTTGTCTCTGTTCTACATGAAACGCTTCCATCTGGGCTGCCACTATGACGGCCACCACCAGGTAGCCCCTGGGGCTCATTTGGACAGGGCATCTGGACAGGTGCGAGCAACACATTTATCTCACCTGAAACAGAGTATCTTCTAAATGTTAGGTTAAAATAAAACAGAAATAAACTGGGAGAAAACAATCTACCCACAGAAGGAGGTGCAGAGCACAGGGCTGCTATTCGGGAATCACCAGCCTCTGGCCATACAGTGACTGCACTGCAGACACAGCTCCTGGACCTGGCTCCTCACCGTATTTCAATAATCCTGAAGGACCACACCCCAAGCCTAGTTTTTAGTCCAGCAGGACAGAGTTTGGGAAAGGAGGAAGGAGTCCACGCCCCTCCCAGTTTCGATAATAGAGTTGCTTGCATACTATTCTGGGAAGGCAGTATTTTTAAAGTGGAAAAAAGACTCTAACTGGATGTCCATCCACAAGTATCAGTCTTTCAGTCTCTCTCATCATTTTAAGTGACTATGTTTATTCATTCAATAGACATCTACCAAGCACCTGCTGGCCAGGCTGGGTTAGGCACTGTAGGTCTGGAAATAAATAAGGTACAGCTTTTGCCTCTAAGGCAGTGGTCCCCAACCGTTTTTGGCACCAGGAACTGGTTTTGTGAAAGACAATTTTCCAAATTTTTTCACGGATAGCAAGGTGGGATGGGGGGATGTTTCAGAATGGAAACTGTTCCACCTCAGATCATCACGCGTGAGTTAGATTCTCACAAGGAGTGCACAACCCAGATCTCTCGCATGCGCAGTTCACGGTAGGGTTCGCTCCTGTGAGAATCTACTGCCGCTGTTGATTTGACAGGAGGCGGAGCTCAGGTGGCAATGCTTGCTGTCTTGCCCGCCACTCGCCCCCCGCTGTGTGTCCCAGTTCCTAACAGGCCACGGACCGGACCCCTGCACTAAGTTGCTCGGAATCTAATGGGCCAGACGGTTGTGTACAGAGAAGGTCTGAAGGAGGATGTAGCACATTGGGCTCCCCAGGAAACTGTCTCTGAGACAGAGTTGGGCATCCAGCCTGCCCTTGGGTTCAACACCTGTGGAAGGAATAAGGAGGAAGCAGGGTGGGCAGAAATGCTAAGCTGTGATACAGGCTTGATGAAGGCAACCCCACAGGGAGCTCTGTCCCTTCAGACTTGTGCTGGGTTAGATAGAGATAGCCTTCACATGCTACACTGATTCATCACTGGATGTGGGCCACCAGACAGGGGCCTGACGTGGGCAGCTGTGGGCATCCTTGAGGAGCTGACAGCCAAAGGTCATCTACCAACAGCACTTCTAGCAATGGGGGCAACAAGTTCTGCATTGAAGGAGGATTCGGGCAGTGCAGTGCAGGGCCCACCTGCCAGGCGAAGTGCCCTAGAGGAGGAGGAGGAGCAATCAGCTGCTGGGAAGACTCATGAAGGCTGTACTGGGAAGCATCTTAGAGGATGAGAAGAGCTTTCCAGGCAGGAAAAGGCGGAAGTAAATTTGAGCTAAGGTGCATATGGACTACTGTCGCCTGGTGGGCGAAGAATGGCATCCTGAGGGGCAAGTAAAAGAACACAATTCATTCCTCACCCCACCATACATTGGCTGCACTCCAGACACAGCAGTGTCCACCATGAAGACTTGACTCCATCCCCTTTTCTGAAGCCAGGAAGCCTCGGCGTGTTCCCGAAATACTCGATGAGCATAACAGTGTGGATAAACATTTAGTAAGCTGCTGTGGCCAGAAAGAAATCCAGCCATGATCAGCTAGTGAGCAACTCAACAGGATTTTTAAATTGGCAAATATTTAGTTGATAATAAACACCAGCACCTGCCTGGCTGGCTCCCTCACTTCCTTCCCAGAAGTCTGGAGGCTGCAGTGCGTGCGGAGGAAAGGGCAAGTGCTTTAAATTAGACAGAGCCAGAACCCAGGCCTGACTCAGCTGCTCATTTTCTGTGTGATCTTGGCCCAGTCACTTCACCTGTCTTCAAACTTTAGTCTCTCAAACGTAAAACAGCTAACACTTCCCAGGGTGCTTGTGAGACTCAAATGAAATAGCATATATACAACTCCACTGTATGTACTGGGTCCCTGCTACCAATTTGCTGCCTTGGACAACTCACTAGAACTGCAGGAAGTGACTTCAACCTGCTTTAAGGCCACTGTTGCTCTCTGTCACTCTGTCTTGAAATATACTATTACCGTTAGTGTAAGCCCGAGGACACTTTTGTGTATTCATAGTCTTTCCGGACAAAGCCATGAGCCAGTAATGAGTGGAGACTGGGAAATAAGTGGCCTCATTCTTTCTCTTCTTGCTAGCTCTAGACTGGCGTTAGAGATGGTTGCTTAGCGACAGTATTCATTCATCTGAGTGATGGACAGGCCCAAGACTGCCCCTTCCCATCAGGGAGGAAATGCTACCATGCCCATCAGAACTCTTGTTTCTGAAGAGTATTTGGGTGGTTTTTCCTGAAGGGGGTTTTATTCTAAAAGAGGTAAATGGGAGCCCTGTCTCAGATGCTGATTGTTGCCGAGATGAAAGAAGAGGTACGAGATGTGGGGCTGAGGGCGGGGTGGATGGGAGCCACAATCTGGGGTTCCTGCCCGCTCTTTTCATGAAGCTGATTATTTCAGAACAGAGGCAGGATGACCAAAGAGGGCCTGCACAAATGGGCCTCTGTTTTATGCTTGGCAGGGAGAGCTGTGACCTCTTTTCTCCTTTAAAGTCTTTCTAAGTCCCAGCCATTGTGCTGACACCATCATGGGAACTAGGAGCCTGAGCCTCTCAGAACTGAAGGTGAAAGAGGTGAGTCAGAGCACCCTAAATTACAGTGGCATCGCAGTGCCCTGGGAGGTCGGAATTTCTGGACTGTTCCCAGTGAGCTGACCGCTCTGGCCTCCCAAAGATGTATGGGCTCCCGCACTCTCTGGGGGGCACACTGCTTATTTCTTCAGCCTGCAGCCTAGATTCCAATTGCTTTTGCAGGTGGAAAGCACCGAGCAGTGAGGCCCTGATGGTCCGATTTTCCACTCAAAGATGGAAAGGCATGAGCTATGGTATTTTAAGAAAATATTATTTCCTCACTAAGCAGCTTCACATGCTTTTCAAGGTGGAAAACAATGAAAGAAGCAGAGCTAGTCACAGGAGTCTGCTCCTTTCAAATTCATCTCACAGCACAGGTTTCCAGTAAGAGGAGAACTCTTTTTAAGATTGACGGACAGAAGAAATCAACTTTCCATGAACTCATTAAAAAACAACAACAACAACCATAAGTTGTTCAGACTGGGTGTGGGTGGCTCACGCCTGTAATCCCAGCACTTGGTGAGGCCAAGGCGGGTGAATTGCTTGAGCCCAGGGGTTCAAGACCAGCCCGGCCAACATGGCGAAACCCATCTCTACAAAAAATTCAAAGCTTAGCCAGGTTTGGTGGCACATGCCTGAAGTCCCAGCTACTTGGGAGGCTGAGACAGGAAGATTGTTTGAGCCTGGGAGGCAGAGATTGCAGCAAACCAAGATAGCATCACTGCACTCCAGCCTGGGCAACAGAATGAAAAGCATTCAATTGTGCAGTGAAATCCTGCTTTGAAGATAGATGGAAAGAGCACTGGGAGATGCTCCGGTGGTGGTCCTGGCCATAACAGTGCTGCCCTCCAGCAAGCCTGGGTCGGGCACCTCTGTCTCCTCCCATACAGGAACAGAATTTACACTCAGCCCTGGTAGCCAGTCTATCGGTCAGTACCAGGTGAGGTGAAACTCTCCTAAAGTCACAGCTGCTGCGTAAGCTCCCCCCCTTTTTTTTTTTTTTTTTTTGTTAAATGACCAATGGCTGGCTATGAAAAAATCAAAGAATAATTTGTAGCGGTGTTGAGACTTTTCTAGTTTCCTTCTCCTACTAGCCAGAAATCTAAAATGCCTTCTTGAGGAATTCCCCTTCACTCCATTCTTATAAATGCCACGGAGAAACAGTATCAGGGAGAAATAAGATCGCTGCCAGGTGTCAATGACCTCGACAGCCAACAGCAAGGAAGGAAAGCCCTCTTCTACAAACTGTGGGCCAGAATTGGAAATGAAGAGAGTGAGTCATTACTTCAGTCTGGTAATTTAGAGACCTGAGGCCTGCTATGTTTGTAGTATTATTGATCTGTTAGGGAGCCCCATTAGCATGGGCAATCCACAACTCCAGTCATCTGAGATTCTCCTCGCCATGGGCTTGAATCACTCCCTGGAAGGAAGGGAAAATCACATGCATCTAACTGTTCTGGTTTTGCTCTTTTGGGTGCAACAAACAGATCACAGTGACTCAAAAAGTATGGAGGTTTATTATGAGGAGTGCACAGAAACCCAGGAAAAGAAACTAAAATTCAGAAAACATTCTCAGCTCTTCTTTTTCTGCCCTTCTACCTTTTGCTGTGTTCTTTCCCTCTGCTCAGCCTTATTTGTGCATCTTCGCTGATGCTTACTTAGGGTTTTACTTCCCTGTAACTTTCAGTGCCAGGAACATGGACCTGGCATGGTCCCAGCTTTATCTGTTTCTGAATGTCCCCTCTTTTGAACTGGTTCCTAGTAATTTGTCCTCTTGATATTTTTAGCTGCATTCCTAGACAAGGTTATCATTTTGAACTAGGTCATGTCATAAGTTGCTGGACGGCCTATCTATCACCCTAAGTCAACAGCACATCCCAGGTCATTTCTTGTGGCTGGAGGAGGGCCCTGGGAAGAGAGGGAGGGTGGAAAAGAGGATCCCGTGTAGCAGATATGCTGAAAGGTGGATCCTTCAGCAGAAGTGCCTGAGGTATGGTGTTCAGTGTAGGGTCACCCCTTGGCTCTGGCTGACCAAGACAGCCCCAGTGTTTGGCAATCTCTATTGGAGAGGCAGATATACTGAAAAACTGTTTTATTAATATTTTCCATGAAATCTGTTTCATGTTCAAGGTGACAGACATAAATGAACTGTGAAGTACTTTCAATACTCAGTGAATTTCAGGTTTTTGTGAAGGACCAGATCTAAGCAAGGTGCTGGGTATATGAAATCACACAAAAATTAATAGGCTTAGCAGGGTGTTTAGCTTTTGACCCAAAAGTCCCGGTCCTACAGGACGGAACTCTTTATCTCTGCTTTAAATACAAGGAAATTCAGAGTACTAAGAAGACTTCTGGGTCAGGATCCAGGGAGAGGGACTGTAGCCTTGTCAAAGCCAAGGGTCTGACTATAGGAGAGCTTTTCCCTGTCTCCAGCACGCTGCTGTGCTGGAGAGCTGTGGGCCGGCTGAGCTCTGGGCTTGAGGCCCCTCCACCTCACCACTCTTCCCACTCACACAGGCCATGCACCTTCCTCAGATTATTTCATCTGTTCCTGACAAAAGGGAGGTTTGACTATGATAGATTGTTCTAGCAGAAAAATCACATTTGGAGACTTTAAGTCTCAGCCTCCTTGTAACAGTTACGCCCTCAACCTCAGCCCGACCCAGGAAAGAGGATCTTTGTGCTTCCTAGGAGAAGAGAAAGATCTTTGTAATAGCCCATCATTGATGGGGGACTGAGAGTTCCAGAAACTGCAGTGACCATTCTGCATGGGATGAAAGCAGTGGTGTCAGGTTCAAGCTTGCTTGAGAGAGGAAAGTGATTCTTTGCTGGGGGAAAACTAATTAACTAGTTGCCTTGAAAAGTCAACTTGTTTGAAACTGAAGGGCCTTCCATTTAGGGATAGTTCCTACCTATTTTATTATTCTTTGTTACTGTTCTGTTTTTTTGTTGTTGTTGTTGTTGTTGTTTTTTGAGAAAGAGTCTCGCTCTGTCGCCCAGGGTGGAGTGCAGTGGTGTGATCTCGGCTCACTGCAAGCTCCGCCTCCTGGGTTCAAGCAATTATCCCACCTCAGCCTCCCAAGTAGCTGTGATTACAGGCACCAGCCACCACGCCCAACTAATTTTTGTATTTTTAGTAGAGACAGGGTTCACCAGGTTGGCCAGGCTGGTCGTGAACTCCTGACCCCTCAGGTGATCCGTCCACCTTGGCCTCCCAAAGTGCTGGGATTACAGACGTGAGCCACCATGCCTGGCCTCTTTGTTACTTTTTAATGTTTTAAATAATCAGTGACAACTTTTAAATGCAGTGTTTAAAAAATAATAGTCAGGGCCTGGCACAGTGACTCAAGCCTGTTATCCCAGCAGTTTGGGAGGTTTATGCAGGAGGATCACTTGAGGCCAGGAGTTCGAGACCAGCTTGGCAAGATAGTGAGACCCCATCTCTACAAAATAAAATTAAATTAAAAAATAATTATCCCAGTGTAATGGCACATGCCTGTAGTCTTAGTTGCTCCAGAGGCTGAGGCAGGAGGCTTGCTTGAGCCCAAGAGTTCAAGGCTGCAGTGAGCTATGATCGCACTACATTTGACATTTCTTTTCAGGACCCAAGCATTTTAAAATTGTCTTAAGATATTCCCTCTGATGAGCTTAAGATACTTGCAGATTTCCATATCATTACTGGCATAAAATACCTTTTTAAAAACCAAATTTGGTTCTTCTATTAAACAAATATAAAGGTGAATTAATTAATTTAACTGCTCTCCTTTCTTGTTTATTAATTATATCTGGGAAAACTCTAAAATCAACCAATCAATATAAAAATAAAGAACAAATAGAACACTTTGAAAACTGCTAGCATTTCTGAGCTTATCTTGTTATCTATCCAAGCACTATCCCATAGTCAGTAAGTCATATTTTACAGCTTGGACAGACTTTCCAAAATAATTACTGGATATAGCTATTTTATGGGTACTTTTCGTGTCTTTGTGATATGTGATGTGATAGTGTTTATATAATTAACAATATCTTATATTTTCAAGGGAACCTTGGAAGTCTGTAACTCTAAATGAGTCTATCACTCTAAATAAATACGTGCTCAGATATGACCCGGCTCAGTCTAAGACACAAAACAGCAACTTGACGGAGGAAAAATGAAGAGAGTTTGCAGTTAATGGGTTAAATTTTTGTTGTTGCAATATTAAGTGTGGTTTTCTTATAATATTTCTAAATGAAAAATCATATGTATTTGTTACCACATATGATGATTACTTTGTTAAAAGCAAAAGTAGTCATGTGGTATATTAAATGTTAATTGCTGTTTTCATATGTTTAAATCATGCCAAACAAATCATGTCTGTGCCATCCAGGGTTTATTGTTAATCTTTCAGTGAGTACTTGGATTGGGATAAAAGACTTACACTGTGTACTTTTTATTAATGAATAAATCGAAAACATTAGTAACACTCAGGAAAAAATGTCTTTTTGTAATCTGTGTTCCATCAACCTTGCATCTGAGCTCTTCCAGTTGCCCTCTATCATCAGGTGACTGTAAGAAATCACTAAATAAAATACAGAAAACCCATGCCAGCTGGTAATCACCACTGCAATCTTGCCATAAAATAACATGTATTTTCCCGAAATCTTTGCAAACAAAAGGAATAATTTAGCTGACAGCTCAAATGACCCCAACAAGAACGCCCTGAGAAGTCCATAACATGTTAGACAACAGTGTACAAAATCCCTGATAGAGAAATCTGGAAATCGTTATGCCACCCAAAGTCATAAATGCTTGATTGTGTTTCCTAGGGATGCCATCATGGAACATTTTGAAAAGTCTTAAAGGATTTTCTTCCAAGGTAAATTAGAAAATACAGAAAGGGCCAAAAGATAAGTGAGGGATAGCAGACTGAAATCAGAAAAGGTTTTGGCCAATGGCTTGAGGGTCACTCGCTTTCGTAAATCATTTTTTAAAAAGATTTTTTTAATGAAGTGAAACATACAGAAAGGATATGTATGATTAGTGTACAATCTAAGGAATTTTTGCAAAGAACACAACCGTGTAACCGGCCCTTAGAACAAAAAACAATGTCACAAACACCCCAGAAGACACACTGATACCTCCTCCCACAAAGGACAATCCCTAGCCCAGTTAGTTTTCCTGTTTCTATATTTCGTATAAAATAAATCACATAGTGTGCACTCTTTTGTGCCTGGCTTCTTCCACTCAACATTCTGCTTATGAGAGTCACTGGTATTGTTGCATTCGTAGCAGGCTGTTCATTCTAATTGCTATAATGTATTCCACTGTGGTGATTATGCCCCAAACTTACCCATTCTATTAGGCATTTGGTCCAAGTACAGAGAACCAAAATTTATTGTCTGGATTTGGAAGTTTTTAAAAAATAATGACAGGCCGGGCGCGGTGGCTCACGCTTGTAATCCCAGCACTTTGGGAGGCCGAGGCGGGCGGATCACGAGGTCAGGAGATCGAGACCACGGTGAAACCCCGTCTCTATTAAAAATACAAAAAATTAGCCGGGCGTGGTGGCGGGCGCCTGTAGTCCCAGCTACTCGGAGAGGCTGAGGCAGGAGAATGGCGTGAACCCGGGAGGCGGAGCTTGCAGTGAGCCGAGATTGTGCCACTGCACTCCAGCCTGGGCGACAGAGCAAGACTCCGTCTCAAAAAAAAAAAAAAAATAATAATAATAATAATGACATATTTGAAAGAGACACATAGGGGATTTTTATGCTGACATAGAGAAAGAAAATAAAAGGACCATTTCATTTGTTCAGGCATCTAACTTTATTCTGTTTTGCTTTTATCCCCCAGCCTCAGGAAAACTTTAGAGTTATGCTTGCTGTTATGCTTAACTGTTACTTAACTGTTAACTAGAGTTATGCTTAACTGTTAGAAGGAGGGTGAGATCTGGAGTTCCAGAAAAATAAGAGAGAATCTTGCATCTGGAGCATAAATGATCTTTAAGAAATACACACAGGAAGTTGAACAGGTATATAAACTTCAGAGAAGCTCTCTGGTCTCTCAAAAATCCCTGTAAATATCTCAGAGCAGCTGGGATGCCTCATTATCCCCAGATGCCTAATTCATTCTCATTATTGTGACTTCAATCTTTAGTATCTCGACAAATATGGATATCCAGCCACTTCTCAATCCCAAATTCTCAAGAAAAAGTGAGATCATGAGCTGCATATTTGATCCAATGAAGCTTCGTCAAGTCCTGGGAGTGTCATCTTCCTATTTTAGATATAACTGTGGCCAAAATATTTATCTACCACAAAGCTCATATTTTCCTTCTCCAAGAATACAACAGTTGCCCTGATTAATATCTCTTTTGAAAAACTCTAAAATACCAACTACTCACTGTTTCCAATTACTTGAGGGAAAGCTAACTTCCAGAGAGTCTACTGTGTGCAATTATTTCAAATATTTCTAAGTACTTGGGAGGAAGAGCTCTTGAAATTTTAGTCTCTGATCACCAGTATATTAATTCAAGTGCCTTTGGGACATAAAGAAAACAAGAGTGTTCATTTGAAGGAGGGAGGGTGGGAAAAATAGAAGGAAGTGTAGTGTTTAGATTCATTGGTTTGGAAAGACTTTAAAAATATTTATATCAGTATTGAGGATTTGTGTATGTTTTATTTCTTGTCATGGCTTTGAAGCAGTTACATGTATATCCTCAAAGATTTTAAGTATTATTTCATAGAGAATATGGTACTATTTATAAATACAAATGTATGAGATGACTTTTAATTTTGTTTTATTTTTGCTGCATCACTTTGACTGCATTTTTTTAACTTGATTTCTTCTAAACCTTGTGAGCACTCTAATAATACGGGACAGTGGTTTATGGGACTTTTCTGGAATGACATCTGGAAAACCAGTTAATGGCATCTCAGGTTGAGCAAGTATCCATGCTATGGTTCAGATGTATCCTAGTCTCCTGATAAAGTTAATATACAGGTTTAAAGTACAATAATAATATTAATAATAATAATATAGCTATACTATATGGATCCTGAAAAAATAAAATAGAAAGTTCTCCTTCCTACCCATAACTATCAGTTCTTCAAACTATCAGTTCTTCAAAAAGCTCACATTTTCTGTGCCTTTAAATTTTATGCCAGTCACTGTATAGTTTAATGCATTTTAAAAATTATTCTTCACAATGACTCTATAAGGTAGGTAATAGTATCATCCTCATTTCATAGACTTGGAAACTGGACTTAGAGAGATTAGCACCTTGCCAAAGTTACAAGGCTGTGAGTGTCAGAGTCGGAACTCAAATCTAGCCCTGGCCCGAAGCCCAAGCCTTAACCACTGGGATATACCACCTTGCCTGTATCATCCAAGCTGTCCATGAAGGCTGACACTGAGACCAAGTTAGCCTGAACATAGAGGTACCATTGGGCAATGGAGAGACAAAGGCTTAAAATGCTAACTCCAAAGGTATGAACAACTTCTATGGAATTTTTTGAAGATAATGAAATCTAGTTCTTCAACAATTTAGGGAACACTGTCAGTATTAAAATTTGGTTTTGGTTTTGTCTCTCTTTTTAAGCAGGTGGCATGAAGAAAATTTCATTTGGAGAACAAGGACTATTACGTCCATTTAGTTTCTACTCTGTGTTGCTAGGTACGAGAAATAGAGAAGTTAACAAAACGTGGTTCTTGCACCAAAACACATAAACATGTGACTAAAGCGTCTATTTCACTGGGCAAATGATAGTTTTGCCCCTTGAGTCTGCATTTACTATTAACACCTGGCTAATCTCCTTAGGGTTAATAACCCACAATGGACCCTTCTTGGTCTACACTGCTAAAGTGAGTTCTTTCCTACCATCTGTGAGGTATTCTTTAATAGCACCACCAAAGGACAATATAAGAATGCAAATACTTGGTTCCCTTAAGGGTTCCTTCCCAACTTTTCTGAGCGAACTGGGGTTAATTCCACCCCATCCAAATGTTTGCCACTTCTCCCTTCTCTCCTTCCATCTTCTTTGCAGAGCAGCCTTATGCGGAAAACAAGCTCAAAAATACAGATTTTTCTTTGGGCAGGATCCACACCCAACTCTCAATGAAACAAAATTCTAGGAGGTGAGAGCCAAAGTGGTAGAACTGACCATAAAAACACTTGATCCATCCCTTCTTTTTAAAATGGAATAATCAAGACTTTGAAGAGATAAGTGGCTTGCCTGTTGTCACAGAGAAATCAACAACAAATTCAAAACTTGAACCAGGTCATTTTTCTTTTTCTACAACTATAGTTCATGCCAAACACAAATCCTATGGTCAGAGAAGCCCCTGAGGTGAACTCTGGTTCATCACTTTGCACAATGCTTGGAACAAGTAGATTCCTAGCAAAAGTTGATTAAGCAAATACACGTGAATGAGTTCCCAGCTTCTATTCCACCCCTACTTACCTCCAGTACCAGCCCTTTCTCTCACTGCATGTTTTCTTCCTGAGCTAAACTACCCAGCAATGCTAATGCAACTCTTACCTGAGCAGCAGCAACAGGGACAGTATTTCCAGAAATACATCTGGCAGAGACGAAGACTACTCTGGAAAGCTATTTAGTCAGTGCATTATCAGGATATATTTTGCTAGTTGACCCCTAGATATGCCACACAGAGGATGAAGCAAGGATGTTTTAGTAGTAGAGGTTGGTGACAAATCAAGAGCTTAGGGAATAGAGAGCAGTGAGATAATTGGGCCAAACCACTCAAAAATGCAAAAGCTAGAGAAAATTGGTGGATTACCTGACTTGCCCAAGGCAATACAGCTGTTTGACACCAGAGGACGGATTTGAACTCTGTTGTCAGGATTCCTAGTCTGACAACTCTACATAGTGCTGATCTCACAATAGACCAGAAGCCATAGTGCCTAGTTTGGGAGGTGCTTCAGAGGGATAAGGATGGTGCAGAAATGGGCTGGGTGTGGTGGCTCACGCCTGTAATCCTAGCACGTTGGGAGGCCGAGGTGGGTGGATCACCTGAGGTCGGGAGTTCAAGACCAGCATGACCAACGTGGTGAAACTCCATCTCTACTAAAAAATACAAAAATTAGCCGGGCGTGGTGGTGCATGCCTGTAATTCCAGCTACTCAGGAGGCTGAGGCAGGAGAATCACTTGAACCCAGGAGGTGAAGGTTGCAGTGAGTGGAGATCATGCCATTGCATGCCAGCCTGGGTGACAGAGCGAGACTCCATCTCAAAAAAAAAAAAAAAAAAAAAGAAAAAGAAAAAAAGATCGTGCAGAAATGTAAAGGTCAAGGAGCCAAAAAGGATGCATATGATCAACGAGTGTTTATGGAGAACTTACTTACTGTGTATTAGATATTTCTTATGAATTAAATTGTGTCCCTCCCCACAAATTCATATGTTGAAGCTCTAACCCCCAAAGTGACTGTATTTGGAAATCGGGCCTTTAAGGAGGTAATTAAGGTTACATGAGTTCAGGCTGGGTGCAGTAGCTCATGCCTGTAATCCCTGCACTTTTGGGGGCCGAGGTGGGGGGATCACGAGGTCAAGAGATCGAGGCCAGCATCCTGGCCAACATGTGAAACCCTGTCTCTACTAAAAATACAAAAATTAGCTGGACGTGGTGGTGTGCACCTGTAGTCCCAGCTACTAGGGAGGCTGAAGCAGCAGAATCACTTGAACCCGGGAGGTGAAGGTTGCAGTGAGCCGAGAATGTGCTACTTCACTCCAGCCTGGCAACAGAGTGAGACTCCATCTCAAAAAAAAAAAAGGTTACATGAGTTCATAAGGGTAGGGCTGTAATCCAATAGGACTATTGTCCTTATAAGAAGAGGAAGAGACACCAGGAGCATGCACACACAGAAGAAAGGTTTTGTGAGGACATAGGAAGAAGGAAGCCACTGACAAACCAAAGAGGGGCCTCAGGAGAAACCAAGCCTGCCAGCAACTTGATCTCAGAATTCCAGAACTGTGAGAAAATAAATTTCTGTTGTTTAAGCCACCCTGTCTGTGGCAATCTGTGATGGCAGCTCAAGCTGATTATTACAACACTGATGGCCAACAGTGAAGGAGCTGCTGAAGACCAACTCTACCTCAGTCTCTTTCTCTTCCAGAATTGCTCAGGCCCAGGGAGATGAGGAGCTGACCCACACAGTCAAAATCTAACCAGGAATTTTCAGGTTAACCAGGTCTGCACTAAGACAAACAAGAAAAAAGACATTAACAAATGATGAAAAAAGACATTAACAAATGATGAAAGTTGAAGACAGTCACAAACAATTTATCTTTTTCTGTGGCTTGTCTGTTTGTACATTCATTAATTGCCTTGTAATTCATTAATTATTGGTGGTTTTCATAAGAATAAACATTTACCTCAGAAAACTCGCTTCTTGAAAACAGAGCACATATAAACTATTTGGGGCTTTAGATTTTTCAATGTTTGGAAAAATAAGAGTTGATGTCAAGGAAAAGATAAATGCCATTGAAAGAATCTGTGGAGGGATATCAGTGAAAAGGATGAGTAAGGATCGTGGAAAATCATCTCTATACAAGCAGTGAGAACACTGACAAAAATGGTCATAGTCAACTTTTTCAGAACATTAGAAATTAAGCAAAGGCTTGCAGCAATACAAGGAAAGTTTATTCAAGGAAAAATGGCTCAGTCTCAGTAAGGGTAGCAATATTTATGACATTTTAACTTGCTCTATCCCCATTTCCCCCTCCACAACTCAACAACATCCTTAAAAACCAACAGCCCACAAGTACAGTGAAAATCAGCATCCAGGAAGGCACTGGATGGGGTTAAGTGGGATTAGATCTCCTTCAAAGCCCCATTCCCAGAGAATTGTCATTATTTGATCTATCTGGTAGTTCCTGGGAGACTCCACTTGCAAGGATGTCTTTATCTGAACTGACTTGGAAAGTACCTACCTACTGTGGAGAGTCTTTTCCTAGAAGCATTTGTTGAAAACAATATAGCTGCCCAAAGTAGTAGAGAGCAGTTGGATCAAACAATAAGCTAATCAAAAATCTTAAAAAGAAAGTCAGTGTAATGAAATGTCCATAGGGAGCTTTGGAAAGCTTTGATATATTTCTGGTAATCTAGAAGGTTAGATGCATGCCCAGGCCTGTGCACATACTCATGAAAGAACTAATAAGGCCTCAACTCTCACTTCTGGTTGATATTGACGTTCTGCCCAAGCAGGAAGTGAAGGCTAAGGCGGAGTTGGAAACTATCTGGCTGAATTTTGAAGATGTATCTCAAATATTCACACAGACCTCCTGACCAAACACTGTGACACTTATTGGCCCTAGGCATTTGATAAATTTCTGTGTAATCATTATCTGACCACTAAGATAACTGAGCAGAGACATCAATAACCACATATGAAAAAGAATGCAAATTTTACAGAATTAGTTCAGAAACAAACCAGCAACAACAAATCCTGGGGATGGGAATCTGATTTCCAGAATTACCACATTATATTTTTAAAAGTCTAGTTTTTAGAAATGTCTGTAAAAATTATGAAACATGCAAAGAAACAAGAATATATGGCCTATGCTCAGGGGAAAAAAAGCGGCCAATAAAAACTATCCCTGGAAAGCCAGATACTGTAAACTAGACAAAGTCAGCTACTTTAAATATGTTCAAAGAACTAAAGAAAACTATGTCTAAACTAAAGGAAAGTATGAGAAGAATGTCTCATCAGATAAAGAGATTAAAATTATTTTAAGAAAACAAATAGAAATTCTGGAGTTGAAAAGTACAATAAAGAGGGCCAAGATGGCTGATTAGAGGCAGCTGCGGTCTGTGGCATTCACAGAGAGGAACGAAAGAGGTGCGTGAATACAGCACCTTTAACTGAAATGTTCAGGTACTCACATTGGGACTGATCAGGGAAACAACTCAATGCACGGAGAATAAGGAAAACTAGGGCGGGGTGACAGCCCACCTAGGAGCAACACAGAGTCAAGGGAACCCCCACCCCCAGCCAAGGGAAGTGGTGAGTGAATGTGCAACCCTGGGAAATCATGCTTTTCCCACAGATCTTTGCAACCTGCAGATCAGGGAATCCCTTTGTGAGCCCACACCATCAGGGCCTCAGGTTCAACACACAGAGCTGTATGGAGTCTTGGCAGAGCATCTACTCAGGCCACACAGAGACCCAGGAGCTTTACATACTCTGGCCTCAGGATCGCTAATAAAGGTGTATGCAACGAGGCAAATCAGGAGGTCCATACATACCCCAAAGAAGGGGGCTGAACCCAGGAGGCTGAGCAGCATCAGTCTATAGACCCCACATTCACGGCACCTCACAAGATAAAACCCACTGGCTTGGAATTCCAGCAAGCCACCAGCAACAGGGTGGAGTCTGCCTGATACAAGACTGAACCCCCAGGGGGAGGGGCGGGTGCCATCTCTGCTGTTTGATCTACTTGGCCATTCCAGACTGTGGGCTTTGGAGAGTACAGACAGTCCATATGAGGAGGTGTCTCCCCAGCACAGCACAGCTGCTTTGCCAGAGCCTGGCCAGAATGCTTCTTTAAGCAGGACTCTGATCTCTCCCGGGGATGGAGTGCCTGGGGAGGAAGGGTGGGCCACTACCTTGGTTGTTTGGATGACTCAGCCATTCTAGCCTGCAGGCTTTGGAGAGTCCAAGTCTACAGGAGCAGAGGCAGCTTCCTAGCACAACATGGCTGTTTTGTTGAGGCATGGGCAGACTGCTTCTTCAAGTAGGACCCTGATCCACTTCTCCTAAGGTGTTGGTCCCCCCAGCAGAGGCCTTGGCCTTCCCTGCCCATGTTCTATGGCTGACAGAGTTCTAATTTCTCCCTGGAATGGACAGCCTGGTGGGGGGGTGGGGGGCAGGCCAACACCTTGGCTGTTTGGGCATCTCAGCTGGTCCAGCCTGAGGATATTGCAGAACCCAAACCAACTGGGGGCTGAAGGGATCCCCAACACAGCACAGCTGCTCTACCAAAAAGCAGCCAAACTGCTTCTTTAAGCAGATCCCTGATCTCATTCCTCCTGACTGAAAGACCGGGGTCTCCAGTCACTTCCTACAGGCACATTCAGGCTGGCAACAGGTCAGTACTCTCTGGGATGGAGGAGCTTCCAGAGGAAGGGGCAGGCTGCCATCTTTGCTTTTTCACAGCCTTCACTGGTGATACCTCCTGGTAGGGGAAAAACTAAGGTGACTAGGGTCCAGAATGGGCCCACAGAAAACTGCAGCAGCCTATGAAAGAGTGGCCAGACTGTTAAAAGAAAAACAAACAAACAAACAACAAAAACAAAAAGGCCCACAAAAACCCCATCCAAAGGTCAGCAACTCCAGAGATCGAAAGTAGATAAGCCCACAAAGATGAGAAAGAATCAACAATGAAACACTGAAAACTCAAAAAGCCAGAGTATCCCTTTTCCTCCAAATGAGTGCAGCACTTCTCCAGCAAGGGGTCAGAACTGGGCTGAGGCTGGTATGGCTGAAATGACAGAAGTAGGCTTCAGAATGTGGATAAAAATGAACTTCACTGAGCTAAAGAAGCATGTTGTAACCCAATGCAAAGGAGCTAAGAATCATGATAAAACAATGCAGGAGCTGACCTGTTGCCAGCCTGAATGTGTCCATAGGAAAGGGCAGGAGCCATAATATCCAGTAGAGTTAGAAACATAACTGACCTGATGGAGTTGAAAAATACACTATAAAAACTTAACAATGCAGTCACAAGTATTAATAGCAGAACAGACCAAATGGAGGAAAGAATCTCAGAGCTTAAAGACTATCTTTCTGAAATAAGACAAGCAGACAAGAATAGATTAAAAAAGAATGAAAGGCATGAAGAAAACCTCCAAGAAGTATGGGATTATATAAAGAGACCTAATCTATGACTGACTAGGGTATCTGAAAGAGATGGGGAGAATGGAATCAATTTGAAAAGCATACTTCAGGATATCATCCAGGAGAACTTTCCCAACCTAGCAAGACAGGCCAACATTCACATTCAGGGAATGCAGAGAACCCTAGTAAAATTCTCCACAAGAAGATCATCCCCAAGACTCATAATCATCAAATTCTCCAAGGTTGAAATGAAATAAAAAATGACAAGGGCAGCCAGAGAGAAGGACCAGGTCACCTACAAAGGGAGGACCATCAGACTAACAGTGGACCTCTCAGCAGAAACCCTCCAAGTCAGAAGAGATTAGGGGGCAATACTCAACACTCTTAAAGAAAATAATTTCCAATGCAGAATTTCATATCCAGCCAAACAAAGCTTCATAAGTGAAGGAGAAATAAGATATTTTTCAGACAAGCAAATGCTGCAGGAATTTGTTACCATCAGACCTGCCTTACAAGAGCTCCTGAAGAAAGCACTGAATATGGAAAGTAAAAACTGTTATCAGCCCCTACAAAACCACACTGAAGTATACAGAACAGTGACACTGTGAAGCAATCACATAAACAAGTCTGCAAAGCCTTATGATGGCAGGATTAAAGCCACACATAACAATACTAACCTTAAATGTAAATGGACTAAATATCCTCATTGAAAGACACAGAATAGCAAGCTGGATAAAGAACCAAGATTCATTGGTATGTTGTTTTCAAGACACCCATCTCACATGCAAAGACACATACAGGCTCAAAATAAAGGAGTGGAGGAAAATTTACCAAATTTACCAAAATTACCAAAATTTACCAAGCAAATGGAAAACAGAAAAAAAGTAGGGATTGCAATTCTGGTTTCTGACAAAACAGACTTGAAAACAACAAAGATAAAAAAAGACAAGGGCATTACATATGGTAAAGGGTTCAATTCAACAAGAAGAGCTAATATATATACATATATATGTATAGGTGTGTGTGTGTGTGTGTATGTGTGTGTGTATATATATATATATATATATATATATATATATATCTCCAATAGGAGCACCCAGATTCATAAAGCAAGTTCTTAGAGATCTTCACAGAGACTTAGATTCTCACAAAATAATAGTGGCAGAATTTAACACCCCACTGGCAATATTAGACATATCATCAGGACAGAAAATTGACAAAGATATCCAGGAACTGAACTCAGCTCTGGATCAAGTGGACCTGATAGATATCTATCGAACTCTCCACCCAAAAACAACAGAATATACATCCTCCTCCTCACCACATGGCACTTACTCTAAAATTGACCACATAATCAGAAGTAAAATACTCCTCAGCAAATGCAAAAGTACTGAAATCATAACAGTCTCTCAGATGACAGCACAATCAAATTAGAACTCAAGATTAAGAAATTCACAGGCCAGTTGTGGTGGCTGATGTCTGTAATCCCAGCACTTTGGGAGTCCAAGTTGGGCAGATCACCTGAGGTCAGGAGTTCAAGATCAGCCTGTCCAACATGGAGAAACCCATCTCTACTAAAAATACAAAATTAGCTGGGCGTGGGGGCACATGCCTGTAATTCCAGCTACTTGGAGAGGCTGAGGCAGGAGAATTGCTTGAACCCGGGAGGCAGCGGTTGTGGTGAGCCGAGATTGCGCCAATGCACTCCAGCCTGGGAAACAAAAGCAAAACTCCGTCTCAAAAAAAAAAAAGAAATTCACTCAAAACCATACAACTACATGGAAATTGAACAACGTGCTCCTGAGGGACATTTGGGTAAATAATGAAATTAAGGCAGAAATCAAGTTCTTTGAAATAATGAGAACAAAGATACAATGTACCAGAATCTTTGGGACACAGCTAAAGCAGCATTAAGAGGGAAATTTATAGCACTAAATGCCCACATAAAAAAGCTAGAAAGATCTCAAATTAGCAACCCAACATCACAATTAAAAAGCTAGAGAACCAAGAGCAAACAAACCCCAAAGCTAGCAGAAGATAAGAAATAACCAAGATCAGAGCTGAACTGAGGGAGATAGAGACACGAAAAACCCTTCAAAAAAAATCAATGAATCCAGGAGCTGGTTTTTTGAAAAAATTAATGAAATAGACCACTAGCTAGACTAATAGAGAAGAAAAGAGAGAAGATTCAAATAAACACAATCAGAAATGATAAGGGGAATATTAGCACTGACCCCACAGAAATACAAACAACCATCAGAGAGTACTATAAAAACCTCTATGCACAGAAACTAGAAAATCTAGAAGAAATGGATAAATTCCTGGACACATACACCCTCCCAAGACTGAACCAGGAAGAAATTGAACCCCTGAACAGACCAATAATGAGTTCCAAAATTGAAGCAGTAATAAATAGCCTACCAATAAATGAAAGCCCAGGACCAGATGGATTCACAGCTGAATTCTACCAGAGGCACAGATAAGAGCTGGTACAATTCCTACTGAAACTATTCAAAAAAATTGAAAAGGAGAGACTCCTCCCTAACTCATGCTATGAGGCCAGCATCATCCTGATACCAAAATCTGGCAGAGATACAAGAAAAAAAAGGAAAACTTCTGGCCAATATCCTTGATGAACATCAATGCAAAAATCCTCAACAAAATACTGGCGAACCAAATCCAACGGCACATCAAAAAGCTTATCCACCACAACCAAGTAGGCTTCATCCTTGGGATGCAAGGCTAGTTCAACATACACAAATCAATAAATGTAACTCATCACATAAACAGAACTAAGACAAAAACCACATGATTTTCTCAAAAGATGAAGAAAAGGCCTTCAGTAAAGTTCAACACTGCTTCATGTTAAAAACATATTAGATATTGAAGGAACATATGTCAAAATAATAACAGCCATATATGACAAACCCACAGTCAATATCATGCTGAATAGAAAAAAGCCAGAAGCATTCCACTTGAAAACCAGCACAACGTAAGTTTGCCCTCTCTCACCACTCCTATTCAACAAAGTATTGGAAGTTCTGGCCAGGACAATTAGGTGAGAGAAAGAAATAAAGTGTTTTCGTATAAGACAGGAAGTTAAGCTGTCTTTGTTTGCAGATGGCATGATCCTATATCTAGAAAACCCCCTCATCTCATCCCAAAAGCTTCTTAAGCTGATAAGCAACTTCAGCAAAATCTCAGAATACAAAATCAATGTGCAAAAATTGCTAGCATTCCTATATGCCAAGAGCCAAATCACAAATAAACTGCCATTCAAAATTGCCACAAAAAGAATAAAATAACTAGGAATACAGCCAACGAGGGAAATGAAGGACTTCTTCAAGGAGAACTACAAACCACTGCTCAAAGAAATCAGAGATGACACAAATAAATGGAAAAACATTCCATGCCCATGGATAGGAATAATCAATATCGTGAAAATGACGATACTTGCTGGGCGCGGTGGCTCACGCCTGTAATCCCAGCACTTTGGGAGGCCGAGGTGGGCGGATCACAAGGTCAGGAGATCGAGACCATCCTGGCTAACACGGTGAAACCCCGTCTCTACTAAAAATACAAAAAATTAGCCGGGCGAGGTGGCAGGCGCCTGTAGTCCCAGCTACGTGGGAGGCTGAGGCAGGAGAATGGTGTGAACCCCGGGGGGCGGAGCCTGCAGTGAGCCGAGATCGCGCCCCTGCACTCCAGCCTGGGTGAAACAGCGAGACTCCGTCTCAAAAAAAAAAAGAAAAGAAAAGAAAATGACGATACTGCCCAAAGCGATTTATAAATTCAATGCTATTCCCATTAAACTACCATTTCACATTCCTCACAGAATTAGAAAAAACTATTTAAAAATTTATATGGAGCCAAAAAAGAGCCCAAATAGCCAAGACAATCCTAAGCAAAAGAACAAAGCCTGTTACCTGACTTCAAAATATGCTACAAGGCTACAGTAACCAAAACAGCAGATACCAGTACAAAAACAGACACATAGACCAATGGAACAGAATAGAGAACCCAGAAATAAGACTGCGCACCTACAACCATCTGATCTTTGACAAACCTGACAAAAACAAGCAATGGAGAAAGGACTCCCTATTTATTAAATGGTGCTGGGAGAACAACTTGACTATATGCAGAAAATTGAAACTGGATACCTCTCTTACACCATATACAAAAATCAACTCACGATGGACTAAAGACTTAAATACAAAACCCAAAGCTATAAAAACCCTAGAAGAAAACCTAGGCAATACCATTCAGGACATGGGCACAGAAAAAGATTTCATGACGAAGACACCAAAAGCAATTGCAACGAAAGCAAAAATTGACAAATGGAATCTGTTTAAACTAAAGAACTTCTGCACAGCAAAAGAAACTATCAACAGAATAAACAGATTATATACAGAGTGGGAGAAAAATTTTATGATCTGTCTATCTGGCAAAGGTCTAATATCCAGCATCTATAAAGAATTTAAACAAATTTACAAGACAAAAACAACCCCATTAAAAAGTGGGCAAAGGACATGAACACTTTTCAAAAGAAGGCATACATGCAGCCAACAAACATATGAAAAAAAGCTCATCACTGATCATTAGAGAAATGCAAATCAAAACCACAATGAGATATCATCTCACACCAGTCAGAATGGATATTATTAAAAATTCAAAAAGCAACAGATGCTGGCAATATGTGGAGAAAAAGGAATATTTTTACACTATTAGTGGGAGTGTAAATCAGTTCAACCATTGTGGAAGACAGTGTGACAATTCCACAAAGACCTAGAGCCAGAAATACCATTTGACCCAGCAATCTCATTACTGGATATATATCTAAAGGACTATAAATTGTCCTATTATAAAGATACATGGACATATATGTTCACTGCAGCACTATTCACAATAGCAAAGACATGGAATCAACCTAAATGGCCAGCAGTGATAGGCTGGATGAAAAAAACAAAACGTGGTACATATACACCATGGAAACTATGCAGCCATAAAAAGGAATGAGATCACGTTCTTTGCAGGGACATGGTTGGAGTTGAAGGCCATTATCCTTAGCAAACTAATGCAGGAACAGAAACCCAAATACCACATGTTCTCACTTTTCAGTGGGAGCTGAATGATGAGAAAACATGGACACATGGATGTGGAATAACACACACTGGGGCCTGTCAGAGGATGTGGGATGGGAAGAGGGAGAGCATCAGGAAGAATAGCAAATGAATGCTGAGCTTAATGCCTGGGCAATGGGATGATCTGTGCAGCAAACCACCATGGCACACATGTACCTATGTAACAAACTTGCACATCCTGCACATGTACCCCTGAACTTTAAAGTCAGAAAATTTTTAAGAAGAAAGTAGAATGATTGAAATTTAAAAATCACTAGAGTAGTTCAACAACATATATGGGCAGGCAGGAGACAGAATTGCTGTGCTTTAAGAGGTCAATTGAGACTATCCAGTCTGAGGAAAACAAAGAAAAAAAGAATAAAGAATATGAACAGAGCCTCAGAGACCTGTGAGACACCATCAAGCATCCCAAAATACGAATAATGAGAGTTTCAGAAGGAGAGGAGAAAAAAGAAGAGAAAGAATATATGAAAAAATAATGGGTGAAAACTTCCCAAATTTGACAAAAACTTTAATGTACACATCCCAGATGCTAAAAACAAAACAAAAACAGGATAAATAGCTTGTCCTTCCAAGTAGGATAAGCTAAAAATGATTCACACCTAGACAGATCATAATTAAAGTGCTAAAACCTGAGACAAAGACAGGATCTTGAAAGCAGCAAGAGATAAATGACTAATCATGTATAAGGGATTCTCAATTAGATTAACAGCTGATTTCTTATAAGGAACCATGGGGGCCAAAAAGCAGTAGGATGCCATAGTCAAAGTTCTGAAAGAAAGACTGCCAACCAAGAATTCAACATCCTTCAAAAGTGGAGAAATTAAGATATTCCCAGATTTTAAAAACTGAAAGAATTTGTCACTAGTGTCAGGCCTCTGAGCCCAAGCTAAGCCTTCATATGCCCTGTGACCTGCACATCCAGATGGCCTGAAGTAACTGAAAAGAATCACAAAAGAAGTGAAAATGGCCTGTTCCTGACTTAACTGATGCCATTCCACCACAAAAGAAGTGAAAATGGCTTGTTCCTGCCTTAACTGATGATACTATCTTGTGAAATTCCTTCTCCTGGCTCATCCTGGCTCAAAAGCTTCCCCACTGAGCACCTTATGACCCCCATCCCTGCCCACCAGAGAACAACCCCCCTTTGACTAATTTTCCTTTACCTACCCAAGTCCTATAAAACAGCCCCATCCCTATCTCCCTTCGCTGACTCCCTTTTTGGACTCAGCCCACCTGCACCCAGGTGAAATAAACAGCCTTGTTGCTCACACAAAGCCTGTTTGGTGGTCTCTTCACATGGACGCAAGTGAAATTTGGTGCCGAGACTCGAATCAGGGGACCTCCCTTGGGATTGTGCCACTGCACTCCAGCCTGGGCGGCAGAGCGAGATTCCATCTCAAAAATAAAAAATAAAAATAAAAAAATAAAGGTGGCTGGAGCTAAAGGCATAGTCAATGTTAATGCTGTTTTTTCCTTATCTGACCTCTCCCAAATCAGATCGCATTTAGGCTCTTTTTCATCAAATATAAAAACCCAGCCCAGTCCATAGCCCATTTGGCAACAACCCTTAGATGCTTTACCACCCTAGACCCAGAAGGGCCAGAAGGCCGTCTTATTCTCAACACGCATTTTATTACCCAATCCCTCCTGATATTAGAAAAAGCTCCAAAAATTAGATTCCAGCTCTCAAACCCCACAACAAGACTTAATTAACCTCACCTTCAAGGGGTACGATAATAAAGTAGAGGCAGCCAAGTAGCAATGTATTTCTGAGTTGTGATTCCTTGCCTCCACTGTGAGACAAACCCCAGCCACATCTCCAGCACACAAGAACTCCAAACGCCTGAACCGCAGCTGCCAGGGGTTCCTCCAGAACCTCCTCCCCCAGGATCTTGCTACAAGTGCTGGAAATCTGGCCACTGGGTCAAGGATGCCTGCAGCCCAGGACTCCTCCTAAGCCGTTTCCCATCTGTGCGGGACCCCACTGAAAATTGGACTGTTCAGCTCACCTGGCAGCCACTCCCAGAGCCCCTGGAACTCTGGCCCAAGGCTCTCTAACTCCTTCCCAGATCTTCTCAACTTAGCAGCTGAAGACTGATACTGCCCAATCACCTCAGAAGCCTACAGGACCATCACAGACGCTTTGGGTAACTTTTACAGTGGAGGGTAAGTCTGTCCCCTTCTTAATCAATACTGAAGCTATCAATTCCACATTACCTTCTTTTCAAGGACTGTTTCCCTCGCCCCCATAACTGTTGTGGGTATTGACTGCCAGGCTTCTAAACCTCTTAAAACTCCCCAACTCTGTTGCCAACTTGGACAATATTCTTTTATACACTCCTTTTTATTTATCCTCACCTGCCCAGTTCCCTTATTAGGCCAAGACATTTTAACCAAATTATCTGCTTCCCTGATTATTCCCGGACTACAGCCACATCTCATTGCCACCCTTCTTCCCAACCCAAAGCCTCCTTCGTGTCTTCCTCTCATACCCCCCAACCTTAACCCACAAGTATAGGACACCTCTACTCCCTTCTTGGCAATGGATGATGCACCCCTTACCATCCCATTAAAACCTAATCACCCTTACCCCACTCAATGCCGATATCCCATCCCACAGCACGCTTTAAAAGGATTAAAGCCTGTTATCACTCCCTTTTTACAGCATGGCCTTTTAAAGCCTATAAACTCTCCTTACAATTCCCCATTTTACCTGTCCAAAAACCGGACAAGCCTTACAGGTTAGTTCGGGATCTGTGCCTTATCAACCAAATTGTTTTACCTATCCACCTCATGGTGCCAACCCATATACTCTCCTATCCTCAATACCTCCCTCCACAACCCATTCTTCTGTTCTGGACCTCAAACATGCTTTCTTTACTATTCCTTTGCACCCTTCATCCCAGCCTCTCTTCGCTTTCACTTGGACTGACCCTCACACCCATCAGGCTCAGCAAATTACCTGGGCTGTACTGCCACAAGCCTTCACAGACAGCCCTCAGTACTTCAGTCAAGCCCAAATTTCTTCCTCATCTGTTACCTATCTCAGCATAATTCTCATAAAAACACATGTGCTCTCCCTGCTGATCGTGTCCAACTAATCTCCCAAACCCCAATCCCTTCTACAGAACAACAACTCCTTTCCTTTCCTAGGCATGGTTAGTGTGGTCAGAATTCCTACCCAAGAGCCAGGACCACACTCTGCAGCCTTTCTGTCCAAACAACTTGACCTTACTGTTTTAGCCTAGCCCTCATGTCTGCATGCAGCGGCTGCCGCTGCTTTAATGCTTTTAGCGGCCCTCAAAATCACAAGCTATGCTCAGCTCACTCCCTACAGTTCTCATAACTTCCAAAATCTATTTTCTTCCTCCCACCTGGCACATACACTTTCTGCTCCCTGGCTTCTTCAGCTGTACTCACTCTTTGTTGAGTCTCCCACAATTACCATTGTTCCTGGCCCGGACTTCAATCCGGCCTCCCACATTATTCCTGATACCACACCTGAACCCCATGACTGTATCTCTCTGATCCACCTGATATTCACTCCATTTCCCCATATTCTTTCCTCTTCCTCACCCTGATCACACTTGGTTTATTGATGGCAGTTCCATCAGGCCTAATCGCCACTCACCAGCAAAGGCAGGCAGTTATAGTATCTTCCACATCTATCATTGAGGCTGCCACTCTGCCCCTCTCCACTACCTCTCAGCAAGCTGAACTCATTGCCTTAACTTGGGCCCTCACTCTTGCAAAGGGACTACACATCAATATTTATACTGACTCTAAATGTGCCTTCCATATCCTGCACCACCGTGCTGTTATATGGGCTGAAAGAGGTTTCCTCACTACTCAAGGGTCCTCCATCATTAATGCCTCTTTAATAAAAATGCTTCTCAAAGCCACTTTACTTCCAAAGGAAGCTGGAGTCATTCACTGCAAAGGCCATCAAAAGGCATCAGATCCCATCACTCAGGGCAATGCTTATGCTGATAAAGTAGCTAAAAAAGCAGCTAGCATTCCAACTTCTCTTCCTCACGGCAGTTTTTCTTCTTCTCATCTGGCCACTCCCACCTACTGCCCGACTAAAACTTCCACCTATCAATCTCTTCCCACAAAGAAGCAAATGGTTCTTAGACCAAGGAAAATATCTCCTTCCAGCCTCACAGGCCCATTCTATTCTGTCGTCATTTCGTAACCTCTTCCATGTAGGTTACAAGCCGCTAGCCCACCTCTTAGAACCTCTCATTTCCTTTCCATCGTGGAAATCTATCCTCAAGGAAATTACTTCTCAGTGTTCCATCTGCTGTTCTACTACTCCTCAGGGATTGTTCAGACCCCCTCCCTTCCCTACACATCAAGCTCAGGGATTTGCCCCCCCCAGGACTGGCGAATTGGTTTTACTCACATGCCCCAAGTCAGGAAACTAAAATACCTCTTGGTCTGGGTAGACACTTTCACTGGATGAGTACGGGCGTTTCCCACAGGGTCTGAGAAGGCCACCGCGGTCATTTCTTCCCTTCTGTCAGACATAATTCCTCGGTTTGGCCTTCCCACCTCTATACAGTCCGATAACGGACCGGCTTTTATTAGTCAAATCACCCAAGCAGTTTCTCAGGCTCTTGGTATTCAGTGAACTAATGGTCTTTGAAAAAAAGCACCTCACCAAGCTCAGCCACCAACTTAAAAAGGACTGGACAATACTTTTACCACTTTCCCTTCTCAGAATTTGGGCCTGTCCTCGGAATGCTACAGGTTACAGCCCATCTGAGCTCCTGTATAGACACGCCTTTTTATTAGGCCCCAGTCTCATTCCAGACACCGGCTCAACTTGAGCTGCACCCCAAAAACTTGGATAGAGCCTAAAAACTCACCAACCAAGCAAATAATTACACTGAACCCCCTTGGGCATTCTCTAATTGGATGCCCTGGGTCCTCCCAATTCTTAGTCCTTTAATACCTGTTTTTCTCTTTCTCTTAATTCGGACCCTGTGTCTTCTGTTTAGTTTCTCAATTCATCCAAAACCATATCCAGGACATCACCAATCATTCTATATGACAAATGCTCCTTCAGACAACTCCACAATGTCACCGCTTACCACAAAATCCTCCTTCAACTTGACCTCTCCCACTCTAGTTTCCCATGTCGCCCCTAATCCCGCTGGAAGCAGCCCTGAGAAACATCGCCCATTATCTCTCCATGCCACCCCCCAAAAATTTTTGCCGCCCCAACACTTTACCACTATTTCATTTTATTTTTCTTATTAATATACGAAGACATGGATGAGCCCAAGCTAAGCCATCATATCCCCTGTGACGTGCACATATACATCCAGATGGCCTGAAGCAACTGAAGAGTCACAAAAGAAGTGAAAATGGCCTGTTCCTGCCTTAACTGATGATATTATCTTGTGAAATTCCTTCTCCTGGCTCAATCTGCCTCAAAAGCTCCCCCACTGAACACCTTGTGACCCCCGCCCCTGCCCGACAAAGAACAACCCCCTTTGACTAATTTTCCTTTACCCACCCAAATCCTATAAAACGGCCCCACCCCTATCTCCCTTCGCTGACTCTCTTTTCGGACTCAGCCTGCCTGCACCCAGGTGAAATAAACAGCCTTGGTGCTCACACAAAGCCTGTTTGGTGGTCTCTTCACACGGACGTGAGTGAAAACTAGCAAATATGTCGTACAGAAAATAAATATTAAATGAAGTCCTTCAGACTGAAATGGAAGGACACTGGACAGTAACTCAAATCTACATAAAGAAATAGAGCGCACTGGTAAAGATAAGTACATAGTAAATATGAAAGATGATATTTTATGGTTGTAACTCCTTTTTCTTCTATCTGATTTGAAAGACAACTGCATAAAACAATAATTAAAATCTATGTGATGGGCATATAATATATAATATGTAATTTGCATGGCAATAACAGCACAAAAGAGAGTGAGAGAATGACACTCCAGAGAAGCAAAGCTTTTAGGTACTATTGAAATCAGGGCATTATTAATCCAAACTAGATTGTTATAAGTTAAGATGTTAATTGTATTCCCCAAGGAAACCCTGAAGGAAGTGGTTTAAAAGAATCTGTGGTACAGATGGCTTAGTTAAATCTAGCAAAGCCTCACTAGTAAAATCAATATGCATAGTAAAATATCTGAAGAAGGAAAATTATTCACTGAGGATGTAATTTTTATTAATTTCCTGACATACAGTAATTGGAAGGGCAAATAAGGTATTCTTTTATTTACTTAGGTTAACTGATGGCCTGCTATGTTTCAGACACTGATGCTGCAAAATAGAGGCTTAGCTGAATCTGTCCTAATGAAGAGCTTTTCTCATGGACCTGTAATTCCTACCAAGCTCCCTATTTCTGTTATTTTAATTTCCTAATGACCCAAGGTCTCCCTTGACAGTTTCTCTCATTAACCAATCTAATTTGAGTATCAATTAGTTCAACAAATATGTGTTGAGCTCCTGTTATATGCCATTCATTGAAAATAGAGTAGCAAACAAGGTAGAATGAGTTTTTGCCCTGCTGGCCTCAGGGAGCTTACATGTAATGTGTAATGTAATGCAGTGTAAACAATGTAATGGCAGGAGGTGAATGTCCCTGGAAGAAAAGCAAAATCAGGGCATGGGTGGGGAGGATGCTTTTAATATAAGGTGATCAGGAAAAAAACTTTTTAATAAGGTGACACATGAGCAGAGATCTAAATAAAATGCAACAATCTGAGGGAAAAGGGTCCAAGAAAAAGGAACAACTACAAAAGCTGAGCAGGACAGGGCTAGGCCTGCCTTAGGATTCATAAGAAGGCCGGCGTGAGTGCGGTTTCTTCTTTCAACTTATGTCTTGAATTCAACCTGCCTCTTCATGCTTCCTACCACAACTCACATCCTTACTTATATCACTCACATCTAAGTTACTACAGGTATCTTCTAAATGATTTTCTTACCCCAACTCTGTGTCTCCCCATTCATTGGCTCTCTCCCCATCCAATCATTCTGGCAAACCTCATTGCCAGGATGATTTTTCCAAAGCAATTCTGTCATATCATTTTGCAAGCGAGAAGTTCCAATGACTCCCTACTGCTGTGAGCCCCTCGGTGACTCCATAGACATCTCCACTTCCTACCATGTCTCAGTCACATTTCTAGGCACCGTGCATAAACCCCTAATGCACAAAGACCAGGTCTCTGCTCTCACAGAGCTTATGTTCTTGAGGGGTAAGACAGACAATAAACAAGTAAAAAGGAAATATCAAGATAATTGCAGATAATGGTAAGTGCCAAGAAGAAACCAGATAGATAAATAGTGATGGAGGAGGTAACCTGAAGTGTTATGAGGTGATCTGGAAAATCTGGGGCCAAAATCTGTTCTAGGAGAGGGAACAGCAGGTGCCAAGGCCCTAAGGTGGAAATCATATCATTTGGCAAGTCTTCCCCAGCATACCAGGGAAGCGAGCTGCCTCTCTTCTGAGTGAGTAAATCATGGTGTCCATGCTTCTATTTGAGTGATTGTCAAAATTGTCAAATTTGTCTCTCTCTGATAGACTGAGTTTATTGACCATAGAACCCTATTTAATTCATGTCACCTGGAGTACTAAAAGTCATTGATAAAAATCTGTGGAACTGAATTGAATGAAGCTTGATGTCCTAATCTGGCAGGTAGAGTCATCCATTAATTGACCTCTAATCTAACATTAGCTCACACTCCTGGATCTAGTTAAGCCAACATCCTCATTGCTCTTGTCCTCTCTGGGTAAAGCTTGGCAAAGTTTATAAACTTTAATAAATCAGTATTACATGAATGTAAAATTCTAGAACACAAAATATTATTTGCCCAGTTAGAATAACTGACCTTTCAAGAATTAACCTGTTTTAACTCCTAGATTGCATTAGTCAACTGCCTCTTTCAAAATAATTTAGACTTTTGAAATTGATATTGACAACAGTGATATCAATTTCACTGTTGATAATGATGATACTTTATCTTGATTTGGTCATTTTTGTTTAGGGACATTTGTTGAAAGACTGTCACTAAATCATTCATTCAACTAATATTTTTAGGTACTTCATGGGCCAAGTATGGTACCTGTTCTTGAGTATATAAGGGTGAATAAAATAAACACATTCTGTTGCCTTTGTGGAGTTTCTAATCTTGTCAGGAACACAGGTAAGAAACAAGAAAACAAATGTATAGTTATAGCTTACAATACATGCTATTAAAGATACAAACGGTGTACAGGACAGAAAATAACAGGGAAGACCTTTGCCTAGGATGGTCAGGGAAAGCCTCTCTGAAGAAGTGACATTTGAGCCTAGACTCTGCCATGCAAAAAAAACAAAACAACAACAACAACAAAAAGAAAATGGGTCACACAGCCTTTAATAAATTCTAAATAATTTGCCTAATTCTGACAGCTAGTTCACAAAGACAATTATACTTTTCTATGTTCATATAAAAAAGATTTTTTAGCTTTATCTTACAACTAATCAGAATTCATGATACTTATATATTTAGAATTCTTACCAAGGAGATGCTCTGTTCTTTATCCTCTTGGAGCATGTTCTTTGTTATTCATTCAAGCTGGGTTGAATGACAGCATTTATAGTTGTGTCTCCTAATGACATTGATCCCATCGAGTGGTTCCAAGTATGCAGGCTTCTGTGGTCTCGTATTGGTCCAGTCCCACAGCTACAGATCATAAACCCTTTAGATTATGCAGATTATTCTGGTTAGAATGTGGTATCTGTGGAATATCTGGGAGATATTGGGATTAGAGTCTGGTGACAGCATCAGTTGCATTCCACCCCTGACCAGCACCTTCACAGCTTTGTGCTGCAGATCTTAAAGGGAATTACAGGGAAGTGGAGGTTCATCAGGGCAAGTCCTTCACAACCTCACAGAGGTACTACAGGAGGGCACCTAGCGATTGTATTAATTGGTTCATTCTGAAGTGGCTGATCTTCTCAGAAGCAGGACAAAGGTAACTCAGAAGCATGAGAGGCATGCAGCCACTGTTGATGGCTGTGCCTGACCTCAGAGGGCCCTGCTGGGAGCAGATGTTTACTTAGCAACTCCTCATGGCTGTGAGCACCCAACGTGGACAGGGAAATTAGTGTGAATTCCAATGCCCAAACACAAATGCCAGGGTCCTCCCCGAGTTTCTGAACGGAATGTGTGCATACTATTAAAGAGAAGGACAACCGGATAGTCACAAGGCTGGACTTCCTTAACAGAGATTATTGATCTAGTTTTAAGCAACTCAAGGTGCTGTAAGCAGGAGCCATGAGCAAAGCAACACATGTAGGATTAGTTAGAACAGGGGTCCCCCACCCCTGGGCCATCAACTGATACCAGTCCATGGCCTGTTAGGAACTGGGCTACACAGTAGGAGGAGAGTGGTGGGCGAGCGAGCAAAGCTTCTTCTGTGCTTACAGCCACTCCCCTTCAGTTGCATTACTGCGTGAGCTTCGACTCCTGTCAGATCAGCTGCCGCATTAGAATCTCATGGAGTGCAAACTCTGTTGTGAACTGTGCATGTGCGGGATCTAGGTTGCCTGCTCCTTATGAGAATCTAATGCCTGATGATCTGTCACTGTCTCCCATCACCCCCAGGTGGGACTGGGGTCCCACTGATGCTACATTATGGTGAGTTCTATAATTATTTAATTATATATTACAATGTAATAATAATAGAAATAAAGTGCACAATAAACCCAATGCACTTGAATCATCCCGAAAACATTGTCCCACCAACCCCAGTCTGTGGAAAAGTTGTCTTACATGAAACCAGTCCCTGGTGCCAAAAAGGTTGGGAATTGCTGTGTGAGATGACTATCGATTTACAATTCATCAAATAAAACAAAGCAAGTCTAATCTGGCCTGTAAAAGGTGAGATAATGGCTACACTAATAAGAAGTGCAATAAGGGGATCAGGAAGCGAGACACCAAGCAGGGCTGAATGACCTGGATGAATGCATGTCCATTGCGTTTCGTTCAGGAGAGTATTTACCACTGGGGAAACAGTTGCTTGGTTTGAGAACTAAGCTCAGATAAGGACCTTAGATATAAATCTATTATTGTTGTGGGAACCCGTAATACCCAGAAACATCTCACCAAAATTGGATTCATTCCTTTATTCTTTCACTTACCAATATTTGTTGAGCACCTACTGTGTTCCAGATTCTATTGCTGGGTCCCCAGTGCCTCCAAATGAAACAGAGGAAGTCCCTCCTTTCGTGGAGCTCACCTCCTGTGGTGTGGGGCTGAGGGAGGTAGAAAATAAACTAGCTAACAAACAAGTGCTATGAAAAGCAATAAAGCGGGTAAGAAGAGGGTGAAACTATAGGGTCATGAGAAGGGGCCTTAAGAGAAGCCCTCTTTGAGGGCTATTTTATATAGAGTGCTCTAGGAAGGCCTCTCTGAGGAGTGACATTGTGCAGGAAGTCCAAGGTAATCCATAGGAAGATGTTGGGGAAAGAGATCTAGCACAAGGGGAGAAGCGAATGGGGCGGAAATGTGCTTGGCACAGTCAAGGAGCAGCCACAACGCCATGTGGCTGAGATGAGTAATGGAGCAAACGAGGGAGAGAATTGTAGGAAATGAGACCAATGCTGTAGGCAGGGATCAGACTGTGTGGGGCGTTGTAAGCCATGGTAATGACTGGGATATAAAGGCATGTAAAAGTTTTGAGCAGAGAAGTGATGGTATCTAACTTCAACTTTATAGGGATCATCCTAATTGTGTATGCAAAACATAGTGGAAGCAGGAATAGCCCAGGAAGGAGACTAGTGTGGCAGATTATTAGCACATTAACATGAGCTTTGCCTTCCATACTGAGAACCTCAGGTCAAGTTGAGTTTATGATGAGTTCCTAGCGTTAGAATTCAAAACTGCAGAAAGTCCATGGTATAGAAAATGCTTAGGACTACACTCTTCTTTCTATATAGTAGCCACCCACTAGCTACCTGTGGCTACTGAGAACTTGAAGCACAGCTAGTTCTAATTGAGATGCTCTTTAAAAATGATACACTGGGCCAGGCGCAGTGGCTCATGCCTGTAATCCCAGCACTTTGGGAGGTTGAGGTGGGTGGATCACGAGGTCAGTAGATCGAGACCATCCTGGCTAACACGGTGAAACCCCATCTCTACTAAAAATACAAAAACAAAATTAGTCAGGCGTGGTGGCGGGCACCTGTAGTCCCAGCTACTTGGGAGGCTGAGGCGGAAGAATGGCATGAACCCGGGAGGTGGAGCTTGCAGTGAGCTGAGATCTCGCCACTGCACTCCAGACTGGGTGACAGAGCAAGACTCCACCTCAAAAAAAAAAAAAATACATTGAGTTTTGACTTAGTATCTCCCCTCACAAAAAAGTAAAAACAAAAACTAATATGTAAAATATCTCATTAATAATTTTTATACTGATTACATATTGAAATGATAACGCTTGGGATATATTGGGATCAGTAAAACAAGCTCAAAACTCATTTCACCTGTTTCTATTTTTTTAAATATGGCTACCAAAAAATTTAAGTCACATATGTGGCTCACATATCTCTTTTGGACAGCACTGGTATTACAAACTGAGTTATACAAAGAAATCCTTTGTTATTTCAAGACTTACTGAAAAATTTTCTAAAATGCATTGCTCATGTCCTGGTTTTAATAAACAAAGTGGTACAAAGCATAGCTAATATAATTGCATTTCCTTTGATTAATGTGCTGAAAGTGTGAATGATTCTGCATCACCAAAGCTTTGTTCTAAACATTTCTCAGTGGCCCTGTTGTCTTGAAAATAGTAACAGCGGCTTTTCCATGCTGGCCCTGCCCTGGAAGGAGCCTCTGACCTGGGATCTTCTGCCCCACAGGTTAAGAGCATGGGCTTTATAAGTTTCCTGGCTGAAATCTTAGAGACACATTTCTCAAGAGTTGACATGAGAACAATGGCTTTCCAGAAAGACAGGCTTGTCTGTGTCATTCTGTCTGGCCTCTTGCTAATTCAGCTTTTCACCTCCCAAAGGTATCTATGTCATGGGTTGGGCCTCAAACCCAGGCAGGGCAATGAAAGCTACTGGGTGCAGAGCATAAGAGGCCAAGAGACTGTAAAAGTCAATGACCTCACACAAGAGAAGCTGTGGTGTTGGGAACGGGCTGAGGAGCCCTCACAGAGATGCAGAGTAAATCTATCTTAGGTGGCATCTCTCTCAATCCCATAGTGACTTTCCCACTTCTACTTACCCACAATAAGCAAGCTGTAGAGGGACAAGTTGAATGGTTCAAGTTCACTAAAGGTGGCCATACACACTCAAAAGGCAATTCACGAATTTCACTAATTTATAGGAGGAAACAAATTGCCAGGGATCGGAGCATTTGGATCAAAAAACAACTTCACTCATCTCTCTGTGGGAAAGGCTGCTTAGGAAAGCAAATCCATCCACATAAGGAGACTGCTTGACGGCAAAGGCAGTGGATGGGGAAGATAGAATGGCATTCCAAAGATTTCTTTTTTTTTCTTTAAAATATTTTTATTGAAACATAATTGGCATATTTAAAGTGGACATTTAAAGGCATAATTATTTATTTTTAATTTTTTTTATTATACTTTAAGTTCTAGGGTACATGTGCACAACGTGCAGGTTTGTTACTTAGGTATACATGTGCCATGTTGGTTTGCTGCACCCATTAACTCATCATTTACATTAAGTATTTCTCCTAATGCTATCCCTTCCCCAGCCCCCCTCTCCCAACAGGCCCCAGTGTGTGATGTTCCCCACCCTGTGTCCAAGTGTTCCCATTGTTCACCCACCTATGAGTGAGAACATGCGGTGTTTGGTTTTCTGTCCTTGAGACAGTTTGCTCAGAATGATGGTTTCCAGCTTCATCCATGTCCCTACAAAGGACATGAACTCATCCTTTTTTATGGCTGCATAGTATTCCATGGTGTATATGTGCCACATTTTCTTAATCCAGTCTATCATTGATGGCTATTTGGGTTGGTTCCAAGTCTCTGCTATTGTGAATAGTGCCACAGTAAACATATGTGTGCATGTGTCTTTATAGTAGCATGATTTATAATCCTTTGGGTATATACCCAGTAATGGGATGGCTGGATCAAATGGTATTTCTAGTTCTAGATCCTCGAGGAATCGCCACACTGTCTTCCACAATGGTTGAACTAATTTACACTCCCACCAACAGTGTAAAAGCATTCCTATTCCTCCACATCCTCTCCAGCATCTGTTGTTTCCTAACTTTTTAATGATTGCCATTCTAACTGGCATGAGATGGCATCTCATTGTGGTTTTGATTTGCATTTCTCTGATGACCAGTGATGATGAGCATTTTTTCATGTGTCTGTTGACTGCATAAATGTCTTCTTTAGAGAAGTGTCTGTTCATATCCTTTGCCCACTTTTTGATGGGTTTTTGTTTTTTTTTTTCTTGTAAATTTAAGTTCTTTGTAGATTCTGGGTATTAGCCCTTTGTCAGATGGGTAGATTGCAAAAATTTTCTCCCATTCTGTAGGTTGCCTGTTCACTCTGATGATAGTTTCTTTTGCAGTGCAGAAGCTCTTTAGTTTAATTAGATCCCATTTGTCAATTTTGGCTTTTGTTGCCATTGCTTTTGGTGTTTTAGATATGAAGTCCTTGCCCATGCCTATGTCCTGAATGGTATTGCCTAGGTTTTCTTCTAGGGTTTTTATGGTTTTAGGTTTAACATTTAAGTCTTTAATCCATCTTGAATTAATTTTTCTATAAGGTGTAAGGAAGGGATCCAGTCAGCTTTCTACATATGCAGTTTTCCCAGCACCATTTATTAAATAGGGAATCCTTTCCCTATTGCTTGTTTTTGTCAGGTTTGTCAAAGATCAGATGGTTGTAGATGTGTAGTGTTATTTCTGAGGCCTCTGTTCTGTTCCATTGGTCTATATATGTATTTAGGTACCAGTACCATGCTCTTTTGGTTACTGTTGCCTTGTGGTATAGTTTGAAGTCAGGTAGCATGATGCCTCCAGCTTTGTTCTTTTTGCTTAGGATTGTCTTGGCTATGCAGGCTCTTTTTTGGTTCCATATCAAATTTAAAGTAGTTTTTTCCAATTCTGTGAAGAAAGTCATTGGTAGCTTGATGGGGAGGGCATTGAATCTATAAATTACCTTAGGCAGTATGGCCATTTTCACGAAATTGATTCTTCCTATCCATGAGCATGGAATGTCCTTCCATTTGTTTGTGTCCTCTTTTATTTCCTTGAGCAGTGGTTTGTAATTCTCCTTGAAGAGGTCCTTCACATCCCTTGTAAGTTGTATTCCTAGGTATTTTATTCTCTTTGTAGCAATTGTGAATGGGAGTTCACTCATGATTTGGCTGTCTGTTTGTCTGTTATTGGTATATAAGAATGCTTGTGATTTTTGTACATTGATTTTGTATCCTGAGACTTTGCTGAAGTTGCTTATTAGCTTAAGGAGATTTTGGGCTAAGCTGATGGGGTTTTCTAAATATACAATCACGTCATCTGCAAACAGGGACAATTTAACTTCCTCTTTTCCTAACTGAATACCCTTTATTTCTTTCTCCTGCCTGATTGCCCTGGCCAGAGCTTCCAACACTATGTTGAACAGGAGTGGTGAGAGAGGGCATCCTTGTCTTGTGCCAGTTTTCAAAGGGCATTCCAAACATTTCAAAGAGAAATGGGTCCCTTCTGAAGAGTTAAACTATAAAGTCAGGTCACCCAATGGATCAGAGAAGAACCATTTGTGTTCGTTAACTTGGAGAGAATACTCAAGAATTATCTATTGACTGCATGCATCTCTAATCTAAGGGTCAGTAGACAATACAATTCCTAGGCCAGAGCAAGACTTGACTGAAATATTAACATATTTCACGGACTGTATTCATCACCCACAGAAGCATAAACAAGGGGGCGTTTCAGAAACAAATTTTGGCCATTTGCTCCATCCCAAGAGATTAGAGGGTGTCCTGCCTGGAGGCAGCTGTCCCATAGCAGCCTCTGGAGGCCAATGTGGGCATAAAGATCCCAGCTGTGGAGGGCACTTCCAGCGGTCAGAGCCTGGGCTATCCAGCATCTAAGTCCTAGAACTATGTTCCCTGGTTCCAATTCCAGCATCACTAAGCTGGTAACTGGGCTTTCTGTGCAGCTTTTCAATGGCAGAAACTATGCTAGAGAGCTCGGTTTAATCTAGTCTGCCTAAGAGTTCCATTGTGTCATATTAATTGGATTTATGGTTAAAGACAGCAGTCTCTTACCACTGTTTAAGCCTGGAGTTCATTCACATAATGAAGCACATGAATGAATTGCATTTCCAAGTCCACAAGACTTACTCAGGTGGCACATTCACTAAGTTGAGCCAGTGTATCCTTCTTTTGAAACCCCCCTGTGTTACTAAATCCCACTGCCTTTCAGTAAAGTCTTCAGCAGTGAGCACAATGAGTCATGTTCCAGTCTGGCTACTATGCCCTGCTTGGAATCTGCCTGTCCAGTCAGCTGACCACAGCCCTATACTTTGCAGAGCTGTGTAGACTATAGATATGGAGAGACGAAAGACGTTGAGGTGAATTTTTGCTTTCCCAAAGAAAGCTCCTAAAATTTTTTAAAAAATATTTCTATTATCAGCCTTTTGGCACATACAAATATAAAACCAGGATTGTGATTTGTTCATTCATGCATTCAAGGAATATTTATTGAACATTTCTATGTTTCAAGCCCTGTTCTAAGTGCTGGGGACAAATGTAAGTGAATAAAACACCCAAAGATATCTACTTTCAAGGAATTTATAGTCCAGGAGGTAGGCAAGGAAGAGACTATCAATCAACATAATTTTGTTAAAAACTACTATATAGCATTTTGGTGAGAGATAAGTGTTACTTAAAATAAAAAAATGAGTAAAGAGAATTGGAGGTGCTCGACAAGCAGATTATAGAACTAAAAGGCTGCAGTGGGCTCTGTCTGGCTTATTTCCACTTTCAGCACAGGCACAGGAGAGCAAACAGGTAACTGCACATGCTTTTTAAGGGCTAATTTAAAAAACCTACAGACTAGGGAGAAAAGCTGAAAAGAGAAGTATGCTAATGACATCTATTCTAAATTAAGGACCATTTCACCCGAGCCTTCATTATGTTCTCATTAGGAGCCACTTTAGGACAAATCCCACCCCAACCACCACATGCTGCTTACTGAATTACTGTGTTTTTAAAAAATTTTTTTATTTTGCTTTTTAGAGACAGGGTCTCACTCTACTGCCCAGCCTAGAAGAGAGTGGCACAATTGTAGCTCATTGCAGCCTCTAATTTTCCTGGGCTCAAGAGAGCCTCCTGCCTCAGTTTCCTGAGTAGCTGAGACTACAGGTGTCTGCCACCATGCTTGGCTATATATCTTTAAAAAAAAATTTAGAGATGGGGTTTCACTATATTGCCCAGGCTGGTTTCAAATTCCTGGCCTCAAGTGATCCTCCTGCCTTGGCCTCCCAAAGCACTAGGATTGCAGGCGTGAGCCACCACATGAAGCCTGAACTGTTGTTGAAGAGTCAGAAGTACTTTGTCTCTGGCATGTTTATCAATTCGCCTTCTGACAAACCAGCAGGCTCTCCACACCTATCGCCCACTCTTTTCCCCTTCCTGTTCTCAAAGGGTAAGAAGGGAGAGAGGATCCCTTCCACCTCCAAACAAGGCCCTTGATCACCTTCCATAGCAAAAGTCCCTCTGTTTGATGAGGGTTGAAGTGCTGGCACTAAGTACATCTCAGTCTTCGGACCTCGGAGTGCTCACTGATGAAGCTATGCTCCAGACTATTCTCACCCCATGCTTTTGAAGTCAATGCCAGTCAGCATTTAATAGGATGGTTTGGGTTGCAAGGTTCTTCCTTCTTCCCATCTCCTATCCATCTACCTGAGTGTTTTATTTTTTACTTCTTAAAAGATCATAATGTAAGCTATCACTGGCTTTTTCCTTTTGAGTAAAAAAAGCAATGACTCAAAACATTTAACAGAGTTATTAAATAAAATTAACCGTGTAGTTTGCCTAGTTTCTAAATAGCATCAATCAGTCCCTTTCAAAGGAGCTCAAATCGAAAGCAAAACCTTGGTATCGTGCCCTTCAGCTCAGAGTTTGGTGAAGCCAGAATTTAGCCGATGTGTCATAAGAAAAGATGACTGTCTAACCCCACAAGGTCATATATTCAGGACCTGTATTTTTATCAACACCATCCAATACTTACGAGGTCTGAGCCCGGGGCTACACAAAGTTAAACATTCTGAATCTCTTCATTTTTTAATCCTGCTTACAAAGACTAAGCAACATGTGTTTAATAAACAGGCAAGATTAATAAACCCAGAAAAGAACCAATTAAGGAAACCAACTTTTTAGTAGAAACAAAGTTATTGTGTTCTTTAAAAGGCCTTAGATCTGGGTTACCTCTGAGCATATCTGGAAACAGATGGCAACTGGCTTCGGGTATGGGGCATGAGCTGACCTCGTATGCTGTGTCGATGGTAAAGGAGCAGAGCCAGCTCTCAGGAACCAAGTCTTAAAGTTACAGATGCTGGCTGTGGTCTTACTGCTCACTGGGTCTTCCTAGAAGGCAGGTCTTTGTCTCTAAGGCAACCACCCTAATGTAAAGCCAGGTAGAAAGCCGTGGTGTCTACACCCTAATATAAAGCCCATTGATGGTAAAGCCTAAGGTGCCTCTGAACCTTGGGAGTTGCCTGGCACATCCGCCCCAAGTTCAATAGACAGTGAGTCTAACTGCCTGGGACGAGTCACTGTGAACCTACAGCAGGGGGCCTCGAGGCTTTCTTTGAAAAATAAAAAGAAAAAAAGAATACCAATCAATGTACAGAGCCCTCCAAAACATTGTAAAATAGAACAAAAAGCCACCTGCAGAATACATTCTGTATAATCCCATTTATGGAATAAACAAAAATAGAATCTCTGCAGAGGCCTCATATATGTGTCTGTATGTACATAGAAAAAGATCTTGAAGGATAGATGTCAAATTCCTAACAGTCTTTTGGAGAGAAGAGTAGAACTTGGGGAGGATGAAGGGGAGAGGTTCACTTTTTCTATATAGTCTTTATTTACTGAAGATTATATAATAATATATTTATTATTTTTAAATTAAAATTAATTTAAATACACAGTATCATTGTCCATATAGCTATTGGGCCAATATTGGGACTATTAAAACTTTGTATATTAGTATCCTATCTCACTTATCTCAGTTAACTAATTAAAGAGCTTTTATTTCCAGTAACAGATAGCATAAAAAACACTTTCGTATACGTTATTTAAATTTGACCAATACCGAAAAGAAAAGAGCAATATAGGACAGAATTCTTCTGCTAAAAAAATAAAATGCAGATACATATTTGCCGATTTCTTTTAGTTACTGGACAGAGTAACATGATGTTATAAATAAATATTGAGGCCCAGCGCGGTGGCTCACGCTTGTAATTCTCAGCACTTTGGGAGGCCAAGGGGTGCGGATCATGAGGTCAGGAGTTCAAGACCAGCCTGGCCAACATGGTGAAACCCTGTCTCTACTAAAAATAGAAAAATCAGCGGGGCTTGGTGGTGCGTGCCTGTAATCCCAGCTACTCGAGAGACAGCGTCATGAGAATCACTTGAACCCAGGAGGCGGAGGTTGCAGTGAGCCGAGATCATGCCATTGTACTATAGCCTGGGCAACAAGAGTGAAACTCTGTCTTAAAAAATAAATTAAATAAAGAAATAAATATTGAGTACTTACTTAATGAATATGCCAGAAAATATTTGAATATAGTAAACACATTTCATATGCAGTCTATTAGATGCTATTCTGATTTAGAATTGCTGAAATTTAATGACTGTGCAAAGAGGAAAAAAAAGAAAAAAGACTTCTTTGCAACAGTATTTTGAAAAAAAAGTTAGAATAAATTGTTTATAAATGCTACCAGTACATAGTTGAGCAGAATGTACTAGTAATACTTTGTTTTACAAAGAAAACGAAACTCTGTTTTCTTAGGTTTCTTCATGACTTAGCAGAGAGCTAAGAACTGCCAGCCAAAGCCACTCTTGCTACAACTAAGAAGTGACCACCAACTTCATACATACGGGATCATCCTAGAGAGGCATCTATTACTAATAATTCCTGTTGTAATCTTCAGAGCTCCCTTTGAGGTGCCAGCACCCATCATCTGCAATCCTCACAACCCTTCAAAACAGGCTTTCTTCTCCTCATTTGAAGAATGATATTAAAAAAAAAAAAGACTTAAATAATTTAAGAAACTTTCCCAACCTTACACAGCTTGGGAGATCCAAAGCTGGGACTCCAAAGTAGGCGTGTCTGGCTCTGATGACAACTCCCTTCCCACTGAACCTCACCAACCCAGACCTGCAGCCCTGAGTTATCTGCCGGGTTACTTGGGACAGCTACACTGGATCTAGCTTTGGGTTCTCACTGGCATCCAAAGCACACTGGACAAATGGCTTTGGCAGAGGTGGAAGGTGGCCTGACATTGAGTGAGTGACAAGTCAGGTACCCCAGCTGTCTCCAGGCTTGGAAGGCAAGCAAAACCATTGCCAAGTTAGTGCTCTTTCTTTTCAACCAGCAGTCTTTCAAATGGTTGCTCCAAAAGAAATAGAAATTAAAAATTTTTTTCAGCCTGCAGCGAATATTTGGATGAATGCTAATTAGTGAAATATGTACTTACTTTTAACTTAGCCATTCAAAGATTTCAGAGATTTTCCACAGATAACTGATTATCAGGGTATCTGGTGAGGGAACCCATTCTAGTCAGAAGGAAAGTAAGGGGCTCACACGAAGTCAGCAGTGGTATTTTTGTGCTGTGTCCATTACAGTCTTATCAGATATCAGAAGCCACTCCAGATTTCTCACACAGAGTGGATTTGTTACAGGGAATTGGTTACAAAAGTCATGGAAGAGCTGAGAAACCAGAAAGGGCACAGGAGGCAGTCTCAAGAAGAACAAGAGCTGACATCTGCTACCATCCCCAGGGACAGGGGGCAACAGGAAGAGGTGGTGCTGGGTCCAAGAAGGAGGCACAGCCAGCAATGCACATGCTGACCAGCACAGGGCCTGAGGGTGGGGAGAAATGCCCTGGCTTCTCCCTTTCTCTTGCTCCCCAGGCTTCTGACAGTTCCTTTCAATGACTGAACTTACCTGAGGCTGGAGGGAAGAGGAGCCTGGCAAGTGGACTTCCCTGACATATAGGGCTGGAAAGAGAGAGGCCAGTTATGAATCTAAGGGCAAACAGGTGAATAACTGGCACTATGCTGAAATCAACAACGTAGCAGAAAATTGGTTGCAAATATGGCAAGAGGTGGGGCAGGGTAGGGAAAGAAGGATTGGAGGTATTGCCGGAGGTCACTGATCAAGGATGGGTAGGAATATGCAAGGACTTTCTCTGCTCATCCCTGGCAAAAATAATATTCTCCCCAACACATTATCAAATATATTAAAGCATTTTTAGGAAAGTGAGAAAGAGGACCCTAAAGGTGGGCTAAAATCCAGGAAATGTAAATTCCAAGGAAGTATCACAGAATAATGAATGCATGTTCAATTTGCAAAATAGAAGATAACTATAGAACTAAGTTCTTGTAGTTATAACTCATTTTAATAAAGCTGTTTGAGAAAAGACAGAGCTTGACAACTGTCTGAAGAAAAGCAGCCAAACCAGAACAGAGTCGGCCCCAGGCTCCGGGATGGCCATGCGGGGGAAGGCTGAACATCTCGGCCTCTATGCATCTGGGTCCAGGACTGCAGAGGGCACTGCTCACACTGCAGCTATGTGAGGCCCTTATGTCCCCGGGGTAAGTAACCATCTGTCTGTTCATTCATTCCACAGAAAGTCATTGAACCCCTGCAATGTATCAGGCAGCATTCTGACTAAGCACTACAGACAACAAAACAGACAAATAATGGGAATACCTCCACCCCTGGTGTGAGCCAGAGCACTGTAGTCCACCCCAACTGGAGAGGGAGGGAGGAAGCGGGTGTCCTGGCAGGGTATCGCCAGAAAGAATCCTCAACCCTTCTGTCTGTCGTTATTCCTAGTTCTGGTAGACACATTAATGGCAGTAAAACATGTAATAAGGACATATCTGCTTTATTAATAGACTTAGGACTATAAAGAACAACTATATTTTGCCCTGGTTTCTAATTTATTCAGCTCAATTCAACAAACACCTGTTACGTGTCAATTCCATGCCTGTTACTGGAACTAGAGATGAATATTTTCTTCAAAAGCACTCCCTTCCCCTCAACATAGCAGCAATGGCAAATCCAAGCAACTTCAAACTCAGAAATTGCTCCAGGGACCTGCGTGCTTCATAGGTTCACACAGAGGGTAAAAAGTAGTTTCCCCACCAGGGCAAAGCGGTGATGGTACTGTTCGGGGCGATGTGAGGCTGATCTGAGCCAGCTTGGGAGCCCTCCAGTCAGTACTTCTGAGGGCTGATGTTCAGCAATGGAAAGCCTTCACAGTTTGTCTTCCAACCTCCCCGGAACAGCCAGGCAGATACAAGGCAGGCGCCTGAGCAGCTCTGCAGGATTCGAGAAAGTTCTTCCAGCTTCTTGGCTAGGGGGCCTCACAGCCCATCCATCCCTCCCCATCTGGAAGGGGGCAGGGAGTGGAAAAAACGTATTTTATTTACTTCTAAGTCTGATTTTTCTCCCCTTAGATTAATCTTTGCAAAAAGTGACTAGGTGAGTAAACTAATTCAGTGGCATAACTTACTTTCTGGTTGATTAATAATTAGGAAAAAAATACATCTGAATAAATTTCTTGCATAGCAAACTTTTCTTTAAAAATGGGTTTATCTGGTTGATAAGGAAAAAGAAGACGCTATTTGTTTTTCAAGACATTCATTTCTTTCTGGCAATACACTCATAATTGCATTCCTGGGATGATATTGTTGTATCTTAAGAGTGCAGATATGTTTCTGTTTCATAAGAGGAAAAAAATCACGTCCAAACCTGGACATCCTTGGTGTAAAATCTCTGCTTCCTGGAATACTAAATTTTTAAACATAAGCAAGGACTTAGGTAGCCAAGTGTCTCTGTTTACTCAGCCCCAGGATGTTGGGTATCATGTAGCAATTTGTGCAGACCTCTCAATCTGTTTGTGTTTTCAAGAAAGGACAAAGTCTGCTGGCGTCCTGCCGGGACATTCCCACCCTCCACCCTCACAGGGGCTCGCAGCCTGGGGCTCAGCAGGGCTGTTGGGAAGCCACCCTTCCACCCACTCAGGTCTTGTTCGTTCCAGCCTCCTCACCCACCACATCCTACAGTTTCCTGCTGCCTCACTCTGAGTGAATTTACACAGAAAAAAGCAAATTCTACCTGGATCTGATCCTCAGTAGCATTTTGATCATTATACTAATCGGAAATTTTTATTCCTTTCAACACCTAAAGACATCAGCGAAGTTTTAGGCTTTGTCTACAAGATAAAACACTGTCATTATTGTCATTGGCTTGAGCAGCCAAGTCAAAACATTATCCATCGATCAAACAACTGTCCAGGGGGTGAACTTGAGGGCTGGGTGGATGTGGGGTTTGTCTGATTCCTTGACTGGTTTCGTTAAGCTAGAGCAGTTTAACAGGTGTGGGAGGGGCACATCAACTTAAGGGACTGTTCTTCCTCCTCAGAGTTAATCAAAAGACTTTACATCAACATTAACACCTTGGGAAGGAATGAAGTAAGCTGCTAAAAAAGCTAAATTCACCCTTGAAGAAAATTGACAGTAAGAGAAAAAACAAAAGCGAACAGAGAGGCATCCAATTATTTGGGGAATGCAAATGAGAAATGGGCTCTAAATTTTTATTTGAAGCCATACATCCATTTTGTGTGGGTGTAAAAGGCACTGTTTCCCCAGTTTTCAGTCCGAGTCATTGTTTTAATGTATAATAATTCATGTTAGCCGGGTGAATTGAAAGATAAAATAATTCCCCACCCAGAATTGACGACTCTTCTCTCAGGCCCCTGCAGCACTCTTGTTCTGTCTGTATGATGGACCTGGCACTGTGTCCTCTTGTAGTGCGTATTTCTGCCTTCCCCTCCCTAGGCCCCCTCTAGGGCAGGAGGAACAGCTTGTTCTTCTGATGCCGTTGCAGAATCTCACTCCGTGCTGATGCAGAGTGAGTGCTGGGTAGGGTGCTCACCGGCTGGGTCATGGTCAAGTGCATGCACTCTGGAGCAAAACAACCTGCTTTGGGCCCCAGCTCTACCACACCCCAGTGTGTGATCTTGAGCAAGTTACATTAGCAGCTTTCAGCCCCAGCGTTCTCAAGGGTAAAATAGGGAAGCTCATGGCGCCTGCTTCCCAGGGTTTTCTTTTTCTTTTTTTTTTTTTTGAGACGGAGTCTCGCTCTGTCACCCAGGCTGGAGTGCAGTGGCGCAATCTCGGCTCACTGCAAGCTCCGCCTCCCGGGTTCACGCCATTCTCCTGCCTCAGCCTCTCCGAGTAGCTGGGACTACAGGCGCCCGCCACCACGCCCGGCTAATTTTTGTATTTTTAGTAGAGACGGGGTTTCACTGTGGTCTCGATCTCCTGACCTCGTGATCCGCCCGCCTCGGCCTCCCAAAGTGCTGGGATTACAAGAGTGAGCCACCGCGCCCGGCCCTCCCCAGAGTTTTCATGAGCAGTAAACTAGAGAAGCCTAGCGCATGGCAAGCACTCAAAATATTCAGGATGTTATCAGTGACTAAACAATACTACCCTAGGCAGAATACTCATCAGTGCTGGTAAAACAATGGTTTCTTTGTGAAGTGTTCAGGCAAAGGGAAATCTACTCACTGAGGCAGGTGCTTAGTGAAGGTGGGAGGATTAGAAAGTGGGTGCTGGGGGAAACCACCAATACTTGTCCATTATCATCAAGAAGGCTTTGAAGAATTGAGAGGTCAGAGGCTATTAGTTGAAGGGAAAATTCAGTGAGTTTGTCTGGGAGGATATTATAGGCAATAGAAGAATCCCAGAAAATTACTTTGTGTCTTACTCTCTCACCTGTCCCTATTTAGTTCTCTCCTCCCCAAAGCCCTTCCCAGAACAGCACATCCCTGCTGAGTACGGAAAGTGATGAACACTGATAGCAGGTGCAGAGCCTGTCATGCAACCCATTTTCACCCAGCCGTCTCCTTTGGGCACCTACCCTGTCCTGGGTGTGTGATTGCCCTACCAATGTGTCTGGTGACATTATCCAGCCCTGAGAGCTGAGCATTCACTGGGCACCGACTGCATGGCCGAGTCTTGGTAATGATGGACAGTGCTAAGACCACAGTAACCATAATTACTGCATGTGACATCAATGCTGAACTAAAGCAAACAGACCCACAAGCAAATGACCTCTAATATCTGAGTTAATTCCTGTGAAAAGAAACAATCAGTCTGGTTTTGGTGTTAAACGCTCATAACCAGTTTATATCTGGAAATACTGGATGCTTTGAACAACATCAGTTTGGAAAGTAGGTTCACAGAAACTATGAACTACAATTATTAGAAGCAGATAAATGTCAATTAAAACTTTAAAATAAAATTGGAAATAGTAATTATTCAATATAACTGGCATAGATCAGCTATGATAATAAGCTCTGGCCCAAATATCCAAGTCTTTAAGTAGCAAATCATAAAATATGAGATCCAGACCACAGGCCCATTGCCCCATTTTTACAGATAGTACCGCTAAACCCCAGGGAAATCAAATGGCTAGACGCACATGGGCAGCATGCGTTCACATTTCCTTCCCTTCATGGAAGGAGTGTGTGCCACTTTTCCATGCTTACATTTCATTTTAAGACATCAGCTATTTCACATGGCCTCAAACCTCAGTGTGCTTTGCTCCTGGATTAACTGAACCATTTAAACTAAAGGCTTAACTTGTTCCTAATCTTCTCTTTGAAATGCTGACTGGAGAATATTTATTTAGTGCCCTGCTCAACAGGTCACAAGCACGTAAGAAAGCCAAGAGCCAGCATGCACACTTCTCTAGCAACAGAAAAGGCCCGAATCAGGTATCTGGGGATCAGATTTTCAGGAGGCCCACATTGGATACAGCATACAAAAGGCAGAGACCAAAGCAGGGCCAGACATCAGATACCATCAAGAAAGAATGCAGCAGCTGGAGCTGAAACTGCAACGAAGGAAGAAGTTCTCTTTGGTAATTAGAGTGGGTGGAATTCTCTGTGAAACAGAACCACAGAGATAGCAGCTCTGGCACACCTATTGTTATTGTAACTCATCGCTGTATGAGACCGTGAGAAACCATCCCTACCCCACTCAGCTAAAAAGCAGCTGGGACTGAGAATCTATCGGTATTGCTTGGTATCATTGGGGTAATATCTCCAGTTACAGCATGACCTTTCTGCCCTGTAAAGACAGAGGCAAAACGACTTTCTCACGTACGGGTCCAAAGCTCTCCTTTACCATTCGTGGGACATTTGGAGACAGCTGGTGGGTGTTTGTGGTTCATGCCTTTACAATCAATTCCAAACCCTCTTCATTATAAAAATAAAATCTCCACCTTCCCCAACAGCTCCCTAACACACATACACACACACACACACACACACACCCCATCTCAATCAACTACCATTGAGCCCATGAGTTTTTTTCCTTAATGACTGCTTGTAATGATTATTGTAACCTGATTGCCAAATGATAAAAATGTTTCTGATGGGAGGGAGGAAAAGGGCACAAGGTGATTTTTCCTGGTATCAGCCTCAGTCGTGGGTTCTGCAGACGCCGACATTTTTCTAGGTGACACCCAGGCACTGGTATCACCTAACCTGGTCCTAGAGGCAGGCTCTGACGCTGGTACCAGGCAACCTAGATTAGATCTGGGGAAGTGACTGGCCACGGAGGAGTCAGGTCGTAGTGGAGACCACCCTACATCCCATAGGAGGGAGCTCATCTGCAGAGGCTCCCTACGGGGCTCTCAAGTAGGGAGGAATCACTGCACAAATAGTCCAGGGAAATAGAAGTGACTGCACGACAAGTTCCAGCTTGAGCCTGGATGTTTGTAGCACGGTGATAAATAGGACATTAATTCATAGGTGAGAAAAGGGTCGTGGAATGGCTGATAGATAAGTGAAAGTGATTATGGACTAATCTAACTCATCAGCTCAATTATGCCATAAGCAAGAAGTAGGTCAGAAAGGGCTTTCCTAACATGTATGAGTTGTAATCATGACCCATATTTCTTAATAAATAATAAGATGCCGAGGAGCATTTATCTCATGTTGTCAGGGTAAATAGGCCATTTTCAGATATAGCTTCCTTTTTCCTGTTTTGGAGAGGAAAGCAATCTAGATGTGGATGAAATGAGCTGGAAACAAAGCAAAAGAAAGATCCGTTTGTTCCTGACTGGGGCCAGGTTTTGGCTTAGTTTTCTTTCGGAAAGTCCCCATATTTTGAAGCCAGGCGCGTCATAGAGGGTCAGCTTCACCAGGTAGGGAATACAGGGGAAAAGGGAAAAAGGGACTTGAATCAGCGCAGTGGTTTTCACTGAGCTTTCATACGAAATGTGCGTGTGTTAGTGTCATGACTGAGGAGAGGCCACGTAGCAACATAGGTTGTAGATGTGCATCTTGCAGTTCCACTATTTGTGTTCAAATCCCAGCTCAGCCATTTCCCAGCTGTGCAACTTTGGGCAAGTTATTTAACCTCTCTGGGCTTCAGTTAGCCTATCTGTAAAATGTATAGTTCCACCTACCTCTCACAAGGTTGTTGTGAGCATTAAGTAAGTTAATACCTATAGGATGCTAGAACAATATTTTTTGGCCATTTTCACTGGCAGCAAGTAATAGACTGGTATTGAGATCACTGGATATTCCCAAATGATCATTTGTTTTTCCACTGACATCATGACATCAGCTAAGAAGAAATAAAAGACAGAACAAAGCCATTTTGCAGATTTTCTGAATTCTCAGAAATGTTTTGTCATAACCATAACCACGACATAACCTGTCAGAACCATGTCAGGGCTATGTCTTTGTGATCAGCCTTTTTTTTTTTTTTGGCAAGTGCTTGATTGTAGCATCTAAGTATTAGAGGTACTGGCCTTTGGTGGAGAACGAAGACAGACACATTCCTGCCTGCATGATGCTAGGCTAGAGCAGAAGACACAGACATCGTGTGTAACCTCAATATAGGGTGATGAAAACTTTTGTGAAAGGAAAAATCAATGTGGCAAACTTCATGTTATCTTATTTTAAGAAACTGCCACGGCCATCCCCAATTTTCAGCAATCACCACCCTGATCAGTCAGCAGCCAGCGACATCAAGACAAGACCCTTCACCACCAAAAAAAGTACAACTTGCTGAAGGCTCAGATGATTCTTAGTATTTTTTTAGCAACAAAGTATTGTTAAATTAAGGTCCGTACTTTTTTAGACATAATGCTATTATATACTTTATAGACTATTGTGTAGAATAAACATAACTTTTATATGTGCCAGGAAACCAAAAAGTTTGTGTGACTTGCTTTCTTGTGATACTTGGTTTATTGCCATGGTCTGGAATTGAATCTTCATTATCTCCAGAGTCTGCCTGTAACTGGTTTTCTGTTCACTCTGAGCGGCCATGACTTCCTCTTTCTTATTAAAACTCTCCTCCTCCTCTCTGCTGTTCCTCTGTGGTCCAGCTTGTTATGGTCTGATGTTGGTTTCCTCCTAAAATTCATACGTTGGAACCTAATGCCCAATGTGATCGTCGTATTAAGAGGTGGGGCCTTTCAGGCAGTGATGCATGAGGCCCTGTTCTCATGCATGGGATTTGTGCCCTTACAAAGGAGGTTAAATGGAGCTGCCTTGTCCCTTCTGCCATGGGGATACAACAGCAAGTTTCCAGCTATGAATCAAAGAGTGAGCCCTTGCCAGACACCGAATCTTCCAGTGCCTTCATCTTGGACTTCCCAGCTGCAAGAACTGTTATTTCTGTTATTTATAAATTACCCAGTCTAAGGTATTTTGTTAGTGCAAACTAAATGGACTAAGCCACAGCTTAAATACTACTTTCCTCTAGGGAACCTTCTCTCATCACCCCAGTGAGAACCAAACTCTCTCTGTAGAGGTCCTGAACATCTTCTATATCTTTAAGCAAAGCTTTAGGAATACAGAGGACCTACTGTGTGCCAGGCACTGTTCCTAGCACTGTAGATACCTCTAATGATAAAGCAGTCTCTTCCAGCACAGGGCTCTCAATCTACTAGCAAGAGATGTGGCACTATATCCCACATCACTCATACCACTTTCCGCTGTGAAAGCTTAAGTATTTGTCTCCTCTCCCTGACTAGCTGCAAGATATTTTACCAAAGGGACTCATAGTTCCTGGTATACTGTCCTGTACATAGTAATCCCTCAATAAGTATTGATTAACCCATATAAGGCAGGATCTTGTTAACAAATCCACTGTGATTGGAGATGCAAAGTAAACACTATTTTTAAAATAAGGTTCAGGTCTAAGATCAATCGTTTTAATTTGGTCATTTTAATAGCTGTCTCCATAGTGTATGTCCTGTATCTTAGTCCATTCAGGCTGCCATAACGAAAAATACCATAGTCCAACTGGCTTAAACAAACATAAATTTATTTCTCACAGTTCTGGAGGCTGGGAAGTCCAGGATCAAGTTTCCAGCAGATTTGGTTCAGCTTCCTGAACCGTCTTCTTGCTATGTCTTCACATGGCAGAAAGGAAGGTGAAGCTCTTTTATAAGGGCACTAACCCCATTCACAAAGGCTCCATCCTCAACCAAATCATCTACTTATGGCTCCACCTCCTAACACCATCACATTGGAGGTTAGGATTTCAACATACGGATTTGTTGGGGGGGTGTGAGGGGACACAAACAATGAGGCTAAAGCCACCTGTTATTCCCCTTATGGCAAGGAATAGAAGTATTTGATTTAGAACTGTGAGAATAGAAGTAGTTGATTTAGAACTGTGAGATGCTAAAATGTTGTAACATAAAGGGTAATGATGGTTTAGGATGACAATTACAACCAGTCAAATAAACATGTTTCCAGTGTGAAAAATAACTTTGCTTACTAAGGAATTACCTCTGTCTTGAGAGCTCTGCTTCAATGTGGAGTTGGTATAATAGGATGGAGCATCACCATCAAAGGCGGCAAGGGACTGGAAGGGTTACAGGCTCAAAATTTGGAACATCTGTTAACTAGGCTATAAAATGTCAACAAACACAAAAATAACAATGAAGTATCTTGCACACATGCTTTTAAGCTGATTATTTTACTTATTTTTTTCCTCACCTGAGGAATCTCCTACTTGGTTATCTTTTCTGCTACACTTGCCTTTTTATAAAGCTGTCTTTCTTGTTGAGCTTCATATATTTTTCCATATTCAAAATTTTGAGAGTTCATCAATACGTTCAAACTGATAGAGAATGTATATTTTAAACCTATAAGTCACTTTCTGATTTAAAGATACCTATTTGATGAACTGATCATGACACACCTAAATCTTTTTGGGGGGAGGACAGAATGAAATTTGTAAACAAACAACACTGTTAAGATTATTTTATATCCAATTCAAATGCTGACAGAAAGTCATTCAAACCATAAAATCTGCCAGGCGTGGTGGTTCACACCTGTAATCCCGGCACTTTGGGGTGCAGAGGCAGGCAGATCACTTGAGGTCGGGAGTTTGAGACCAGCCTGACCAACATAGATAAACCCGTCTGTACTAAAAATACAAAATTAGCCAGGCATGGTGGCACATGCCTGTAATCCCAGTTACTCAGGAGGCTGAGGCAGGAGAATTGCTTGAACTCGGGAGGTGGAGTTGCGGTGAGCTGAGATTGCGCCATTGCACTCCAGCCTGCAGCAACAAGAGCAAAACTCCGTCTCAAAAAACAAACAAACAAACATAAAATCTGGACATAAGTAGGAATGATGATACGTTTAACAGGAAAGGGACTTCTTTGTTTTACTCTGTACATCCAGAGTCTAGCAAAGAACCCAGTATCTGTTGGACATTCAAGCATTTGAATTTCTGTTCATCACGTTTAGTGCATATGTCAGGTATAAAGAGTTACAGAAATGAGGAATTAAGAGATGCTTAAGTAAATGATACCATATACAACATTTTAAATCACATAAATATTATATTAGTAAGAACATAGGTTAAGGGTTTTCATTTTAAATGACTTTTTGTTACTAAAATAATACCCACAATTCATATTTACGATTTATCTATTTTGTCACCATTGTATGTAGATAATAAAAATAATATTTACTGTTCATCAAAATGAAAGTTGAAAGGTAGTTTGATAAGCTTTAAATTTATAAAAATAGATGTCTGCTGAAAATACCAATCCCAGTCTAAGACTTGAATTGGAAGGTTTTTCTCTAAAGTTACATTTTTCAGAATACTGGTGCTATGTGATAACTCATTTAGTAAAGCTTCCTGTAAGCTATTCTAGACAGTTGAAAGAAGTATTTTGAATGACCAGGATAATAGATTTTATCATACTGACTTTCAACTATTTAATTTTGGTCTAAATGCACTGTTGGACTAGTATATTGCTATTTTCACAAAATGCATAATCATGACTGCCACTTTTTCCATGACTAACTATACCCTGCCAGATGTTTCTTAGGTTCTGCTGAGTCACTTTTTTCCTCTTCCTCCAGAACTCTGTGTTCCTACTAACTCCTAATTCCCTCTGGCCTTTTCTCATACTTTGCCTTTTACCTGAATTTTGGGTAAAATGGTTTCATTGCTCTTTTTACCATTTCATATGCATAAAATAAGTTTCTCTGAATTATTCTCAATTTTACTTGCTATCATATATCTTAACCTATCTCTTTCCTGGGAAATAGACATTTTGAGGAATTTGTTTTAAAAAGTTATTCAGCCTTTGTATGCAAGGAAAACTATCAACAACCTCATCATGATGAAGTATATTCTGAATCATCGTAGAATCCAGTCTTTTAGAAAAATGCTAGCTAGTTTCCAAACTTCTGCATCTGGTTTCTGCTTCTCAGCTATCTCTCCTCCTGGTGAGATTTTCTGGTGGTGCAGAGATAGCTAATCACTGGTTAGACTGCTAGAGCTTGCGGTCGAGTGGTGCCTTTCCAGTCATGATGGATTTGTATTTTCTTACCAATCTCAGCATTATGAAACACTCACTGCCTGGCCCCTAGAAAGAGAGTTTTCAGTGACAGATTTCATCTCTTGAACACCAGTGAAATATTTGGCTGCACGCATAGTTTCATAAAGTATTCATTGACTCAAAAGGTATTAAGTGCCTATTATGTGCTGATAATTGTGGAAAGGGTTGAGAGAGGAAAAAAAACAGACAAAAATCCCAATCCAACAGGAAAGATTAACAGGTAAACACACAAGTGAGATTAAGTGAAGTTCTCAATGAAATTGGGTCGGTAAATTTGGCAGCAAGTACTATAAAAGTACAGTGGAAGGGCTGAAACATCTCCGCAGTTATTTTCAGACTTCTCATCAACCACATTTCATCACTGGTTATGCAAAGGGAACTCAAACTCTTCTACATGTCTCCTTGTCTGTCTATTTCAAGGACTAACCATCAGGATATTTCTGCCTAAGAACAATGAGTTCCCCAAACTGCAAGTATTTTCTATACTTTGTGTGCAGTTTTTGTGCAGTTTTGTACTTTTCTGCACTTTTTGTACATGCAGGACATTTTTGAGTGCTTATGGATGGATTAATTAATCACTCATTTGATGGATTTACCACCCAGTCTTACCTTCCTTCACTGGGAGTAGGAGAAAGCCTGGTGATGGAAGGGAAGCCTCCGGGGTCAGAAGACCAGATCTGCACTGTGTGGTTAGGCAAGCCAGTTTACTCAGATCAGCTGGCCACAGGGTCCTCATCCATAAAAGAATGTCTGTGAGGTTCTCCCATCCTCTGACATCCTAAAATCTAATCAGAAAGGGACTGGTCAAGCCAGAGAGATTATTGTTATAGTTTAGTAACTTTTTGAACTTCTCAGAGCCTCCAAGATAGATCATGGAGGAGGGAGCTGGTAACTACTAAGCTTGACTTTACTGACAGGAGTAAAAAAAATGTGTTAAGGTTAGGGAATAATTTTAACAACCAATTTGTTCTTGTGAACAAATTTCAACAGTGAAATTTTAGATATGTACTTTTTAATGGTGCCAAACAGCAGTTATTATGGATCAACTGCTGTTTGGCACCATTAAAAAGTACACTTGGCACCGTCAAAAAGTTCATCTGGCCACAATTAGACCAGTCAGGGAAAAACACTTCGCAATGAAATATTATTTACCTCGTTTTCTTCCTCTCTCTTCTTGAAAATAGTAATGATTTTAGCATTTTTAAATCTTGAAGAATGTCATTCCATACTCACTAAAAAGCCTGTGCAAACACCCAACATCTTCTCTTTCCTGTCTGACAATTTTAATGGATATACAAAATAAATAGTCATCTAATTTATCAATATTTAAGGCACATTTTGTATCACAATACAATGGTAAACATTTTTCTTATCAAATGGCTGATCTTGACATTGTTTAAAGCCCTATATGATTTCAGAAAAGTCAGTGACTCCAAGTGGAATTGCAACAATTTCTTGGGTCTTTTTTTTCTTTTTTCTTTTTTTTGAGACGGAGTCTTTCTCTGTCCCCCAGGCTGCAGTGCAGTGGCGCGATCTTGGCTCACTGCAAGCTCCGCCTCCCGGGTTCACGCCATTCTCCTGCCTCAGCCTCTCCGAGTAGCTGGGACTTCAGGCGCCCGCCAACACGCCCGGCTAATTTTTTGAATTTTTAGTAGAGACGGGGTTTCACCGTGTTAGCCAGGATGGTCTCGATCTCCTGACCTCGTGATCCGCCCGCCTCGGCCTCCCAAAGTGCTGGGATTACAGGCTTGAGCCACAGTGCCCGGCCAATTTCTTGGGTCTTGTAACAAACCTGAAGTGTAACTATTTCTCTTCAGCTCCCTTCAATCCCAGAGAGCAAGGAATCACATCCCAGGTGGAGCTGAAGATCTCTTAGGGAAAATGACTCACGCTAGAGTCTGCATAAAAAGAGGATTGCATGGCTTAGTTTTGCAAACATAAACTTTGTGGGTTTCAGAGCTGGCAGACAGCTCAAAGAGGAAATCATCGAGGGCAACTTTCTGCTTCGAGGAAGGAAAGTCTACAAGGGCTAAACCTGGATGTGCTATTTCAGTTCAGGCAAAGGAGGAAAATTAAAATTTTGCACAGTTTTATTCTGTTAAAACAAGTGGTTCGGTAAGCTATATGAAATATGTATATAGTACGCATTAAAATGCAAGACTGACTTCCCTGGGAAAACGTGGGAAAGGAGAGAGGAAACAAATAATTCTTACACTAAGAATTCTCCAGTCGTGTCTTGCAGGCAATATAGAGTAATAATAAAAATGACAGGAGATCCTTTGACAGGATGGCTTAAAATGCCACTCAATAGAATAAGAGTTGTTCTCCTGCCTGGCAAGTTTACAGGAAAGCCCAGAAGGAGAAGCCCGAAAATAATTTAGAAAAACCAAAGCTTAAAACTAGTGGCACACAAGTCTGGTTACATTTTTCATTTTCATTTTTGGTTCCTCTGCATTTCGGTGGAACTCAGTCCCACAGATGTCTTCTTCAATGTGAGAACCATCCTCTCTGGAACTACAGAGCTGCAGATGTCACGCTGGAATTCTCCCAGAGGCAAATTGCCAGATGTGAGGCTGCTCCTCCTCAGTCACTATCTCTGGTCGTACCGAGCGGTGCCTGAGCCACCTGACCCTCAGACCTGTGAGCCCAGCCGGTCACACAGTGACTGACACCGGCATTCGCACCGCCTTTCTCCTGTGCGACCCGCTAAGGGCCCCGCGAGGTGGGCAGGCCAGGTATTCTTGACCTTCGTGGGGTAGAAGAAGCCACCGTGGCTGGGCGAGGGCCCTGCTCACCGCCACACATTTACTTCTCTGCAGGTCCCGAGCTTCAGCCCCAGGTGGGCAAAGCGTCCGGGAAATGCCCTCCGCTGCCCGAGAGGAGCCCAGAGCCCGTGCTTTCTATTAAATGTTGTAAATGCCGCCTCTCCCACTTTATCACCAAATGGAAGGGAAGAATCCTTCCAAGGCGCCCTCCCTTTCCTGCCATAGACCTGCAGCCCACCTAAGCTGCACATCGGAGTCGCGGGCCTGGGAGAAGCCGGGGGCCTTGGGGGACCCGGGCCCCGGCCGCACCTAGACCCGCCAGCTCCACGCTCGGCGGCGCGGTTGAATCACTGGGGTGAGTCACCCCTTGCAGGGTCCCGGAGTTTCCTACCGGGAGGAGGCGGGGCAGGGGTGTGGACTCGCCGGGGGCCGCCCACCGCGACGGCAAGTGACCCGGGCCGGGGGCGGGGAGTCAGGAGGAGCGGCGGGGGCGGGCGCCGGGGGCGAGCAAAGGCGCGGGAGAGCGCGCCGCGGGCCCTTTATAGCGCGCGGGGCACCGGCTCCCCAAGACTCCCGGCTCCCCGCACCCCCTCGCACTCCCTCTGGCCGGCCCAGGGCGCCTGCAGCCCAACCTCCCCAGCCTCCGGGGCGCCACGGAACCCGCTCGATCTCGCCGCCAACTCGTAGACATGGAGACCCCTGCCTGGCCCCGGGTCCCGCGCCCCGAGACCGCTGTCGCTCGGACGCTGCTGCTCGGCTGGGTCTTCGCCCAGGTGGCCGGCGCTTCTGGTGAGTGGCACCAGCCCCTGGAAGCCCGGGGCGCGCCACACGCAGGAGGGAGGTGACAGTCCTGGCTGGCAGCGGGCTCGCCCTGGTTCCCCGGGGCGCCCATGTTGTTCCCCGCGCCTTCGGGACTGGGCTGCGCTCACCCAGCCGAGCTTGAATGAACCCAGTCCCTCGGGCGCCGGCGGGAGTTGCAGGGAGGGAGTTGGCGCCCCAGACCCCGCTGCCCCTTCTGCTAGAGAGTTTTGCTCGGAGTGTCCGAGTAATTGGACTGTTGTTGCATAAGCGGACTTTTGGTTCCCGCTTTAACTCTGGGGAAAGGGCTTCCCAGTGAGTTGCGACCTTCAATATGATAGGACTTGGGCCTGCGTCTGCACATGTTGGCGTGCAGAGGTTTGGATATTATCTTTCTTTATATGTGCGTCTTCCCTTAATAAAGAGCGTCCCTGGTCTTTTCCTGGCCATCTTTGTTCTAGGTTTGGGTACAGGCAATCCAAAAGGGCTGGATTGCTGCTTAGATTGAAGCAGGTACAACGTTGTGCATGCCCCCTATTTCTACGCGGTGTTCGGGACGGCGTAGAGACTGGGACCTGCTGCCTGCGGCAAAGCAGACCTTCGTAATAAATTATCCTGATCCAATACAGCCGACGGTGTGACAGGCCACACGTCCACGTGGGTCTCTGTGGAAGTGTAGAGACATTTCAGATAAAAGTGGAAAAAGTGAAGTTTGGCTTTTTTTCGTTTGTATGCAGTCCTAACTCTTGTCACACGTGTGGGATTTGCCTTTTTTCCATAACTTACTGAAAACCCTTCCTGGAGGGCTGAACCTGACTCTTCCTGAGCTGAGTCCTGGACTGGCACACTGATGGCTCTGGGCTCTTCCAGGTCAAGTTGTAACAAGGCTTTGCCCATGAATAATTTCAAACGAAAATGTCAAGATCCTTGCTGGTGTCCTGGGATTACAAGGTGAATCTTGTCATGAAGAAATTTCAGGTCTAGAAAAAATTTGAAGATTCTTTTTCTCTTGATAATTCACTAATGAAGCTTTTGTGGTTGAGAAATAAAAAGCGAGGTTTATGGTGATGTCAGGTGGGAACGTGTTTTATACATCAACACATTTGAGTGCTCTGAAGTGCATGTAATAATAGCTGTTTCTCTGTTGCTTAAAGGCACTACAAATACTGTGGCAGCATATAATTTAACTTGGAAATCAACTAATTTCAAGACAATTTTGGAGTGGGAACCCAAACTCATCAATCAAGTCTACACTGTTCAAATAAGGTAAGCTAGGAACAGAAAAAGAAAATTAAGGTCTTTGATGTTTCTACTGTCCTATGCTGAACAAGAATGTCTTTAAAGCTGATTACTGGATGAAATTATTTAACAGATGATAAATAAAAAGGTATTCATGGCAATTCGCTGGCCGGTGTCATATTCTATTAGGCCTGCAACATTTCCAGACCTTAAACTGATAGAACATTTTAATTGTTTTATTGTTTTTGGAAATGATGGGAGAGTTCCTAAGTGGAGTATAAACTGTGGAGAGGTGAACCATCTTGAGTAGCCGCTAAAGTGTGCTTTGGGTCATGATAGATTAGTTAATCTCATCTAAACATTGATGTCTTTTTCTGTTGCTGTCTAGACTGTGAACAATGTCTAACACCTTAGGGAAGAGGTGGGGAGGAATCCCAATGTATACATTGCCCTTAAGCAGTGTTTGATTCATTCATCTCTGGACTCCATGAATCGAAATTTGGTAGAATACATGATCTTAGTGGAGGAGGCCAAATGCGTGACTCACTGAGCCTGGCAGAGCAGAAATACTCTGCTGTCTGCACCCTCTGGGTCTGGGGTGGCTCTGCTTCTTGGTGCCTCAACTCTGATTGGCAGCTGTCCCCAGGAGCCGATAATTCAGCATATTCAATCTGAAGGTTATGTCTTCCTTGATGGTTTTCACCACATTCTTGGCAAGTTTTTGGTTTTTGAAATGTTCTAGGAGGCTTGGTAGAGATCTTATGAAATAGAGAATAGCTGCTGTGGAAATTATTTTAATGCTAATTACATAAAGGTACAAAAGTAGCACCAGCTAAAACGAAAGGTATTTTGCTGTTCTGTTTTGTTTTAGCTTGTGCCAGGCCTTTTACAGCATTAGGAATGCAACTTCTAGATACGTTACATCTTTTAAGTGAATGTTCTTGTTTTTCAAAATGAACTTCATGACAGCAATTGCCAAACCAGCAAGGATAACTTGCATGCATACGTGCATGCATGTGTGGATATGTATGGGGGTGGGGGGAGAGAAAGATGAAGGAATTTCATAACCTGAAATAATGATTACAGTTCTGGTCAAACTTGTCAATTCAGATTTCACCAATTGAGAATTAGTAAGTAATTTCTCTGATACAGGCCTGAAGTTTACCTTAGTAAACACTTTACTTCTATATGGTAAAAATTAGATTTGGGGAGGAATGCTTACCTCCTAAATATATTCAATCTAATACTTGAGGGACACATGGGAATATATTTATGATTCATCTGTTTTTTAAACATAAGCCTTTGTTAACTGTAAGTTCTTGAACTTTATAAGGCTGCTGTTATTTAAATGAGCACAGCTCCTGATCTGCAAACATCAGAGTGCAGGGCTACAGCTTGGGGGATGCCAGCCGACTCAGGGTGGTCCTGTGGACTGGACAATCTCTTGCTGCTGTGCTGGAGGGCCTGGGAGCTTTTCCATCAGCCTCTGCCTGAAGTGTGCACGCTTCTCCTGCTCACCCCAGGAATAAATGAGATTCCTGGTTGAAAAGGACCAGAGCAGTCATTTTACAGTTGAGGAAACTGTTGCTCTGAGAAGTGAGGGATTTATTCATGACTACACTGATGGTGAGTGCCCATGTCAGGTCTGGAACCAAAGTCTACCCAGTATCCACACACCACCACCCCTCAGGTGGCTCTGCCACAGTCTGACGGGAGGCCCCAAAGCGGGAGGAAGAAGGAAAGTCTTGCCCACTGCATCTCCTCAGTTGGCCTTCCTCCCTGCCTGTTTTCCCTCCCTACAGCTAGCACCTTAAGCAGCTGCCCCTCTTCCCTCCCCACTGCTCTCACTACGGCAGCCTGGCTCCAGCCGCAGGACACTACTGCTGTGCAGAAGCCCCTACTTGGAGCTCCAACTGCATTTTTCACCTTTGCTAACAGTTTCCAGTGGTGGTTGGGAAATGTGATTGGCTTAAGCCTTAGCACAGACCATCACTGGTGATATTCATTCCATGGAAATGTTCTGAATTCTAAAGCTGAATTTACAAAGCTTCTGGAAAACAACCTGCAACCAAATTAGTGACTGAATTTTTTAGTTAACTCAAAATTCCAAATCAGAGGGTTTTGCAATGCCTGGAGGAATCTTGGAGGCTTTTAAAGTGTTAATGCTATTAATGGCATTCAGAGGGATTTTCTACAGAATTGTCCCTTCATTACCTGTTTATACAGTTTTACTACTTAACCATGGTACTGTATAAATCCTTGTGCTAAATTTTTCTATAAAGTATGTGGTCCCTGCTGTGAGCTGGGAGGAACCAAATACTGTATCTCTATGGTACATAGAAAGCCCTAGGAGACTTTCTCCTGTTATCTGAACAACTATTTGCTGCAGTGATAAAAAGGAAACAGCATAGTCTCATTCGCTTTTTGAAATGGAAATGATAAAATAAAACACATCTTGGTCATTCTGGAACAAAATAGCCTCTCTACTTTTATCACATAAAATTAAATAGAAACCAAAATATTTCAATATCAATCTTAGTTTGTGCACTTTAGGATAAAGAATGTGTTCACCCAAATCCTTTTGGCCTGGTTACTTAGTTCAGATTTTGAAAGAAAATATATTTATGGCTTTTATGTGTGAATTTAGACAATGGAATCCACATGGTGTCTCGTTTTCCCTGAGATTATGTATTAATTCAACCTGTAAATGCAAACCATCTAATAGTCAGCGAGACCCTATAGCCCTGCTGCTTAATGGGGGCGTGCAAGGGCATGCACCCCTCGTACCAGGTAGATTGTGTTCATATTAACAGCATCATGGAGGAACTCCTGCTGGGGGACAGGGGAGGGAGATGTAAATGCTCAGCAGGGACATGTGGAGATTCCTGGAGCAGGTGGAGTTGGGACCTGGCCTTGAACGATGGGTCTGGCTCTGGCAGTCAGTAATGCCAAAGGGAAGAACAGCATAACTGTCACTTTCCATGGGACAGAAGTGTGTGAATCAAGTTGCAGTGACACTTCACCTATTTATTATTTTGGTCATTTAGAAGAATTTCATTGTCAGTAGAAGTCCTTTAAATCATTTCCCCTTCAATGATGTCTCACAAAAGAACGATCTGTCTTTAGCTTTTTAGTCTCAGACTTTATTAGACAGATACTACCTGTACTGTTATTCTGTAATCTTTGTTGGGATGGATTCACATCTTGCAAAAGCAAGGGAGGCATGTAGTATAATGGGGCAAACAGACCCAGCTCTGCCATTCGTTAGGTATGTGACCTTCTGCAAGTTGCTTAGTGCCTGTGAGCTTCAATGTCCTCATGGATAAGAAAGATCCAACACCTTCTTGGAAGGATTATATCAAATGAAGTAACATGAGTAAAGAGTCCAGTAGAATACCTGGCATATAGTGGAGTCAATGAATGATTAGTAATAGCATTAATAGTGGTCATGAGAGAATATATGTATAACATGTTATTATGTAGACTCACTATATAGACTCTATTCTACATAGAATATAGAACATGATATAACAAACAACTATAATAAGTAGACTATAGTAAACAACCTCACTTTGTCTCAGCTGCCTCATCTTGATGGAAAACTGCCCTTTCTCTCCTGTAACCATGACAGAGCGTCTACATTCTAAGAAAGATATTTAACAAAATGGTTAAGAGTACAGATCCAAGAGTCAAATAACTGTCTGGTTCAAAGTCCAGCTGTGCGATTTTGAGCTAGTCACCCAATCTCACTTTGTCTCAGTTGCCTTGTTTGTAAAAACAAGGCAAATTACAGAGCCATCCCCTGGGTTGCTATGAGTACTCAAACATGCATCCCAAGCATTCAGTGTTGCTAGGTATGATGGCTCACACCTGTACATTCAGCACTTTGGGAGGCCGAAGCAGAAGGATCAGCCTGGGCAACATAGCAAGACCCCATCTCTACAAAACAATGTTTAAAAAAAAAGCAAAGTGCTCAGCACAGTAACTGCATCATTAGGGTTGATTGTAGGGCTCCTGATGTTAGCACAGAACACCACAGCCAGGAAGCAGCCTATCTTGTTGGGTGCAAATTGTCACATTCCATTTATTTTTCTTCCTTCTTTTCTTTCTTTAGCACTAAGTCAGGAGATTGGAAAAGCAAATGCTTTTACACAACAGACACAGAGTGTGACCTCACCGACGAGATTGTGAAGGATGTGAAGCAGACATACTTGGCACGGGTCTTCTCCTACCCGGCAGGGAATGTGGAGAGCACCGGTTCTGCTGGGGAGCCTCTGTATGAGAACTCCCCAGAGTTCACACCTTACCTGGAAAGTAAGTGGCTTGGGCTGTAATACCATTCATTCTTGTTAGAAACGTCTGAACATTCTTGTGATCTTGTGCCTTTAGGGGCTACTAAATTAAAAATATTTACTCTTCTTTTCTCAGAAACTGTTATATACCACAGCCCTCTTCACACGTTCCAGATGTGGTAGGAGGTTCACAGAATGTGAACTTTGGAGCTGATGACAGTGTCATCAAGTAACTTTCTCCCCCAGTCTGTCCCCAGACCCTGTTACTGTCTTCAGTAACCAGCTGAATGTGTGTTGGGAGAGGGCGGGCCAGGGAAGGGGGTAGGGATAGGAAATCCACCAAGGCCAGAGTTTTAGCTTTTCCATATATATATCTCATATATCCTGATTTTTCTGTCCCATTATCAGACCAAAAATCCCAGTTGAGGATTTTTCCCAAATGATCATAAATCGATGAGTAAAGTCCATGGTTTCCCTCTGAGCCCATAATTAGCCTAATTATGCTGACCTTTTCTAATCAGTTGGCCATGATTTGAGTTCCATGATGTGCCAGCACCTGCCCAGCCATCTGCCTGTCACCCTCGTTCTGGTTTTGGAAAGGTGGAATACTTTCCTCCTCAGCCTTTGCCCCTGTAAGCTGGCCCTAGGAGCCAGTAAAAGAATGAAGAGAATCCCCGTCAAGTAGGAGATTTAAATTCTTTTGCCGCCAACTGTGGCTCTGAGCTAGGCATTTTAGATAAACGCATGTAGCACATCGAGTAGAGTGAAATTAGCTTCTCTTGTAAGGCCAGCTGGTTAGAATGAAGCTGTGTGAGTGTTAGGCCCAGCGAGAGAGAACAGTTTCTCAAGGTAGGAATGGTGAAGAGAAGGGGGGGACGGACAACCAACCAAGCATCCTCCTCTGGTATCTACTTTGAGGGTTGAAATAGGGGGCCTGACCCCAGGTGAATGTGGCTGCCTTCCCAGAGCCCCCATTTGCAAGACCCTCCAGACCCCCAGGTGCTTCTGCTTGTGTCTTTTGTGGCACCAGGCAAGAATGTAGCAGCGTCAGCAGCCCCTCTGGTGACTCTGGCATGGTTGACATTCATTTCCCCCCTAATTAATGGCATCCTCATGATTCTCTTTTATATTAATAGTTCTTGAGGTTTTTTGTAAGCTACTTCAAATCCTTTGTTGGTGCAAGAATGTGTTTCTTTCGCATGTGCACACACATATTTGGCCTGTGAATTGATGTTTGTTTTCCTGTCATTTAACCAAAGCACATGAGATAATTGAGCCATTGTAGAGACCCAGTGGTTAAATCCAGCTTCTCGAGGTACCAAGGACATTTCCTGGGCTTTCTCACAGCCCTACATATTTTTGAACCTAAAATATCGTAGTTTATGCTACCACCCTGTTCAATATAGTAGCCCTAGCCACACGTGGCTGTTGACCACTTGAAATATGGCTAATGCTGTTAGTATAAAGTACACATTGGAATTTAAGAAGTGTAGAATATCTCAAAACTTTTTTATATTGATTACACGTTAAAATGATTATATTCCAGATATATGCATTTGACTCAAGCAGTGCATGGCTGAGAGGCACCAACTCCCCGTGCAGTTGAAAATCCGAGTATAACTTGACTCCCCAAAAACTTAACTACTAATAGCCTACCTATTAGTTGACTGTTGACTGGAGGCTTACCAATAAGATAAATAGTCGATTAACATGTATTTGGCATGTTGCGTGTATTATATACTATATTCTTACGATAAAGCAAGCTAGAGGAAAGAAAATGTTATTAAGAAAATTATAAGGAAAAGAGGCTGGGCATGGTGGCTCACGCCTGTAATCTCAGCACTTTGGGATGCTAAGGCGGGTGGATCACTTGAGGTCAGGAGTTCAAGACCAGCCTGGCCAACATGGTGAAACCCCATCTCTACTAAAAATACAAAAATTAGCCGGGTGTGGTTGTGGGTGCCTGTAATCCCAGTTATTTGGGAGGCTGAGGCAGGAGAATCACTTCAGCCCAGGTGGAGGAGGTTGCAGTGAACTGAGATTGCACCACAGCACTCCAGCCTGGGTGACAGAGCGAGACTCTGTCTAAAAGAGAAAGAAAAAGAAAGAAGGAAGGAAAGAAAGGAAGAGAGAGAAAGAAAGACAGACAGACAGAGACAGAAAGAAAGAAAAAAAGAAAGAAAGAAAGAAAAAAGAATTATAAGGAAGAGAAAATACATTTACTATTGATTAAGTGGAAGTGGATCATCATAAAGGTGTTCATCCTCATCATCTTCATGTTCAGTAGGCTGAGGAGGAGGAGGAGGAAGAGCAGGGGCCATGGCAGGAGAAGAGATGGAGGAAGTAGAAGGAGGCAGGCACACTTGGTGTAACTTTTGTTGAAAAAAATTTGCATACAAGTGGATCCACAGAGTTCAAACCCATGTTGTTCAGGGGTCAACTGTCTTTGGTTAAATAAAATGTATTATTAAAATTAATTTCACCTGTTCCTTTTTACTTTTTCTAATGTGACTACTAGAAAACTTAAAATGACATCTGAGGCTCCATTGTCTTCCCCTTGGGCCAGCACTGCCACAGAATGTCTTAGGATTCAGCTCCGGGCCAGCACGCCTGCTTCTCTCAGGGAGCTGGTTTTATGCAGATGTTTTATATGAGAGATAATTAAGTTGTCAATTGTGATAACGAAACAGGATTTGCCTTTGTACAGAATTCTTCGGTTCCAACCAAGCTCATTTCCTTTGTTTCAGCAAACCTCGGACAGCCAACAATTCAGAGTTTTGAACAACTGGGAACAAAAGTGAATGTGACTGTACAAGATGAACGGACTTTAGTCAGAAGCAACGACACTTTCCTAAGCCTCCGGGATGTTTTTGGCAAGGACTTAACTTATACACTTTATTATTGGAAATCTTCAAGTTCGGGAAAGGTGAGCATTTTTTAATTTGTTTTTATGACCTGTTTTAAATTGTGAATACTTGGGTTTTACAGCCCATTTCTTCCCCAATTCAAAAATAGCAGAACAGGGTTGTTGAGAAGGTGGTGGAGTAGAAGGGGGAGTGTCCACTGTGGGGAGGGGTGGACAATAGGCCTGGTCCTACCTGTGACTCTGCGCAGGGCCCCCTCGGAGACCCAAGTTCCTCAGCCAACCGGCTGGATCAGGTCATCTCTAAAGGTCCTGCCACGCTCACATTTCTCCCCCTATTGAGGATCCCGGGCACAAAATTTGTTTTTGGTTCAATGCATAATACTCCCTTCCTTTTTCTTTTACTGCAGATATCTTCTAAAGGGGCTCAATCGGGTTCAATATGCCTAAATTGGATCTTCTCAGTTTTGGAAAAGGCATTTTTAGCAGTGATCAAGGGAAACTGATTAGCCAAGTCACTTCTAATCCTTCACATGTCAGCTATGTTCATGTAGGCTTTGCTTAGAACCTAGGTTTTTACTTCCACAGTGACTTAATAAAGGGGAAAGAATTGACTCTGAGCCCAGATGAATGAAGAACTCTTATCTTTTTACAGAAAACAGCCAAAACAAACACTAATGAGTTTTTGATTGATGTGGATAAAGGAGAAAACTACTGTTTCAGTGTTCAGGCAGTGATTCCCTCCCGAACAGCTAACCGGAAGAGTGCAGACAGCCCCGTGGAGTGTATGGGCCACGAGAAAGGGGAATTCAGAGGTGAGTGGCTCTGCCAGCCATGTGCCTGGGGGTATGGGTGCCTTCTGGAGGAGTAGCTCCACCCTCAGGGCTGGGATATACTTCCTTGGTTAAATATTCAGGAAAACGAACTGCCTAGAGGTTTTTCGTTGTTGTTTGTTTGTTTTGGTTTTGATTTTGCTTTTGGTACTCTTAAGATTTGGGACATTTAGCAACGTTTCTGTGTTGATCGTGCCCTTGTATTAGCAAGTGTTTTCTTGAGCACCTACCATGTGCTAAGCCCTCTGCTGAGCACTGGCTACACAAACTATGTTTAGGATTTAGCATCAAGTCACAGATTTCCCTGGGCATTTTTTCATGCTTAAATTCTAATTCTGGGGGTGGCTTCTGGACCAGCTGCAGCAGGACACACTACACATTCGTGAGTACCCACTGTGGGCTGTCGCCACAGAGGCTATAGAGTCTAACCCATCAAGGGAAGGGATCGAGTATATCAAATATACCCACATGCATGCATGTGTGCATATGGCTGACAGGTGTGTGTACATGCATGTGCATATGTTGGGAGCTCAGGCACATTGTACGAGGAATGGTCCCTAACTGGAAGTGCTGTGGGTCTTCAGACTCATGCAGGAAGCTGCAAGACTGTGTGTCTTGCTCCATGCCTTACAGGGAAAGTATTCTGAGTACTTTCAGTGAAGAAAAGAGTCACGGGAAATAAACAATGGCTTACACTGGGTGTGGTGGCTCACACCTGTAGTCCCAGCACTTTGGGAGGCCCAGGCAGGCAAATCACTTGAGGTCAGGAGTTCGGGACCAGCCTGGCCAACGTGGTAAAACCCCATCTCTACTAAAAATACAAAAAGTAGCTGGGTGTGGTTGCACATGTCTGTAGTACCAGCTACTCAGGAGGTTGAGGCAGGAGAATTGCTTGAACCTGGGAGGCGGAGGCTGAAGTGAGCTGATATTGCACCACTGCACTCCAGCCTGGGTGACAGAGCGAGACTCCATCTCAAAAAAACAAAGAAACAACAAAAAGAGAAATAATGGCTTAGCTCCATGTGAAGATGAGATTTGAACATTTTAAAACACTTTAAATAAACGGTTCTCTCCTGTTTATTGCCACTGACAGGAGAGGTTTCTCTTTACCTCTGGTCCTGCACCCCTCTGAGCCATCCTACCCACAGCCTTCAGTCATCGTCCTAAAGCCTAGCTCTAATTCCACTGCCTCTCCTTTTGTGCACACACACTTCTCTGCTTCCCTGGCCCTTCTCTATCTTGGAGAGGCATTTCAAATGCCACTTCCACCAGAAAGCCTTCCTACTGCACCAACTAGTTACTATCTCTTCTTCACCCGAATCGTGGTAGCACTTTGGATCTCCCACGTTGCACTTAGGGTTCACCTTCTGTTATAATCATTGCCATCAATCTCAGCATCGTTTTTAGGCACTTCTTTCCAGCCGTTGTTCTTACCTCCAACTACATATCTTTTCTGGACTGTGCATTATTCAGTTTATTAAATGCCCATTAAATGTGTTTAGCCATTGTCAATTACTCTGAAACGTTCAGGGTTTGACAGATTCTTTCCTAATCTAAGTGTGGTAGAAAGAGTGGAAGAAAGAAATTTCAAATAGCACAAAAATAGGATGGTGTAATTTGGGGTTATGCCCTCAATTTTGCCCACTGATAAATGGGATTTGAGCTCTCCAAGTTGACTAAATGCCCTTTATTTTTCAGAAATATTCTACGTCATTGGAGCTGTGGTATTTGTGGTCATCATCCTTGTCATCATCCTGGCTGTATCTCTACACAAGTGTAGAAAGGCAGGAGTGGGGCAGAGCTGGAAGGAGAACTCTCCGCTGAATGTTTCATAAAGGAAGCAATGTTGGAGCTACTGCAAATGCTATGTTGCACTGTGACCGAGAACTTTTAAGAGGATAGAATACATGGAAACACAAATGAGTATTTCGGAGCATGAAGACCCTGGAGTTCAAAAAAAGCTCTTGATATGACCTGTTATTACCATTAGCATTCTGGTTTTGACATCAGCATTAGTCACTTTGAAATTAACGAATGGTACTACAACCAATTCCAAGTTTTAATTTTTAACACTATGGCACCTTTTGCACATAACATGCTTTAGATTATATATTCCGCACTCAAGGAGTAACCAGGTCATCCAAGCGAAAACAAATGGGAAAATGTCTTAAAAAATCCTGGGTGGACTTTTGAAAAGCTTTTTTTTTTTCTTTTTTTTGAGACAGAGTCTTGCTCTGTTGCCCAGGCTGGAGTGCAATGGCGTGATCTCGGCTCACTGCACCCTCTGCCTCTCGGGTTCAAGCAATTCTCTGCCTCAGCCTCCCGAGTAGCTGGGATTATAGGTGCGCACTACCACACCAAGCTAATTTTTGTATTTTTAGTAGAGATGGGGTTTCACCATCTTGGCCAGGCTGGTCTTGAATTCCTGACCTCAGGTGATCCACCCACCTTGGCCTCCCAAAGTGCTAGTATTATGGGCGTGAACCACCATGCCCAGCCGAAAAGCTTTTGAGAGGCTGACTTCAATCCATTAGGAAAGTAAAATGGGAATTGGGTGAATTTCTAGGACTTTTCTAACATATGTCTATAATATAGTGTTTAGGTTCTTTTTTTTTTAGGAATACATTTGGAAATTCAAAACAATTGGCAAACTTTGTATTAATGTGTTAAGTGCGGGAGACATTGGTATTCTGGGCACCTTCCTAATATGCTTTACAATCTGCACTTTAACTGACGTAAGTGGCATTAAACATTTGAGAGCTAACTATATTTTTATAAGACTACTATACAAACTACAGAGTTTATGATTTAAGGTACTTAAAGCTTCTATGGTTGACATTGTATATATAATTTTTTAAAAGGTTTTCTATATGGGGATTTTCTATTTATATAGGTAATATTGTTCTATTTGTATATATTGAGATAATTTATTTAATATACTTTTATAAAAATAAAGGTGACTGGGAATTGTTACTGTTGTACTTATTCTATCCTCTATTTATTATTTATGTATGGTTTGGTGTTTGTATTAGCTCTACTACAGTAAATGACTGTAAAATTGTCAGTGGCTTACAACCATGTATGTATCTTTTTCACTTATAATACATTTTGGTGACTGTAGGCTGACTGCACCTCTTCTCAATGTCTTCTCATTCTAGGATGCAAACCAATGGAGAAGCCCCTAATTAGATCAGGGCAGAGGGAAAAACAAAAAACTGGTAGAAACTGGCAACCACAGCTTCAAGCTTTAAGCCCATCTCCTACACTTCTGCTGTGTACGTGCCCATTGTCACTTCTGTTCACATGCTACTGTCCCAAGCAAGTGACCAAGCCTGACAATATGTCCACTGGAGTCACCACAAGGCACATGACTGGGGGCAGGGATGTCATCTTACAGGGAAGGGAAAAGATAATGCTCTCTACTGCAGACTTGGAGAGATTTCTTCCCATTGGCAGTAGTTTGACTAATTGGAGATGAGAAAAAAAGAAACATTCTTGGGATGATTGCATTGAAAGAAAATTAGGTAAAAGGACAATATAGGATAGGGAGAGATATAAGTGGAGTAAGATCTCTAGAGTCAATTAAAAGCTAGATTGAGAGCTCTTGGAGGGCAGGGACTGGGCCTAGCTCATGCTTTACAGCTCTTGAGGGTGACTAAACAGTGGACTCAGTCAGTCATGGCTGAGTTGAGTTGGCTTTATTATCTCTAGAATGTAGTTCTCCATTCAAATGCAAAACAGCCTTATTCTCTCAACTGTAGTAAAAGAGGGTTCTACCTAGAGATGAAAAAGGTTCTTGGCACCTACTGGGCCACAAAACTGCTTTTGCTTTCCACTGTGGAAGGGGGCACTGTTATCATCTAGGAAAAACATCCAGATGGCACACCTACTCAGAAGTGGTTCCACAAAGAAATTGAGCAAGCATTCAGATGTACAGCCTCAGCTCACTATCTAGCTGTTAATAAATTTTAAGTCCATTTTGTCCTTTGCACCAAAGAGATTGAACATTGTCAATAAAATTCCAAACATGAACTGTTTTATGTAACACCACATCCTAAGGAAGAATGCCTGAAACAAACCTTTGACGTCCTCATAAAAATGATAGCTGTTTTGGAGAAATTATGGAAAACAGACCAGTGGTTGGTTTATTTGGTTGGTTTTGTTTATTATTACTTTTTTTTTTTGGCCATCAACATTGAGGCTGAATCTTACACTGTTGTAGTGTTTTGTTATACCAGAGAAAAGGGATGTATTTGCAGCAGAGTCAACAAAAGAGAAGCTGGCATGGGGGCACGTCCTCAAAGAAGGGTGCTTCATCCATCATCTCAAATTCCTGCTCACATGGGGCTGCCTGCGACAAAAAGCTTAGTGCATTACATGAGGAGGCAGAACAAGCTACAGCAGAAGGTGCCCATCCAGATATTTCCCTGCCAGGATTAATTATAGCATTATGTAATTTCTTGGCCTCATTATCTAAGGAATTTGAATTATTCCACTAAGGAAAATACTGGCAGATTGAAAACAGGTTTGGGTACTAATGAGGAATCTGGTTGATCACAAGGAAGGGATTCATTATAGACTGGAATAAGGCTGAACTGCAATAATCAGAAAGCTTCCAAACAGCAAACGTTAACCACTCCCTACTTTGCCACATCCCTCTGAATTGCTGATACCTAACAGCCGACACTAAAAATCAGCACTGTGATTGACACGGGAGCAGAAACCATACTACAGACTGTAGGCTGCAATCCAGAAACTGTTGCCCTCCAGTGGACCAAATTATACTTCATTACTTGATCAGTAATGTACCCCATAGAGCTAATTGTTAGTTAACCAAACTATCATGCGTTCTTTGTTTTGTTTTTGTTGTTTTGTTTTGTGAGACAGAGTCTGGCTTTGTCACCAGGCTGGAGTGCAGTGGTGAGATCTTGACTCACTGCAACTTCTGCCTCCCAGTTTCAAGCGATTCTCATGCCTCAGCCTCCTGCGTAGCTGGGATTACAGGTGTGAGCCACCACGCCTGGCTAATTTTTGTATTTTTAGTAGAGACAGGGTTTTGCCATGTTGGCCAGGCTAGTCTCAAACTTCTGACTTCAAGTGATTCACCCACCTCGGCCTCCCAAAGTGCTGAGATTATAGGCATGAGCCACCATGCCCAGCCCTTTCATGCGTTCTAAAGATATTTTTCCAATCTTAAATTATTAACTGAATTTGGCTTACATATAAGAAACTAATACTCACGAAATCCAAAGACATTTTAGCTTAGTTTCAGCTGATGGCTTATAATCTAAGGAACTGCCCCTTAAACAATTATCTCTACTCATCAAATGGTGAATAAACTCATTCCCAAATGCTCTTTTTTCCTGTTCTAGGACATGTGTACTTAATTGTGTGATTTTCCGCCAATGGTTGCTTGGAAGGTTTATTACTGTTATGACATCCTCCGACTTTCGTTCATATACTTAGAATGAATGCTTATGCTCTCCTTTCCCACAGCCCTTCCTTTTCGACAGTGATTCCAGCTTTGCCAGTCAGCACATTCCTTCTTCATGGCTGCAAAAATTGGTTTAGAGGTAGGCATGTGACCTAACCAAGCCTAAGAAGAGTGTATATCAAGGCTTTTTCTGGGAATGGCAGGATGCTCTTTCTTGATGAACATAACGAAGAGACGTAGCCACAAGAGCTGCTGGCAGCAGTCTTGAGACCACAAAGGGAGTCAGCTTTACATGGAGCTGACATATTGGAGAGCAGTGCAGAGCAACTGTAAAAAGTGAAGCCTTTGCTTTTCATTCCTTTGGCAAGACCTTTGAATTTCACATGTTTCACATGTGTTTGTAATCACTCTTTGAGACATGTTATAGATGACTGCTTAAAAAAAAGAAAAAAGAAGTGAAGTCTTTGGTGACAGCACCAAGCTGCTAGATCAAGCCTTGCTCAAAGTCCCAACCCATTGACTTTTCACTGGACATTATCTGACTAATTGTTTAAGCGAGCTGAGTCAGGTTTTCTGTTCCTTGCAGTCAAAAGCACCCTATCATGCTGTATAAGCACTGACTATCAAATATAAACACATAGAGAAGGTGCCTAGAATGTGAAATTATAGTGTAAAACAAATTTCATTTTCATGCCTTTTCAATTACTTAATGACTGCCCCCTAAAATTATCCCTTCACTACAGCTGTACAAATCTCTCATATTATTTGATCATTCCTAGCAGATGATAAACATCCTGTATTATTTTCTATCTTATAAAAAACAAATTTCCTTTGATCCCTGGAATCCCTCATCTGGATTTTCTCCTTAACTTCCTATTCCCTCTTGGACACCATCTTCTTTCCAACTTCTAAATATTGGATTAACTTAGTGCTTGAACTAAGATAATTAGTTCTCATTAGTTCTCCCATTCTCTATCAGTAATCACTCTGTAGGTAATATATTCAAGTCCATGGCTCTATTATTGAGCTCTATCATGCCAGATGCCCATAATATCTAGATGCTGATGACTCCCAAATACATGTCACAGCCCCAATCTCTTTTCTGAACTCCAGAGCTGCACTGTTGATCCAAATACTTACACAAACTCTCTCCTTGGATAGCTAACAGGTATCGCAATCTCAACAAATGCAAAGAGAATCTTTAATTTCTCCCAAACCCAAAACCTGTTTCTCCTAGTCTTTCCCATTTTAAGAAACAGCCACCATTGGCTCAGGCCAAAACTTCTTGGTGTTATCACTGACTTATCTTTCTTCTCTCATGCCACATTCAATCCATCAGCAAAGCCTGCTATCTCTACCTTTAAAATACACCCCAATTCCAAAGGTCACCTCCTCTGCTCTCCCTCTCCTTCAAGCCATTCCCCTCTCACTGGAAGACCGCAATAGCCTCCTGTTCCCACAGTTACTCCCCTACACTCTATTTTCCTCGCAACATCTAAGTAACCCTTTTACAAGTAATAAATTATGTTTTAATGGGTATTGCTGTCAACTCTATGCTCATAGGGTCCTATAAGCAATTTTATAATGTGTCAATTTGGCTAATCTGGAACTATGTTTCCCAGAGTTACAGTCCCTGTATGGCTCTAGATAATAGTTAACCAAAAGAGATATTTTCACAAGATTTGGACAGGAGAAGTGAAGCGGCAGCCATTTGGTCATCATGGTTAGAGGTGGCGAGAGACAAATGCAGGGATGCTCCCAGATTTTAGCTTGCCCTGGCTTTCCCTGACTCTGTGACTCTATTTCTAACTCATTTCTCATTCTGCTGACCATTAGGGACCCGAGGCCCCACACTGGATCTAGAGCAATCTTCCACCAGCTCTCCTTAACCAGCTCTCCCTCCCTCAGAGTCCAAGGAGGAAATGACCATATTCTTCTGTGGGGATCCAGAAAGGCTTCAAAGAAGAGGTGGATGTGAAGGAAGGAATGATCCTTCCTTCTACAGACCTGCTGGCTTCCAGAGAAGAGCACCCAATGGATGAGGACCAAAAGGTTGCTCAGCGCACGCCAGTGCATGTGCCAGGAGCCTCCTGTCCAGCCCTTCACCGTTTAGTGCAACTTCCTACTCCAGAGCCACGAGACTTCATGACTTCCCATACACGAGGCCCCATAGTGGTACAAATAGAAGAACAGAGTCCACAGACACAATAGTAGTATTTTTCATTTCTCTAACACGTGATTTTTTTATTTAGGCTTCCTTTCCACCAGACAGAAACCATCCAAAGCAATTTGGTGACTCCCTCTCGGTTACCTAACTTTCCACTGGAGTTGTGTTCAAATGCACATCCCGCCACCACCGTAACTGCCCTCTAGATCCCTCCACTTCCCCTCTAACCTCTCCCTCCAGCTTGGAAAGTCCTTTTCAAGTCTGAGAGTGGCAGGCTGGGGTGGGGAAGCCTCTGTCCTACTTGTTGCCATGTTCTCTTTTAAATCTGTGGTCTACGCACTAGTCCTGCTGTTCACACTGTCCTGAACCAGAGGAGATTCCACTTTTCTCTGCTTTCAGCTGCCATATCCCTTCCAGAGACAGTGATCACAGAACTGCTGAGCTAACTAAATGGGGAAAAGGGTCAAGGATCAAAAGACAGACCTGGGAAAAAACACAGATGGATAATTCTTTTTTTTTTTTTTGAGACAGAGTCCCACTCTGTTGCTGAGACTGGAGTGCAGTGGAGGGATCTTGGCTCACTGCAACCTCTGCCTCCCAGGTTCAAGCGATTCTCCTGCCTCAGCGTCCCGAGAAGCTGGGACTACAGGCACGCACCACCGCGCTCGGCTTTTTTTGTAAAAAAAAAAAAAAAAAAAAATGGAGTTTCACCATGTTGGCCAGGCCGGTCTTGAGCTCCTGACCTCAAATGATCCACCCACCTCGGCCTCCCAAAGTGTTGGGATTATGGGCGTGAGCCACTACGCCCAGCCGTAGATGGATATTTCAAAGGATACCATTTCACCATTCCAACTAATGAAAGGATTTAAAAATCATTCACATTAAAGTGTCAATGATTCATAATATTTTATCGAGTCATACTCTTAAAATGAAAAAAAAAGTAAGAGAGTAAAGGTAGAATTTTACTCATCAGCTGTTGTGAGGGGATTTGGTGGGAAGGTGGAGGAGCCTTTTTTCTCCTAAATCAAGACACATGCTCGTCTGCCATTCTGTAGCAGACTCCTGTGCCTTTCTGACATCTCCCTCATCCTGCTACACTTTGCTCCATGCTTGGGGGCCCAATTGTCCATATTTATTTTTAATATTCTTTTTTTAAGCCAGACTATTTCCTTTTAAAGAAAAGCTATCTGCATGGTGGCAAAGATTAAATCTTGTGTGCATATCTGATTCTCTGAAGAAATTTTGTTCATTTTCTTGAATGCATCCAAACCATTGCTTTATTTATTCCACTGTTAGTTTAATCCGATGGTTCCCAAAGTATAGTCCCAAGACCAGCAGCATTTGTGTCACCTGAGAACGTGGCAGCAATGCAAATTCTTGACCTTGACTGCAGACTTACCAAATTAGCAATCTATGTTTTCACAAGAAGCCCTTCAAGTGACTCTAATGCCCATTAAAGTTTGAGAACCACTGGCTTGATCTATTAATGACCGCGATCAGCAATATGTGTTTACTATTGACTGCAGAGAGGCTGGAAGTAGTCACAGACCCAAATGGCGCTTCCCAGGCCTTGGAGAAATCAGAATGCAACCTGCTCTGAAGCCAAAACAAATGAAGAATACATACAGCATAGACAAGATTCTCCATCTGTAGACTGCACACTCCCTATCAAAGTTTGTTATATATGAGTCTGTTAGGATTTTTCTGGTTGCAAGGAACAGAAACTCAAGACAGCTTAAGCAAAAATGCGAAACCTATTTTTTTTCAGGTGAACTCATTGGTCTAAGATCTTTAGCCCCTTTTCACTTAAATCCTATGATTATACATTATTAAAGCATCAGTAATTAATACTTTAAAATCACTGTATTTCTGGGTGAAATGAAAATTAAAGATTCAGGAATTTTGAAACCGAGAAGCTGCAATTCATCTTGAATATGTACAATTTAATAAACCTTAAAAATAGGGATCTAAAGGAGTTGTAAGAAAAAATTTTTTGACATGACAATCTTTATCCAGCCTGATTTTCAAAAACCAACCAAAAAACTATGCTCCATTTGCAAAGCAATTTGTCTTCTCCAAGCATATTTCAGGCCGGAGAATAAGAGATGTAACAGACACTCAGAGGGGCAGGAAATGTTTTTTCCCTTGCATATATTAACATCATTTGGGACGGGAAGCGTCCTTTACAACTAAGATTGTGGCGCCATCTTGAGTTCCTGAGAAGGATAGATAACTTGACTGAAATGTTCACAGACTGGATTATAAAAGAACTAAAGGAATTGTAAATAAAATCCAAAATACCTGTAGGTGATTAAGCATGAAGGAACACGAAAGGGAAGCCTGAATAAATGAACCCAGAGAATATTCTGCAGATTTCTGCAACTCTACCTGTGATGGCCTCTCTAGTCCATAGCCAGAGCTCCCCTCCCACCCCAGATCCTGCTACTTCAACTGTGGTCTGGGACAACAGCTTTAGCATCACTTGAAAGCCAGTTAAAAATCGAGATTCTTGGGCCCAATCCCAGACCTAATGAATGATAATCTGCATTTTCCAGGTAGTTTGTATGCACACTGAAGTCTGAGAAACTGCTCTCTATGCCTTCCTTCACAAACAGGCTAGGGGAAGTGGGATGGAAAAGGGAGACAGACACCCCACCAATGGATAGAACTGCACAGTCTTGATAAGATGCCATGTATTAAACTTAAATATCAGCAAGTTATGAATCCAACCCATAAGAAAAGGCAGAGTAGTGATCATATTAAAAATACTACACGTTTTTCAAAGACAATAATTTGAGGACCTCTGTCTTAATCCACAGCTTCCTAAAGACCAAAAGCTTTCTTGCCTTGCTTACACTGATCATGCTCCTTGCTTCTATCAACTCAGCAAGACTGTAATGTTTCCTGGATCTCACCGAGGAGCTTTTCTCTCCTGGATTCCCACTGCATTCTCCCCACTTCCTTACTACACTCTTCTCTTACTACTGTACAAAACGGTTGTCCACCCATTGTAGCCCCTTTTCTGGATTGTCATTTCCTTGGCAAGAACCATACTTATGCATTTGAATTCACTCATCTGTTCAGTAATTTATTCTAATACTAAGTACCTACTACATGCCTGACACTATAGATTTGATTAAAATATGAAACATATAATCCCAACTTTTGTGGAGCTTATGTATCTGCAGAGTGAAATGTCAATTACAATAGAACATAAATGTAATGATAAGGAAAGCAGGGTGTTTTGGGGAACTTACATGGAGCCACCTAACTTGGACCTGGAAGGGTTACCTACAATCTCAGCTGAAGGACAAGGTGGGGGGAAGTTACAAAGTGTTCCAGGAAGAGGGCATGCCAGCATCATTAAAACATTATCTTGGTCATAGATAATGCCAAAAATAAATGTGTGTTTGACAAAATTTAGAGTTTTGTATTGCCTTAAGCATTCCAGTCACTTGGTAAATTGACTGGCTAATTAGAGTTGCACCAATTATCTTTTTAAAAAAGAGAGATAGCTTTCAAAGTATTGCCTATAACTATTTTTATTTAGAATAACTGCTACTTTTGAAAAGCATTTCAAATCCAGATCCCAGAGCTTGCTATTCCACTCTAAGAACTAGCAAAAGGAGCTTTACCTGAGTTAACAGAAATTTCAAAGAAATTAAACATCATGGAATTAAACTTGTAAGCTGAACCCTCTGTTAAGTCAGGAATGGTCTACAAGTAACACTCTAAAAATTGGGGTTGTCTATTTTCCCTTATTATTGTCAGTTTCTATGTTTGAGCCTATGCTATTAGGTACATACAAATTAAGAAATGTTATATACTGTTTGACTGACCTTTATCATTACGAAATGTCCCTCTTTATTTCCAGAAATGCTCACTGTCTTAAAGTCTAATTTGTCTGATATTAGAATAGTTATCTAATAAAAGATTCATATCCAGAATATAGAATATCTGGAATAGAACATTATTTAACAGAGGGCCCAGAGACTAAATAGGCACCTCACAAAAGAGGACATCTAGATAGCCAATAAACATTAAATGAGTTCAACCTCATTAGTCATCAGGGAAATGCAAAATGAAACCACAATGATGGCTGAAGATACATCAAGTAAAAATAAAAATTAAAAAAAGAACACTGAGAATACCAAGTCTTTGCAAGGACTAGGAAGACCAGAATTCTCACACACTTACAGTGGCAGTGCCAAAGCTGAACACATTCCATTCCAGAAATGCACACACATGTGCACCCAAAGACATGCGTAAGAGTATTTCTAGGAAGTGTTCCTAACAGCTCCAAACAGAAAACAACCCAATGCCCATCAATGGGAAGAGGAATACATAGCCTATTCATATACAGATGCTGCTGGTCTTAAAATGGAGCTGCATCGCAATAAACTCACAGTTAAGTCAAAAAATGCATTTAACATCCAGGTAAACCCGTCATAAAGCTGAAAACTTGTAAGTTGAACCCTCTGTTAAGTCAGGGATGGTCTGCAATTAACCATTATACAGCAATGAAAGTGAAGGAACTACTGTCACACTTACCATGGATCAATCAGCCTCACAACGCTGAGGGAAAGAAGCCATACACAGAAGGGTATCTAATATATATAAAGTCCAAAAACAGGCAAAACCAATTTATGTGATAGAAGTCAGGAGCTAGTAATTGTAAGAGAACAAGAAGGAGCCTTTAGTGCTGTAACAATGTTCTATTTCATTTGGTATCTGGGTGTGGTTATAAGTGTGTACGCTTTCTTAAAAATTCAGAGCCTAAATTTATCAATGTTTTTGTACATACACTACAATAAAATGTTTACAAATTTAAAAAATGATTTAACTACATGAAGGGATGTGGCAGAAACAAAGGTGGTAGGGAATGTCTAAAACTGATAAATCAAGAAATAGCTATAAAGGCATATTGTTTAAAAAAATGAGATGCAATTACACCAACTAGAAGAGTTTAAAATCATTGTTCCTAAGGTTTGGAGGGGATTGCTTTTCAGTTTTTTTTGGCACTTTCTTAAAGTGACATGCATATGTTATGTATATGGAAATGGTCAGAACATTCCAATTCTTCACAAAGGAAAAATCACTAATGTAGATTTAAAAAAAAGAGACAGCTTCCTGCAGCTAACAATGTCAAAGTCCATCTGTTAGAAGAAAATTCATTCTGTTTCTCGGCACAAATTATGATTTTAAACACCAAGTTTAAAAGTTAAAACTTTACATAAGGTAATGACAGACGCTATCCTATCACCGCTTTTAAGCCAAATGTTAATCATTCAGAAAGAGGGGAAAGAGACAAATGCTAGATATATTTTATTCTATTAATGCAAAACAAACTACCATCGCTGTTTCATACTTATTTTCTCATTATATAAAAAGTAAAAACTTACTATGAGAACACGGTGATATGTCTTGGCATGCAGGGTGGTGCTCATGGATGAAAGTTCTTATTCTTTGGTTTATTCTTCGGATTAAACTAACATTTCCCAGTGAGGTTTCTGGAAGGTGTTAATAGGAATTATGTAGAAAAAGATGTTCCGTGGTCAATCATGTTTTGGAACCAATGGATTTCTTTATTGTGGGTCTTCTAAGAACCACTATTATGTTAATATGATTCTCCAGAGGGATCTTCCTCTGTGCCTCAAATGGTGAGGCACTATAATATTTGTTACATAAAAAAGAAAAGAATTAAGAAAAAAGCCCAAATTGTTGTTGTTGTTTTGATGGCAAGAATCATAACAAAAGCAATTATAAGGCAGCTAGGAGAATACTTTTATGAGTAGGTTTAAGGTAACCCAGAAATCTGAAAATCGGAAACTTTCCCATGCCTTAAAATCTTTTCCAAGACGAATAGTATCTTTTAAGGTCTCCTGGCTGTTTGGTAGCATTTGTCAGGTACACAGATTTTACTGAACTTTTCTAAAAGAGAAATTCATTCAATTAAAAACCATACTTGGCAAAACTTTAAAAAAGAGAGACACGGTGCTAAAAGCATTTTCTGAATTTATTTTTGTGTTCTCAAGTCAAGACTAAACTATGTATGTTTTCAAGTCAAGGCTGAATTATAAATGAACTTCTCAGTATTTAGATACCAGAATAAAAAGAACAAGCAAAGGTTGTATAGGATAGCTGAGTTTTTTTTTTTTAATCTGAACAGAAAATAAGTAAGTATACAAGTTCGCTAAACAGAAGTGGTAAAAATTGAATGTTATGTATTATGGAATTCAGTACATCAGTTTACTTCGGTAGCCAGTGATTGTTATAGTTAATTCTGCAAAAAAACAAAACCAGTTATGCAGAAACAAGAGTATAAAATGCCCCTTTCTGAAGCTCAGTTTGAGAAACTGATTTCATATCTAGCTTATTGATTATACTCAGTTTCAATTCTCCCTGTGCAAATAATACATAAAGTCATTAATGATGGTTTAATGAACTGAAACCATCTTCTCTTAGGATCGTTCGACATAATAACCCAAATATAAAAAAGTTATTCCAGATTCACAGAGATAAAACAGTGCCTCGGAAACATAATTCACCCATGTATATGTAATAATTTTAGAACATACTTTTTAAACATAAAATCACAGTCAAAGACAGTGATAGCATTGCATACTCAGTGCATTATTTCATGTAGTGCTTTCCTATGGCTCATCTGGAGTTTAATACCAAATAACCACCACACTTCTAATGAATGGGCTTCTAACACACACAAATTTGTCTAATTCTCTAAAAAATCTAAAACTCTCATAAGACCTTGAGCCTGGCATGTTAAGGACTTTGTGTTTTAATATCCCAAACATTGGGAAGATTAGGTGTGATACATGGTAACCCCTCCTTGTAAGCAAGACTGCACATATACTTTAAACAACTCAATACTGCAGACTGAGAGAGGTACATTTATCATTTAGTTAAGGAAAATCAAAACGGCTTTTCCTGGAGTCAAATGCACTCCAAGACACACACAAGGAATGAGTATTACTGTGGCAGCTAAAGAAATCTGCCACTGTATAATAAATGCTGTTATGCAATGATGTTATACATTTAAATAATACATTATGATTTGTTTCCAACTACCATAGGGCACAGGAAAATGAAACTGAAGACTATCTTGCTAGAACAGGACAAATGATGACCCAGTTTTAAATAGGGTTCTTCATTGAAGGAAAAGATAGAGCCATAAAAGTCCAATTAGCTGACTTCAAATGGTTTACATCCCAGGATGAATCAGGTTACAGTGATTGAAGCCCAATTTAATTTAGGCAGGTTTTTAACCACAAGAATAAGGACATTCTTAGTACATATTATTAATTAAACCAACATATACACAATTAGCATATCCTATATAATATTAAATGTTTTAACAACTTGTTCTCCATTATTCTATATCTAGTTAATTTGTTGCTTTTTTTTTTTTTTTTAAAAAAAAAAACCAAGCTCAACTTTATTTTACAATGTACTTTGCCTTTCTAAGTGTATTCTGTAATTATTTCACTGTAGCAGGTATAGTTCTCCAGATTTCTCTAAGAGCCAAACTCAACTGTATCTTCTGTTATCTGTTTGAATTCATAGTTGCCTCTGCCATCCATATGCAGGTAGTACTATGGGAAAGAAGGGGGAAAAAAAGTCAGTAACTAAGAGTGAATATAGTACTGTCCTTTATGAAAAGTAAAATACAGACTTCCTCATTATTTTAAGGGAGCTAAATCTATAAGCATCCCACAAATTAGAATGCTTCCGTAACTCCATGACCAAGGATCTCAGCTACCAGTAGGTTAAACTGTGCTAAATGCAAGACTGTTCCATAGGTCAGTCAGTATTGTTTCCTATAGCCTGATTTCCTAATCAGCTTGAAATCTCCATCTTAAGGTTTTTTATTTGTTTTTAATTTAGTAGAGGGGAAAAAGAGCTATAAAAACTGGCTATATATCCTAACCTCTGAAGACACAATAGCAGTTACAAAGCCTTCTGTTTTTATTTAATGGCTTATTTTCAGAAAGCTTTCTGAGTTTCCATTTTCTGTATTACTATTTCTTAGCTATCCTGGCCCCTCACATTCTAGTTGTGTTCCCCTCCTTCACATGATCACTGGCCTGATGATTATTTTGCTACTTGTCTATACCTCCAAAAGAAGAGGAAGGGTGAAACCCAAATGCTCTCAATTCCTCTCAATGTTCTATGGCTATAATACTTATGAACTTCCAAGAAAACACAAAGGCTTGGCTATATTTTAAATGGCTTTGATTTCTAGTTATTCAATTTCCTATTCAGTTCATGAAAAATTGATGTCATAATATGCCATAAAATAATAAAAGCTATCTTTAAAAGTCACACAGTTATATAGAATTTCACTGAATTTTATTAAGTACTTTCATATAGGCTACCTGTCTAATTTCATGGTAATCTAAGAGATAGGCAGGTAAGGCTCAATAACTTCATTATACAAAGGAAGCAACTGAGGCTAGAAACGGTGGTGCCTGAACCCAGGCTCTCTGACTTCAAATCCTATGCTCTTCATTTTATCACTTGCAGACTATCATCTATATCCTAAAGTTCTTGAAGGTAAAAACTGTAATTAATTTGCATCCCTCGTGACACTTAGCTCAGTATCTGGCAAAAAAAAAATGTCCTTAATCAGGTATGTATTTTGTGGAACAAGATACCTTTACCATTATTCCAATTTTTCTCAAACCCTTGCTTTTACCTAAAATTTCTGTATCATTTGGGAAGGAAAAAAAGGAAAAAGGAAGGAAAGAAGAGAAGAAAGGAAAGAGGGAAGGGGGAAAGACAGAAAGACGAAAAGAAAGGAAGGAAGAAAGCAGGGAGGGAGGAGGAAAGAAAATAAAGAGAATTAAACTGGGTTTACTTCCAGATTTTGAGCATTTCACATTAAGAGTTGAAAAGAACTGCCATAGTGAGAATGGCACTACTTGAAGCACCAGAATAAGTAATACACGTGCACCAATGTAAGCCTCACTTGAATTTCTTTGTAAATTATAATGACACCTAATGAATCCCACTTACTACAGTACATTGATAAACATAGCTGACATTATTCAATCTTCCCCCTTGTAGTCCTGACCTCTATTAAAAATGCCCCTAAATTTTTTGCCATCTAATTCTTCTTAAGACTTTTTCTCTTCTGTCACTGCTGGATAAGAAAAGTTTACTTCACCATATTTGTGATACGACTATGCAAAATTTAGTCAGTTACTATTAACAGATAAGAGTCACTTATAAAACTAGAGAAAAACTGTTACACCATTGCTTTCAAAACTGACAACTATAATATTTAAGAAAATCCTATTTTATAAAACAAAACCACCTTTTCTCCTTAAGACATATGTTTAAGGGAATACAAACCATAAAATCTAAAACCATATTAACCTGAATTCATATTTTAAAGAAAATAAAATTTCACTGTACCATTCAATGAAAGAAATACAAACCTCATGATGTTTCCAAAGAGATTTCCTGTGAGATACAGTGAAGAGAGTGATGCCAACCTAATACAAAGAAAATGATTTAGGTTTAATCAATAACAGAGTCACAAATTAAACTAGTCCATGTACTTTAAGCTGTTAAGAGGACTGTCTTCAGTGACTAAAGTTAAAAAGCAATGTCAATGAGAAAAAATTTACAACTGGATGCAAAATGTTTATAGAATGGAAAGTACTGGCCATCAACCACATAATAAAAACTACCAGGTACTGGCATTAAGTGTATTACTTTGTTTTGTGCAAAAAACATATCTCCTATCATGTCTCCTATTTTATTGTGAAAAATATATGAGAGGAATATGAGAAGGATAAAAATAGCCAAAGGTCAAAATCAGGAAAAATTAAATCAGTATAGCACTGTTGACAGTCAACTTGCTTCTCAAATACAGGGTCATAATCGCCTACCGTAAACTATTGTTTTGGAATGTGTCCTGGAATTCAGATTTTGAAAATGTATTATTTAACAGCCCCAGAGAGTTCTGAGGCAGAATTTTATAATTAAACACATAAATGTTTCTGTAGTGACACATATGGACACTGATATTCAGTGAGACAGAGTTTAAATATATTTTGTTAGCTTAGGCGAAGTTTTACCCAGTGAGCTTGCTATAAAATTATGAAAAATGTTTTAAATTTAAGCACTTTCTGGATTTCAGATTGTGAATACGTATTTATAGATCTGTACTTCAGATTTTCAAAAAAAAAAAAAAAAGACTAATAGATAATAGCTGTAGTTGCTCTAGATCAGTGGTTCTCAACCAAGGTGGGGAGGTCGGCGATATTTGTCCCTCAGGGGGACATTTGGTAATGACTGGAGGCATTTTTATTTTCACAACTGAAAGCACTACTGGCATCTAATGGGTAGAGGCCAGGGATGCTTTCTAAACATCCTCCAGTGCACAGCAACCCTCAGCCCTGCCCAACTAGGATTTACCAGTCAGAAGGTCAATAGTGCCAAGACCGAGAAACCCCACTCTGGGTCACTGTTCCTCCAAGTGGATCACTCAAGGCTGGCAAATGCATGCTTAGGGCATCTGGGAAATTTCCACCGTGGTTTCTTAATTTTATTTTCATTTTGATAATTTTTAAAAGATCATTATAAGTATATTCTGGATCATTTTTACCATGAGATTGAAGTTCCTAAGTTTGTATTTACACCTCTGATTGCCAAAGTGATATAACATAAAACTTCTAATGTGTAATAAGTTTGGCTGCACTGTAAAAAGGTTCTTAAATTGGTTAGGAATTGCATAATAAAATAAGCATATTATCAGTATTAATAAAACATATATTTCAACCATACCACACTTTCCTGATTTTTCAGAGCTCATTTAAGATATTATTTCTGTTCACGATTCTACAATAATTGGATTAGACATCTACTTAATGCACACATTCTTTACATGAGGATATAAAAAATATATGAAGTATATAAGTCAAAATAAAAAGCAAAATGCAAAATAATGAAATTTGAAGCTCAGATTCTATCTTTCCTTAATTAAATCCCAAACCACTGGTTTAGTTTCATCTAAACAGTATCCTAGGTCTCTTTAATGTTGCAAATTTGAAATTATATTTAAGTTTTGTCTGTATTTAATGTATTTAATGTGTAAGTTTATATTAGTTTTGAAGCTGTAAAAGAGCTCTAGGCTTAAGGAATTCACACCTCATTTCATGTTTATACATGTTTAAGTGCTATCACAGTAATTTAAATTATCAATGAGGCCCCATATGAATTTTCCTTTAAATGGAACTGATGTTTTATAGAATTTATACAGTCTTAAGTGGGGACTTCAAGCCTATACCTAGAGCATAAGAGTAAATCATGTGGTCAAAATTACCAGCGAAGAGCTGCTATGTCATTGAATCAACTGCAGACTACATGGTTTTACGTATATGAGAATACCATAAACATCTCTAATACCTATAAATTTGAAAACCAACATGAACAAATGTATAATTATATATTACCAAGGCAAATTCAAGAATAGAAAATAAATCATTAACAAGATAAAATCAGTAGTTAAAATCTTTCTACAAAGAATAGCAAATTCTTTTATCATCACATCGTGCTTCTCAAACTTTGATGTGCATTTGAATCATCTTAGAATTTTGTTAAAATGCAGATTCTGATTTAGCAGGGCTTGAAATTCTGCATTTCTAACAAACCCCTAGGTGACACTGCTGCTGCTGATCATGACCACACTTTGAATAGTAGGAATTCATACTATATATACTCAATATGACCTTTTTTATTTATTGAGAACTCCCAAAGAACACATGCAAAATGTTAAAAATCCTCATCTACCTCATTTACTTATATAGAAACTATATAACAGCTAGGATATACTACATTTGTTCCAAAATGTAACCACAGTATAGATGATGGTAACAATTTCTCAAAGAAAGAAAACTGATACTATTGAATAATTACTTAAAGAATGGAACCAATAAAGATAGCCTCAGACTTAGCTACTAAAAGCAGCTTTGGTAAAATATTGCTCAGGCTAGAAAATAAAACGGATAAATTAAAAATTGCCAAATAATTATTGTTGAGTTTTATTCATTAAAAAACTCTAATGTTTAGATAAAGTTAATGGATAAATTAAGAAAAGGTCAGTATATTAACTCTGAGTATAAGTAATGAGGTAAAGTGAAATAGATTTAAATGTTGTTTTATATCAGTGAGATATAAAAGATATCTCACTGATATAAAACAACATTTAAATCTATTTCCCATATATAAAGAGAATTATATACAGAACTGTATTTATAATTCTTTTTCTTTTATTCATGTTTTATATCTTTATTAAAACAAGAAATCTTTTGGTAGAAATTTTGTTACTTAGTGACCTGGAATCTTCTCTTTGGACAGATTTGGACACAGTTTACACTAGGAAGGAGGCCGTGGCTCCTCAAACTGAGCACCTGCACACTTACCTTTCGACAATGACTGTAAATGTAGCCTTCCACATCGACACTAACTGCACTTGTGCATTCATCCAAAATGGCAAACTGGGGTTTATGATAAAATAATCTTGCCATCTGAAGCATAAAAAAAAAATTTTGTGTAAAACACAGGCAGACCTAAAATTAGTAAGCCGAAACAAACTTACGTTAAATATGCATTTGCAGTCTTGTAAATCAAAGTATAAAAATTATTCTAATTCAAAAAATCTACTTCCCAGAAATAGAAACAACATAAAGATAACTGTTTTCACTGTCATCCTGAACAAAGGGAAAAATGTACTTCATGGGAAATATTAATTGCTCAGAGTAAAACACAAAGCTTAAGACTGATGAGAGAGGAAGTTTCAAACTAGTATTAAAGAAAGCTCACTAAACAAATAAGATTACAGAGTACATATTTTAACCAAATCTCAGAATTCAGACTAGATGACTCCGATGCAAAAAGGTCTCTATTTTAAATATTTTGTTGCTTAAGTAATGGTACCAATTAATATTCTCACCAATAATTTTTATTGTACTTGTTTTATATCCCCATTGTCAGTTCTGGTTGTGCTCATTTTTTTAAGCCTTTGCTAATTTTATAAACGAAAATTAACATCAAAATTAGAGCATACATTTCTTTGACTATCAGGAATGATGAACATTTTCCCACATTTATGTTCCCATGTATTTTCTGGGATTGTTTATTCTGACCTTTTGTCTAACAGATATTCCAATTTTTGTCATCTGCCCCCTGACAAGATCTCCATGTTTAAGACCAATGGGGCATTCTTCTATCCTTAATTTATCTTCTCTGCAACATTCTCCTTAGAAGACCACTCCATCCTTCTTGAGAAAGTGATAGGGAAACCATGCACCTAAGTTTCCTCCTACTTCTGAGGATTCTTTCTCAGTTTCTTTTCTAGCACTTTCTCCTTCACTCGACCATTAAATACAGGAGCTCCTTAGGGCTAATTTCTAGGTCTCTTCCTCTTTTTCCTGTATTCTCCCAGTGATCTCATCCAATCTTCTGATTTAAAATACTATTTACATTTTATAAACTTGCAATATGCATCTCTCACTCATACTTCTCAAATTTCCAGATATATAAAAATTTCGGCCAGGCACAGTGGCTCACGCCTATAATCCCAGCACTTTGTGAGGCTGTCGCAGGAGCCATTGCTAGAGATCAGGAGTTTGAAACCAGCCCAGGCAACACAGGGAAACCACATCTCTACTTAAAAAAAAAAAAAAAAAAAAAAATTAGCCAAGCATGGTCGTGTTCACCTGTGGTTCCAACTACTCAGGAGGCTAAGACAGGAGGACTTGAGCCCAGTAGGTCAAGGCTGTAGTGAGCTATGATCAGGCCACTGCACTCCAGCCTGGCTGAAACAGCAAGACGCTATCTCAAAAAACAAACATTTTAAATTTAAAACATTTAAAAAATTAAAAATAAAAATTCCTCTTTGAGTTTCTACTTGGGTATCTCACAGGACTCTCAAACGTTAAAAGTCTAAAACTCAAATGTAATTTCTAGATTTTCCCTCTAAAATCCATTCCCTTCCCTAATCTTGAATACTTCAGCAAATGAAACTATCGAACAGTTGTTCCAGCTAGAAAGCCAGGAGTCCTCCCTGGTCTGGTCCTTCCCTTTTCCTCTTCCCTTTCACTCTCCCACAGCTATTTTTAAAATGAACTAAAAAGTCCATTCAAGTAAGAAATGTGAAGTTTCAAGTTCACTCACTTTTCCTCATCTCCACAAACATGCCCTTAGCCCAGAGCACACCCATCTCCTGTCTGGATAGACTACAAGTAGCCTCCTACCATTTCTGCTGCTCCTCTCTAGTCCACTCTCCATGTAACCAGAGAACATCTTTCACACACGTCAATCAGGGAACTTCACTCTCTGGCTTAAAACCCTTCAACAACTTCCCATTCCACTTAAAATTCAAACTCCTTACCACGGTCTATAAGACCTGCACAATCTTATTTCTACTCACGCTCTAACCTCAACATTCTAGCCAACAACGCCTCCTCTCAACTGCTAGGAACAAGATGCCTTACGCCTTAGAGGCTTAAACACATGTCATTCTTTTATGTCTCAAATGCCTTATTCTGTTCCTTAGAGCTTTCAAATTTCTGCTTATAATGTCATCTTCTCAGGCAAACCTACCCTCATCCCTAGCCACAATCCAAGTGGGTCCTTTCTGTAACACCTCTGAAGCACTTCATATATAATCCCAGCACTTTGTGGGGCTGAGGAGGGCAGATCACTTGAGGCTAGGAGTTCGAGACTAGCCTGGCCAACATGGTGAAACCTCGTATCTACTAAAAATACAAAAATTAGCCAGTCATGGTGGCGCACACCTGTAGTCCCAGCTACCTGGGAGGCTGAGGAACAAGAATCTCTTGTACCTGGCCAGCAGCGGCGGCTCACGCCTGTAATCCTAGCACTTTGGGAGGCCGAGGTGGGTGGATCACAAGGTTAGGAGTTCAAGACAAGCCTGCCCAACATAGTGAAACCCTGTCTCTACTAAAAATACAAAAATTAGCTGGGCATGGTGCTGCGTGCCTGTAGTCCCAGCTACTCGGGAGGCTAAGGCAGGAAAATCACTTGAACCCAGGAGGTGGAGGTTATAGTAAGCCGAGATCGTGCCACTGCACTCCAGCTTGGGCAACAGAGTGAGACTTCATCTCAAAAAAAAAAAAAAGAATCCCCTGTACCTGAGAGGCGAAGGTTGCAGTGAGCCAAGATTGCACCACTGCACTCCAGCCTACGTGAAACAGTGAGACTCTGTCCCCAAAAAACAAAACAAAAAAATTTCAGAAAAGCAGAGACTGTTTTAATCACTACCATGTACTTGACACTTATATATGGGTAGCATTCAACTATCTAATAAATGAATGACTAAAACAGCTTTCCACCTGTTTGCATGAGGTGAGGAAGGGGAGGCAGCAAGTATAGACTATGAAGAAGTTCAATTGTGCAGAAAATGAAAGGTACAGATCACAGAGAAGCTTTGGCTAAGGCAGAGTTTGCTTTTTAGATCAAAGAGACCTGAAAAATGTCTTTCCACAAGAGAAGGACTAGAAGAGGTTAAATGTAGGTGGGGGCTGTGGGAGGGGACATAACTGAAGGAAAACGATGTGATAAAGTCAGAAGACAGAGGCTCCATAAACATAGATGGAGGTATGTGCCTTTCTCAAGAAGGATGACATATCCTCCACAGACAGTGGAAGTAGGGAGGTCAGGACAGAGCAGCACACAGTTAATTCAGAGGAATGGTTATCTGAGGGCATTCCACCAATGCCTCTCCTCTCTGCTCCCAAAGGACTCTCTGCATACCTTCATCACCACACTTACTACATGACATGGACATTTTCTCATCATGTGTCTCTCTCTCTCCCACTATGCAGTCAGCTACTTAATGCCACAATACAAGAAAGTTGTAAAGCAGGAGTGTCCAATTTTTTGGTTTCCCTGGGCCACACTGGAGGAAGAAGAATTGTCTTGGGCCACACATAAAATACACTAACACTAACGATATCTGATGAGCTTAAAAAAAAAAATCACACACACAAAAAATTTCGTAAGATTTTAAGAGAGTTTATGAATTTGTGTTAGGTTGCATTCAAAGCTGTCCTGGGCTGCATGTGTCCGTGAGCCGCAGGTTGGACAAGCTTGTTGTAAAGTGAATAAGCATATGCACACTGCAGCCATACTGCTTGCCTAAGCTTGACAAAACCCCCACCACCAGCTTTAACATTTACTAGCTGTCTTTGCTTGGCCAGATACTGAACTGCACGAAAGTTCAATTTCCTCTGTAGAATGGGGCATTCCGGCCAGGCGCGTCGGCTCACACATGAAATCTCAGCACATTGGGAGGTCGAGGCAAGTGGATCCGCTGAGGTCAGGAGCTCGAGACCAGCCCGGCCAACATGGTGAAACCCTATCTCTACTAAAAAAAATACAAAAATTAGCCAGGCGTGGTGGTGCATGCCTGTAACCCCAACTACTTGGGAGGCTGAGGCAAGAGAATCTCTTGAACCTAGGAGGCAGAGAAAAAACACAAAAATTAGCCACGCATGGTGGTGCATGCCTGTAATCCCAGCTACTTGGCAGGCTGAGGCAGGAAAATCTCTTGAACCTGGGAGGCAGAGATTACGGTGAGCTGAGATTGTGCCACTGCACTCTGGCCTGGGCGACAGAATGAGACTCTGTCTCAAAAAAACAAAAAGGCAGGGGGGCATTCCCAGTTCTTACCTCACAGGACTGTTGTGAGCATGAAATGAGATCACCTGTGTAAGGTGCCTGACATACTGTCTGTCATCTATTCAGCACTCAATAAAAATTAGCTGTCATTTAACTGAAATAATAGCCTATCTTTCTTTGAGAAGTAGAAGGCAAGTTATTCTGTCAAGTGCGGTGGGTTAAGTAATGGGGTAGAAAACCCAAAATTGGTAGTTTTAAAATGATTGTCATGAAAAATGAGAGAAGGATAAAAATAAGTAAAATGATTGCTAAGCCATGCTGTGAGCCCATCTGATGTTTTTTAGCTGTGCTCAGAAGAGTGGTTAGAGAAGTGCCAAGGCAAATAACTGCCAAGACAAATAATTGGGTTGGGATTTAGGTAATAGGATGACACAAAAAGTGGGAAAGGAAGTTAAGGGGAAGGGATGAACTGTTCATTCCTTAAGAAATATATCTTATCTCCTATGGGCCACACCCTGGATTATGAAGTCTGTACTGGACAGGAAAGGAGGCAGAGACAGAAAAGGACTGATCAGTTGTAAGAAAACGGAAGGAATAATATACTAGAGATCTCAGGGAATTTGAGAAAGGGGCATAGTTGCTAATTTAAGGTAAAAAAAAAAGATTTACAAAAATGGATTAAAAAAACACTAAAAATTTTATAACAGTGATATCTCTGGTAAAGGGGTTTGGCCCAATTTATACTTAAATAAATATTCCACTTTTCCATCATATATAGTTTTTCATAACTCAAAATAAGAAAAGTTATTACTAAATAGGAAGAGCAAGAAAAATGGAGTAGAAAAGATAACTTTTGGTCAGAAACACAAGATATCCCAAATTGTGACATTAGCTGGAGCAACCCTGGCTGACTCACTGTTCTAAGTGGCTAGGCCTTTTAGGTCTGTTCTTCCTAAAAATTATAATACCTACTTTCCCTCCAACTTTCTACTTTGGTAATTTTCAATCCTACCAAAAAACTGAAAGGACAGTAAAATGAATACATATATACAATCTTTACCTAACTTCATCAATGTTAGTATTTGTAGTGTTAGCCTTCTCCTTTCCGCCCTCTGAAACAAAACAACAGGCTCTCTTTTACACATCACATTCAATTCTCTAGACAATGGCTTACACAGAACACACCCTGCCAATGGCTTGGCCATGCTCCAATTATATATGCAGTGGTGTCACAGGTGAGCTTTCCCCATTTCCCAAATGCCTCTATTATGGATCATGTTTTTTTTTTTTTTTCCTTTTGAGACAGAGTCTTGCTCTGTTGCCCTGGCTAGAGTGCAGTGGCATGATCTTGGCTCACTGCAACCTATGCCTGCCAGGTTGAAGTGATTCTCCTGCCTCAGCCCCCCACTGCTCTGGGAACGCCTTTGAATTCCTAATCTTCAAATAAAAATTATCCCCTCTATATTTTTATACCACACACACACTGTTCCTTCATTTAAGTACATTCACTATTCATTCTCTGAGTTTCCATCGTGTCCATTTCTGAACCATATCCTTCCATTTTCTCTGAAGACATAGTACAGAAATTTAAAGTTATTTTGCAGCTCTTTATTTGCAGTTATTTCTATAGTCATCTTCTAAATTGACTCTAGAAATGCCTGATCATTTCAGATTTTCACTCCTTCAGCCTAATTCCCATTTTGAATATAGCTATTATCTCTCTCATTTATGATTTACTCTTCACATTAGATTCATCTCACGTTATAGCACTAGCCAGGCAAGTCACACTATTAGGTTAATATTAACCTCATGTAGAGTGGGTATGATTTTGGGAAAAACAACCTGCACAATCAGGGACTTGGAGGTAACAAAAAGGTGGAATATAACCTGAATATAATGGGTCAGAAATTCTACCATAAGCCAATTTCTTTTGCTTTCTTTCCTTAGCTATAGTTTTCTCTAATCTCCATGAGGCTAATACTCTGCAGGGGGAGAGGAGAATCTCTTGCTTTGATCTATTCAAACTATGAAATATATAGTTAAAAAATGACTCTTTATGAAGTTGCCCCTCTTGATAAGGTACCCAAACTACCGTTCTTTTTAAATTTTTATTGATTTATTTATTTTTAGTGAGACAATCTCCCTCTATCACCCAGCCTGGAGTGCCACGGTGTGTGATCACAGCCCACTGCAGCCTCAAACTCCTGGGCTCAAGCAATCTTTCCACCTCCCAGTAGCCAGGACTACAGGCGTGTGCCACTACGCCCAGATAATTTTTAAATTTTTTTGTAGAGAAAGGGTCTTGCTATGTTGCCCAGGCTGGTCTCATTCTTACTATGTAGTGTTTAGTGCATATTTTTGGTTTGGGACAAGTTTAGTCATCATAACTATTAAAGTAGTTTCTTTCAAATGCTTGTTTATGTTAGGAAAACTTAAAAATTCTAAGTAACTTTAAGTACTAGATACTGAACCTTGAAACAAAAACATATATATAATAGTGAAGGAAAAGGGCAAGAAGAGAATAAAGATAAAATTTGAATGGATCGTTTCTAATGCCTTCAGCTATTTCAGAAAGAACAGCCTGAGTGATACAAAAGAGATGTATGTAGGGAAGAGACATGAGAAGAAATTTCATAACCCAGCCAGGATTACCTTATATCCCAGGACTAATGTGCTACAGAGTTTCTCTGAACTTTTAGAAAAATGGATTATTGGTATATAGTTGGATCTGCAGCTTTTCCTTTCATAGGTACTGGCAGGGTATTTATGAATTTTTCAGAATTCCAAATTTACATGCAAGTTAAAGATTTTCAAGCACTTTTATGATAATTTAAACTAATCCATACTGAAACAGCTGCTGAATAAAAAAATGTAAGATGAAACTTTGTGCCGGGCACAGTGGCTCACGCTTGTAATTCCAGCACTTTGGGAGGCCGAGGCAGGCAGATCACGAGGTCAGGAGATCAAGACCACGGTGAAACCCCGTCTCTACTAAAAAAATACAAAAAATTAGCCAGGTGTGGTAGCGGGCACCTGTAGTCCCAGCTACTCGGAGAGGCTGAGGCAAGAGAATGGTGTGAACCCGGGAGGCGGAGCTTGCAGTGAGCCAAGATCGTGCCACTGCACTCCAGCCTGGGCAACAGAGCGAGACTCCATCTCCAAAAAAAAAAAAAAAAAAAAGAAACTTTGTGTTCTGATTAATCAAAATGCTGGAACCAGTTGCATTCTTGTGCAATTTCTTCACAGTATACTTACCGCCATCCTTTGCTTTTCTCCACCACTGAGTACATCCATCCAATCCTGAACACTGTCCCAGCCTCCTTCACGTTCAAGGATATGACCCAACTGGACATTGTCTAAGTATTCCTTCAGTATCTTTCAGCAAAATGATTAAAGATGAAATTAAACTTAATATAAGCCAACATTCTTAATCGTGGTTTATTTTTTAAACTGGAATCACTGTAATTTTATTGTCTGTACCACTTAAAAGATACATTTCAGAAAAGAATGTGGCACAAGGTAGCCCTGAACCTTTCAGCTCCTATCTACACTAAACTTGACAAAATATGTCTAGTAGCTTAAAGAGAATAACACTGTTGTACATAATAAAAGGATGATGGCAATGAGAGAACGAACAATAGTGTAAAGGTTAAGATTAAACTCTTTTTAAGCCAAGGGATTATCATCTTACCTCAGCTCAGAAAATCACAATTTATGGCTTTGGAAAGCTTTATAGCTTAAGATAAACTACCTGGCATTTAAAATACTTAATTGATTAAAATAAACAATCTGAAATGGAGTATTTTCAGTGGATCTAGGATATAAACATTCCCTTACTAGGTCAGAAATTCCTTTCCTTTTCTGATCTTCTCGTCCATCTGGATATATCACTTGATCTCGAAGTGTTCCAAGGGTCATGTAAGGTCTCTGACAGTAGTATAGCAAAAGTCATTAGAAGCAACATGAAAAAATAAATAAACAAAAAGATCTTTAGATCAAAGATAACTCAAGCTAGGTCTTACCTGAGGAACATAAAATAATTTTCCTCTTTCGGGTTTAGTTAGACGTCCTCCAAAAAGAGGCCATAACTATTAAAAAGAGAGAGAAGGGAGAAGAACAATTGTAAAATTTACGAAGTGGTAGACAGTATGGCAAAATAAGACTGCAAAATGTTGAGGCCAACTTGTACTAACTTCGCCAAGAACACGGAAAAGTGAACTCTTTCCACAGCCATTTGGACCACAGATTAGAACATTAGCCCCAGATCGAACCTGAAAAAAAAAAAAAAATCAGTCTGTGAAGTAATTAAATCAAATTAACATATACTTAATCAACATTTCCTTAGACTCAAATATTAATAGCTCCTGGCTAATTATAAGCCTTCTATTTGTCTGCAAATGTAGCATTAGGTGGAGCAGTGAAGAGTTATTGTGAAGGGACCTTGTACTTTGTTTACTTCCAATATTTATCGTCACTTTTTTTTTTTCACTTAAAAAATTATTATTGCTGGGTACGGTGGCTCACATCTATAATCTCAGCATTTTGGGAGGCTAAGGCAGGAGGATCACTTGAAACTGGGAGTTTGAGACTAACCTGGGAAATAAAGCAAGACCCTCATCTCTACAAAAAATAAAAATAAAAAATTAGGCAGGTGTGGTGGTGCACACCTGTAGTCCCAGCTACTCGGGAGGCTGAGGTGGGAGGATTGCTTGAGTCCAGCAGTTTAAGGATGCAGTGAGCTATGATGTCACCTAGGCTGACAGAACAAGAGCCCATCTGTATACATATATGTATAAATAAATAAATTTACTGACTGATATCATCAACTTAAGATAAAGAGAGCTAAAGTTTAAAAAACTGAGAATTCTTGAAAACAATAAATACGTGTGTATACACATTGCTTTTATTATTTAACAATATATCACAGATATTCTTCCAGGTCAGTATATTCAGATTCCCCCATTCCTTTCCTTTAATGCCTCAAGCATCTTCCATAGTAAGGATATACTATAACTTATTTAAACACTCCCCTTTGGTTAAATATTTAGGTCATCTGCATTTTGTTTTGCTCCTCTAGATAATATTGCAATGAGTGTACAAGTCAGCAACTTATGCAATAGTAAGCAATGTTTCTGTAGATTCCATTCTTAGAATTTGTGTTTTATCAAAATATGTGTGCACTATAAATATACACAAGTGCCACTAAATTATTCTGCAACAACATAAAGATAAATGAGAAAATGTAAAGAGTGGTTAAGTTCTAGGCTTATGATCTTATAAGTATCTGATCAACTCTGTGAAGAATCAGAAAATCTTCGTTATAATTCTAGCTTACAACATTAAACACCAATACAACACAATAGGAAAGAAAATATCAGAGAGATATGAGTTACCGTAGCTGGTAACCTGCCTTTAACAAATTTGTTAAGCTGGTGAGCCTTCTGTTCCTATTATTTAATTCAATGAATATTTATTGAATGCTCTCTGTCAGGCTCTGTTCTAGGCAAGTAGGCCACATTAATGAATTAAAGAGACAAAAAACAAAAAACCTCTATCTACCCTTACTGGTTTACATTCTAGTGGTAAGAGACATACAATAAAGAATATACATAACATATAAGTTAAATAGTATATTAGAAAATAAGTACTTTGGAGGAAAAAATAGATAAAGGGAACTTGGGAGCAGGTGAGGAAAGCTGCATTTTTAAGGTAGTCAGAGTAGACTTTATTGAATATGACAACTGAGTAAAACTTTAAAAGAAGGGGTGAATTAGGATTTAACTAAAAGACTGTTCTAGCCCCCACCTTTACCACCCATAAAAAGCTGTTACAGCCTGGCCAACATGGTAAAACCCTATCTCTACTAAAAATACAAAAATTAGCTGGATGCAGTGGTGGGCACCTGTAATCCCAGCTACTCAGGAGGCTGAGGCATGAGAATTGCTTGAACCCAGGAGGCAGAGGTTGCAGTGAGCCAAGATCGCGCCACTGCACTCCAGCCTGGGCAACAGAGCAAGGCTCCGTCTCAAAAAAAAAAAAAAAAAAAAATTTGCTGGTACAAAGGCACTGAAGCAGGAATGTAGGTATCCTATTCAAAAAAACGAAAACAAAAACAGAAACAAGGCTGATTTTACTGAAGAATCAACAGGAAAGAAGAATAGTAGGAAATCAGATCAGAGAGGTATCAGGTAGGGGTAGGGTAGTGGTAGGCACTGAAAGAACTTTGGCTTTTACTGTGACAAAATGGAGAGCCATCAGCATTGTTCACAATAGCTAAAAGGTGGAAGCAAGGAAGCAACCCAAGAGGATGAATGGATAAACAAAATGTGACACACACACACACAATGAAATGGCATTCAACCTTTAAAATGAATGAAACTCTGACACATGCCACAATATAGATGAACCTTGAAAACATTATGCTAAATGAAATAAACCAGCCACAAAAGGACAAATGCTTTATGACTTCACTTATATGTGGTTCCTAGAGCAGTCAAATTTATAGAGACAGAAAGAATGAGAGGTTACCAGGGGTAAGGGAGAGGAAGGAAAGAGAGTTATTGTTTAATGAGTACAGAGGTTCTATTTGGGATGATGGAAAAGTTCTGGAAATAGATAGTGGTGGTGGCTGCATAACACTGTAAATGTACTTAATGCCACTAAATTATACACTTAGAAATGGTTAAAAAGCAAAATTTTATGTTTTTTTTTACATTTTAAAAACTTCTTAAAAAAGAATGAAGCAGCCTAACACATAGTTGATCTAAAAGAAAATGACAATTTACACACATAATTGTTAAAGAGCTGTTCAAACGAATAAACTTTTTTTCTGATAATTAATCATTTTGATAGACTTCTTTTTAAATAACACAATTTCCTTATCATATAAAATTGAATATACTGAATGTTCCTCATAAAGCAAGGTTATCATATAAAATAATCATACTCTACTGTAACAGCGATGCCCTTAGAAGGTCCTAAAGTTCAGTGAGCTGGTAATTAAATGGTTCCCTGCTACTACATTTTATTTGAGTAATGTTGGCCATATATAAATTCTCCCCTCCTAACTGCTCTTCATGGTTTACAATGGCATCAATATTCCTGCCTCCAATAATACCCTTCCACATTATTTGTTGCAATATGCCAGGAAACCCCAAAAACAGATTTGTAATGATGTATATAAGTAATAACCAGACTTACTGAAATCCGGAGTTATCCTTTTATGCTCTAAATCAAGCCTGGCTAACCTACTCAGCATTCACTTTTCTTTACTCCATGGCATTTGGCGGTGTTGAACAAAACTTCCAATTATGACGTCAGCCATGATAAGCCAGTGATAATTTTTCTGTATTAAAAATTTATTAAGTACATATTTTTGTGGGGTTAAATTAAGACTAAAAGCCAAGAGTAACATTTACTGAAAATTAAGTTCTTAACAGCATTGTATTATTGGGGCTCTCAGAATGATTTACTGGATCAACCAATGCTTTGAACCACCATATTTTTACCAATAAAAATATACCCCCCAAATAATACTCCTCGATAAATCCTACTTTCTATAAATTTATCATAACAAATAAAAAATTCTACACATAAATTTAAGTAAAAGAAAAATTATATAAAAGTATGGTGTTTATGAAGATTGATTAGTTTCTTTAAACACTAAGTATACCTTACTGAAAAGGTAAAATCTTAGTAAGTTACAAAGTACTTGTTTTTGGAGACAGGATCTCACTCTGTAGCCCAGACTGGAGTATAGTTGTGCGATCTCCACTCACTGCAACCTCTGCCTCACTGGCACAAGCGATCCTCCCACCTCAGCCGCCTGCGTAACCAGGACCAAAGGTGTGCACCACCACACCCAGCTAATTTTTTCGTAGTTTTCATAGAGACGGGGTTTTGCCATGTTTCCCAGGCTGGCCTCAAACTCCTGAGCTCAAGCAATCCACCCACCTCGGACAAAGTACTATTTTAATCCCCACATGGTAACCTGCAAGCTGTTACCTCTTAGGATCTCTCCAGTCTACATACCTCCCACAACAATATCTAGACAGATACATATGTCTGTACTGGGGAGTTTATAACGGAAAATGGTATAAAATCTCTTATTCCAAAGAAGTTTTTATTATTTGGTTACAAATGTAACCCAAAAGGCAAATGAATCATAAAGTAGGAAAGATTTATTTGAGGCGCCAATCTCAGTTTTATTATACCTCTTTCCAAGAGAAATAAATCTTTATTTTCAAGTAAGCCAGATGAGTAGAAAATAATTAGAGGTTGCAAAGAACTGAAGAACATTTGCTGACTATAGAAAGGCTATGTTAAGAAAGACAATAAAAAGACATAATGAATATGAGAAACCCAGGTCTACTTTAGAATACTTTAAGACGGAAAGATATAAGAATTCATAACAGTGAACCAAAAAGAAGTCAGAGAAACAGTTCCCAGGGGAAGAGAAAACAAGAATCACAAGATAGACACCAGGAAGTAAGGAACATGGTTATGAAGTAAAACACTCCAACAAGTAAGGACATAAGTGGGGACTCAAGACTTTCCAAATGAAACCCAAAAAAGACAAAGAATTAAGGACATTTTTAAGACTATAAAAGTGAAATTACAGAAATGACAGAAGTCTATTCAATACAAACATAAGGGCTTTAAAAGAAAAGGCTTTGAACTAAAAAAGAAAGTGACAGCTTTAGTGTGGTAACATCAAGACAAAATATTATTATGGACCATAATCATGATCCATCTATTCCGAGTATCCCAACCCCCTTTCTCATTGTGCTTCACTCATGTGTGCCCCTATATTATTGGTATGTTTATTTCTGCATAAAGACAGAAGTGAGGGTAAGTAGGAGAAAGGGCCAACAGGCATTCTTCAGCGAAGTCTCACGTCCTTTTTATCCTTGGACAGCGGCAATAAAGGGGCTACTGGAAGTCAAGCCTGGCTACCTACTTTGCCAAAGGAACATTCAAGTGACTGAAGTACCTGGAGCTATGTGAGAAAACACTTCTGTGATATGTGGAGCCAGTCAATATTTACCAACTACATTTACATTTTCTGTACTTCATCTTACATTTCCTGGCTTTGGAATAAATATGATAATGATAGAATACTGATTGCTGAATAAGTCCAAAGTACTTTGCATAACTAACAATTTTCATTTTTATAATTCATTGAGAAGAAAGTAGACATGTGCTTAATATAAATTACTAAGAGCAGAAAACTGAAGATTTACTTAAGACTGTAAAAATTAAAAACAAGTCCAATAATTATATTCTTTATTTTATAAACTATCAGACAATATTCCTTCAAAGAGAGCAGTAGGAAAAAAATCCCCACATCAAACACAAACTACAGATGGCCATGCACATAAGCATGTGGAGAGGAATTCTAGAGCTGTGCCGTCCAATACCATAGCCACTACTCACATGTGGCTATTTAATTTTAAATCATATTAATTAAATTTTAAATTCAGTTTTGCAGCTGTACTAGTCATATTTCACATGCTCAATATCTACACATGGTTATTTTACTGGACAGTGAAAGTACAGGGCATTTCCATCATTGCAGAAAGTTCTACGGGAAAGTGTTGTTCTAGAGAAATGGTGTCTAGAATGGGGAACATAGCCTATGTGATAGGAATTTGTTACTAATTATGAAGATTTCTGGATCTGAACCATTCATAAAGCCACAACATAGAGAAAACCTAAATAGTAACCCTTAAATCTGCGAGTCTTACAAATCATACAAAAACATTCATCTTTTGTCTTTTCTTTTTAATTTGGTCTGCCATATCCCATTTCATTAGCAGAGTATATTGAATCAACGTCAGTATTCACTTGGCATGGGATTTTATGTGTTTTAGGTGAGTGTCTATTTGTGGCACTACTGTGCGGCTCTTCCCCTGCTTTCATTAGTAATAAAACAGTCTGTATTTTGTTTTTATAGGTACAAATCATCTTGTACAATCACAACAATACCAACCACACCATGAGTTTCTTTTTATTTTTTTTTATTTTTTTATTTTTTATTTTTATTTATTTATTTATTTATTTTGAGACAGAGTCTCGCTCTGTCGCCCAGGCTGGAGTGCAGTGGCGCGATCTCGGCTCGCTGCAAGCTCCGCATCCCGGGTTCACGCCATTCTCCTGCCTCAGCCTCTCCGAGTAGCTGGGACTACAGGCGCCCGCCACCACGCCCGGCTAATTTTTTGTATTTTTAGTAGAGACGGGGTTTCACTGTGGTCTCGATCTCCTGACCTCGTGATCCACCCGCCTCGGCCTCCCAAAGTGCTGGGATTACAAGCGTGAGCCACCGCGCCCGGCCACCATGAGTTTCTTTTTAATGTAAAGAGACTAAAATTATATTTGTGTGTTTAAATACTCATTTTACACTGGAGACTCCAATTTACTATATTTTCTATGGCTTTCTTGACATAAACTTCATTTGCAAAAAGTTTTTTGGTAGTAGTATTTGAAATTTTGAAGTCCTTTCAATTAAGAAAAATAGATTTCTAAGCGTTTCAAAGACTTACTTTTTAAAGCAATTCTGTGGATTCAGAGACTAAGTCGAGCCTTAATTTAAATATTCAGGTAATCATTTTTCAGTTCACATTTTAAAGATGATTTTATATGATCATTTAAAAACTTACTTCAAAATTAAGGTCTCGGATCAAAACATCTCCATTTGGCGTTGCTAAAGGAACATGATCAAACCTATGGAGGAAATTTAAAAAAAGAGAATTACTTTAAAGTATATAAGGAACTAACACAACTCAATACCAAAAATACAAATAACCTGATTAAAAAATGGGCAAAGGGCTTAAAGACTTCTTAGAAGAAGAAATTCAGATGGCCAACAGGCATACGAAAAGGTGCTCAACATCTCTAGTCATCAGGAAAATGCAAATCAAAACCATAATGAGACGTCACCTCTCACCTGTTAGGATGACTATTATCAAAGAGACAAATGGTAAGTGTTGGCAAAGATGTGGAGAAAGGAAACCTTGTACATTGTTGGTGGGACTACAAATAGTATAGCCATTATGGAAAACAGTATGGATGTTCCTCAAAAAATTAAAATTAGGACTACCATATGATCTCGCAATCCCACTTCTGGGTACATTTCCAAAGGAAATAAAATCAGTATCTCAAAGAGAATCTTCCTCCCATGTTCACTCCAGCATTATTTACAATAGTCCATATATGGAAACTACCTAAATGTCCTTCAACTGATGAGAGGATAAAGAAAATATAGTGTGTACAGTGTGTATATATTCACACACACAGAAAATACATACAATAGAATATTACCCCACCTTTAAAAAAGAAGGAAACTGGGCCATTTTCAACATAGATGGATCTGGAGGACATTATGCTAAGCAAAATAAGCAAGACACAAAAAGAGAAACACTATAATGATCTTACTTGTATGTGGAATCTGAAGTAGTCAAACTCATAGAAGTAGAGAGTAGGATGGTGGTTGCCAGGGGGTTAGGGAGAGGGGAAATGGGGGTAATATTGGTCAAATGGCACAACATTTCAGTGATGCCAGATGAATAAATTCTGTAGATCCACTGTGCAGGGACAATAGTAGAAAATACTACATTGTACACCTGAAATTTGCTAAGACACATCTAAATTAAATTCTCACCAAACACACACAAAAATGGTAACTATGTAGAGGCGATACGTAAATTAATTAGCCAAAACATAATCATTTCACAACGTATACAGATATCAAAGCATCAAGTTGTATACTTTAAATATTAATATACACAATTTGTAGGTCAATGATACCTCTAAGCTGTTTTTTAAAAAAGCAGAAATAATTTTAAACACTAAGCAATTGTAAGCTGAAAAAGAAAGACTACTATGAAGTTTAACAAACATTTATGGTGCTAAAGAACCTTTTTCTGTACGTACTTTATAATGTTATCTGCAATAATGATTTCTCCAGCACCAGGTATCAAGGGAATGACTTGTCCTCCTTCAATACCTTAAATGGAAAATAGGTATTAAAGCATCATATTATATCAGCAAACACTTAAAATTGTGGCCTTAAACTGTGACACTCATATTTACCCTTTTCCTGTTGTGAGACCATTGTGCGCTCATATTTGCCATGATTTAAATCCTTCAGTACTTGCATTAATTCTGTAATCCGAGCAGTAAAACTAAAATTTTAGAAAAGGAAACCATAATCAAAACTCCAGACTATTGTCACATCTTTTATTTTATACAAACTCAAGTTCCTAAAATTATAATTTAGTATAAATGAAGTAACCTAACAGTCTCATCAACATAAAGTATTGATGATAACATGTGTGCTTTATTATGTTTCAGTAGGAGAGCAGGAATATAGGGATGAAGGAAGAGGTTTCCATAGGATCCCCAACTCAACAGATACTTCAATAATAGCCAAGTCAAGGCAGTTATTTGCTGAGAATTTTCAGGAGGTTTCTCTCGGATACTACAAAAGAACCACTACTAGTATATTCCTTAGACCCAGGAAGTATGGACTCTGATCTCTTGCTGAAGTGACCTATAAAGCCGTGTTATAAAGCTGGTCTTTCTATCCAAGGAAGGCATTTATTAAATGTATGCCGAATGCATGCTGCCTTTCTGCAAACGGAAGAATCTGAAAGATTCCCTCTTTCTTACTCTGAAGAGGGGAAAGATGAAGAGTTCTTATTATTGGATACAAATCACTGTGGCAATAGAGAAAAATCAAAACTAACAACAAGAGGTTGGAGATAACAAAAATGACCACCATCGCCAAAGTATTCTCATCAAAGAAGAAAACAGGATTTTTCTCTGAATAAAAAGCAGAAACCTCCTAAAGTAAACTTTGGGAGGTGATGAATGTTTATGGTCTTGATGGTTTCACAGGTGTACAACTTATCCCCATATTCATCAAATTGTAAACATTAAATATGAACAGTTTCTTATATGTCAATTATACCTCAACAACGTGGAAAAAGAGAAAGAAAGGGGGGCAGGGAGAGGGAGGGAGGGAGTGAAAGAGAAAGACACACACACACACCCACACAGAAAGAGAGAGAGAGAGAGAGAGAGAAAGAGAAAGGAAACATCCTAAAGGAACAGAAGCACCTTTACCATGAACTGTAAAGCTATAAGAAAACAAATAGGAAGAATGTTAGTATTCTCATGAAAGAGACTCTACTCATAGTAGTTAACAACTTCTATATTGCATGAAGACCGTAACTGCCACAGGAGCTAAGAAGGAGGAAAAAGGGAAATATGAAGATGGATCACAGGCCTAGGAAAGATATTAAGTCATCAAACTTCTTCAGGTGACCTAAAATTTATGGTGTTTTTTACACCATACCATGCCCTTTATATTAGAGATTGAAATACTGAAATCTTAATATTTAATTTCATTCTATGGTCTAAAGATAATTTTACTACTAGATAATATGACTACATTCACAAGCACACCTACAGATACAAGTTAATGTCTCATTTTTTTTCCCATTGAAGTCAACTTCATTTCTATTCATCTGTTTTGCTAGGTTGCCGGTATCTAAGATCTAAGAAAAAAGGTATGGTAGAGGACAAGAAAATTTAAATGAGAAAATTATATTCATTAACTTAGTTTTCTGTGAATTAAGACTGCCATGATTCAACATTTCCCAAATTAGCAAATATCAGTGTCCACGGAGCAAACAACTTGACAGCCTCTAATCTACTGTAATGCGCAAACCAGTTGTCTTCAAGAAACATGAAAAGTTCACCATCAGAAAAATCTTCCCTAATTTTCTATCAAAACCACCTTCCTGGGGTAGGAAATGTTGCCCCCTTATCTTAATCTCAACTGATACAATCATTAAGGATAATATATTTTTAAAAATTATTTTCTGTAACTGCTCATTATTACTAATCTTACCCGGCCAATCTAGTCATTTCACGCCCAGCCAAAACTATTCGACCCAGAGCTTGAGACATTCGCAAAAGCATTCTTCCACTTTGGTAGTAATCCTTAAATAGAAATAAACATTAGTTTTTACTTATAGTTCTATGACTACAAATTTGGCTTTATTTTTACTGTTACATTTTCATTGTATTATCATCAGTTTACCTCTAGAAGTTCCGAATGTGTACTCTTGAGATGTCGAGGATGAGACAAATCTAAGAAAGGGCGACTGACAACTAGGTAACCAACCACAGTGGCAAGGTCTGAAACCAAACAGGTAAGATTTAAAACAATAACAGTATTTCACCTTTTCCACAAATTTCATCTCTTTCAAAATATACTTACATTTGGCAATAATGCTATCGATGAAGCCCATTGAAAACCGAAACAAAATGAAATTATGTAGGTGTTCCACCTGGCAGAAAACAAAAACAAAAAAACATCTTTTTCTATGTATAAAAAACTGAATCTACTATAAGGATAAAACAAACTATATAGTTCATTTATTCAACAAATATTACTGAGTACCCATGATTTCTGTTTATATTGTACATCACACCACCGAGGACAATGCTCATCACAGAGCAGGTGCCAAACAAACACTTCATGAAACCATTTTTACGCAAACAGCATGGAAATTACATAAACAATTTTAACAACGCTGTTTCTCTTGCATGCAATAGCACAATGCTATTGTAGTCACCATGCTTTCGGATACATATATCCCAAAAGAGAACAACAACGAAAGCAAAAAGAACAGAGAGATTAACTAGTTTGAGTGAAACACTAGCTGTCCAGATTGGCACTCAATGCTTTGCTTTCAGTGGAAACACATGGTCTGTGCTTTATCTAAGAATTGTATTACACCCAATCTGAACTGAGTGCTAATGTAAATCAGTGCCACACAGCCTGTTTTAGCTTTAACATGAGCATGCATTGTCTTAAAACTACAAGTCTAAAACTGCTTTTTTATTCTGGAGTTGTAGCGTTCTCAAACTGTCCATCTACCAGATTCTTCAAGGTCCTGCATGATCTGGCACTGAGCTCTATTTTTAAGGTCATATGCTTCTACTTTGCTCCTCCTCACCAAGCTCCAGAAATAATGGTTTCTCAAACATGTACCTTCTTAAGGCTTTCCTCTTGCTCTTCTCACTGCCAGGAATACATTCTTTTAAGGTATTTATATTTTGTGACTCCTTCACTTTCATGTGGATTTCTGACAAAATGTCACCTCCTCAAGAAAGATCTTGGCCATTCCAGCTAAAGTAGCTGGGCAATAGCCCCCTTCATATCTATTCCTTTATCCTGCTTCATTTTTGGCCACCGAATTAATTACTACCTGAAATTATACAGAACATCTAGTTGTTTATTTATTGTCTCCTCCACTAAAATGTGGCTTCCTGAGTACAGGGTAGCTTGTTAACAACTTGGTATCTTCTGCAACTAGACAATGTCTGGAACATTTATTCAATGACTACCATGTGTCAGACACTGTGCTCAAGCTAGAGATACAACGAATAGAACAGAGAAGGTCCCTGAATTTATGGAGTTTACATTCTAATGAAAGAGGATAACTAGTAAACAAGATAATTAGAGACTGTAATACAGTCATCCCTCGGTATCCAAAGGGGATGGGATTGGCTCCAGGACCTTCCGGAAACCAAAATCCATGGATGCTCACGTCCCTGATGAAAAATGGCATAGTATTTGCATATACCTGAGCACGACATCCCATACACTTTATTTACTTTTTGAGACAGAGTCTCACTCTGTCGCCAAGGCTGGAGTGCAGTGGTGCCATCTTGGCTCACGGCAACTTCTGCCTCCTGGGTTCAAGTGATTCCACTGCCTCAGCCTCCCGAGTAGCTGGGATTACAGGCGCCCGCCACGACACCCGGCTAATTTTTGTATTTTTAGTAGAGATGGGGTTTTGCCATGTTAGTCAGGCTGGTCTCGAACTCCTGACCTCAAGTGATCTGCCCGCCTCAGCCTCCCAGAGTGCTGAGATTACAGGGGTGAGCCACCGCGCCTGGCTCATCCCAAACACTTTAAGTCATCTCTAAATTACTTATAAAACTTAATACAATGTAAATAGCTATTATACTAATGTCTGTATTGTTCAGAGAATAATGACAAGAAAAAAATATCTGTATATAAGTACAGACACAATTTCTTTTTCTGAATATTTTCAATCTGTGTGTGGTTGAATCCATGGATTTGGAACCCACAGATGCAGAGGGTTGACTGCATATATAAACTCCATATATATATATATATACATATATATATATATACGTATATATATATATACGTATATATATATATACTTTTAAGGAAAGATGATGATTAAAACAGGAAGGAACTGTTGGAGGCCATTTCAAATAGGCTGATCAGAGAAGACAAAGCTTCAATAAGGTATTAACATTTGGGCTGAAAATCTAAAGGATGAGAATAAGCAAGCCGTGTGGAGAGCAAGCTGGTGAACTGCAGGCCCCTGAAAAATTACCTTAAATGCATTCTACTAGTGAGCACTCTAAAAGTTCTGCCATGTTAAATACTGACGAGGCAAAAATCCAATTTCTGAAATAATTTAAAATGACAATTTCTTTAACCTCTTTAACTCATCTAAAATATACATTTAATTTCACAAACTTCAGACTTCCACTAAAATGTAAGCTCCTTAAAGGCAAGATTTTATCCATCATGTCCACCACCATCATCCTTAGCACCTGGAGTGAGCACAGGCAACTAGATGGCATTCAATATCTTTTGAATAAATAATGGAATAAAAGTATTTGAATTCAAATTTTCCAAGTGGCAATTAAATAAAAACTGAAGTAAAGCTTTCACAAGAAACAATGCTTATATTCTTTAAAACAAAAAGCCAGTAAACTCTGACCCACAGTCCAAATCTAGCCTGCTACTTGTTTTTGTAAGTAAAGTTTTATTAGAACATAGCCACACCCACTCATTCATGTATTATATATAGCTACTTTTGAGTAGCGGAGCTGAATAGTTGCAAGACACTGTGTGGTATGAAAAGCCTAAAATATATATATACTATCTTGCCCTTTACGGAAAAAGTTTGCTGACTCCTGCGTTAAATAATAATCTTTATTGTATTTTCATGAATGCTTCAGGAACAAATTCTTTCTGTGGGAATCACTAAATAAGGCTCCTAAGCAACCTCTGTAAAAATACACTTAACATTATTTTTTTTCTTTTTTTTTGATTATACCTTAAGTTCTAGGGTACATGTGCACAACGTGCAGGTTACATATGTGTGCATGTGCCATGTTGGTGTGCTGCACCCAGTAACTCGTCATTTACATTAGGTATATCTCCAAATGCTATCCCTCCCCTCTACCTCCACCCCACAACAGGCCCTGGTGTGTGGTGTTCCCCACCCTGTGTCCAGGTGTTCTCATTGTTCAGTTCCCACCTATGAGTGAGAACATGTGGTGTTTGGTTTTCTGTCCTTGGGATAGTTTGCTCAGAATGATGGTTTCCAGCTTCATCCATGTCCCTACAAAGGACATGAACTCATCATTTTTTATGGCTGCATAGTATTCCATGGTGTATATGTGCCACATTTTCTTAATCCAGTCTATCACTGATGGACATTTGGGTTGGTTCCAACTCTTTGCTATTGTGAATAGTGCCACAGTAAACATACGTGTGCATGTGTCTTTATAGCAGCATGATTTATAATCCTTTGGGTATATGCCCAGTAATGGGATGGTTGGGTCAAACGGTATTTCTAGTCCTAGATCCCTGAGGAATCGCCACACTGTCTTCCACAATGGCTGAACTAGTTTATAGTCCCACCAACAGTGTAAAAGCGTTCCTATTTCTCCACATCCTCTCCAGCACGTTGTTTCCTGACTTTTTAATGATCGCCATTCTAACTGGTGTGAGATGGTATCTCACTGTGGTTTTGATTTGCATTTCTCTGATGGCCAGTGATGATGAGCATTTTTTCACGTGTCTGTTGGCATAAATGTCTTCTTTGAGAAGTGTCTATTCATATCCTTTGCCCACTTTTTGATGGGGTTGCTTGTTTTTCTCTTGTAAATGTGTTTAAGTTCTTTGTAGATGCTGGATATTAGCCCTTTGTCAGATGTGTAGATTGCAAAAATTTTCTCCCATTCTGTAGGTTGCCTGTTCACTCTGATGGTAGTTTCTTTTGCTGTGCAGAAGCTCTTTCGTTTAATTAGATCCCATTTCTCAATTTTGGCTTTTGTTGCTGTTGCTTTCAGTGTTTTAGACATGAAGTCCTTGCCCATGCCTATGTCCTGAATGGTACTGCCTAGGTTTTCTTCTAGGGTTTTTATGGTTTTAGGTCTGATATTTAAGTCTTTAATCCATCTTGAATTAATTTTTGTATAAGGTGTACAGAAGGGATCCAGTTTCAGCTTTCTACATATGGCTAGCCAGTTTTCCCAGCACCATTTATTAATAGGGAATCCTTTCCTCATTTCTTGTTTTTGTCAGGTTTGTCAAAGATCAGGTGGTACACTTAATATTATTTTAATAAATCTATGTGATTTTATAAATGGGCACTTGAATATATTGATACAGTTTTTAATCTCCTATTTTTTATTAAAAATGCAGTATAAAATCCTTTACAGCTATTTTTCAAAATATCTTTAAGATATGTATACATACGTGTGTGTTTGTGTGTGTATGTGTGTCAGCCATAGGCAAAACAAACAAACAAACAAAAAAAACCCTTTCCATAAACACATGAACTTCAAGTGTGTTATCTTACCAGTTTTCGGAAGACCGAGTGGACTGTCTGCTTTTCTCTTTTATTCCCATTGTAAAAGGCAATTTCTTCACTGTTAAAGAAAATAATTTAGCAATTAATTTTAATGTTACCTATGCTTGAAAAATAATTGAAATACAGTATATGATGGCTGAATGTTTGTATTTAAATGGACATTTTGTGACTAAGCGCTTATCTGGTGCATCTCAAGCCACAGTCTATACTTGAGATTCTGCTCCTAGCTCAGCTGATTGGAGCACAGGAATACACCCCTGACTGAATCATATGCTGGACTGCAACCTATGGCATAGGTATCCTAGCTGCAAAAGACGTACTGCACTAATTCTCAGAAATTTGAAATTAGAGAAAGAAGTTGCTGTGATGTACAGAAAGGCAGGGCTGGGACCAACATTGCAGACTTCAAGTTAAAGTATAGGCCCAAGCAAGAAGGAGATGAAAAAGCAACAGCTAGAAAAAGATGGAAAGTGATGACTTGACATACATCCTTTTAAAGATAGAAAAGCAGGCTAAGTCCCGCCGGCTTCAAAGTGCCAGCTCCCAGGAGGAAACCCTGGAACCCCATCATATCCTCACAACAATTCCACATTTCCTGAGCAGACGTGCATGGGTCCACAAGGGCCACAGGGATCATGACTAGAAAAAAAAGGGTATTTTATAGATGAAGAAAAGTTCAGTGTAGTTAAGTAAATTTGTAAAGGTTGCAGAGCCAGCAGGTCAGGGAGCTGAAATCATAACTCCTATCTGACCCTAACATTTATAGTCTCTCTATTACACAGGAATGATGTAAGCTTTCCCAGCAAAGTACATCTTATGGCAGAGGAAAATATTTATAGAGAAGTCTAGAAGGCAAGGTTGAAATATTTCTTTAAAGTCTCTTTTTTCCCCTAAACAATTTATGTTTTATATTTCCATTTTGAAATGGACCTGCGTTTTTCATAAAAACAAGGTACCACCTACCTCAACCTCTTCAAGTAAAATTAACTTCCCATAAGTTATGACATATTTGTCATGTGTTTCATGGTTTCCTTGACAAAATGACACAGAGCCTCAGAGTATAAGAAGCCTACAGTTCTATACCTCTAATTAGTTTTTTAAAAAACTTCCTTCTATCTCCTCTCCACACCTAAGCCTATGGAAGAAGATGAGGTGAGGATTCTCCTCCTGAACTGAGTCTTTTTAGCCTTAATGAAAAATCTGAAAGGATAAAACATCCTGGAATATTGATGGCTGCTCATCCAACATCTATTCTCTTCATTGTTCTTCTTCCTAAAATAATCTCAACTTTCGTAAAGTTATCTATTACTTTCCATGTACCCTAATGCTTTAGGAATGCCTCAACCCCATTTATAGGGTCCCAACTGGTCTAAGCCAATCACTTTGCTGTGATTGCTTTAGGCATGGTCAAGTAACAATTCCAGCCAATAAGATATGAGGCAAAGTCAGCCGTGGGACTCTTGGGAAAGGTTTCTTTGCTCTCATAAAGACACACCAGGCGAGATGGCCCCTTTTTGTTTCTGGAGCTTTCTGCAGGGGAGAGGAGCTTGTGAAATCTGTAACTGCTATCGCCATCTTGTGGTCACAAGAAGAATTAGCCCGAGGAATGGGGCAGCATACAAAGCAGGCAGAGCCAAGAGAATACCAGAGAGCCAGAGCCCTGATAATGCCATACCTGGAACTGCCCTGTCTTAAGGGTTCTCATGTGAAGCAGTGAGTGTTCTTATTACTGGAGCCATAAGTCATGCTTTCTGTTTCTTTCACTAAAAGGCATCTTTCACTTACTTGGCAAATCACCTCTTAACTCTATTCCGCTGCCTCCTTAGAGCAAAAAACCCTATTTAAAACTTGTACTATTTTATCAATCCAAGGAAATAAAGGAAGAGGGAACTATCATTAGTAAATGCCTGTAGAGTAGAATATTAAATACATATTAGAACCCTCAAAATGACTTAACATTGACAGATCAATATATGAGAACATTTATTGAGCACTTGCTCCATATAAAAAACTGAGCTGGAAGCTTTATATATATTATCAAATTTAATCCTCATTGCAACCTTATATTATCTACCTATTATAAACAAAAGTGAAACTATGAATAATTCGCTAAAATCAAATACATGCAACTGACAAGTGGAAGAGGTAGATTTTGAAGCTAGTATGGCTGGCTCCAAAGTCCACACTTTTTCTTCCTATGTTACATTTAAAAAACGCTAGAAAATAGGTAGAGGCACATGCAGTGACAGTGAATCATTGAGCATTATGAACAGTCAAAATAAAAATACTTGTGGAAAAACTGAGACAAAATTTTCTTGGAACAGGTATTGTATGTTGAAATTTGAATTGTAAACTGATTATGTCTAAAGTAAATTAACAGAAAATTCATCAACAGAAGGTATGAACAGGTGAATCAGGAATACTACATGGTTAATAAGAAAAAGAGTTCAAAATATTCATGATTACTACTTTATAAAACTAGTCTCTTTCATAATGTATATTTTCAACACAATATGCGCATTATTACAGTAACAGTGTCACTAGACTTTTTGGAGTCAATTTAAATGACATCAATATCCATAGAAATGAATTTTTAGCAAGGCTTTAATGCATTTGTCTTTACCTGTTTGTGATGAGCCGAGAATTAACATATCTATATTCTCCTTCATATTTTTGCTCAGTTATTGTCATCTTACCAATGGGTCTTCTAAGTCGAGTTAGGAATAGCCCAGAAACAACTAAGTAGGCCATCATGCTCGCTGGGCCCTATTATTATCGGGAGAGAAAGATACACAAAGTTCTGGGATATAATAATAAATTCACTTAGATACAAACATGTACAATTTTTATAATTAACCTCAATGACTGAAAGAAATTGCCCTACTGCGTAACTTTTTCCCCTTGTTTTTTTCTGAAAAAGTACACAGTAGCCTCTACACTTTTACTACTCATGGGCTTTTCCTCTTACCACTGTAGCTTATCCCTCAGCTCTCTTACATTTTGCTCACCTAAAAACTCCTAATTGCAGTTCTCACTTTTTCTATGTTATCTAACACTCTCCTGTTGGAACTGGTCTTGAGAATCTCTTAAGATTCCACAATAATTCTTAGACCTCTTTTTCTTGCCTTCTCTTTTAATGTTAATATTCCCTCAAACTCCTTCCTTAGTTCTCTTCTCATCTCAAATTTATATCTCTAGTCCTATCACTCTTATGAACCCAAGAAATAAATACTACACATCTTTACCTTAATACTGTGCAGATGCCTCAAGTTCAGCTCCCCCTGAACGAGCTCTGTCTTTCCCTGCATGTACATCTTGCTTCCAGCTGCTGTACTATGTATTAATAACTTTGTAGGTGACCTCATCACCCATTGACCATACCAAGAGAAAGAGAAAGGTATGCTTGAGGCATCCCTTTCCAAGTTCATCATAAGCACTTCCCTCATTCCCCTATATACCCTATACTCTGCCATACTAAAATAAATGTTTCCTGAACAGTTTCCATTCAGTGAGGTTGTTCTTATGTTTGGCAAGCGTGACATAATCTAATGGATGTCTACTTACCTCCCCAAAGCAGCTCAGATATCACCTCCAGTTCTTCCTGGCACTAAATACTTTACTGAAACTTCTATTACTAAACTTTATCATACTGCATTATAATTGTTTGACTATCTACCTGTTTTACCACATTTGTAATTCCTCTTCAGCAAGAACTGCGTCTTACTTATCTTTTTATTCCTACTATCTAGCACAATATATGTGCTAGTATGTATTCAAGATTTAAAAAAGTAAATCTGATCAATTCAATGCATTTCAACAACTACTACAAATGTGGACCAAAAAGATAACTAAAACAGTTTCTGCCTTTAAGAAATACAGAATCAGATAACAGGTAGACATAGAGACATATTTAAGTATCACAAAAATGTAGTTAAGTACCATAAAAATATGACTGCAAGGAGACAAGAAGGACTTGGCCTATTCATTTGCTTATAGTAAAACAAAATATAAGAATGATAAAACCTGGATCACAGGATAGCAAAAAATTAGGAAGATAAACAGAAAAATTTGAAAAACAAAACAAAGCAAAACCAAAACCCTGCTTTCCCAGTGTTTTGGAAAGCAACAAAAAACAGTATGGAAATAATTTATTAATCAACTGAAATGCACATACACACATACACATATATAAAACAACCATACTATTATATGGCTGTGTTATAAATATATAACAATAACATTACATATTAAATGACTAAAGTTACATTTCAATAAGATAACTCAAAGAAAACTTAAAAGTGATTCTTGCCATCACAAATATCAGAGACTTGGATAATAAGGCTCATGGGATAGCCAACCATTTACATTATAAAATATTCTTGAAACTGTTACACCCACTCTAAATGTATCATTATTTTAACATTAGAATTTCATATTAAAATGGATGTCTCCATATCTCTTTTTAGACATTACTTTGAAACAATAAGTACAAGTATATTCATGGCTTAAATACTTCTGCTTTATTATTATTTTTTAAAGAAGCGGGTCTCGCTTTTTGTCCAGGCTTGTCTCGAACTCCTGGATTCAAGCGATCCTCCCATCTCAGCCTCCCAAAGTGCTGGGATTACAAGCGTGAGCCACCACACCTGGCCAGTACATTTGTCTGGTTTTTAATGCCACAAAAATTTTTCTAAGTACCTAATTTAAGGAAAATTAAAAAGAAAAATTAGTACTTCTAAAATCTTGAGTGAAGTATTATTTTATAACCAGACTTTGTTAGGTAAATCATGTGAAACTACATTCTTTGAGATCTACAAAAATTCTTACAGGCCATCAAGCTATTCACAATATGTATTTCAAATATTATATTATATCAATTTAAAAGGTGAAATAAAAGCAGACTCACCTGAGCTCCAATTGCACTCGTTAACTTAAAGATATACAAAACTATGTCTAAAAATGGCTGTAAAATAAATATTAGAATACAAAGAATTAAAACTAAAGCACTAGAATGATAGCTAATACAATACGTTAACTACAAAATGTTATTAAACATTTAATACATAATTATCAACATGTAGAGTTCCCACTATGTATAATGTACTGTGATAGTAAGTAGATCAAAGAATACATGAAAGATAACAGTTTTCCTCTCAAGAAACTTAAAATGGGAACAGCTTACACAATGTCTACTGACCATCAAGTAGGAAAAACATTTATCACTTTTCATCAACTAAGATACCTCTACTGTGATAATTAACCACTAGTAACTCAGTAATGTGTCAATATAATATAAAGACACTGAATAAAATGACCTGAGATGTAACCCCAAATCTGCTACCAGTTTGTTTCTACATATCTTAACCTGTAAAGTGAGGAACTTTTCCTGCTTTTGAGACAGGGTCTGGCTCTGTCACCCAGGCTGGAGATCTTGGCTCACTGCAGCCTCTGGAGTAGCTGGGAGTACAGGCGCACATTACCATGCCTGGGTAATTTTTGTATTTTTTGTAGATGGGGTTTCACCATGTTGCCCAGGATAGTCTTGAACTCCTGAGCTCAAGCGATCTGCCCACCTTGGCCTCCCAAAGTATTGTGATTACAGGGATGAGCCACTATGCCCGGCCAACAGCCAGCACTTTCTAATCCACATTATTACTAGGATAGATGGCTTGGTTTGTTAACTGGCTTGTTTCAACAGTTACCTTTCCCTTTCCTTTTTTTTTTTTTTTTTTTTGCCTTACAAATTATCAAGAAGCCAGAGATACTTATAAAATTCAAGAACTGTTAAAACTTATGACAAAATAATGACTCATAATTTAAGCTGGAGGTCAATTAGATGTTTAAAACATCTGACTTACACACTGGTGCACAGCCCCACTACAATTAATTAATTTAATATTCTTCTGTATTCCAGATGTGACAAAACCTGAGACTTGCTCAAGTGCCAAGATTTAAAGAATACATAATAATGTCTATAAAATTACATGGAAAGTTGTATATATACACCCCCCATTCCCACCATGCATGCATGCATACACACACATACACACACACACACACACACACACACACACACACACACACACACAGAGAGAGAGAGGGAGAGACAGAGAGAGAGAGAACAAACTTTCAAATGTGGTAATGGGAACAGAAAAGAAAGCTTAATTACTGAACTATTTGTAGTTGTCAGAGTTCCTGAGTTTGGGATCAGTTAGCAAAGGCTTCTGGAGAGCTAAATAAATAACAAAGTTGGGCTGGAAGTGAAAAGCATTGGGCCTGGGCATGAGGAGAGCAGCTCTTATGGATATATATCTCTAAGAATTGCCTTCCCTCCATCCACCTGGTTGAAGCAAGAACATTCCTATTCTTACAATGTGACCCAGTCCTTTTTATAGTTTTGGTTTTCTTTTGTCTCAAGACTGTATATCTAGGTCAACTGTGACCAGAGGCAAAGATACTATCATTGGTCCAGTATGAGATAAGCTCCTACCCAACACCAAGGGAAATCACATGAGTTAGAGTGGGAACTGAAGCATCTCAGATGAAGAGGGGAGGGGATGCTGGGCAGACTATTTTATAGGTGCCTACTACACACCATAGTCAATGCAAGAGGTAACGGCAAAGAAGAGGGTTTAATAAGAAGACTACAGCAAAAGCTGTAAGGGTGGTGAGATAACATGACTAAGATAAGAACTGGAGAAATCAGTGAGAAGAAGGAAAACTGATTAAGGCCTATCACAGTCAGGAGCTTTGGCAATATTCTGAGGAGAATGGGAAAAACAGTAATTAGAAAACTGAAATATACTTGCATCTTGTGAAATTTTTTGGCTACTACTTACTAATGATTTATTAGAATTAAAGATACTGAAGCAGAGAAATGGGCAGAAAGGAAGTCCTAGTCTAGTGTTGTAAGTGTGGAGTTAGAAACATAAATTGACAGTCAATCTCTAACAATGGCCGGACACACACAGGTCAAAAGATGAGAATTCAAATTTCTGTTGTTTTAATGGAATCAACCTGCAAAATTCTTAGAAAATCCTTATAAGACACTAAATTATCAGTTCTTTGCCAAAGTACCTCACAAAAATAATAGAAAAAATTAAAATAATTAAAACTATTACAACAACTCTAATTTTCTTATAAAAGCATTAAATATTTACATGCTGCTGTTCTGTCCATAAAATCAATGCTATATAAATTTGCTTAGATTCAAAATTCAACAAATTAAACAAATAATCTTTTAAAAAGGAGAGAAACGCCCTTTGTCAGATGAGTAGGTTGCAAAAATTTTCTCCCATTCTGTAGGTTGCCTGTTCACTCTGATGGTAGTTTCTTTTGCTGTGCAGAAGCTCTTTAGTTTAATTAGATCCCATTTGTCAATTTTGGCTTTTGTTGCCATTGCTTTTGGTGTTTTAGACATGAAGTCCTTGTCCACGCCTATGTCCTGAATGGTATTGCCTAGGTTTTCTTGTAGGATTTTAATGGTTTTAGGTCTAACATTTAAGTCTTTAATCCATTTTGAATTAATTTTTGTATACGGTGTAAGGAAGGGATCCAGTTTCAGCTTTCTACATATGGCTAGCCAGTTTTCCCAGCACCATTTATTAAATAGGGAATCCTTTCCCCATTTCTTGTTTTTGTCAGGTTTGTCAAAGATCAGATAGTTGTAGATATGCGGCATCATTTCTGAGGGCTCTGTTCTGTTCCATTGATCTATGTCTCTGTTGTGGTACCAGTACCATGCTGTTTTGGTTACTGTAGCCTTGTAGTATAGTTTGAAGTCAGGTAGCGTGATGCCTCCAGCTTTGTTCTTTTGGCTTAGGATTGACTTGGCGATGCGGGCTCTTTTTTGGTTCCATATGAACTTCAAAGTAGTTTTTTCCAATTCTGTGAAGAAAGTCATTGGTAGCTTGATGGGGATGGCATTGAATCTATAAATTACCTTGGGCAGTATGGCCATTTTCATGATATTGATTCTTCCAACCCATGAGCATGGAATGTTCCTCCATTTGTTTCTATCCTCTTTTATTTCATTGAGCAGTGGTTTGTAGTTCTCCTTGAAGAGGTCCTTCACATCCCTACTCATCTGACAAAGGGCTAATATCCAGAATCTACAATGAACTCAAACAAATTTACAAGGAAAAAACAAACAACCCTATCAAAAAGTGGGCAAAGGACATGAACAGACACTTCTCAAAAGAAGACATTTATGCAGCCAAAAAACACATGAAGAAATGTTCATCATCACTGGCCATCAGAGAAATGCAAATCAAAACCACAGCGAGATGCTATCTCACACCAGTTAGAATGGCCATCATTAAAAAATCAGGAAACAACAGGTGCTGGAGAGGATGTGGAGAAATAGGAACATTTTTACACTGTTGGTGGGACTGTAAACTAGTTCAACCATTGTGGAAGTCAGTGTGGCCATTCCTCAGGGATCTAGAACTAGAAATACCATTTGACCTAGCCATCCCATTACTGGGTATATACCCAAAGGACTATAAATCATGCTGCTATAAAGACACATGCACACGTATGTTTATTGCGGCACTATTCACAATAGCAAAGAGTTGGAACCAACCCAAATGTCCAACAACAATAGACTGGATTAAGAAAATGTGGCACATACACACCATGGAATACTATGCAGCCATAAAAAATGATGAGTTCATGTCCTTTGTAGGGACATGGATGAAACTGGAAAACATCATTCTCAGTAAACTATCCCAAGGACAAAAAACCAAACACCACATGTTCTCACTCATAGGTGGGAATTGAACAATGAGAACTCATGGACACAGGAAGGGGAACATCACACTCCAGGGACTGTTGTGGGGTTGGGGGAGGGGGGAGGGACAGCATTAGGAGATATACCTAATGCTAAATGACGAGTTAATGGGTGCAGGAAATCAACATGGCACATGGATACATATGTAACAAACCTGCACATTGTGCACATGTACCCGAAAACCTAAAGTATAATAATAAAAAAAAAAAAGGGGGAGAAAAACTTACCTTACTAAGATTTGAATACAGATCGACTACACTGTTACAAAATTTTTCTACATCTTGTGTAAGCAGCTGGTCTGGATTAGCTATTCTGTTGTCCAGATTTCCCATTTTATAATATGTGAAAGCTCTAAAATAGCAAGAAGAAAAGTGATTTTAAAACAAGTGACTTTAAAGATAAAACAACAACAAAAAAATCGTATTACACCACCTAGCTCAAATACATAGAAACAAAAAAGTTTGGAGCCAGAAGAGATCCTATTGATTGCCCTAACTGATTTTAGAGAGGAGGACACAAGTCCAGAAAATGATGACTTGTCAATTAATGGAAGAGCCAGGACTAGATTCCAAATAACTGAGAGGTTGTTCCCAACATGCTTCTGTACCTAAGAGCGGTTTTCTTAGAAAACACAATAAATAAGAAAAACCGCTATATTGATCAGCTTCATAAACACTCTTCTATTTAAATATTTTTAATATAAAAATAGGTTATCACTTACTGAAGATACTCCTCATAGAGGTATTTAGTGAGCCTTACTCGGAAGCACAGTTTAAGCTCATTTAACCCATACTTCAAGAAGTTATTAACCAGAGAGATCTAAAACAAACAAACAAATATTATTGGTTTTGCTTTTCATTTCTGCTTACTAAACTATAATTTATTTCTCTATTATTTCCTGTGTCCCAAATCCTATAATTTTTTTTTTTTTTTTTTTCAGACGGAGTCTTGCTGTCGCCCAGGCTGGAGTGCAGTGGCGCAATCTCGGCTCACTGCAAGCTCCGCCTCCCGGGTTCACGCCATTCTCCTGCCTCAGCCTCTCCGAGTAGCTGGGACTACAGGCGCCCGCCACCACGCCCGGCTAATTTTTTGTATTTTTAGTAGAGACGGGGTTTCACCGTGGTCTCGATCTCCTGACCTCGTGATCCGCCCGCCTCGGCCTCCCAAAGTGCTGGGATTACAAGCGTGAGCCACCGCGCCCAGCCAATTTTTATAATTGAGTCCAAATTTATATAATTCAGTTCTGTTTTACTTTACTGCATTTAGCTAAACCAAATGTACCTGGTTTGAATTATTCTATGTTAAACTTTACATGGAATATGTTAATACAACTAATTATGCAACATATCTTGCCATTTTTTTGGGTAAATGGGCAAAAAGTCAAATATATCCCCTTTCTAGCCAATGTAAAGACTTGCTTTTAGGAGTTCAGACATTTATATTTTCTGTTTCCTACTATCAGCGCCACAACCCTAGACAATGGAATTCTATATACACTATATTTGCATTTGTTAAAAAAAAAAAACACTACAGGTTTTACACCAACTAATGCTATTTTCCAGATTATTTCTAGACCCATCTTTACTACATTTTCCATCGTTACATTACAAATTTTCTCAAGTGGTCTTTGCTGAATCTTAATCTTTGATATCTATGTTGCTTATTCCAATTACTTATTTTAAAAAGTCTAAAAGCTATGTAGCCCCAACTTCCAGCTTTATTAAACAAGAATTTCTGCCAATTTCAACGTAACTGGATTTTACAACCAAGCTTCTCATTTTTACCCACAAATTTAGAACATTAAATTCTTATAATGCCAAGAAAATTAAAATGAGAACCAAACTAAGAAAATCACTTATATTTTAGACTAAACAATTTATCTGTAAAAAATTCAGACCATAAATTCCAATTTAACTTAAAGTAAATTAGTAGTTCAAGTTACTGTAATAGTTTATGGCCTAAAGTAACCAGGATGATTTGCATTCCCCCCTCTAAATCCCCCCAACTCCCCAAGTTGCCCCCTGCCCACACCCATTTTTCAATGACTGGAATCATTTCTGGTTGTTAGAACTAGGAGAGGGTTGCTACTGCTATCTAATGGTCATTGATGATGCTAAACACTGAAGAAAACCTGGACTGAAGGTTAAAAAAAAAAAAATGCCAAAAAACCCCTCACCCACATACATATGTATATGAATATATATACACATTATAAATGAAATTAAACCAAACATAATCCCTTTTTTCTCTAGTATGAAGGTTTACATTGAAAATTATATTATAAATTAAAAACCTAAACTGAAAATAGGAACTTAGTATCATGAGTCTTTAAAGAATTTAATAAGTAAAACCCTTAAAGATTTTAATAAGATGCAAATTTCTCCTGTGTTAAAAAGATTTTTAATGAATTAAACTTACAAGAGGCATGGCAGCGATGAAGTTGAGTAAGTATCTCTTGAAATCTTTCCTGCTACGACCAATGATACCACTGCAAACCACCACATGCAATGCATTAGTTGCAAAAGAAGCAAAATCTAACACTAGGAAAACTTCTGTAAAGCTCTAAAATTACTCTTGGAAACTTCTATTAAATCAAAACAATCAATAAAAAAGATGCTAAGAACTACTTTTTTGCAAAAACATGTTTGCAACTTTAAAATGTCATCATTTTGAACTTGCTGGGACCTCATCCTGCAAATGGCAAAATTAAACAGAATGATAACTAATTATTTCTTAGTAAAAATGGCTGCTTTAAAAAAAAGGCTTAAGTGGCTACAAAAGAAATTTAGTTAGCAAAACAATTAACAACTTTATAGCCCCAGGAATGGGTTATTATGAATAAACAAGGTACCATTTGTTTGTTTTAAAATATTTTAACAATCTGATTCTCATTTGTGTGAACTAATGGCAGGGAGACAGACTAATGGGGATCAGCAAAGGGTCAAGAGTAAATATTTTAGGCTTTATGCACCCTAAAGGCTCTGCTGCAACTACTCAATTCTGCCACCGTAAAACAAAAGCAGCCAAGAAGAAGTGTGGCTGTATTCTAATAAAACTTTACCAAAACAGATGGCAGGTAGTGAGATTTGACCTGTGGGTCCTAGTTTGCCAACACTGGGACTAACGCACAGATCAGAGTCCAGAATGGATCTATAGAAGCTTCATGTTCCTCAACACACTTCAGCTAGACTAGCTCCTTTTTTGCCTATTGTTAATCTGTTTTACGTATTTTGCTGCTTTTAAAATATACATTAAAAAATTCTAAAAAGGGTTCTAAAACTTTATTAGAAATTTGAACAAAGCATTATTACGTAAGTAAAGGATCTTTGAGTAAGATATGTCTATGACCTAATACAAAGATAGTATGTATTTGATCACAGAACTCTTACTTCAAATAATACTTAGTAATGTTCCCAAATTTCATAAGATATATTTATATAAAACACTTGAGAAACACTGGACTAATTGGTTTAAACCTAGCTGCCTACACACACACACAAATTACTAGTATATGACTAGAGAAATAATTTCCTTTCCGTGAGGGAGTAGATAAATAAATTCGGGAAACCCTAGGTTAAACAAAGCTAACAAATGTCTTTACCAAAGACCTTCTCAAAGCTTTTAATGTATAGTATGTGCATTTTAACTCTCTGAGAGGGGTTTGTAGCATGAAGCATTTCCTCTATCATAGCCAAGATTCCACAGAGCATACTTTGGGAAATGTTACTTTAGACTGATTAAAAGAAATTAATACTCCAATTTTTATGTAGCCCCTAAAAAGTAAAACAGTTAAAAAAAAAAAACGGCTAACTACAAGAAAGTTAAATAGAACCACACAAAAATGTTGTTTAGAGCAATAAGAATATTAGAGACATTAAGCAATCAAGACAGTACAAAAGGTTCAGAGAATTTATGTTAAAATTGTTTGAACCAAACCTTACTTAAAACCAAAGTGCTTTAGTGCTGCCCAAGCTGTGAAACACACAAGAACATGCCATCATTCAGCAACGGTTTACCATTGGAGTAGCAGCTATAAATTTAAAAAATGGTTTCTTGAATAAAGCCTTATTTCTGCTTATTATTCCACTGCAAAAAAACATAATTAACAAAAAAACAAGTTTACAATAGCCCTAATCACTACAACTTCCAAATGTTTAAGAATCTTTATAAAAGAGAGTTTGGTAATGTTTAAATTCTGCTCGTAGCCAAACGGGTGAAAATAAAGTATATTTTTATGATTAGATAAAGCAGCAACAAGGTATGAAGAATTTTCCTCCATGTCATGGAATTAGTATAGTTTCTACCTTAAAGAGGGTGTCTTTCCTATTAAGATTTGCCCATACTCCAAAGTCATTAGTCACCATCAACAAATAAGCTTAAAATATGAAAAGGATACTAAAATGAAGTACATTAAGGACCATAATAAGTCTCTTAGAGGCTCTCTTTAGCAGAAATACATGAATCTGGACTTAATTTAGAAAAGGCAAAAAGAGAAAATAAATAAATCAATTTGCACTGTAGCTTAAATACTGAGATGGAGATACATGTTAACTTTTCAAATAAAATTATCCTGTACGAATGTACAATATTTTAAAACTTTGAGATAAGGTCCAAATATTAAAGAATTTCATACACAGCAGAGGCTCAAAACTATTTAGGAGAATGTTAACAACTTTAAAATGAGTGTTTTACAATTGGTGAATGTGGGTTAAGAATATAAGGAAGTTCCTTATGCTAATCTTTTTGTTCGTTTGTTTGTTTTTGAGACAGGATATCCCTAAGGTTAAGTGATCCTTCTGCTCAGCCTCCCGTGTAATTGGGACTATAGGCACGTGCCACCACAGCCAGCTAACTTTTTTATTTTTTGTAAAGACGAAGTCTCACTGTGTTGCCCAGGCTGGTCTTGAACTCTTGGCCTCAAGTGATCCTCTTGACTCAGCTTCCCAAAGTGTTGGGATTACAGGCATGAGCCACCACAGCCAGCCCCTTATTCTATTTTTACAACTTTTCTGTAAATGTAAAGTATACCAAAATAATGGTTTAAAAAAATGGTTCAGAAACTCATACAAAAAATGAAAAACAATTTTTTAAAATTTCACAATTAAATTTTAAAACTGAGTACTACACACACGTGCACATGATTAGGGTCCCCCTACAAACACCCTTCAAGGGAGACCAATTAACAAGCTCTCAACTCCAGCTTCTAGTAAGTGTTTAAGGCACTTACTTTTAAATATGAATTCACAGCCAAGAGTCACAGAATGCTTGAGGGAAGCCTCTAATGTGAATGACAACAGAAGAACAAACAAAAAATGCAGGGAGCTAAAAACACATTAAAAACTTAAATAGCTTCAGAGGTGAAAAAATATCGCATACTTAAAAGAATGATTGCTATAAAAATGAACATCCATATAAAAGACAACTCTTGGAAATAAAATTATAACAAATAAAAATTCACTGGATAATAAAGTTTAAGAAATTTCCTAGAAAAAAAAATAAAATGGCAGAGATAAAAATAGAAGAGAAATTATAAGATAATCAGATCATCAGTCCAGAGGCTCCAACACTCAGCTAATAAGAATTCCAGAAACAATGGAGAGGAATAATTTCTTTTTAAACACAAGAAAATTTCTCAAATGAAGAATAAGTTTCTAGACGGAAAAAGAGTTCACCTACTGCCCAGCACAATGAACGACAACAAAAATTCATACCAATGTTCAGTGAAATTTTCATACATCCAGTAACACAACATCAACAATTTTTTTAAAAAGACTGAGGGGGAGATTGAGGGAGGAACAAATCTCCAGCTACAGATGAGCAATCGGAATGGCAAGAGGCCTCAATACCCACCCTGGAGCTGCACAACAGAATCTACTAGATGCTTCAAAAAGGTTTGATTAATTGAATCAGAATCTCTAGTGGTGGGGCCCGGACATTCGTAGTTCTTAAAATTCTCCAGATGATTCCAATCATTCTGCAGCCAAGGTTGAGACCCAGAACAGAGTGATGTTCTCAAAATTCTGAAGAAAAGTGAATTCCAACTTGGAATGCACAAACATAGCTAAATTATCAATCAAGTATGAGACTAGAAGAAAGACATTTTCAGATCTACAAGGTCTCAAAAATTTATCTCCCTTCACCCTTACTCAGAAAAAGAGTGCATCTGCCAAAATGAGAAAGTAAACTGAGGAAGACAAAAACAAAAAATCCAGAAACAGGTTATTTAATTCAGGATACAAAGATGAAAGAAATTCCCAAAATAATGATAAAAGCAAGTTCAAACACGATTGCTATTTGGTGGGCCTAAAATGCAACCAATCCTGATTAAAGCAAGAAGACCCAGCACTTTGGGAGGCCGAGGCGGGCAGACCACAAGGTCAGGAGATCGAGACCATCCAGGCTAACACTGTGAAACCCTGTCTCTACTAAAAACACAAAAAATTAGCCAGGCGTGGTGGTGGGCACCTGTAGTCCCAGCTATTCAGGAGACTGAGGCAGGACAATGGCATGAACCCAGGAGGCGGAGGTTGCAGTGAGCTGAGATCACGCCGCTGCACTCCAGCCTGGGCAACAGAGCAAAACTCCAACTCAAAAAAAAAACAAAAAAAAATAAAAAAACACAAGAACACTGGAAAGTACAAAACATATAGGGCGGGCGTGGAAACAGAAAGATGAAGTTGATAGATTAGTTGGTGTCTGACCATATTACAATACTGAGAAGATTTCGCAGTATTGTCAAAAAGCTCAAACTGAATTAGGGGGAAGTAAGTTTAAAAAAAAAAAACTAATGTGCACAAATAACTGCCAATTTGTAAACACCAGGAAAAACAAAAAGTTGTATGGAAAAGCAACTAACAAAGTATGCCATGTGGCTCAGCTGTAAGCAATAGTCAAAATCATGTAAACAATAAATTGTGATTTAACCAAAAATTATATAATTTTTATTATATGTATAAAACATTGAGAAGATGAGCATGGAGGGAGTGTAAAAGGGCTAATTCTCACCTTCCAAAGTAGGAAATGAACACTTACAATCTTGAAACTGAGAAATCTATAAACAGTAATACAAGTATGCAATATTGAAACAGACACAAAATAAGAGATGAAACAAAAAGAATAGAAAAAAAGACTGGCTCCAGGTAATGACAGTTATGAGTGAGAGGAGCCAAGGAATTGATGTGTTTTGTCATTAAGTCCTGCAGGACATTTGACATTAAGCAATGTTCATGTATTACTTTTAAAGCTACATTCATATATTACTTTGATTAAAATTAAAAGGCACAGGACTGACCACAGGTTTCAGGAAGACTTGGGTGGAATGTGAGGGCCTACATAATTTACCCTTATTCAGAAGTATGTACTTCAAGGGCTTTAATCCTGTACATACAAGATTTTTTTTACTGTCCTAGAGAAATGAGTCAGACAGCATGGTCATAAAGCATTCTTCCTCTTCCTACAAATCTTTAAGAAGCAGATCAATACTCTAAGAGAAAAAAACCTTTATTCCAAAATGTTGGGGCATTTAACAATTTTAAGTACTGTCATTGAAAAAGTTATTTTAGATTAAATACTTTAAGGAATTTTCTGACAAAATATTGCATATCAGGAAATAAAATTCCTAGCAAAAATGTTTACTCTGACATTCAAATTGGTATTATGAAAAATAAATTCTTTATTAACAGATAAATGGTAAATTGTTATAACCCAAGATATCCCAACTGACATTTTTTTTATGTTTTTACATTCAAAATTAGCAATTGCAGCGATTAATAATATGTAGAAAGACTATAATGAAAAAATATAAAAAGCACTAACACCAGATGCAGAAAGAAATGTCTAAGAATTGTTTTCTCTTCTAATAAGCATGCTCAATGTGATTCTTTAAAATGCTTTGAAATTTTCCTCCAAATTATCTCATTAATTTCAAAAATCCAACTTGGTGGCTTTTTAGAATTCCCATTACAGCACTTATTATACTGCATTTTAATTTTCTGTCTACCTGTCTCTAACTCTTGATAAACTGTCAGCTCAGCAAGGCTTGGTAGAGTTTCTCCTAGTTGCTGGCATATAGACCCCTATCACAGTATAGCACATTGCCTGGCACATGGGAAACACTAAGTATTTTTTAAGTAAATGAACAAATACAAAATTTGACTTGGGTTATCTTTTACCTAATTTAGAATCTATTTATTGCTTATAAAGATAATGCATAAATATGAGACAAATTAGCATTTCATACATATAGGAGGAAGGTGATTGAAATAGTACCTTTCAATTAGTGTCCCATTTTGAATCATCCAAACATCACAATATGTTCGAGACACCAGCATAACAGCAATAAGTACCAAGTAACCTGTCTAAAATAAACCAGGTATAGTAAATTAAATAAATGCATTTTAGAAAGTTCAAAGAAACATTACCTTGGTAACAATTTTTGGTTTCCAAATCAAAAGCTTTATGTAAGTTTCAATACAGTTGGCTGACATTTTTTCTATAAGCAATTTTAAATGTTTAAAGGGAACTCAACAATATTATATAAATGAAAAAGGCCTCCTAGATTCATTTAATCTTTCTCATTCAAAATTCAAAAGTGAATCCTAGCAGGTCAAAGGACTTGCCTTCGTATACCTAGTCAAGGACAGAAGCTAGGAATATAACTTAGATTACCTGGATCACAGTGTATTGTTGATTTTCTTATATTTTTAACATATAACTTTAACAAAGAAAAATGTCAGTAACTGCAAATATACAGTTAAAAAACGAACCAAAATTGAAGACTAAAATTTTGCCTAGGTAGAATAAATTTGGTTTAATTTGTTAGAAAAATTTATAACAGTGTCCATGCCCTCATAGGGCTTTCAATTTAGTTATGAAGGGAAGAGTTACGCATAAAAAGTAGCAGACAAATTTAGGCAAACATATTTGTATCATTTCATGTCCTAAGCTGTGGGATGGGAAGGTTTGGGGTAGCAAAAGACAGTTATGGCATTAGAAATACGATAAATAGTAAAACAAAAAAGAGAATGAGGATTAAAGGTAAAAAAGATGAAGGATTTAATGGGGGGAAAAGGGATTAAAATCATATGAACTATGGTACTGTAGTGAGTTTACACATATATAAAATTCTTGCAAGCTTCTCAGTAGAACAAAAAGTGACTTTAAAAAGTGATGTTTAAAGAATATTACTTAAGCAATGCTGTGCAAGACAGATTACGAAGCAGGGAAAGTCAAGATGCTGGGTGACTGGCTGGGAATCAGTTATCTCTCTGTGAGATGAGAATCCTGCCACCCCAACCCCAAGTACACACATTTAAAGCTGATCTTAAATTTTCTAAATTGGAAGAAGAAGACAGTGACTTAGAAGCTAAAGTAAGGGAAGAAGGCCTGCAGAGGGTGGGAGGCTGGCCAAATTAGCCCCTTCTACCTCCCTTACTAATTCCCAGGGACTCATCTAATGTCTCAAATTTGTTTTACATTCATTGAAACCCTGCAATAGTTAAAATGAACATCAAGCTGTTAACTGATTGGAAAGTAATATATGCATCTTTCCAGAGAAGCTTGTCTTTTAAATAAAGATTCTTCAAAGGCAGGACAATTGGTTATGCCTGAAGAGTCACTGGAAATATTCACAAAAAAGATAATAAGCATTAAGCAATTTTTAAAAACATATTCGTTTTTGCTGTGGGGACGTACAGGATGTCACAGACATGATGTTGTAAACAAATGAAAGGCTGAGGACACAGGGCCAGATCGTAAAACAATAATCTCCTAAGCAGATGATATTAAAAGGAAGGCCAAAGTCAGGTTGTGATTTACCCTATAAGAAAAACGAAGTCACATGTTTTGATTAGGATTTAAGAAAGAATACAAATTGGAAAAGGAAAAGAAGCAAAAAGACCAATTAAGATATAATAATCCAGGTAAGATATAGTGAGAACAGTAGGAATGTAAAGGGAGAGAATAATTTATGAGAAACTTTAGGATACTTAGAAAGAACATTTATAATATAAGGGAAGGAGCAGATCTTAAAAGTTTGTGATCCCATTTTTAAATTAAAATATATGCTTGCACACAAGATGACTATATATCAAAATGAGTAAGAGGCTGATAGGTGCCAAAAAATCTAGCTGCATTTTCTAATTTTCTTCAAGGAACATTTATTACCTCTGTCTAATTAGGAAAAAACAAGTGCTATTACTTTTTTAAAAAAAGAATTTCTCAAGGGCAGAATCATCAGGACATGATGCCAAAGTGAGGGGAAGAGCAAATCCAGCATGATGAAGGAATGTACGTTGTCTTTGGGAACTGCAATGCTTTTGTAACAGTTAAGTATAGGAAAAATTAGCAGATCCCAGTGACCAAAAACGGTGACAAGGGGAAGAGGAAAAGTTGAAGGTAATGATACTTCTAGTTACAGAATGAGAGAATGCTGAGGAAGACGGAGAATACAGCATTATTTTAATAATCATTAAAAATGTTTATCAAATAATGAAGATAATCCTGACAAAAAAGCAAAGGAACGAATTATAAAACTTCGTATAAGCAGCTCACTTCCTGAATGAAATACCTGATGAATCCAGATACCATTTTGCGTATCTTAAAAATATTTAATCAAATATATTCCACACTAATGTGACTTGTTAACATCTCAATGTAATAAAAGGGTTTGTCTTTTGAAATTTAATCTAGTGTTTACCGACAGTATTTAACTATAATAAAGCAACACCATTCAGGGTAGCTGTATGGCAGTACCCTAGTATTTCACATAAAATAAAATGAAATAATACTTCATAAACAAGAGAAAACTATTTAAAAACTGGCACTGAACAAGGGTTTTTGTATGACAGGTGATGATTTAAAGACAAAAATTTAGTAGTCTTCTTGACGTACAGAGAAAACATTTGACCTATAGTATAACCAAAGTGTTATGGTTTTACTGTTCTAATCTTACGTAACCTTGAAAGTTGAACACTTAATAATATAATTTGGGTATCTGTCTCCACCCAAATCTCATGTTGAAATGTAATCCCCAGTGTTGGAGGTGGAGCCTGGTGGGAGGTGTTTGGGTCATGGAGGCAGATCCCTCATGGCATGGTGCTGTCCTCCAGATAGTGGGTGAGTTCTCATGTATCTGGTTGTTTAAAAGTATGTGGCACCTCCTTGGCCCTTTGCTCCCTCTCTAGCCATGTGAGACACTGGCTTCCCCCTTCACCTTCAGCTGTGATTGCCAGCTTCCTGAGGCCTCCCTGGAAGCGGAGGAGATGCTGCGCCATGCTTGTACAGCCTGCAGAATCAGGAGTCAATCAAATCACTTTTCTTTATAAATTACCCAGCCTCAGGTATTTTATTAAAGAACAGCCCAATATACTTAAGATTATAATTTCATAAGACTTACCTCTTTACAAAATGTTCTAGGGACCATGATTTTCAGAATCTGTGTGAGCCTTGAGAAAAACACCTTGTCCACCACGGCTCGCTCCTTTTTCCCCTCTTTCTGCATTAAAAAAAAGAAGCCCTTTTAAGATAGCTATAACAAATGTATCATAAAATTAAAGAACCATGTTTCATCTAAGTCAACATAAACAGCTATCAAGATAAATACTGAATTTACAAAACACAGACTTGCATACTTACACTGCTCCTCATATTCAAACATGTTTTTGAGAAAATAATGTTTTCTAAAAACTGAATAAGGAAGTGAGTTCTGGAATCACATAATTATCTGGGTGAAGAAAACTGCAAGCAGAAGAAATAGCAACTGCAAAATACCAAGGTGAACACCTGCAACGTGCTTGAGGAAGAACAAAATGGCCAACCTAGCTGGAGCTGTGAGGAAGGTACCATCACAGAGGATGAGGTCAGAGAGGCAGTTGAAAAAAAGGTCAAGGGCTTACTGCGTTTTTTTATTAGCCACTTCCTGATTAACACCACATTTAAAAAAAAAAAAAAATACTGAACAGAACTTTGCCTGATATCAAACAGAGGAAACTTGGATTCCTAGATTTACCATTTAACATTTCCAATATACCATCTGTCAATTCACTCTCTCTTCCTCATAAAATTCAAAGACAGACAAGGTTCTTTCACTTATGCAGCTCAAATTCTAGCAGGAGAAACACAGACAAAAAATAAACCAATAAATACATTATTACAGATAGACTAGGCAGGGTCATGAGGAAAAAAAAAAGAACAGTTCACACAGGATGATCTGAAAAGTCTCTTGACATTTAAGCTTAGACATAAATAAAGAAAAGCCATGTGATTATTTAAAGTGGGTAGCAGGGGGGAGGGAGTGAAGCACAAGGAACACCGAGCACAAAAATACAGTATTGGAAATAAAATAGGTGTGCACATTTCACAGCAAGATGGCAGTATTGCTGTAGCAAAGGGAACAAGAATGAGAGAAGTTTAAAAGGTAGGCAGGGCTTATAAAGGACAGAGCCTTGAAGCCACAGTAAAGATTGAGAGCTTACGGTGAGTGTAGAGGGATTTAAAAGAAAATAATCTTACCTCTCTCAAGAGTTTTTTCATTTTCACTTCCATGAAAATGGAAGTACTAAATCATTTGCAAAGATAAGGAAACACGTGACGAGACTTACTACTCTTGGACTGTTTGGGAGAAAAGACAGGAGAAACTTCTCGGAAAAGGCAAGACACTCCAGAAAAATCCCAATTCCCTGACTAACCCTTTCCCCAACTCCATAATCACAGCTCACTTATCTGGCTAACTACTGTGCTCCTGACAAACAAATACCTGTTTGTATTAGAAGAGTAACACTATTAGTTAGATATAATGTAAATGTGCTTTGATTAAATAAATATCTAACTTGATGAGCCTTAAGTGAACTGTTTGGGTACCGAATTAGAATAATAATAACTACCAACTATATGTCAGGCACTGTGCTAAGGCTTTCTAGACATAATCCTAAGAAATAAGCACTGAGTGCAGTGCAGAACTGTAGGCCACAAAAGGAAGTCTGAAGGCACTGTATTTATAGGGTTAGACTAGAAAGACTACAATAGGAGGAACTGGAAAAGAACCAGCCTACCCTGCAACTGCTGGAACAGAGACTCAGCATTTCAGGTCTTTCAGACAAAGTTGCAAACCTCATCCTACTGAGTTACAGGCTCAGTCTGCTTAATTCATACATGCTTGCATTCATTCATTCAACAAACAACTACTTGATCCAAACCCTATTCCAAATGATAAGGACACAATAGCAAACAAAACAGACAAAAAGCCCTACTCACAGTCCAGTTAGTTGAACTAGCCTATTCTCCTCAAGCTAAACCTTACACATTCAACCTAATCTGTTTGTATTTTCCCCAAACCCAGAAAACATAGGAAGAAAAGAGTAAAGAGAAGGTGATACATATTAACTACCTTTTTAAAAAAAGAAATTAAACTACTTGTTCTTCCTCCTATCACCATCACCACTCCCTCCTCACTTCACCTTGCCTTACCTGTAGGCAACACCCTTCTCTATTCCTAGCTGGAACTTTAAGTGGCACAATCCTGAGGTGAAATGGACATCTGAGTTAAATAGAGGACCACCTGTTTCGAGCTACTCTAAAGAAATGATCTAGGACAAACAATGAGGAAGGTTAGAAAAGAAGAATTACAAGAGAGTAATGCTGAAACACTTTAAAATATTAGTTACTAACTGGTATAAAATTCCTCCTCATTTTCTTCTGTTCCTGTTGTCACTTTCCCTATCCTTAAACTGACTGAAACCTGACGGATTTTCATTATGTTTCAATCCATGAAGGGAACTAACTATATTCTTCCAAATTATCATTGTTTTCTGCAAAGGACCACCTGGACTGGGAGGTTGGCTCAGAAGAGCTGAATTCAAAAAGATGTCAGGAAACTTGATCACAGCAAAACTCTACCTGAAACCAATCTAAATAAGAGTAACTATAGAGGCAGTACATAACATTACTAGCCTTTCCTAAGAATACATTTTAAATTCACAATGAAATTTTCCCACTTCCAAACTTCCCCAGTAATTTTTTTAAATACAAAAAAGACCACTTTTCCCACTTCTAAACTTCCCAATAATTTTTTTAAATACAAAAAAAAGACCACTGTGGTGTATAAGTTTAACATGAACATTATAGAAAAAGCAAACAAATCATTAAAAGCTATTTGAGAAGTCAAAGTAATAATGCAACAAAGGAAAAAAGAAAACCTAAAATTCAAAAGGTAACAAAGGTCAAAGTACAATGAGAAGTTCCTATTGATACGTCAATCACCTTAGGTGAGACTGACTGAAAAAGATGTTTGAAATATCAGTAAAATAAGAGGCCATGTAGTGCTGACTGAGTATAAGTATTCCTATACATTGTAGGGAAAAGTGAAAACTGGTACAACTATCATACATCATTTATCAAAATGTAAAATAACCCAGTAAATTTACTTTCAGGAATTACCCTACAAATACACCTGCACATATGCTTAGCCACACAAATAAAAACATCGTACTCTGTTTATAATACCATAAAATTAAAAACAACCTAAATGTACACCAATATTACATAAATCATAGCAAAATTTTTCAATGAAAACTCTATACAACTGTAAAAAAGAAAGCAGCTCGCAAACATAGAAACAGAATATGAAAGAGCAGGTCTACAGCTTTAAACATGAAGTGATCTAAAAAATAGTATGCTGGTGTTCTCACTCATAGGTGGGAACTGAACAATGAGAACTCATGGACACAGGAAGGGGAACATCACACTCCGGGGACTGATGTGGGGTGGGGGGAGGGGGGAGGGACAGCATTAGGAGAGATACCTAATGCTAAATGACGAGTTAATGGGTGCAGCAAAACAACATGGCACATGGATACATATGTAACAAACCTGCACATTGTGCACATGTACCCTAAAACCTAAAGTATAAAAAAAAAAAATTGTGTAAAATCCAAAAAAAAAAAAAAATAGTATGCTGGAAAAAATTAGAATGATACATGCAATTCATTTTACACATGAATTTATGAAACTTTTAAATATGTAAAGTAATTCTACCTATACTGTTTATGGATACACACACATACACACACATGCCAAAATACAAAAATATGCATGGGAATGCTAAATACTGAACCCAGCACAGTACTTATCTTTATACATTTTGAATTTCATTATATTGTTCTCTAAGTTTCTAATTAAATCCTTTTTTCCTCCTTAAAATTCATGTCTTATGAAAATTGCCTCTTCCCACCCTATCCCCATCACAAAGGACATAAAAAATTTCTATGAAAAAAATAGGTTAAATTGCTTTCCTCAAAAGTAACATATTCACTGTAGAAAAATTAGAAAATTCTGATGAGCAAAAATAAGAAAATTAAACCTACTGTCTTTGTTACATATCCTACTAGATTTCATTTTAGCACACGTGTGCACTTCCTATACATTTAACAAAATGTGGTATCAGTGTACATCTTGTGTCCTTTTTATTGCCAATCACTTAATATAACCTAAATTTATCTTTCTCACACTATGCAACCAGCAAATAAGTATATGCTAAAACAATATTGTACAGAAAAATAAAAAAAAAATGAGTAAAATGAATCTAGCTGTCCTAGAACTTGCAGATATCCGATATGCAAATAAGAGATGTGACTAAGTTCAGATAACTAAGATTTGATTACTCAGATAGAACTCAGACATGAGAGATCGTGGAGCTGGAGATATGCCAGAGAAGTGGACATAAGCACATCTTATCACATTTTTCAAAGACTAGGAAGGAAATATTACAGAAACTAAAGAACGACAATCTTGATGTCAATCACCAGGATATTCAGAGAACAGACACTGACATGGAGGGTTGGGGAAGACTTAAGAGACACTAATCACTAGAAGCCAGCATGAGTTTACTAAAATTACGTCACGTTAAACTGTTCTAATTTTCTTATTTGTTAAGGACACCATAACTAGCATACTAGCTGATATGTAGAATGTAAGCTCCATGAGGGTGGAAACTTATTTTTATAACTGTCATATACCTAAAGCCAAGAATAATGCCAGGCATATATGAGGAGCTCAGTAAATATTTACTGAAAGATTGACTTACTAAGTGAATTAATAAATTAATAAAGGAATTAGATGTTTCTTATAAAATTATTGTGCTCTTAATGGAGAAATAACAACCAGATTTTGCAATAGTTGCATGTAGTCACAGCTGAAAAACCAGAAACAAAAATTAAGAGATGTCACAGAGCAATCTCCTTGGTCCTTACATAGTCAATACTATCAGCAATTCTGTGAAAGAAAGGAAAGGCAAATTAAATTTGTAGATAATTCTTCTACTTAACATACCAGATGTGAGAATTGCACTAAAAATTAGACTAATGCTATAGATAGTAGGTTAAACTCAATAAGCTGACATTTACAGCAATAATGTTTATCTAAAACAAATCAACTGAGTTAACATATGACCCAGCAATTCCACTCCTAGATACACACCCAAGAGAAATAAAAACACATCTCTACATAAAAACTTGTGCACAAATTTTCATAGCAGCATTACTATTATTCATAATAGCCAAAAAGTAGAAACAACCTAAATGTCCACCAACTGATGAACTGATAAACATAATGTGGTATATGCATACAAAGAACACTATTCAGCAATAAAAAGGAATGCAATACTGATACAGCAACATGATGAACCTTGAAAACACTGTGCTAAGTGAAAGAAGCTAGGCATAAAAAGTCACATATTATATGATTTCATTTATTTGAAATGTCCAGAACAGGTAAGTCAACAGGGACAGAAACAGATTTGTGGTTGCCAGGGATTGGGGGAAAAGGGTAATAAGGAATGACTGCTAATGGGTATAGGATTTTTTTGGAGAGATGAAAATTTCCTAAAACTAGGTAGTGGTGATAGCCACACAACTCTGTGACTACACTAACTACTCATTTATACACTTAAATGGATAAATTTTATGGTATATAATTATATCTCAATAAAGCTATCATGAATATAACATGTAGAGATGTAGAGTTGCTTGTCAAAAATACACCTGAAGTTTGTAATTTACCATAAATTCCACTTAATGTAAAAAATAGTTATGGTTAAAGAAATAAAAGCAATTTTAGGATGAATTTTAGCAATATTATATTCATATCAAGAAATGTAATCATGCTGATATATTCCATGCTAGTCAGGCCATAACTGGAGAACTACATTCCATTCTAAGCACAATGCCTAAGGAAACTAGTATAGGTCCAAAGGAATGTATACAGAACTGAAAAAGGATCAGAACCCATGTCACATGAGACATATTAGAAGGAATCAAGATTGCTTAGCACAGGGAAAGAAAGACTCATAAGATACAACTATCTTCAAATATATGTGGGTCTACTAGAGAAAACAGAGCCAGGCAAGGTGGCTCACACCTGTAGTCCCAGCTACTTCGGAGGCTGAGGTAGGAGGATCCTTAGAGCTCAGGAGGTCAAGGTTACAGTGAGCTATGATCATGCCACTGCACTCCAGCCTGGATGACAGAATGAGACCTGGTTGGTAAAAAGAAAATTTTGAAGAAAAGAGAAGAGAAGAAAAAAGAGGGAAGGGGAGGGGAGGGGATGGGAAGGGAGGAAAGGAGAGCGGAGGTGGAGGAGGGGAGGGAAGGGGGGAGGGGAAGGGAGGGGGGACAAGATATATCTCGATACAAAAGATATAACAGAGTCACTGCTAAGAAGCTAGAAGAGGGGGGGAAACTAATATCATCATGGGCTAGAACTAATGCAGTTATGGCTGCCTCCTAGAGTAACACTTTCCTGTCAGGAGTCCTATTTCAGAAAGTATTCCCGTAATGTGTAGAAGACTGGAGGTATTTTTAAGTTCCCTACTAATAAAATTTAATCCTAAATCAGAATCATATGACAAAATAAATGAAATAAATGCATGAAATCCCAAAAAGAAGATGATTTAAAATTTTACCTCATTGTTCTGTAACGGTGGTTTTCCACTTTTCTTACTGCAGAGGAAAAAAAGAGAGAGAGCTTTACTTTATGTGAAAAGTGTTATCATTAAGATGATTTTAAGATGTCAAATATACCAAATTATTTAAAAGCGTTTCTTCTTTTTCATATCATACTGAGATAGAACATATTAAATAATAATAGTCCAGCTGACTCTTACTAAGCATTATTTACAAAAAGTGCTTAATAAATTTTAACTACCACTATTATGTAACAGACATTCTGTTTGGTAATTTTTAGGTGTGTGTATGTGTGTGTGTAAATACAAACATAAATGCAAGTCTACTTCTTCATCCTTGAATCATAGCTTGGCCATGTAAACCGCTTTGGCCAATGGGACACCAGTAAACTGACACAAACAGAGGCTTGGAAAATGTGCATTGCTCCCTCTTACTACTGGGAATCTTTCCCCAACCATGTGAGCAATCCCAGGCTAGTCTTCTAAAGGATGACAGAACATGTGTCATTCCAATATTACAAATGATGAAAGTGGCCTGGAGAGAGTAAGCAGTATGCCCAAGGTTCATACTCTGACTACTAGTCTAGGCTACCTCCCAAAACAATATAATTAGCTGGGCATTGGTCCTTTCCATAACGCACTACCATGGCACGCTATGCTTCTACATAACATCAATCACGTTTTAAATTTCTTGTTGGATGTATATTCCCTTCCATTAAAAGAGCTCCATGCTCTCAGGAGCTACTGCAAGCTGGTTTCTCTGAAGCTGAGGTAATATGGTGTCTGGGGTACAAATGTTCATCAGGGATCAACATCTGTGAATGGAAGGCAGAGAAACCAGGTTTGGACAGAACTCAAACTGATGCAAGCCCAAAATAACTTCAGCCAACCATATAGGAAGTTCTATAGCAAGCACTGTCCATCAGAGTGCTCTGTGATGAGCTGAAATGATCAGGCCTTTTTTACCTCCACCTTGCTCAGTCTGCAAATGCATGCTGCCCCAGGAAGTCTGTGACATGAGGAGAGGGGAGTGTCTCTAGAGCTGAGCCAGACTCTAAGGCAGGGGACAAGGGCGGGGAAAGAGGGGGCTGTCAGGATCTCACATTTCTCACAGCTGGGCAGGAAACCCTTCTTTAAAGGGGAATCTGAGTCTATACAGGGGTCATATATTATTCGACCCTCTATGTTCAACATCTATTTGAACTCCTATGATCTGCAGAATGCACATCTTCAGTAGTAAGATACTAGGCCACCAAACAAAACTAGAAAGCCAAACTTAACTACAATAGATGCGCTTATTTTAAAAAGCACGTAGGCTATTATTATTTCTAATTTCAGTTGTATTATACTATATTTTAAATACAATTAGTTATCTGTTTAAAATCTTTTATGAATTGTAAACTGTTATACAAAACGCATTTTAGCACGACAAAACAATGCAGTGAAGAGGTAAACTATGGGAGAAAATATTTGCAACCATACACCTGATTAGGGGTTAATATCCAAAATATATAAGGAACTCAAACAACTCAATAGCAAGACAACAATCCAATTTTAAAAAATGAGCAAAGGACCCAAATAGACATTTCTCAAAAGACATATAAATGGCCAGCTAGTATGTGAAAAAATGCTCAGCATCACTAATCATCAGAAAAATGCAAATCAAAACCACAATGGGATAATACTCATACTTCTTAGGATGACTACTATCAAAAAGATAAAAGATAACTGTTGGCAAGGACGTGGAGAAAAGAGAACACATGTACATTGTTGGTTGAGAAGAATATAAATTAGTACAACCATTATGGAAAACGGTATGGAGGTTCCTCAAAAAATTAAAACATAACTACCATATGATCCAGCAATCCCACTTCTGGGTATAGATCCTAAGGAAATGAAATCAATATCTCAAAGAGGTATCTGCACTCTCATGTTCCCTGCAGCATTATTCATAACAGTAAAAGATACGGATTCAACCTAAGTGTCCATCGAGAGATGAGTGGATAAAGAATATGTGGTATATAAATACAATGGAATAAATTCAGCCTTAAAAAAAAAAAAGGAGCTAAGTGTGGCAGCTCAGGCCTGTAATCCTAGCACTTCGGGAGCCCAAGGCGGGAGGACTGCCTGGGCTTTGGAGTTCAAGACCAGCCTGGGCAACACGGTGAAACCCTGTCTCTACTAAAATACAAAAAAATAGCCCAGTGTGAAGGCATGCAGCTGTAGTCCCAGCTACTTGGGAGGCTGAGGCAGGAGAACTGACTTGAACCTGGGAGGCAGAGGTTGCAATGAGCCGAGATTGTGCCACCGCACCCCCGCGGGGGCGACAGAAAAACCCCCCCCCCCCAACAAAAAAAAAAAAAAAAAAAAAGAAAAGAAAAGAAATTCTGTCATTTGCAGCAACATGGATGAACCTGGGGGATATTATACTAAATGAAATAAGCCAGGCCCAAAAAGACAAATTCTGCATGATCTCACTTACATGTGGAATCTAAAAAAGTCAAACTCATAGAAGCAGAGAACAGAATGGTGATTCTCAAGGGTTGGGGGAAATGGGGAAAAGTTGGTCAAAAGGTATAAAGTTCAGTCACGCAAGATGAGTAAGTTCTGGAGATCTAATGTACAGGATGGTGACTATGGCTTGATAATAGTAATCATTTCACAATGTATATGTATATCAACATAAAAATAAAAAAATTTTCAATAAAAATGCCACACTGCTTACCACTAATAAATGTTATAAATTGATATTTAGAGATAAATGGAGATTCATGCAATACGATGCTCACAAAAATACGTATATACATGTACACACACACCTACAAGTGAGTCACATGATCAGTTAGCTCTCCCATCACTTCACCACTTTTCTCTCTCCAAGTTTCCATGAACTACCTTGTTCAGAGGGAACCATGACATCTTATAAAGCTTCAACTGGCCTGAACACATAATCTACATATAAGTCCTATTTTCTTTAATCAGTCTGTGACAATTAAAATTTCTTGCCAGGTGCAGTGGCTTACACCTATAATCCCAGCACTTTGGGAGGCTAAGGTGGGAGGATCACCTGAGGTCGGGAGTTTGAGACCAGCCTGACCGACATGGAGAAACCCTGTCTCTACTAAAAATACAAAATTAGCTGGGCGTGATGGTGCATGCCTGTAATCCCAGCTACTCGGGAGGCTGAGGCAGAAGAATCGCTTGAACCCGGGAGGCAGAGGTTGTGGTGAGCCAAGATCGTGCCATTGCACTCCAGCCTGGGCAAGGAGAGCAAAACTTGGTCTCAAAAAAAAAAAAAAAATTCATTTATAAGTTTCTTAAAAGGTTCTTTATGAGATTTGTTTCTCAGGAAGTTCTATAAAAATACCTTTCACCTGTAATTATCACTATAAAAGAAATTTTTAATGGCAAAACAATTCAGTATCAGTACAGAAGTTAAAGATGATTTTCTTGACTTTACATTAATACACATTAACCTGACAGAAGTTCCAATACAGCAGATTTATCATACATGTGGGCTCTCGATGATCACTTAGCAACCATTTAAATACAATATTGGCACTAAAATCTGTATAGCGTGGTAGTCATTCAGATAACCCAGAATATCTTATATTAATTTATTTTTAATTTATCATCAAAATGAAAACAAAATTAGTTCTATAAAGAAACTTCTAGGCCAGGTGTGGTGGCTCACGCCTGTAATCCCAGCATTTTGGGAGGCCAAGGCTAGCGGATCACTTGAGGTCAGGAGTTCGAGACCAGCCTGGCCAACATGGCAAAACCCTGTCTCTACTAAAAATATAAAAATTAGCTGGGCATGGTGGTGTACATCTGTAATCCCATCTACTCAGGAGGCTGAGGCAGAAGAATGGCTTGAACTCTGGAGGCAGAGGTTGCAGTGGGCCAAGATCGCACCACTTCACTCCAGCTTGGGTGACAGACCAAGACTTCATCTTAAAAAAAAAAAAAAGTTCTATAAGAATTTAGACCCTGAGTAATGCATCTTTAGACCTACTATCTCTAGGTCATAGAGATACTACCGTAGACCACCTCAGTCAAACCTCAAAATAAACTATCTACCCTTTCTCTGACCCCCTCCCTCAAAATCTCTAGCTTCCTCTTCTTTCCTGAGCTCCTGACTTGAATATCTGATTTTTAATAAGGTATCTGTACCTGGATTTAATGCAAACATGTCTATATCTGAACTCACCTTTCCACCCCAAATCTATTCTTCCATTATTCCATACTGAACATAAGCCCTAATCAGTGATCACACCTTCATCTACCCAAACTACAAAGCTGCGAGTTATTCTAAGATATTTATTTTCTTTTTCTCATACACTTCATTTCCAATCTCTCTCTATGCTCTTTCCATTTCTACTGCTATGATTTAAATTCAGGCCATCAACATTTCTCATGTGAACTATTATAATATTCTCACTTGTTTTCTGTGTTCGTTATCATTAGTTTCTGTCCTCTTTCAATTTATTTCCATAACCACATCAAATATGTGTATATGTATATACATTCTGAATATACCCGAGTACATATACATATGCACACCCATACATATAAGTATAGACTACATACATCTATATAAATTATATATCCTGTGGAATTCACCTAAAGCAATGCTCAGAACCTTATTTCAATAAAAAAAGAAAAAAAAAGATTAATAATATAAGCTCCATCCAACCAAAAGTTTACAAAGAACAAAAAAAAGCAGAAGAAATTTAAAACCACCCAAGCAGAATCTAATGAGTTAGAAAACAAAATACTAATACATTAAAATTCAAGAGTTGATTCTTTGGAAAATAAATCACGAGACAATCTAATTTTAAAAGGAGTACAAAAACACAAAAAATAAAAGAGCACAAAAATAGATAAAATTTGAAAAAAAAAAGGTAAAAGACTTCTTAACTCTATGTAAAGAAATTTGAAAGCCTGAATGAAATGGGTAATTTTCTAGAAAACTATAATTTTCAGGCTGGGCGCGGTGGCTCACACTTGTAATCCCAGCACTTTGGGAGGCCGAGGCGGGCGGATCACGAGGTCAGGAGATCGAGACCATCCTGGCTAACACGGTGAAACCCCGTCTCTACTAAAAATACAAAAAATTAGCCAGGCGTGGTGCCAGGTGCCTGTAGTCCCAGCTACTCGGAGAGGCTGAGGCAGGAGAATGGCGTGAACCCGGGAGGCGGAGCTTGCAGTGAGCCGAGATTGCGCCACTGCACTCCAACCGGGGCAACAGAGCAAGACTCTGTCTCAAAAAAAAAAAAAAAAAAGAAAACTATAATTTTCCAAACCTAGCAGAGAGAAGAAAAAAGACTGAAAAAATGAAATTATAAAGTTGTCTGAGAGCTGCCCACCTCCTACCCTTCCATTCCCTAAAAAAGAACCAAACCCAAACGATTTGCCGGGGAATTCTAACAAAACCCCTAGTGAACAGATAATTCCAATGCTTTAACGGTTTTAGGACACAGGTAAAAGAAGCTTCCACATTATTTTTGCTGCAAGTAAAACACTGACACCGAAACTTGGGTGGGCTCACACCTGCACTTTGGAAGGCTGAGCACTTTGGAAGGCCAGGCGGGTGGATCCCAGTGCTTTGGAAGGCAGAGGCGGGCGGATCACTTGAGGCCAGGAGTTCAAGAACAGCCTGGCCAACATGGTGAAACCCTGTCTCTATTAAAAATACAAAAATTAGCTGGGCGTGGTGGCGCATGCCTGTAGTCCCAGCTGCTTGGGAGGCTGAGGCATGAGAATCACTTGAACCTGGGAGGTGGAGGTTGCAGTGAGCTGAGATTGTGCCACTGCACTCCAGCCTGGGAAATAGAGCAAGGCTCTGCCTCCAAAAAAAAAAAAAAAAAAAAAACCATTGACACCAAAATCAAATTACACAAAGAAAACTACAAACTATTCCCACTTACACCAACATTTTGTTTTAATTTCAGACCATGAGAATGTACTGCCTATTCAAAAATTAAATACCTTATAATTAAAATTAAAAAATAAACAGGCACATAATGACTTTTAGAATAAAATCCAAATTCCATAAAATGGTACTCAAAGAACTTCATGATCTGGCTCCTGCCTTCTTTTCAGGTTCATCTCCTGCCACAAGGCACAAACACTCTGTGCTCAAGTTACCTTCATCTATCAGGTTAAACTATGTGAAACTGCAATTATTTGACCATTTCTCACTTATAAAATGGCAACTGCACATGCTTCAACCTAATACTGCGCTCTCTCTCACCCCACTATTTCCTCACATACTATTTCTTCTGCTTTAAAGGACTCTTCATCAATCAACCTATTTGATTACTACTCATCTTTAAAATTCAGCACTTATCTTCCTGGAATGAAGTGGCCATCTGTATTAAGTTTGCCCAGAATGGTCCTTGTTTACATCTGTTGTCCTGATATAATAATTCATTGCACTCTTTCAGTCTCAAAACTGTACCAGTTAGGATAATAAATTACATGGTGACCCTGTCTAAGAAACCTTCCTGTCCATTCTCTACTCTCACACAGTGTATATTAGGTACATCCTCTGTGTTCGTTCCCTAGGCAATATGTACGTCATACCTCTCCCCTCATAAGCTTCTTGAGAGCAGGGGCCATGTCTTGTTCATCTCTTCTCAGGCCTAAGACTATGTCTGATACACAGTAGGTACTTCTATCTTGTTTTACCTTCTAAACTTTGTTTCGCTAGTATGTTAGTAAATTTACTTTCGAAAACATTTTTTAAAGGAAGATTTTTAGTTGAGTCAGGCCAAGACTTTTGGATTTTATCAACAAAGCAGAAAGATCTAAGTGACCAGATATGAAACTGGGAAACCTGCCACAGCCAAGGCAGTAAACCAACTGGACCAAGTTAACCAGAGAGCAGCTGCCTATGACAAGTAATCTGAGGAGTACAAGGATACATCAACACACACTGGGTAAGACAATTGTTTTAAGGTACCATTTCAAAATAAATGTGCAGATGGTCAGCTACATTTGAATCCACTTTTTTTTTTTAAAGGTAATTGTCATATCTCTATTCCTTCTAGTACCTAGAATATTTCTAAATAACTTGATTATTTTATCTAATTTTGAATATAACCAGAACTTCACACTAAAAGACCCCTACTTGGACACATATTACTTTCACTGACAGCTTAAGTGTTTAAAAAAACACCACATGTTGATTCAGTACTGAAAATGCTCAAAAGTAGTTAAAGCCATGTCATAGGGTGATGTGTTAAACATAGATATTTTTGATCTACCAGAATTACAGACTAAGAAGCACTATCACAGTGAAAAGAGGGAAAACAGAAGATAGGAAGCCAACAAATATGCAGAATATAGAGTGAAGATAAGAAAGGTTAGAAATGGGCAGAAGTAGGCAGGAATAAATTATACAGGGCCTTTACACTAACTTAAGATTTTAGCCGAATGTAAAGAAAATTGCCTTTTACTTTAAGAAACACTAATTTAGAATAATTAAGGAAACAGAATTGCAAAATGAAAATATGAAAGTGGAAACTCTACAAACTTATCAATACCCTACTACAGACTACAGACCACAGGCTCTCCAGGTACATCACAAGGGACTTAAAGATTAACAGGTAAAGTACTTGCCCTCAAAGATTTTACAATCCAGCTAGAGAAAAACACAGATAAGCAACAATCATATCAGACAAAGTTAAGTATTATGGTCTAAACAAGGTGCTATGAAAGGCAGGAGCAACTAATGTTAACCCAAGGGGGAGAAAAGGTGAAAACTTTACTCCAGAAATGATGTGGAATCTAAACTTAGACTTAAAAAATAGACAGGATTTAGGGCGAGATGATTAAAAGAATGATATGATGTTCTACAATAAAGGAACACCATAAGCAAAAGAACTGATAATTCTTAAGAGAGCAGGGTATATTAGAAGAAAGGAAAACAGTGTTTTCTAATATGATATACAAACAACGTATATGTTTCAGAAAGAGACTAAATCTGTTCAAATCCTGGTAATAGTTGAAAGTATGGCTCCAGAGAGAGTTCCTGGACTAGAATCCCAATTCGACTATGTGCTAGCTGTGTGACTTTTGGCAAATTATGTAATCTCTCTGTCTCTTAGCTCTCTCATTTGAAAAATGGAGATAATAACACCATTAGCTAAACCATGTAACGTGCTTATAATACAGCCTGGCATAAAGTAAAGATTCAAAAAATGTTAGTGATTATTATTATACCATTTACTGGCTGTGTGACTGAAGAAAGATGTATCCTCATCTATAAGAGTGGGGACAATAATATTTACTGATAACTTTTGCCCTCAGTGATTAGAATGTATTAGGCACCCAAGGATTATCCCAAGATCAGAGATGATGAATGCCTGAACAAACACAGTGGGTATAAGAGTGGAAGAAAAAAGCATGAAAATTACTAGAAATGACAAGTAAGGGAATAAATAAGAGTTTGGAACTAACTGCATATGGAAATGAGAGGGAGAGAAGACCACAAACTTAAGACAGAGGAAGTATTAGCAGCTATCAACTCCAAACTGGTATCTCAAATGGCAAAGTATTTTTCTCCAAGTTTCAAAGGCAGTTTGCACACTGGGTGACGGGAGGACAGTGATTTCACTGACTACAATAAAGAATAACAGTAAAATAAGCATTCAGAGAAACAGTAATTGGATTCACTGTAAACATGCTGATTTCACATTCTGTAAGCTAAGTATATGGAAATGTTCAGAAGACAATTTTTAAAAATGCTTAGATTTGAAGTTCATGAGCAGAGATGTTGATGTGGAAGACATTAACATGACAATGATTTGGAAATACAGTGATATAAATCCTTTGGGAAACAAAAATATAAAATCTGAAACGTGAGTGTTGTTTTTGTTTATTAAGATGCTGTTCTAAAAAATTTAGAATGTGTTCTCAAGGAACTCGGTTTAAGTTGTTCCCTGACTGACAATGCTCCTAGGTAAAGAAGCAAACTTTGCTCTTAAAAGGAAAGTATGTTTATTATAAGCCTCAAAATTATTCTGACAAGTAACTTTAAATAAAATGTCCAGACCATAATAAAAAATAATCAAGCACCAAGGAAATTAAGACTCCATAACCAAGGACCAGCAGAAATTATAGAAAACAAAAACAAACCCAAGATTTCAGTTGGCATTTCAAGAGTCATCCTATAAAACAATGTAAACTGTGTTTTTTTAAATACACACAAAAAAATGTTTAAGATACCTAACAAGAAGTAGGTACCAAGAAGTAGATACCTACCAAGAAGATACCTACCAAAAAGTAACACTGATCTGAGAAAACCAAATGAAATTTCTAAAAATAAAATATACAATTGAAGTTAAATATATAATCAATAGGTTTCAGAGATTTCACATGGCTAAGAAAAAGTTACACCACAACAAATGCTCATAAATTAGGAGAAAAGTCAATGAAGGTAGTATTCTAAAGTATTTTTACTATCTGGGAGGATGATAAAGTATTACTGATTAATGTTTAGACTTGAAAAAAGTGAAACCCATGTTAAAAGTTCTAGGGTAACTTGTAAAAGAAAAAAGAGAATAACTTCTAAACTACTAGAAGGGGTAAAAATTGCCGAGATTAGCTCAGTCGTGGAGATTCTAACCCAGCAGCACTAGAGGAATTAAAGACACACACACACAGAAATATAGAGTATGGTGTGGGAAATCAGGGGTCTCACAGCCTTCAAAGCTGAGAGCCCCAAACAGAGATTTACCCACATATTTATTTATTTATTTATTTTTATTTTTATTTTTTTTTGAGACGGAGTCTCGCTCTTTCACCCAGGCTGGAGTGCAGTGGCGCGATCTCGGCTCACTGCAGGCTCCGCCCCCGGGGTTCACACCATTCTCCTGCCTCAGCCTCCCGCGTAGCTGGGACTACAGGCGCCTGCCACCTCGCCCGGCTAATTTTTTGTATTTTTAGTAGAGACGGGGTTTCACTGTGTTAGCCAGGATGGTCTCGATCTCCTGACCTCGTGATCCGCTCGCCTCGGCCTCCCAAAGTGCTGGGATTACAGGCGTGAGCCACCGCGCCCGGCCATTACCCACATATTTATTGACAGCAAGCCAGTGACAAGCATTGTTTCTATAGATTAACTAAAAGCATTTCTTACGGGAAATAACGGGATGGGCTGAAACAAAGGGATGGGTCTGGCTAGTTATCCGCAGCAGGAACATGTCCTTAAGGCACAGATCACTCATGCTATTGTTTGTGGTTTAAGAAAGCCTTAAGCGGTTTTCCGCCCTGGGTGGGCCAGGCGTTCCTTGCCCTCATTCTGGTAAACCCACAACCTTCAGCATGGGCATCATGGCCATCAGGAACATGTCATAGTGCTGCGAAGATTTTGTTTATGGTCAGTTTTGGGGCCAGTTTATGGCCAGATTTGGGGGCCTGTTCCCAACATGTCCCCCTTCTTTGTTTTGCAAAGCAATAAAAGCAAAGGCAGCTTTGTCATGGTGAGCTACTTCTCGCAGCAGTTGGGATCCACATCTGCAGATTATACAAACAACACAGATTAAGAGCACAATCATCAGTGAAACCACAGAGCTTCCAAGTGTTTTTATCCATTTTAATGGGTTACTAGCTGCTAATCTGTCTGCAGCTCCTTCAAGCACTCCAGTTCCTGGCATTAAGGTCAGGTGTGCCTGGGATGCTTTAAATATTCGTTCTTTTAATTTTGCAATACCCAAAGACAAGTTTGTAGAGTGTCCTTCTAGATGCTTTTTTATTCTTTCCCAAATTTTGATCTTGTTAAGAGCCATTAATAGTTTCCACAAATCCTTATGTTTAGCTCCTATAGCAGGCCATATCAATTGAGGTTGAGGTGCCACCATACTGCCGTGTTTCCAGATAATAGGAACTCTTGCCATACTTCTTACCATTTCTACCATCTGACCATTTTGTTCAGACCAGCTGAATATAGTGTGGCTGTGGCATGCAGACTGAGAGATGCAATTCAAGCTAAACATCCCCTTAGGGGACCAATCAATAATGATTCCATAGGAATCACTGTGCAGCACCTCTGCCTGTTCTGCAATGCAATCTTCCTAAACAAGTACATTCATTTTTTTCTGGCCAGGTTCAATTTTGTTTACAAATAGGTTTTTGAGGGCATTACGCCTCAATTATGGGAGCAGATTCATTATGGTAAATACTGAGATCAGAAAGCATGTGTAACTGTGTCATAGAGTGATTACATCCAGGCATTATTGCCAGCCAAGATTGATAAATATGCCCAATAAGTACAATTGTTCTCTGTGTCAGCCATTGTTGAAGGAATACTCACGGCAATGGTAATCACTGCTATCATAGCTACCATCAAATTACTCATTGTGACTGGTTGTCCTGCTTTCCTCAGGTTTTTATTCTGCCATCTGTGACAGCTTCTTGATCTGTCCAAAAGTAGGTGGCTGTGTTCAACGGGTGTTGCTCGTGACAGTTGGGGTCCTCCTCAGCGTCAGTTTCGACATGGCTGCAACTAGGGGGTCCTTGGCATCCTCCCAGAATCTCTTCCTTGGCATCTGGCTCATAATAAGGTTTCAGGTGTCTTAATGGTATCCAAATCAGCTGTTGATTCAGTCCTGGAGAAACACAAGCATAACCTCTACCCCAAGTTATTATTTTACCTATTTCCCAACTTTTTGTTATCAGATCTCTCCACCAAACCAGTTGTTCTGCTTCTGTCTTTGCAGCTGGTTTCTGTAGATGCTGTTCAGCCGCTGATAGCATCTAGCCTTTAGGCATGCCAAAAAAATTTAAAGTTAATAATGCTAGATTCAATTGCCTATGGGGTGTCCCGTAGTCCCTGTTTACCCCCCTCTGCTTTTGCAACTGCTATTTCAGGGACAGATTCATTCTTTCCACTATGGCTGTCCTTGAGAATTATATGGGATACCAGTAATGTGTTTAATATTCCATATAGAGAAAAATGCAGCTAGAGCTTGGCTAGTATAGCCTGGGGCATTATCTGTTTTAATAGAAGCTGGAATGCCCATCACCGAAATACACTGCAAAAGGTGACGTTTAACACAGGCAGAAGAAATCATAACTGGGCATTTTCAATTAATTGTGTGGAATGAACCATGTATGAAGAATCAGAAGTCACATTAATAGGCATATTAAAAGCAGTAAATACCTCAAATACAGCTACAAGCTCCACTTTTTGAGCTGAAGTATAGGGCGTCTAGAAAACTTTACCTTTTGATCCAGAATAAGAAGCTTTACCATTACTAGACCCATCTCTAAAAACATTCTCAGCACCTTCAATTGGTTTAAACTTAGTTATTCTAGGGAGGATCCAATTAGTTCATTTCAAAAATTGGAACAATTTCGTTTTAGGAAAATGATTATCAAGAATACCCACAAAGTGAGCTAAATGGGTTTGCCAAGTAAGACTATTTATAAAAGCTTGCTGTATTTGTGCCTTCGTGAGAGGGACAACAATTTTTCCAGGATCATATCCATGTAATCTAACAATCCGAGTTCTCCCATTTCCTATTATAGTAGCAATTTGATCCAAATAAGGAGTCCCTGAATTAGCATGTGGAAGAAAAAGCCACTCTACTAAGTCCTGCTCTTAGACAATAACACCAGTAGGTGAATGCTGAGTTGGAAAAATTGGCAAATCTAGAGTCTTCTCTGGATCTATTCTATTTATTTGAGCTTTATGGACTTGCTTTTCGATTAGCTGAAGCTCTGCCTCAGCTTCTTTTGTTAGTTGCCAAGGGCTAGTGAGACTAGTGAGACTAGGATCTCCTCTAAGGATAGAAAATAGATTACTCATGGCATAGGTAGGAATGCCTAGAGCAGGTCGCATCCATAATGTCCCCTAGTAATTTTTGAAAGTCATTTAATGTTTTCAATTGATCCCTACGTATAGCTACTTTCTGTGGCACAATGGTAATGTAATTTACTAAGGTCCCCAAGCAGGAGTAAGAAGTAGTAGTCTGAATTTTGTCAGGAGCTATAATTAAACGAGCACCAGAAATTGAATTTTGCAAGTGATCATAACATTGGAGTAATGTTTCTCGAGAGGGGGCAGCACAAAGTATATTGTCCATATAACGAATAATGTAACACTGTGAAAATTTTTTACCAATAGGTTCAATTGCTTGCCCTACATAAGTCTGGCAAATTGTTGGACTGTTTAACATGCCCTGTGGCAACACTTTCCAATGAAAACACTTAGCAGGCTGCAGGTTGTTTACTGCAGGAATTGTGAATGCAAACCGTTCACAGTCCTGCTCAGCTAAGGGAATAGTAAAGAAACAGTCTTTTAAATCTATGACTATTAAAGGCCAATTTTTTTGAATCATAGCAGGAGAAGGCAATCCTGGCTGCAATGCTCCCATAGATTGTATAACTGAATTAATGGCTCTTAAATCAGTTAACATTCTCCATTTACCTGATTTTTTTTCTTAATTACAAAAACTGGCGAATTCCAAGGGGAAAATGTTGGAGCTATGTGTCCTTCTTCTAATTGTTCATTAACGACGTCCTCTAAAGCCTCCAGTTTCTCTTTACTTAGTGGCCATTGTTCTGTCCAAATTGGCTTATCTGTTAACCATTTTAAAGGTATAGGTTCTAGAGGCTTAACAATGGCCACCATAAAAAATGATATCCTAAACCTTGGCAGGAACTTTGTCTTTCCACTTAAAGCGGTTCCTTCAAACCTTGCAAATTTTTTCCTAGTCCCATACCAGGGACATACCAAATTTCATGCATCATATGTTGACTTTGAGGGCTAATTGCTCTGGAATTAGAATTTGTGCTCCCCATTATTGTAATAAATCTCTTCCCCATAGATTTATAGGTACAGAAGTTATAATTGGTTGAATAGTCCCAGGTTGTCCATCGGGCCCTTCACAATGCAAAATATAACTACTTTGATATACTTCAGGGGCTTTACCAACTCCAACTATGTTAAATTGAATGGGTTGAATTGGCCAAGCAGACAGCCAGTGCTGTAGAGAAATGACTGAAATGTCCACTCCTGTATCTACCAAACCCTTAAATTTCTTTCCCTGAATAGTTATTTCACAGGTAGGACATTTATCAGGAATTTGATTCACCCAATAAGCTGCTTTGCCTTGTTTATTTGTGCTTCCAAATCCTCCTGTTTAATTTCACTTTTCCCCATTTCCACATACAGCACAAGCAGGAGCTGTGCTATGCACTCTCCTGGCTCTGCTTTCCAGGGAACAGAAGAAGATGTAACAATTTGAATTTCTCCATTGTAATCTGAATCAATGACTCCTGTATGTATTTGTACTTCTTTTAAATTTAAATTTGACCTTCCTAGAAGTAATCCTATTGTCCCTGCTGGCAAGAGTCCACAGACTCCTATTGGGACCTTTTGCAGGGGTTCCCCAGGCAGAAGGCTCACAGCTTTTGTGCAGCATAAATCTACCACGGCACTACCAGCTGTGGCAGGGGACAGACATTGCACAGGGGTGAGGGAATGGCCTGAGCCAGAAATGCCCCCATTTGGAATGGGGCCTGAAATTGGGTTCCCATCTTTATCAAAGTTAGAGTGACACTGATTAGCCCAATGTTTTCCTTTTTTACATTTTGGACATATTTCAGGCTCAGCAGTTTTCTTTTTTCCCCTATCTGGCAGCCTGACTCGCTGATTTTTTCTACATTCTTTTTTTAGTATGACCATGCTTCCCACAGTTAAAACAAGCTCCAGGAAACGGAGTATTTCCTTTACCCACTCTCAGTCCTGCCATTGCTTGGGCTAGCAGAGTAGCCTTATGCAGATTACCTCCAACACCATCACAGGCCTTGATATAATCAACTAAATGTACTTTTCCTCTAATAGGTCACAGAGCAGCCTGGCACTTGGGATTAGCATTGCCGAAAGCTAATAACCGCAATACTATATCCTGAGCAGCTGAATCTGCAATCACCTTTTTAACAGACTCCTGTAACCGAGCTATAAAATCCATGTACAGTTCTTTTGGTCCCTGTTTTACAGCACTAAAGAGGCGCTGCTCGAACAGTCATTGGAGCAACTACTTTTCGCCCAGTGTCCTCTGGAAAAGAAAGATTTGGAGGGTCAGGCCACTCTTTTTCTTCAAAATGGGGGGGTGCAGAAGGGTAGGGATGAACCTCTTCCTCCTTTGCTGCTTTTGCTTTAGGTGGCAAACAAACCTGCTCTGTTACTTTGTTATACTCTCCTTCCTCCTCATCAGTGTGAAAAGGTTCCAAGGTGGAACGAACCAGAGCCCACACTTGTCCCAACGTTACCCTGATGCTTCCGAGCTCCCCTCCTTACCCACCACGGGGACTGCTTAACAGTACCTGGGTGTCCTCCTGCTTAGTTCCATGTTCTCCACTCCGTCAACCTTTCAACCTGGGTTCGAGCCCCATGTATGGGCGCCACTTGCCGAGACCAGCTCGGTCGTGGAGACCTTAACCCAGTGGCGCTAGAGGAATTAAAGACACACATACACAGAAATATAGAGTGTGGAGTGGGAAATGAGGGGTCTCACTGCCTTCAGAGCTGAGAGCCCCAAACAGAAATTTACCCACATATTTATTGATAGCAAGCCAGTATAAGCATTGTTTCTACAGATTATAGATTAACTGAAAGCGTTTCTTACGGGAAATAAAGGGATGGGCCAAAACAAGGGGATGGGTCTGGCTAGTTATCTGCAGCAGGAACACATCCTTAAGGCACAGATCGCTCATGCTATTGTTTGTGGTTTAAGAAAGCCTTAAGCAGTTTTCCGCCCTGGGTGGGCCAGGTGTCCCTTGCCCTCATTCCGGTAAACCCGCAACCTTCAGCATGGGCATCATGGCCATCACAAACATGTCACAGTGCTGCAGAGATTTTGTTTATGGCCAGTTTTGGGGGCCTGTTCCCAACAAAAAATGAAATAATGGAAAAAAGAAATCAACAGTCTTACAAGTGAACCTAGACAAAACCAGCAGAGGAAGTGCCCAGCCACCCACAGAACTGAGGGTAAAAGATAATCGTTGAAACCACTGAACTTTAGGGTGGTGAAAAGTCATGGGTCAAAGAAATCAGAAAATATTTTGAAATGAATAATATATGTAACAACACACTTACAAAATGAAAAGGTTTACATAACAAAAAATCTGCAGGCTCCAACTAAAGCAATGTTCACAAAGAGCTTTATAACCTTAAATGCATATATTTAAAAAGAAGGTTCAGCATGTTGTCCACTGCCTAAAATAATTTAAAATAAAAATGGCCAGGTGCACACCTGTAATCACAGCACTTTAGGAGGCCAAGGCAGAAAAACTGCTTGAGTCCAGGTGTTTGAGACCAGCCCGGACAACACAGTGGGACTCCATTTTTTTTTTTTTTTTGAGATGGAGTCTCGCTCTGCCACCCAGGCTGGAGTACAGTGGCACAATCTCGGCTCAATGCAACCTCTGCCTCCCGGTTTCAAGCGATTCTCCTGCCTCAGCCTCCCAAGTAGCTTGGACTACAGGCACGCACCACCACACCCAGCTAATTTTTGTATTTTTAGTAGAGACGAGGTTTCACCATGTTGGCCAGGATGGTCTCGATCTCTTGACCTCATGGTCTGCCTGCCTCGACATCCCAAAGTGCTGGGATTACAGGCGTGAGCCACCATGCCCAGCCGGAAAATATAAAAATACAGATAGAAGCAAAAAATAATGAAATAAAAAAGACATGAGAGAAAACTACACTAAAAGTTTAATTTTTGGAAAAATTAACACATTTTATAAGCTCATGGCAAGACTGATCCAAAAAAAGATGGCAATATAACCAATATTAGAAAGTGATCTAAACATCAGAAGCAATCTCCACCAAAATCCCAAAATGCAAATTCTAAAATTTCTATACAAACACAATACAGAACCCTGAAATAAAATCACACACCTACAACCAACTGATCTTCTACAAAGTTGACAAAAATATGCACTGGGGAAAGGACACCCCATTCAATAAACAGTGCTGGGAAAATTAGATAGGCATATGTAGAATGAAACTGGACCCCTACCTCTCACCACATACAAAAATTAACTCAAGACGGATTAATGATCTTATCGTAAGACCTAAAACTACACAAATCCCAGAAGCTGATAAGCACATTTCATAACTTGTTTATAAAACAAGAGGAAAGCTCTTCTAGACATTGGCCTAGGCAAAGAATTTATGACCAAGTCCCAAAACCAAGCACAACAAAAACAAAAATAGACAAATGAGACTTAAACTAAAAAGCTTCTACACAGCAAAAGAAACAGTCTATGGAGTAAACAGACAACCTACGAATGGCAAAAAATATCTGCAAACTATGCATCCAATAAAGGGCTAATATCCAGAATACACAAGGAACTCAGCTCAACAAGAAAAAAACAAGTAACCCTATTAAAAAGTGGGAAAAGAATATGAACAAACATTTTTCAAAAGAAGACATACAAAGCGGCCAAAAACATGAAAAAATGTTCAACATCACTAATCATCAGCAATATGCAAACTAAAACCACAAAGAGATATCATCTTATACCAGTCAAAATGGCTATTATTAAAAAGTCAGAAAACAACAGATGTTGGCAAGGATGTGGAGAAAAAGGAATGCTTACACACTGTGGTGAGAATATAAATTATTACCATCTTTATGGAAAACAGTACGGTGATTTCTCAAAGAACTAAAAACAGAACTACCATTCCATCCAGCAATCCCCCTATTTGGTATATATCCAAAGGGAAAGAAAAATATATATAAAAAAGATACCTGCACTGGTATGTTTATCACAGCACTATTCACAAAGTAAAGATATGGAATCAACCTAAGTGCCCATCAATGGAGGACTGGATAAGAAAAATGTGGTACATATATACCATGGAATACTACTCAGCCATAAAAAAGAATGAAATCATGTCTTTCACAGCAACATGAACAGAACTGGAGGCTATTATCCCATGAAATAACTTCGAAACAGAAAGTCAAACATCAAATGTTCTCACTTATAAGTGGGAGCTTAATGATGTGTACACACAGACATACAGAGTGGAATAACAGACACTGCAGATTACAAAAGGTGGGAGGGTGGTGGGGTGAGGGTTGAAAAATTATCTACTGGGTAGAACGTTCACTATTCAGGTGATGGCTACACTAAAAGCACAGACTTCACTGCTATGTAATATATGCATGTAAGAAATCTGCACTTATACCTCCTAAATACATTTAAACCATTTTTTAATGTAAAGATTATTTTAAAAATTATATACAATACCAATGCAAAAGTTGATAACTAAAGCACATTTCATAACTTGTTTATAAGATTCACTACACTCATAAAATTGGGTTCCTCCACAGCAACTATAAAATAGTGTTCCATAAAAATATGGAAGTCCTTTAGAAAAAAGGCAGAAGAGCCACATAAAGTCATCTTACAGAGGGAATTCTGGGAAAACGGCTTATAGCAATTGCACAGTATTTTTAAAATAAACTTTTAATTCTGATATGATTGCAAACATACTGAAAATCTGCTAGAATAATACACTGAATTCTCTATGCCTTCCATCTAGATTTCCTAATTAATGTTCTACCAAATTTGCTTTATTCTTCTCTATATATACACACATGCATTTTTTCCTAAGCCACCTGAGATTAAGTTACTGCTAAATACTTCAGTGTTTATATTCTAAAAACAAAGACTTTCTCTTATATAACTATAGTACAATTATCAAAATCATGAAATTAACATGGATAGAATACTAAAACTAATCAGACCTTATTCCAATTTCTCTGTTTATCCCAATAATGTCCTCTTACCCTTTTTAACCACCCCTTCCTTTTGACCCTGTTCTTACTCATACCCTCTAAGTAACCAGTTTCATCATTTCCTTATTTATCCTTGTTTCTTTTTGTACAAAATGAGCAAATAACATATTTATTTGATTTTCCCTTCTTTCTTACATAAAAGATAGCATACCTAGTCTTTTGTACTTTTCACTTAATGTTTCCTAGAAATCACTTTCTATCAGTCCATAGAAAGCATCTATTTTTCTTCACAGCTCTATAACTCTCCATTGTGTGTAAGTGCCATAGTTTATTCAACCACCTCTTATGTATGTATGGGCATTTAGGTTGTCTCCAGTAGTTTGTAATAACAAGAAATACTCCAATGAATAACCCTACACATCTGTATTTGCACACTTTCAGAGCTGTATCCTCAGTGGGACTGCTGAGTCAATACATAAATGCATATGCAGTTTTGTTAGCTATAGTCAAATTCCCCTCCACAAAGACTGTACCTCTGCATTGTAAGAGAGTTCCAGTTTCTTCACAGCCTTACCAATAAAGTATATTGTTACATTTTTAAGTTTTTGCCAATGTAATATGTGAAACAGTATCTTAGTATAGATTAAATTTGCATTTCTTATATTTTAAGTGAAGTTAATCACATGTTTAAGAATCATTTATATACTTATTAGCCCTTTATCTGTGATATATATTACAGATACGTTCTATAAGTTTGTCATTTGTCTTTTGTTATGGTGGGTTTTTACCACACAGAAGCTTTTTAATTTTATATAGTCAAATGTATCATATTTTCTTTTGTTGCATCTGGATTTTTGAGTCACACTTACAAAAGCTTTCCCTACACCCAGGTTATAGAGGAATCCACCCATGTTTTTCTCTGACACTTGTATACTTTAATGGATTTATCCTTACATATGGTATGAGATGTAGATCTCATTTTATCACGTTTCCAAAGGCTAACCAATTATCCTACTGGCATTTATTAAAAATTCTATCTTTATTCTAGTGATTTGAGATAAATGGGATTATTTTGAAGCTCCTTGAACCCATCCTCCACCTCCCAAGAAAAAACCTGACTGAGCAACTAGGATAGCAAAACCCAAAACCCATGGACAACACATACAACAAAACTAGAAAACTAGATGACAAAGTATTTCTACAAATCCCAAAATATGAATAGGAGGTAACAACCTACCAACAGCTACAAGACCCAAAAGGTAGCAGAGTGAAGTAACAGGGTATCTTATGCACCTCGGGAAGATCCCTACATCACTAAAAGAACTCACTGGAAAGCTTAAAGGACCAATTTGAGAGCAGCAGCTGAAGTGGGAGGCATTCCACACAGTCCAATAAACAGCACTGTAAGCAAGCACAAGGAGTTCAAGGTAAGGTCTATTGGGGGTGGAGCAGCCTGGACCCTTGAAGACTCAAAATTAATCAGTTAAAGCTCCCTTTCAGAACAGAGCCTCCTGCGAAGAGAAGCTGCAGGGAACAGAATATTATGTGAGACCACAGGAACAAAGGGTAAGAAAGAAACAGCCTAGAGATCTCGGACAGTAAACAGAATTTTCAAACACTACATGAAAACAACAGAAGAGGGTGCTGTAGAGCATAAATTAGAAAAGTTATCCTAAATCAAATTTCCTCTTCTAAAAGTCGAAAAAATTAATTTCAGACAAAAAAAGAAAAGCAAACAATGGAATAGTATCAAAGTTAAATCTTTTATAACATTATAAGAAAAAAATACAAGAATAAAAATAACATCCCTACAGACAATGAAAGCATGTGAGAAACACATTCCTACAAGATATAAAAACTATAACCTACGATGTCAAAATAATCCAGAAAAAATTAAGAAGCAATGCTAGCCAGGCACAGTGGTGTGTGTCTGCAATCCCAGCTACTTGGGAGGCTGAGGCTAGAGAATCACTTGAGGCCAGGAGTTCAAGGCTGCAGGGAGCTGTGATTGCACCTGTGAATAGCCACTGCATTCCAACCTGGGGAACACAGTGAGAGCCTGTCTCTAAAAGAAGTACAAGAAGCCAATGCTAGACATAAACTCACAGCATAAAACAGTATTTTTTAAACTTACAAATGTGGTGATAAAATAATTAGAAATTTAGAAAGAAAAATAATTTCGAAATTGAATATGAAACCATAAAAAGTACAAGAGCAAATAAACACAACAGATAAAACATGAAAGCTAATATACAAATTATATACAAATATACAATTTCATATATTCAAACAAAACAGAGTATTTTTTATTTTTGATAGAGTCTTGCTCTGTTGCCCAGGCTGGAGTGCAGTAGCACAATCACTTCACTGCAACCTCTACCTCCCACGTTCTCCTGTATCAGCCTCCTGAGCAGCTGGGACCACATGCACATGCCACCACACCTGGCTAATTTTTGTATTTTTAGTAGAAACAGGGTTTCACCATGTTGGCCAGGCTGGTCTCAAACTCCTGACCTCAAGTGATCTGCCCACCTCAGCCTCCCAAAGAGCTGGGATTATAGGTATGAGCAACTGCACCCAGCCTAGAATTTTTTTTTAATGTGGAAAAAAAAAATCCTTTGGATACACGGAAGACCAAGTCATTTAAAAGGGAAAAGCAAATGAGATTAGCCACAGACTCTGTTAACAACCCTCAATGTCAGAAAACAATAGAGTAACATATTCAAGATATTCAAGAGAAAATGTGAACCTAGGATTTTACATCCAGACAAATTTTCAAGTACAAAGGTCACAGACAAACTGTTTGCAACATGAAACAATTCAGAGATTATTGCTCCATGAGCCCTTCCTGAGGAATTTACTACAGAAAAAGCTCTGGACAAGAAGAATGACTATAAAGCCAGTGACCTAAAAAGAGGTAGTGAGCATTCAATATGGATTTACTTGCAGAACTAGGACTAAATGAGAGTTAAAAGGGAAAGAACACATAGTAATGTATCCTCGGAGACACTTTGCATTCAGTTCCAGACTACTGCAATAAAGCTAATAGGCAATAAAGTGGGTCATGTGAACATTTTGGTTTCCCAGTGCACATAAAAGTTACGTTTACACTATACTATGTAGTCTATCAAGTATCCAATGGCACTATGTCTAAAAAAAAAAAATCAATGGACATACCTTGGTTTTTAAAATACTTTATTGCTAAAAAATGTTCATCCTTTTGCTGGTTGAGGGTCTTGCCTCCATGTTAATGGCTGCTGAACGAAGAGGGCGGTGGTTGCTGAAGGCTGGGGTGGCTGTGGCAATGTATTAAAATAAGACAGCATTGAAGTTTGCCATAGTGATTAACTCTTCCTTTCACAAAAAGTTCTCTATGCCATTCTATGCTGTTTGATGGCATTTTACACAATAGAACTTTCAAAATTGGAGTCAATCCTCTCAAATCTTGTCACATCAACCAAGTTTACACAATATTGTAAATCCTTTGTTGTCATTTAACAATGTTCACATCAACTTCACCAAGAGTAGATTCTATCTGAAGAAATCAGTTTCTTTGCTCACGCATAAGAGGCAACTCTTCATCCTTTCAAGTTTTTTTTTGTTTGTTTTTTTTTTTTGTGATACAGTCTCGCTCTGTTGCCAGGCTGGAGTGCAATGACATGATCTCGGCTCACTGCAACCTCCGCCTCCCAAGTTCAAGCAATTCTCCTGTCTCAGCCTCCTGAGTAGCTGGGACTACAGATGCATGCCACCACGCCAGGCTAATTTTTTATATTTTACTAAAGATAGGGTTTCACCATGTTGGCCAGAATGGTCTCGATCTCCTGACCTCGTGATCTGCCCGCCTCAGCCTCCCAAAGTGCTGGGATCACAGGCGTGAGCCACCGCACCTGGCCATCCTTTCAAGTTTTATTATGACATTGAAGCAATTCTGTTGTATCTTCAGATTCCACTTCTAGTTCTCTTGCTATTTCTATCACATCAGTTACTTCCTCCACTGAAATCCTGAACCCCTCAAAGTCGTCCATGAGGGTTGGAATAATTTCTTCCAAAATCCCATTAATGTGGATATTCTGACCTTCTTCTATGAATCACAAATGTTCTTAATGGCACCTAGAGTACTGAATCTTTTCCAGAAGGTTTTCTATTTATTTAACCCAGATCCATCACAGGGATAACTATCTATGGAAACTACAGCCTTCCAAAATGTATGTTAAATAATAGGCTTTGAAAGTCAAAATTACTCCTTAATCCATGGGCTGCAGAAAGGATGCTGTATAAGCAGTCATGAAAACAACATTAATCTCCTTGTACATCTCCACTAGAGCTCTTGGGTGACCAGGTGCATTGACAATGAGCAGTAACATTTTGAAAGGAATCTTTTTTCAGAGCTATAGGTCCCAACAGTGGTATTAAAATATTCAATAAATGATGCTGTAAACAGACATGCTGCTATCCATGTTTTATTGTTCCATTTACATGTAGGCAGAGTAAATTTAGCATAATTCTTAAGGGCCCTAGGATTTTCATTATGGTAAATGAGTATTGGCTTCAACTTAAAACTGCTTGCTGCATTATCCCCTAACAAGAGTCAGACTGTTCTTTGAAGCAAGGCATTTACTTATCTTCTCTAGCTATGAAAGGGCTAGGTGGCATCTTCTTCCAATAGATAGCCGTTTTGTCTACATTGAAAACCTGTTGTTTAGCATAGCCCACCTTTAAGGATTATCTTAGCTAGATCTTCCAGATAACTTGCTGTAGCTTCCACATCAGTACTTGCTGTTTCACCTCGCAATTTCATATTATAGAGATGGCTGCTTTCCTTAAACCTCATGAACCAACCTCTGCTAATCTCAAACTTTTCTTCTACAGCTTCCTCACCTCTCTCAGCCTTCATAGAACTGAAGAGTTAGGATCTTGCTCTGGATTAGGTTTTAGCTTAAGGGAATGTTGCAGCTGGTTTGATCTTCTATCCAGACCACTCAGACTTTCTCCCTATCAGCCATAAGGCTGTTTCTTATCATTCTTGTGTTTACTGAAGGGGCAGTTTTCCTTCAAGACGTTTCCTTTGCATTCACAACTTGGCTAACTGGCACAAGAAACCTAGCTTTTGAATTTCATGGCACCCCAAAACAATTACAATAGTAAAAACAAAGATGTCCAATCACAGATCATCATAACAGATACGATAATGAAAAAGTTTGAAATATCAGGAGAATTACCATAATATGATACAGAGATATGAAGTGAGCACATGCTGTTGGTAAAATGGCTTCAATAGACTTGCTCAATGCAGGGTTGCCACAAACTTTCAATTTGTAAAAAACACATTACCTCCAAAGCACAAAAAAGTGAAGTGCAATAAAATGAGGCATGCCTGTATCAATATGCTCTGACAACACAGATACAGTACAACCAAAAAATAAGGAAGAATGGAAAGAGCCTATGTGAAAAAAATTTAACTATTTTCAGTAATCATATTAACAGTAGAGATATTTGTATTATTATTTGGAGAACACTGAGTGTGTAAACTGGGATAACGCAACTGAATATTTCCGTGATACTCTAATTTGACCATCAACTGTGTCTTTGAGAATCAGGATTATCAGTATGGGATACAAGGAGATACAGATGTAAATAGAATATGATAATTTAAAAAATCTTGAAATCTTGTATATGGATTGGAAGTGTCAGTATGCATATCCTGGCTCTGGCCATAAGAAAAGCCTAGAAACAACGGCCAACCTAGTAGCAATGAGCATCCCTAAATTCCAATTGTGATCCTGAAATACCATTTTCCAATAAAAGGAAGTAACCTCTTCTTAGGAAAAAAAGCTGATTCTAGATCTGGGTCAGGAAATGTCTAAGAGGAGCCTGGAACATATTACTACAGACAGCAAGGAAGCTATCAAAGATCACTAAAGCCATGTCAAAAGCACTAAGGAGCCAGCTTAAAGAGGCTCCCATTGGTCCAAGATGGGACAATTGAGCAAAAATAAGGACAACAGCTGTAATAAACTGAAGCACAAATAATTAAATCAAAAGGTTCATAATGACAAGAAGAACTCGCTGGTCACTTTCAGATAATAACAGGAAATTAACATATTATTTTGATAATTGGAAAATAAAGAAGCAAATATCCAACTTTTCCTAATTGAATTGCACCACTAGGTACAACTATTAACCACATAGTAGAAAAGAAAAGGTTTCTTTCTGTGGAAGCATTCCACCTTATAAGTGAAGAAATAACAGAATTCAAATATCACCACATTGCAAGCTTTAATACATTCACTGATCTATCTAGGTGTCAAGCATCAGTGGCTGCTAAAATCATAAAAAGAGAGAAAACTAGACACCATAACTCTCTTTTTTGCAAGACAGAATCTTGCTCTGTTGCCCAGGCTGGAGTGCATGGTGCCATCACGGTTCAGTGCAGCCTCAATCTCCTAGGCTGAAGTGATCCTCCCACCTCAGTAGCTGGAACTACAGGCATGCACCACCACACCTGCCTAATGTTTTTTACTTTTTACAGAGACAGGGTCTCATTACGTTGCCCAGACTGGTCTCAAACTCCTGGGCTCAAGTTATCCTCCTCCCTCGGCCTCCCAAAGTGCTGGGATTACAGGTGAGAACCACCATGCCTGGCCTTATATATCTGATGGTGAATACACCACGCTAACTCCTAGGAAGTGGAAAAAAACAAAACTCAAAGCAAAACCTACATTTGATCGAGGTTTTAGATCCAACTACCAATTTATGGGAAATACAAAGGATGAAGAAAAATTATGCAATCAGCATAATCTAGACTACGGAATCTGTACAGGTCAAAATAACTGGCTGCTTCGGGGAATAAACTGTAAGAAAGAAAGGGAAAAGGGAGGTGGCAGGGGGATATGTAGGTTAAGAAGACTTAGATAAAAAAAAACCACAAACACAACTGAATTATAGTTTTCAGGAATGCACATTTGGGTGATGAAATTATAGGAAACACAAAGATGCGATTATACAGAAGTCAGGATAACAATTACTTCTAGGTGAGAGGAAAGGGGCTGTGACTGGGAAGGGCCATGTGGAAGGCTTCTGCAGTGGCTGGCAAAGATTTATTTCTTGATCTGGGTAGTGGTTAAAAGGGTGTTGTTTTGTAAAAGATGTCATTGCATTACTTATGTATTTATGCAGTTTTCTGTCTGTGATATAATCTACAATAAAAAGGTGCCTTAACTCTTAGAGTACTGCACCATGATTATATTACAGTCATGCACTGCATAACATTTCAGTCAAAAATGGACTGCATATACATAGAGCTGAAAAATTCCTATCACCTAGTGACTCTGTAGCTGACATCATACCGCAGTACAACACATTACTCACATGTACGTGGTGATGAAACTACTGCTGCACTGCCAGTCATATAAAACAATTAGGTACAGTACATAATGCTTGATAATAACGATAAATGACTATGTTACTTGTTTATGTATTTACTATACTATACTTTTATCGTTGTTTTAGAGTGTACTCCTACTTATGTAAAAAAAAAAGTTAACTGTAAAACAGCCTCAAGTAGATCCTTCAAAAGATATTCCAGCAGAAGGTACTGCTATCATATGAATGACAGCTCCACACATTTTATTGTCCCTGAAGAGCTTCCAGTGGGACAAGATATGGAAGTGGAAGACAGTGATATTTTTTTAAATTAAAAAAATTTTTTTAAATAAATTTCACGTAGCCTAAGTGTACAGTGTTTATAAAGTCTACAGTCATGTGCAATAATATGCTAGGCCTTCATATTTACTCATAACTCACTCAATGATTCACCCATAGCAACTTCCAGTCCTGCAAGCTCCATTCATGGTAAGTACACCTTATATAGGTATGCTGTTTTTTTATCTTTTATACCATATTTTTACTGTACCTTTTCTATATTAAGACATATTTAGAGGCTGGGAGCAGTGGCTCACACCCGTAATCCCAGCACTTTGGGAGGCCAAAGTGGGCGGATCACTTGAGGCCAGGAGTTCGAGACTGGCCTGGCCAACATGGCAAAACCCCGTTTCAACTGGAAAAAAAAAAAAATTAGCAGGGCATGGTGGCCCACGCCTGTAGTCCCAGCTACAAGGGAGGCTGGGGCAGGAGAAGCACTTGCACCTGGGAGGTGGAGGTTGCAGTGAGCCAAGACTATGCCGCTGCACTAACGCCTAGGCAACAGAGCCAGACCCTGTCTAAAAAAAAAGACATGCTTAGACAAAAAAAAAATACTGACCATTGTGTTACAACTGCCTATAGTATTCAGTACAGTAACATGAGGTACAGGTTTGTAGCCTAGGAGCAATAGACTATACCATATACCATACAGCTTGGGTGTGTATATAGCATCTAGGTTTGTATAAGTGCACTCTATGATGTTCACACAATAAAATTACCTAACCAGGCCGGGCGTGGTGGCTCACACCTGTAATCCCAGCACTTTGGGAGGCCGAGGCAGGCAGATCACCTGAGGTCGGGAGTTTCAGACCTTAGCTGCTCATGGTGGTGCATGCCTGTAATCCCAGCTACTGGGGAGGCTGAGGCAGGAGAATCGCTTAAACTCGGGAGGTAGAGGTTGCAGTGAGCTGAGATCGGGCCACTGCATCCCACCCTGGGTAACGAGAGCAAAACTCTGTCTGAAAAAAAAAAAAAAAAAAAAAAGGCTGGGAGTGGTGGTTCACGCCTGTAATCCCGGCACTTTGGGAGGCCAAGGTGGGTGGATCACGAGGTCAGGAGTTCGAGACCAGCCTGACCAACAGGGTGAAACCTTGTCTCTACTGAAAATACAAAAATTAGCCAAGCGTGGTGGTGGTGCACGCCTGTAATCCCAGTTACTCAGGAGGCTGAGGCAGGAGAATCACTTGAACCCAGGAGGCAGAGGTTGCAGCGAGCCGAAATAGTGCCACTGCACTCCAGTCTGAGCAACAGAGCGAGACTCTGTCTCAAAAAGAAAAAGAAAAAAAAATTGCCTAACAATGTATTTCTCAGAACATATCTCCATTGTTAAGCAATGCATGACTTAATATAGCAAATAGAATTTTAATAATGAACTTCATTTTGTAATTTAATATAAAACCTTTTTTAACCCCTGAATGATTCCTGAGTTCTTTGAATCTAAATTCATTTGAAAGACTTTGATTTAAATGTTTTATTCTGCCTTTTACCTCCCATATGGTTAATTCGAACTTAAGGACTCTCATAATTAGATACCATTTTTACTTTTCTTATTCCTCACCTGTAAAATGAAGACAATAAAAATAATTATTTCAAAAGACTGTTGTCAGGAATAAATGTAAAACATTTAGAACAATGTCTAAAATATGGTTAAGTGTTCAATAAATACTTTATTTATAGTAGTATCTCCAGCTTCGTCTCCTTGCAGTTCCTTCTCAAATATAACTCCATTAACTCCATGCCTTTGCGCAAGCTGTTTTCCCTACCTAGAATGCCTTTTACCCCTTAGCAAAACACTATGTATTTCTTAAGGTCAAGCTCAAATGTGAAACCCTCCCAGGTAACAACCAGAAGAACTAAACTGTATTCCTACCACAGGTCTAGTCATACAGTTGTACAAATTTCCTATGCATTTGTAGTAATAGTGCCACAAGACTGGAGTCAGAAATAACGTTTATTTAGTTTGGTATCTCAAAGCCTAGCCTACTGACATATAGCACTCAACAGAACGTACTGGATAAATGTTATTTCCTCTAACATTCATGTTTCCTCCAGTGGGGGAAGAGAGAATAGATATTTTCTTGAACCAGTCATAAAATACATACAGAAATATATTCATCCAGTAACAGTTAAATTAGAAATTATATGATACTTAAGAAATGGGATCACCTCATTTAGTCTGTCTTATGCTTGCTTCCTCCACCCCACCTCTTTACTAAACAACATATCTTGGGCATTGTTGATGGGGTAAAAAGTCACATGAGTCCTACAGTTGAAAATATCTTAAATCTAATTTCCTGATGCAACATAACTGTATTCATAGGTAAATAAAGAACTATGTTTTAGTCCAGGCATGGTAGTTCACACCTATATCGTCCTAACACTTTGGGACCCTATCTCTACAAAAAAATTAAAAATTAGCCAGGCGTGGTGGTGCACACCTATAGTCCCAGCTACTCAGGAGGCTGAGGTGGGAGGATCACTTGAGCCCAGGAAGTCAAGGCTGCAGTGAGCCATGATGGCACCATGTACTCCAGCCCAGGCCACAGAGTAAGCCTGTCTCAAAAAGCAACAACAAACCATATTTTAAATAAAATATTATCAGGGAATGTTTTGTTGGTTTTTTTTGAACTAGAAATTTGGTATAAAATGTTAAGATACAACATTCTGTCTTTCAATAGTCTATGAGTATCTCAACAGCAAAACTCTTGTCTAATTTACTTTTTAGCTTAACATCTGAAAACCCAGCATCTGGTAAATAGCGAGCACTCGACTTTGACTTGGTGGCATGATCTTTGGGTTCTTTTTTTTTTTGAGTAGTTCATTGATTTCCACCTGCCTATCTCAGGCCAAGCTACTTCCTCCACCCCTCATTCTGGAAAGAGGAAAAAATCTGATTTTATCTAAAATTCATTTTCGCATTTTTTTAGCCACACCTCCAAGATAAACTGAAGAATGGCAACAACAATGAATTTATAGTCAGAAGTTTGAGTTTCATGCAAGCTGATATGCAGTATTTTTATAGGCAAGATAAAAGTATGCATAGTAAAAAGGAAATGCACCAATATGCTAATATGATTTTAGCCAAATGCCATCATTGTAAGTTGCATCCAAATTTCAGAGAAGTTAAAATGTGAAAATATATTAAATCTAATTTCCTGATGCAACATAACTGTATTCATGTGAACAGAGATGCTAAAATGTAAAAAAAAGTGCATCTTAGAATCAATAAAATATGACATTAATGATAAATGTTAGAAAAGGTGTATTCTCCATTCAGGACATAGGCGTGGGCAAGGACTTCATGTCTAAAACACCAAAAGCAATGGCAACAAAAGCCAAAATTGACAAATGGGATCTAATTAAACTAAAGAGCTTCTGCACAGCAAAAGAAACTACCATCAGAGTGAACAGGCAACCTACAGAATGGGAGAAAATTTTTGCAACCTACTCATCTGACAAAGGGCTAATATCCAGAATCTACAATGAACTCAAACAAATTTACAAGGAAAAAACAAACAACCCCATCAAAAAGTGGGCAAAGGACATGAACAGACACTTCTCAAAAGAAGACATTTATGCAGCCAAAAAACACATGAAGAAATGCTCATCATTACTGGCCATCAGAGAAATGCAAATCAAAACCACAGTGAGATACCATCTCACACCAGTTAGAATGGCCATCATTAAAAAAATCAGGAAACAACAGGTGCTGGAGAGGATGTGGAGAAATAGGAACACTTTTACACTGTTGGTAGGACTGTAAACTAGTTCAACCATTGTGGAAGTCAGTGTGGCCATTCCTCAGGGATCTAGAACTAGAAATACCATTTGACCTAGCCATCCCATTACTGGGTATATACCCAAAGGACTATAAATCATGCTGCTATAAAGACACATGCACACGTATGTTTATTGCGGCACTATTCATAATAGCAAAGAGTTGGAACCAACCCAAATGTCCAACAACGATAGACTGGATTAAGAAAATGTGGCACATATACACCATGGAATACTACACAGCCATAAAAAATGATGAGTTCATGTCCTTTGTAGGGACATGGATGAAACTGGAAAACATCATTCTCAGTAAACTATCGCAAGGACAAAAAACCAAACACCGCATGTTCTCACTCATAGGTGGGAATTGAACAATGAGAACTCATGGACACAGGAAGGGGAACATCACACTCCGGGGACTGTTGTGGGGTGGGGGGAGGGGGGAGGGACAGCATTAGGAGATATACCTAACGCTAAATGACGAGTTAATGGGTGCAGCACACCAACATGGCACATGGATACATATGTAACAAACCTGCACATTGTGCACATGTACTCTAAAACCTAAAGTATAATAATAATAATAAATAAAAATAAAAAAATAAAAAAAAAAGAAAAGGTGTATTCTCCCTTCTTTCTTCTAGTTATTCAAATTTCCATGGTGTATATTTAACTTTGATAACGCAAAAATGTTTAATTTTTAAAATTAAAGTCGTATTTAATTTTAAAACAGCTTTTTACATGTAGGCCTACTCATTAAATTAACAAAAATTTACAGAATTGTTGTCCTTATCCTCTGAGACACTATGTTAGCCTGTTTTCACACTGCTGATAAAAACATACCTAAGACTGGGCAATCTAAAAAAGAAAGAGGTTTAATTGGACTCACAGTTCCATGTGGCTGGGGAGGCCTCACAATCATGGTGGAAGGCAAGGAGGAGCAAGTCACACCTTACGTGGAGAGTGGCATGCAAAAACAGCTTGTGTAGGGGAACTCCTCTTTATAAAACCATCATATCACATGAGACTTATTCACTATCACTATAACAGCACAGGAAAGACCTGCTCCCATGATTCAATTACCTCCCACCTGTCCCTCCTACAACACTGGGAATTCAAGATGAGATTTAGGGGGACACAGCCAAACCAATCATTCTGCCCCAGTCCCTCCCAAATCTCATGTCCTCACATTTCAAAACCAATCATGCCTTCCCAACAGTCCCCCAAAGTCTTAATTCATTTCAGCATTAACTCAAAAGTCCACAGTCCAAAGTCTCATCCAAGACCTGCCCAAGAGCCTGTAAATTCAAAAGCAAGTTAGTTACTTCCTAGATACAATGAGGATACAGGCATTGGGTAAATACAGCCATTCCAAATGGGAGAAATTGGTCAAAACAAAGGGGCTACAGGCCCCACACAAGTTCAGAATCTGGCAGGGCCATCATATCTTAAAGCTCTAAAATTATCTCCTTTGACTCCATGTCTCACATACAGGTCACACTGATGCAAGAGATGGGTTCCCATGGTCTTGGGCAGCTCTGCCCCTGTGGCTTTGCAGGGTACAGCCTCCCTCCTGGCTGCTTTCACGGGCTGGCGTTGAATGTTTGCAGTTTTTCCAGGCGCACAGTGCAAGCTACCGGTGGATCTACCCTTCTGGGGTCTGGAGGACAGTGGCCCTCTTATCATGGCTCCACTAGGTGGTGCCCCAGCAGGGATTCTGTGTGGGGGCTCCAACCTCAGGACGTTTCCCTTCCACACTGCCCTAGCAGAGGTTGTCCATGTGGGCCCCACCCCTGCAGCAAACTTCTGCATGGGCATCCAGGCATTTCCATACATCCTCTGAAATCTAGGCAGAGGTTCCCAAACCCCAATTCTTGACTTCTGTGCACTCATAGGCTCAACACCACATAGAAGCTGCCAAGGCTTGGGGCTTACACCCTCTGAAGCCACAGCCTGAGCTATACCTTGGCCCCTTTTAGTCACAGCTGGAGTGGCTGGGATGCAGGGCACCAAGTCCCTAGACTGCACACAGCAAAGGGACCCTGGGACTGACCCATGAAACCAATTTTTCCTCCTAAACCTCCAGGTCTGTGATGGGAGGAGCTGCCACAAAGGTCTCTGACATGCCCTGGAGACATTTTCCCCATTGTCTTGATGATTAACATTCGGCTCCTCATTACTGATGCAAATTTCTGCAGCTGGCTTACATTTCCCCTCAGAAAATGGATTTTTCTTTTCTATGGTATTGTCAGGCTGCAAATTTTCTGAACTTATATGCTCTGCTTCCCTTATAAAACTGAATGCCTTTAACAGCACCCAAACCACCTCTTGAATGCTTTGCTGCTTAGAAATTTCTTCTGCCAAACACCCTAAATCATCTCTCTCAAGTTCAAAGTTCCACAAATCTCTAAGGCAGGGTCAAAATGCTGACAGTCTTGTTTGCTAAAACACAATGAGAGTCACCTTTGCTCCAGTTCCCAACAAGTTCCTCATCTCCATCTGAGACTACCTCAGCCTGGACCTTATTGTTCATATCACTATCAGCATTTTTGTCAAAGCCATTCAGCGAGACTCTAGGGAGCTCCAAATTTCCCACATTTTCCTATCTTCTTCTGAGCCACCCAAATTGTTCCAACCTCTGCCTGTTACCCAGTTTCAAAGTCGCTTCCACATTTTCAGGTATCTTTTCAGCAATGCCCCACTCTACTTGTACTAATTTTCTGTATTAGTCCGTTTTCATGCTGCTGATAAAGACATACCCGAGACTGGGCAATTTACAAAAAAAGAGGTTCAATTGGACTCACAGTTCCACATGGCTGAGGAGGCCTCACAATGGTGGTGGAAGGCAAAGAGGAGCAAGTCACATCTTACATGGATGGCGGCAGGCAAAAAGAGTTTGTACAGGAGAACTCCTCTTTATAAAACCGTTCACTATCATGAGAACAGCAGGGGAAAGATCTGCCCCCATGATTCAATTACCTCCCACCAGTCCCTCCCACCACACAGCCAAACCATATCGTACTATGTCTCATGTTGCTTACTTCATACATTTAAGAAGCTGTATATTTTTAGAATAGTGACATGCAATGATACATTATAAACATAACATGCTGACTAAATGATTATTTACCTATAGCAGTTGCCTCCTTCTACACAGTGCTTTTTAATGCCAATAAATGTATTAATAAAATATTAAAGTCAAAATAATTTAAGCATAGAGTAAATCATATAATCCACTTTTATGTCAATTATTATAGTACCATTATAGTGGCAAGACGGCTACATCTATTTACAGATATCAAACTAGCTGATTATGCTTTGATGAGCTTTATTTTCAATTTTATACTTTATTAACTTAACTGCATTCACTTGGGCCTGCTAATCTAGCAAACTGATGAGAAAGGTGTGTTTAAAAAACACACTTTTCCATTTCTCAATCTTGTGGCAAAAAATAAAAAAACCCACAAAAAATAAACAAACAAAACACCTTTTAGCATACTCCTGTTTTACCTAAGAAGGCTTCAAACCATCTTAATATTTATAATAGTTCCACTGTATTACATAAATAGCAGTTATCCAAAGAATTTTATCCTTAAGTTTATAGAAGGCTATATTCTTGACAGAGATGCCTAAAACAAAAGTGACTTACTCTTAAAAAGAATGTTATGATGAAAGTCATGTTTTTAAGCAAGGGCCTGATGTCTAATTTTATGTAGAAATAATATAAATGCCATTTTAAACAACAGTTACATAAAAATCTTTCCAAAAGAACTAATAGGGCCGAGCACAGTGGCTCATGCCTGTAATCCTGATACTTTTGGGGGAACAAGACGGGAGATCGCTTGGAGACCAGAAATTCGAGACTAGCCTGGTCAACATAGTGAAATACCATTTCCCATAAAATTTTACTTAATATAGCAGATATAATTCCAAAGAAAATGTAGGAAGATACTATCTTTCTCCTTCATAATTCAAATTCATATTACATTGAAACAGATTAGAAGGTGATGATATTCATCAGGTCATGGATGAGTGTGATGTTGATCCTGGGAAAAAAATTACAACTTACTTATCTAAATAGGCAGTATGGCATGGGTACTTAGAAGGAAGTGGTAACTTAGGACAAAATATGAATTCACCAAAAAACTATGTCAGACTAAGGTCATTCTTTTCTTTGAAAGGGATCACGAAATTTCTGTAAATTTTGTTCACTATGCTACAAAGCATTTGATGATAAACAAAATCAGGGTTTCTGCCCTTTCCATGTAAGAGACCAAGGCTACATACAGTTCTAGGATCGATCTTCACACCTCTATGACAGGAAAGAAAGACCCTTCCCCACACCAGCTCCAGCAGAAACATCCCAAAAGAGGACTCTGGCCCAGTATGGATCAGGTTATGGATACTGTCAGAATGCCAGGTCTACTACCAGAAGGAAATGTGTGAAAAGATGCTGGTAAGTTAAAAATGAGAGCCAATACAATAACCAAAGGGTGTCAATTAATAGAAAGATTACAGTGGTGTAAACATACTGTTCTATACTCAGTCCTGTCCAATCAGTTTTTTAAGTTTGTTAGGAAAACATACAGAAGGAATAGTAATTAATTGTGCAGATCAAAAAGTTTCAGAGGGAAGAAGTAATGTGCCCAACCAAAAATAAGTATGAAGACCTGCACCCAGGTTTAAAAAAAAAAAAAAAATCAGGCTGGAGGCAGTTGCTCTCACCTGTAATCCCAGCACTTTGGGAGGCCGAGGTGGGCAGATCACCTGAGGTGAGGGGTTCAAGACCAGCCTGGCCAACATGGCGAAACCCCATTTCTACTAAAAATACAAAAAAATTAGCTGGGTGTGGTGGCGGGTGCCTGTAATCCCAGCTACTCAGGAGAGTGAGGCAAGAGAATCACTTAAACCTGGAGTCGGAGGTTGTGGTAAGCCAAAATTGCACCACTGCACTCCTGCCTGGGTGACACAGCGGGACTCCATCTCAAAAAAAAAAAAAAAATCAAACACATCAAGGTGAGGAGGGGGAAAGAAGGGAAAACCATTGTGTAAGCTAAATACAGGTGAAAAATATTTAAGAGTCACAAAAATGAATGTAACTTCATGCTATTTTAATGAAAGCTTAACATCTTAGGATCTTTAATGAAAGCTTAGCACAAGGCAGGTCACAGTTCTCTTCTAGTGTGCCAGTGAGAAGACACTTTGAATGCTGAATTCCATTTAGCACTGCCTCTTTAAAAGGTGGAGAAATAAAGACTGTCATATTCAGGAAGCAGCAACTGAAAAAATACAGACAACTAAAACCACGTCACATAAAACTAACTTAAGATACTTTCCAACTCTGAAAGTAAATGATTCTATCAATTGAAAAAGGCTTCTTTCGGGAGATTTTCATGGGTATATCTGAGGAAATTAGGAAGGCTCGAGAGTTTTTAAGAAGCTAACAATGGTATGTTTTGTTGTCCTTTTAGTTTTCTTTTAGCAAGCATAGGAATGAGAGCTACCTTTTATTTACTGAGCACTGGGTTAAAACGTTTTCTCCATTAATCCTCACTTAACTGCTGAGTGAGTGAGTAAATACTACTATCCCTGTTCTACTGAGGTTCAGAGAGGTTAAGTAAATTGACCAAGGTCACAGATCTGACAAATGGCTAACGGAAAAATTGAACCTGTATCTGACTCTAAAGACTATTCTTTAACACTATGCCAAACTGCCTCCATAATAAAGATCAAGTTGCTGCATATAAAAATGTTCATTTCTGCAAATTATAAAATACGTGCAAATTAAAATAATCTTTCAAGACTATTTTGCAACTGTAAAGTAGAAAAAAATTTAAATATCCCCTAATTATGAGTAGGTAATTAAGTTAGCATTCATTCATAGTACTGCAAATTGGCACAACTCATGAAAAGTAATACATCAATCTGTGTAGTTTAAGAATGCCCACAGTTTCCACAAACACTAAGGAAATTCATAAGCCTCCATTCATTAATCCTATTTCTGGCAATTTATTCCAAGGAAGTTATTCAGCAGAGATGAAAATGTTCACTTGTAAAAATACACAGTATAATCCATAAAAATTCCAGAGGCAGTCTAGATGCTCAATAGCTAACAGGCAAAACGTACGTTATAACTACGTAAAAATGCACATAAATACCATAAATACAGAATAAAAGGAAACAAAAATAAAACAAGATTTGTATTATGGTTATAACATTATGATTTTTAATTTTCTTAAATTGTCTTTAATATTTACACTGTATTAACTGTCAAAAGCAGGTGATGATAATGATAGCATTTTTTTAAGTTTCTGAGACTTGTTTACCTGTACATATAGGGGGTATAAGTGGTCCAGCTCCTAAAGAGCTCATAAATATACTAAAGACAACATTTACATTTGTAGCAAAAAGAATGTGTTATTTAAAACAATAGTAACCACAGCCCCCAAGAAATGAGAATCTCATTTGTTGTTGTAGAGTCAAACAAATATGAGTGTCTACTATATATTCCAGCCACAGTTCTAGCCACTGGGGCTATAACTGTGAATAAAATAGACGAAAATTCTTGCCTTTGTGGAACTTAAATGCTAGCAGTATGTATATACTGAAAACATACACAACAGACAAGATAAATATGTAAAATACATAGCATATTTTATAGTGATAAGTGCTAAGGACAAAAGTAAAGCCAGGAAGGTAGACAGGATGCTATTTTAATTTGAGTGGCAAGGGCCAGGCACAATGGCGCTTGCCTGTAATCCCAACACTTTGGGAGGCTGAGGTGGGAGAATCGCTTGAGCCTAGGAGTTCGAGACCAGCCTGGGCAACATAATGTGACCTCGTCTCTACAAAAAATATTAGCCAGGTGTGGTGGCATGTGGCTGTAGTCCTAGCTACTTGGGAGGCCAAGGTAAGAGGATTGTTTGAGCCTGGGAGGCAAAGGTTGCAATGAGCCAAGATGGTACCATTACACTCCAGCATAGGTGACAGAGTGAGACCCCGTCTCAAAATAAATAAATAAATAAAAATAAATCGAATAGCAATAGAAGGTCTCACTAAAAGGATGTCTGAAAAAAGACTGAAAGAGCAGGGAGAGTAAGCAAGTGAGTATCTAAGGAAAGAGCACTTCGGGCAGGGGAAACAGCAAGTGCAAAAGCCTTGAAATAGAATGCCTACCCAAGGATGTGAATGTGCCAGTAACGGGGACATATAATTAATTAAACAATCTGTACTCAGTTCCCCCTAGCAGACCACAGATAGCTACATAGTTCTCAGAACACTGCTCTGGGCCTGATCTGCCTCAGTCGGGTTCAGTACACAGCTACTTTGGCTGGCAAATTCTTTAATGCTTTTTTTTCCATCCAAGGTTGCTTAAACATCTCTTTTTTACTTTGAGGATCCAAACGGGGCCATATAACATCTACTCATGCGTAACCGTTAAGGGTCTCAAGCCGCTCTAGCCCCTCACATGATTCATGCTTGTACTTTGCAAAACACCCAGTATGCCTGTGAAACTGAGAAAAGCAAAGCCAGCCCCTTCCAGAGCTTGATTTGAATGGGGCAGATTTAAGGAAGGAAAGCTGAATTTTGAAGTTTGCAGTTAAGTTGTAGAGGGGTTAGCAGTAAGGTAGTGCAGGGAGTAAGAAGCTAGAGATGTAAGGATACCCAATGGGTAATGAAAGGCCCAGCAGCAGGCAACAGGGCTGAGACTCAGGACAAAAAAAAAAAAGTCAAGAAATTTCCAGCAGTGGGAATGTCCAAGAAACTTCTAAATAAAAGCATTTTAAGCTGTTCACTATGCTGGGATATAATCCCTACCACTCTTCCCAAATTTTCAATAAAGCCCTACTATAAATATCTGCTTTGTGATTGATTCTTTAGAGAAATCAAGGCAGACACCAAAAAGACAGGCTCAAGAGACAAGATGTAAGTACCTTCTAAAATAGAGCAGAAAGTGCTCCAAAGGAAGCGAAGTAAGGTGTCACTAAGAGAAACACAAGCTCCCTGAAATTCCTCAGAAATATTTAGGAGAGGAAACTGTGTTCCCACCATTTATAGATGGGGGCTTTTAAAAGCAAGAAAATCACCCCATAAGCAGGTGGACTTTGGTATACCTAGCTAGATTATACCCAGTCAAGCAATGAATACATAAAACAATAAAGGTATTTAAATGCATGCTTCAGAAATTTTAAAAGAGGTGATCATCACTTAGATCATCTGGAGTAGTTAAATAACACTTTATGGATGGGGTGACCCTGACCTAACCCTTCAAGGATGACAAGAGTTGGAGAACAGGGATATCATAGAAAGATATTCCAGGTATGAGTAACAGCATGAATAAAGCTCCAAAGCCAAAAATGAGTGTGGCCGGTTCAAAGAATAGTGTAGAAACTGTCCTATTTGGAACAGAGAGTACCCATTGGCAGGCAATGACATATAAGATTAGCCAGGTAAAGTGAGACCAGATTGAGGGAGGCTCTGAAATCCAAGATGAGAAATCCGAACTTTATTTGACAAGCATTGATAAGAAGCGAAAGAAACTGCTTTGTTCTGTTCTGTTTTTTAAAAATAATAAAATACTATAGCTATATAGACTGGTACCATTCCCTGCCTTCTAAAATTGGCCCACTGATTTCCCACTACCCAGGTCAGGTTATATATGCTCAGGTACACAACTACTACTTCTGTGAAAAGAATGTTTCTATTCATGTTTGTACTAGGCATCTCCAACTGCCTGTCAATTACCCTTAAAAGTTCTTCAACTATCCTATGTCATTTATCCTCTCTATAAACACTGTTTAACCCATGACATAGCCAAACTAGGGAATTAAAGATGACTCAGTTCATGCCCTCAAGAAACTCAGGATCTGATGTAGGCAAAAGCCAAGAAAACAAACTAGTACAATACAGAGTGGTAAGTGCTAGAGTAGGGGATGCCTAGAGCAGTAGTCTCCAACCTTTTTGGCACCAGGGACCAGTTTTGTGGAAGACAATTTTTCCACAAATTGGGGTTGAGGTGGGGGATGGTTTCAGGATGAAACTGTTTCACCTCAGATCATCAGGCATTAGATTCTCATAAGAAGTGTGCAACCTAGATCCCTCACATGTGCAGTTCACAATAGGTTCATGCTCCTATGAGAATCTAATGTCCCTGCTGATCTGACAGGAGGCGGAGCTCAGGTGGTAATGCTCGCTTGCACAGGCTGTGCGGCTGGGTCCTAACAGGCCACCAACCTGTACCAGTCCACAGCCCGGGGGTTGGGGTCCCCTGGCCTACAGTATCATAAAAGCAGAGGACACTTACATCAGTTTGGAAATCAGAAAAAGACAGAAAACACCTAAGATAAAGTGCTGACTGAGTCTTGAAGAAAAAGAAGTTTATCAGCTGGGCAAGGTGGCTCACGCCTGTAATCCCAGCATTTATGGCTGGATGAGTGGGAAAAGTAGGCAAGGACCACACCATGAATAAGAAAGTTTGTATTTTAAAGTAGATTAATGATTTTAATGAAGGAATATTATGATCATATCTGAGCTTCTTAAAAAGAGCTCTGGTGGCAGTGGAAGATGAATTGAAAGGGCACCACAAAGTTTCTTCCTATCATAAATGCAACAAAAATCTGATAAAGGGTGCTGTAACAGTCACTTTATTCCAGTTATCCACTCCTACCCCCTTTCTAGGCTTAACACACATCCTTCATGAAGCCTTCCCCAACCCTTCCCAAACACATTAATCTTGTCTTTCTCAGAACTTCTAAGACATGTCTACCTGTACATTTCATTCTGCTATCAGTGTTTTAAGTTTCTTTTCCCTAACAAGAAGGTAAGCTCCCTGAAAAAACAAGTCACATATTTTTGTAATACACACACACACACACACACACACACACACACACACACACACCTTATAGCTCCCAGCACAGTAATATAACATTCTGAAATAGACACTTCCTTTAAATAGCCCTCTTTATTCATGAGTAAAAAGATTCTGCTTTTCCCCATAAACAATAAAATAAAATGTAAGATTAGGCAAACTAAGGTGAAAAAGTTAGCTTAGCAGTGCTGGAATCAGGAGTGAATACAAGCTGATTAGGAATGAATACAAAGGAACTTTCTGGGGAGATAGAAATGTTCTAATTTGTCACAGGGATGTGTTACATAGTGTATCCATTTATTTAAAAAATGTATAACTAAGATTTGTACATTTCAATGTATAAATTTTACCTAGAAAACCTATAAAAATAAGGGGTGACAGGCAGGTTGATATAGATGAAACAAGAATATAGAATGTTGTGGTTCCCCTTGGGTAAAGTGTATTGGGCAGTCCTTGTATTATCCTATTTACTTTTTATATGCGTGAAATTTTCCACAATAAAAGGTCAGAAACACACACACATATATATGAGATTTAACTGAGTGAAAAAATTACATTAACAAAAATTTAAAATAACCCACAACATTTAATTACTCATTCTCCTAATGTTTGGAATAATGTTACACTGTAACTTTTAAAGTGATTTTACTAGCTCTATTACCTATCCAATTCTAAGGAATATATATTCTAAAACCAACCTACTATTAACAACATAGACAAAAGAAGGCCAAGTAGCCAGTTTCCTTAATTAAGCACCAGATATTAAAATTAATTAGTTCCGTTACCAAAGATATTCAAAAGCCCAGTCAAATATAAAGTTAGAATCTTCTAATCTTCAAAATGTGATACCAAAGGTGACTGAAAGATATTTGTAAGATTCTGGAAGTACAATATCTACAAAAATACACTCAATACCATTTTTAATGGTTTCAAAATAGTTCAATCATTTCATCTCAACAATTTAAACTTCACGATTATCTGCTCAGAATCTGCAATCTCCTCCAACAAAATACTGTGTAAGATAATTTCCCCACTCATCCCAATGCAAAAGACTAATAATAATCTTTTGTTCAGTACATCTCCTGCTAAAGAATTTAATCCCCACAAAAGCTCACAACGTTTCTCAAAAAAAATTTTTTTTAGGCATTTTACAATGGCAAATGAGCAGCTAAAATTATTTAATAAGACAAATTCTATTATATTATTTTACTTCTATCGCTACTATTTCCCATTAGATTCTGTTTAAAATTTCCCTTACCAATAATCTATGGTCTTATAAATTGGTTTAGTAGTTAGGTGGACTGTGACTGGATGGGGACATGAGCAGAATTTCTGGGGTGCTGATAATGTTCTGTTTCTTGATCTGGGTGCTGATTACACGGGTGTGTTCTACTTGTAAAAATTCTTCAAGCTCTATGAGTACTATATGTATGTGGCATGTATGTGATACTATATCACATATACATATCAATATGTGATACTTCAGTAAAGAAGTTTTTTTTTTTTTTTAATCATAAAAGTAACCCAGAACTGGTAGGGCTGTCCTCGAGTCCCCTCCTCCATATTAAAACACCTGTTCTATGCCCTGAAACACTTCTTTACAAAAACAGAATTCAAGTTAAAGGACCTAACATCTTCTTTCTACTGGCATGTTCCCAGGTAACTTCTATTGGCAACTGGGAGTTCATACAAACCAATAGAAAAACTTGCTTTATATTTTCCCAAATTAATCCTTTTAAAAGCAAACTGAGTAGAAGAAAAATGAGTAAGCGCTGTATTGCCCAGACTATGCTGCAAATCATTTTCAACTCTGTTAAATGGATTTAGGAAGGAAAAGAAAGATCATCACTTCAGACTCTAGTAAGATAAAAACAGAAGGCGGCTAGAAAGAACTTAATGGAAAGGGTACTATAAACTAGAAGCCTACTTGTGTTTTAGTCCAAATTTTACTACTAATTAGATATTGTAGGCAAATCAAACACGGGAGGCAACAGTACCTGCTCAGAGGAATGAATGAAATAAAATTCATGAAAGTAGTATGTCAAGACTTAATACGAAATATTCAATGACTGGCAAGAATGCTTGGGAAGTAGCCTTTTCTCTTTCACTTGTCCAGCAAATAAAAATTGCATGTATGTGACATACATACCTGTATGTCGCAACCGTAATTCAGCTCGCTCTTTTTTCCTTTCTCTGAACTGATAACCTCCCAAAGTTAAATCTAAGCACTGAAATTCTCCCGCGGTGGAAGCAGTGGCGTGTCATTAAAAAGGAGCTTGATCCTCACCTAAAGCACACTCACACCTTTCACCTACAGAGCCCAGGAAGGAAAACATTCCCCTCTAAGTCCGACAGAACCCATCCAGCCTTTCCGGATGAAATGGCAGGGCGTTCACCGACCAAAGGGTTCACCGACTCCAAGGGGTCACCACTTTAGACGGCAATCCTGCCAAGTGGACCGGGAATAGTTTCATAGGAGCCACCCTCGCGACTTCCAATAGCAGTTAGTCGGAAATCGAGCCAAACCTCGTCCAAGTGACTTAAACACCAGCCTCCAGCCTGGCGAATCCAATCCCCATCCTCAATCACACATCCACGTCCCCAAAACAAATCCTTCACGGTCTGTCTGGAGATGAGATGGCAATACCAGAACACACCCAGAAAGTTGACACAGAAGGGGGTGATGTGGGGAAGGGGGTGGGGGACACACCGCGTCCTCCTCCCACCCCCAACTGGAGGCTGCTGCCTGGGGACTGGCTGGGCGCCGGTTCGCCCGCGGGCGCAGAAAAATTCCCACTCCCGGGGTGAAGCAAGGTCGCCGGACAGGCCAGCTGGGACCAACGCCGTCGCGGCGGGGACTCGCGGACACCCTGACATTGAAGCCCCACGGCAGTCGCTGTCGGCCCTCTCTCCGCCTGACCCCGTCGGGCAAAGGGACCTGTCGGCCGGGCGGGGAGGGAGAGCGCGCGGGGAGCGTCCGCTCCGGCCCGGGAAGGCTGCACGGCTACGGGCCTTCTTACCCGTGCAGGCCGAGGGCGCGGCGCCGCTTGTGGAGCAGGCAGAGCAGCAGGAACGCGGCACCAGCCAGCGAGGAGTTTCGCGCCGTCAAGTACTTGCTGAAGGCCGCCATGGCACTGCCGGTACCAGCGAGCCGGCGAGGGGACGCGGCGGCGGCTACCTTAGTGCACGAAGCGCGGGGGAGACTGGGAGGAGAGCAGAGGGCGGGGCCGGCCGAGCAGGACCGCCCCCTGGCGCGCGCCGCCGCGCCGCCCGCGCTCTGGAGCCCACTTTGTGCTTTGGCTCGGCGGGAGCGCGCTCGGCAGCCTCCGTGGGAGGAACAATTGAGGGGACGCGTTCTGCGCACGCGCAGACTCCCTCAGGGTCTCCGGAAACGCGGCGCGGAGGTGCTGCTGCTGCTCAGCCCTGCGAGGCGTCAGTACTGCCCCTGCCTCACCCCTACCCTCCCACCCTTCGCGCGCACACCCCGGCTTTCACAATAACTGGATGAGCGGGCCTGGCCTGCAGGGAGGACCTAGTGGGCCCTGCCTCTACACTCCCACGGTGATGGACCGTTACCACCCTCTTAAAGGAGCCCAGGAAGGAGGCGGGCGGCCCCGTCACAGAGCGTGTAGGGGAAACACAGCACAGTGATTATTAGGACGAAATCAAACAATCGGAACTCCGCAGAGGTGTAGGGGGATGTGAGGAAAATGACACAGATCAAAGAGCTTTTTCCAAGCCAGTATTTTCCAAACCGTGGGTTACAATCTCTAGCGCATTGTGAAATCGGTTTGGTAGATCGGGATCATCACCCTCCGTTTTTAATAAAATTGAGAAGAGAGCAAAATAGAAAAGTTTCACAGTACATCACGTAGTAAAGCAGTTGTTTGGAGAAATTTCGATTTCAGTGTTTTGCACGTATGTATCGCCAGCGGCGATGTAAAATGTATTTATGCAGATCTGGTCAGAAAAAAGTTTGAGAAACACTGTTCTTTGCAAAGGGACATTCAGAAGTAACAATCGTGCGTTGTATTAATGCTGGCCTCACTCCCAGAATCAGAAGGGCTTTGCAGATTACAACATTCTTCTCCTGTCTGACCCTGTGATGCAGGAATTATTATCCCCAGCATTGAGCCTAGCATATATACAGTAACAGTGAATCGCTGTTTTCAGCTGAGGAAACTGGAGAAAAGCAAGTGTGTCAGAAAATAAGCTCATAAAACCTCGCATAATGCACATACATATTAAAGTAGCCTACAAAGTAGTGGTGCTGTGCCCAAGGTGTTTTCTCAATATAAATGAGCCGTTGCCCAATACAGGTTATGAGGATCACAAAGACGAGGTACAATAATGGCATGCGTATAGAGGTGCTCAACAGTGAATTCTAAATTATGCAAAACTGAAGCTTCTACTAATTCACTATTTGTCATGTGGACATTTTCATTACCTGGAGGGGCCAAGGGTCTTGGCCCTCTGAAAGTTAACTGAAAACCGCTGACATGAGGCAGATTAATAGAAGAAAAAATTAATAGGAGAAAAGGCATACAAATTTAACGTGTATACATGGGAGCGTTCAGAATGGAGACCCAAAGATACGTGGAAAATTGTCCATTTTTGTCTTTAGGTTCAACAAAGTATGGACAGCTATGTAGAAATGTGATTGGACAAAAATGGTATAATCCAATGCTAATAGACTGAGTGGGGACACCCAGCAAGGCCCGTCTAGATCCTTCTTGGCCTTCTGAGCACCATTCCTTTCTTCTGGATATAGGGCAGGAATGGAATGGAGCTCTTATGGCCTACAGTCAAACGAAGCAGGTCAGATAATTTCTTTATGGCCAGATTTTACAGAAAAAGGTGGAGGGAAAACTAGCAAAATATGTTTAGGCTTTTATGGCTGGCTTTAGGGGATAGAGGTTCTGGTTTCTATATCTTGCCTTGAGGAATAAGATCCTAATATCTATGGCTAGCCTCGGGAAATACGGGACTGAGAGACAGGAGGGCCAGAGTAGGGCAGAGAAGAACTTTTGCTACTGAGGCCTTCATTTTGCAGTATTGTGTTGTGAGCCCCAACGACCTCACATAATTTACGTAATTAGGTATGCCTGGCACAGATAACACAAGGATGAACAGATCATGGAGATCATATTCTCTAGAGGCTGTTAGAGAAGAAAAACACGTAAAAAAAAATCAAGTATAAATGTGGTAAGTACTTTATTAGAGATATGAACCAGGTGCTATGAGAACACAAACACGAAAATATTTAGTTTTGTCTAAAGCTTTCAATTAAGGCTCAAGGCTTGACAAAGATGATTCTGTAGCTAAATTCTAAAGGACCGCAGGAGTCACTCAGGAGGACAAAAGAGAGAATTACTAATTCAGCAATAAATTGCAAAGTGCTAGAAAAGAGTTGGGAACCTTGTGAGAAAGTAACGGTATCATCTTAGAGTTTGTAACAATGAAGGAAGTACAAGCAAGATTAGTCAAAAACAGTCTAGAAAATAGATTTCAAAACGTTCAGAGGAAGGATAGAAATGATCCATTGACAAAACATTCTAAAAGCTACCCTTGTTCAAGAAGCATGAGAGATTCTAAAAAATTACATTAGTTATTTGAGCTCAAATAATTTCAGCTATTGATAAAGCCCATCTGACAAAAATCACCAGGACCAAATCTGTAACCCAGTAAGTTTATTAATTTGCTACAGCAAAAGACACTATACAGCAGAGGAATTGTGGCCATGTCTCAAAAAAAAAAAAAAAAGGAAGAAATAAGGAGTCATTGTAGTATTTAGAGAAAGAGAGGAGTTTAGGTAAAATCTAAATAAAGCAGTGCTTGATAGGCTTAAAGCAAATCAGATCTGTATGTAATATCAAACCTGGGCTGAGAAGCAGATTCAAGATTCTAGTTCTTAGAAACATACATTTAAGATTAATGTAGAATATTGTGTCTGAAAATCCCTTATCTGAACTTCTGCACTGGAAATGGAGACTGCTTCTGTAAGTCAAAGTGACTCAAAGAGTTCAAATCTGCCAGGCAAGAAAGGGATGTTCTGTTCTCACTGATAGAATCTCAGAACAACAAACTTTCTAACAGTCTAGGATTTTAGAGAACAAAATTCCTCAGCATTATATCCTTTGATAATTAACAATGCAATTTTGCAAGTTCACACTTCATAATATTAAATAATTAAGAAAAACAGAAAATGTGATGTTATGGGGGAGATCTCCAAGAGCTCTGATTTTTAAAGAATTTGAGCTATTGAGAACAGGTAGGCAGGGCACAGGAAGTTAGTGAATCTAGAAAGCCTCTGGAAGAAATGTTGTGTTAGCCAGCCTCCAAGATTGTCCCTGGTGATAATGGTGTCCTAATATTTATGCCCTCGTGGAATTTCCCTCACATCAGAGCTGAGTTTTGTGACCAAAAGGGTATAATGAAGGTGATGCTATGTGACTTCAAAGGCCAGATTACAAAAGGCACTGTGGCTTCTGCCTTGGTGTCTTGGATTGCTTGCTCTTGGGGAAGCCAGCTGCCACAGAGAGCACTCAAAGTGCCCTGGAGAGGAATTGAGGCCTTCCACCAGGAGCCAGACCAGCTTGCCAGCCATGGGAGTGGGCCATCTTGGAAGCAGATCCTCCATCCTCAGTCAAGCCTTCAGGTGACTGCAACCTCATGAGTAATCTCAAACCAGACAGCTCAGCCAAGATACTGCTAAATTCCTGACTGTGGAAGGTAATGTGTTTATTGTATTAAGTCACTAAATTTGGGGGTAATTTATTATGCAGCCACTGTGATTGGAACCAAACCTTGAAAAACAGATGGAAAAAAGAGGATTCCAAAGAAGATACAACAGGAGCAAAGATGCAGAGACCAAAGCAGATTGAGGAAGGTGATTAAGTCTGATGTGGATGGAGGCTGAGGGAGGCATGTGAAATGAGAGAAAAGTTTGCAATGTTTAACTGAAGTCAATTTGTGGAGGGTCTGAAACACCAAGCCAATTGGGTAGGATTTTTATTCTGCATGTAGAAAGGAGTATTGCAGGTCTGGGGAGAGAGTAGTGACCTCGGGATTTATTTAAGAAAGACCATGCTAGTGGCAGTGTGTAGTGTGGGTTGAAGGAGGAACCATCAAGCAGAGGGACCAGTTTGCACACATGAAATAGTCTAGGTAAAAGGTAGTGACCACGTGAGTCAGGGCAGCACAGATCAAATAGGAAGAAAAGGACTTTGTGGATTCACATAAAATGGGAATAGGTGAAATAATTAATTCATGGGAAGAAAACTTTTACATTGATTCTGATATTGCCTGGCTGAGTGTCTAAGAGGATGATACTATTTACCCAAGGTCAGAGACACAGAAGTGGTACATGCTCATCAGGAAAGGTAATGAGAGGCAAACAAATTCCTCACTAGCTTCTCATCACCAAGATAAACTGCAATAGCCTTAGCATCTCACACAAATCCAGTGATGATACAAGCTCTGCCTACCTCTCTAACTCCTATCTTGGCACTCCTCCCCTCCTACAGATATATTCTACCCCTACCCCAGGAGATAGATGCCTGCTATTCACTTCTGTAGTCTTCCCTTGAATATCCTATTCCTTCTACCTGAATCCCTTCCTACCCTAACATCCTCACGTTCAACTCAGTTTATCCTTTAAAACGAAGCGTTCATGGTCTCCTACTCTGAACAGTCACCTGTGACCAGTCCCCCCTAACCCCTTCACCCCATTGCCAAGTTAATTATTATCTTCTTTGTACTACTACTGTTTCATATATAATTCTATTAATACGTAGTAGGGTGTCTGGGGAGGCAGATCTTAAATTTTTTTTACAAAACTGCCAATCATTTCTCTGGAAAGGTAAATACCTCAAGTCACTGAGAACAAATCATCTTTGCTTAGAAAAGAGTCACTTGAAAAGCCCCTCTTACTGATTAGAAATGGAAGGGGAATAGGTACCCAACTGCACCAAGGAAAGGACATCCTAACAAGGCTGTTTCTTCAAATAGCCCTAGTTAGCCCAAGCTGGCATTGGGGAAGTTTGCATAGGAGAGCCTCCTGGGAGGAAAGAGATTGAGATCTCAACATCTTCCTTTTTGAGGTTCACCACTACTAGACTTTCTGATAGACTCGGATAGTCCTGTCTCACTGGATCAGGGTCTCAAAGAGGAATGTGCTCCCTTTTCCTCCCAACTGTGTCCGCATTGCATCCTGTTCAGGCTTCTGCCAGAGCTCCTGTAGTGTTTATTTATTTAAATTGCAGTAACTATCATGAGGGAAAGAGTCAAATCTTATTTTTCTTTAATCCTACATAATCTGAAAAAAAAACTATTGAATACACACCTCATACTCCAAATAAAATAAAAAGGATAAATTCAAAATTGCTCAAAGAATGAATTTTTTAAAAGGAAAAAAAAGATACCATAAAAATATTAGAAGAAAAGATGGGAGAATTTTTTATGATATATTTATCTTATAATCTTGGCATGGGGAAGACCTTTCTAGGTATTAAAATCCAGAAGCCATAGAAAAAATAAATAAATAAATTTCACAACTTAAACATATTTTTTCGTGATTAAAAACAACCTGTAAACAGGGTAGAAAGAAAACTGTAAGGCAAAACTGCACTTATTTTTACAGATAAGTGGTTAATTTTTCTAAAAGCACCTTAAAATTAGTAGGAAAAAGGCCAAAAGCTAAATTTAAAAAATGAGCAAATAATATGATATAGCTCACACAATAAAAAAATTTAAAATGGCTCTTAAACGTATGAAAGGATTATTTTCATCATAGAGATACAAAATAAAACTACACTAAAAGTCCATTTTTATCTGCCAGATTGGCAAAGACCTCAAAGTGTAGTAACACTGTAATTTTTGATTACTAGTTCTGAGAGGCAGGTAGATAAATATGAACTCCAGAAGAACAACTGGGCAATAGCTTTAAAATAGTTACAAATGCATGTACCTTTTGACCCAGAATTCCACTTCAGGGAATTGACTCTGCAGATGTATTCTCACATAAGTGAAATATCATAGGTATAATGCATCTTTGTAAGAGCAAAGAATTGGGAACTTTTCTAAATGTCCATCAGTGGAGGTCTGGATAAACAAATATAATGGAATATTATACACTCATTAAAAGAATGAAGCAATTTTATATGAACTGATATGATTTTCAAATATAATATTAAGCAGAAAAAAGCCAGGTGCGGAAGAATATGCAAATTTTATCACCATTTGTAAACGGAGGTAGTGGGGGAGAGTAATATATACTTATTTGCTTATAGATGCATAAAATATCTTTGGAAAAATACTCATGACATTGATAATATTACTTGACTGCAAGAAGGGTAACTGAGTAGGGGTAAGGGGTGGGAAGACTTCACTGAATAAATTTGTACCTTTTAAGTTTTTAACCATGTGACTATATTACCTATTACATCAAAAAAAATTTTTTAATGAGGTGACGTTCACATGACATAAAATGGGCTATTTTAAAGTGAACAGTTTGGCAGTATTCAGTACATTTACAATGTGGAGCAACTCCCACTTCTACCTAGTTTTAAAACACTTTCATCATGAACAAGAAAACCCTGTACCCATTAAGCAGTCATTCCCCTTCTTCCTCTCCCTGGCAACCATCAATCAGCTTTCATCTCTATGGATTTACCTATTCTGGATATTTCATATAAGTAGAATCATACAATATGTGTCCTTTTATGTCTGGCTTCTTTCACTTAGCATAAAGTTTTTGAGGTTAATCTATGTTGTAGCATTTATTAGTACTACACTTCATTCCTTTGCATGGATGAATAATTTCATTGTATGGAAACATCACATTTTATATCCATTCATCAGCTGATGCACATTTGGGTTGTTTCTACCTTTTGGTTATTTGAATAATTCTACAATGAACATGAATGTACATGTATTGGGGGGTATATAACTAGGAGTAGAATTGCAAGGTCATATGGTAATTCTGTGTTTAACTTTTTAGTTTAAACTTTTAAAAATTTTATGTTTAACTTTTTGAGGAACTGCCAAACTCTTCCACAGCAGCTAAACCATTTTACCTTCTACCAGCAATGAATAAAGGTTCTAATATCTCCACATCCTTGCCAACACTTGTTATTTTTCATTTATTACTATTATTATAGGCATCCTAATGGGTGTAAAGTGAAGTGGTGTCTCATTGTGGTTTTGATTTTCACTTCCCTAATGACTAATGATTTTGAGCATTTTTTCATGTGCTTGTTGGACATTTGTATGTCTTTGGAGAAATGTCTATTCAATTATTTTGCCCTTTTATAGAGTTGATTGTCTCTTTGTTGTTGAGTTGTAAAAATTCTTTGTATATTCTGGATACTAAACCCTTATCAGATATATAATTTGCGAATATTTTCTCCCATTCTGTAGTTTGTCTTTTTGCTGTCTGAAGAGTGTCCTTTAATACAAAAAAGTTTTACATTTTGATAAAGTCCAATTTCTCTATTTTTTTCTTTTGTTTCTTATGCTTTTAGTGTCATACCTGGGAATCTATTGCCAAATCCAGGATCATGAAGATGTATCCCCTAGGTTTTCTTCTTAGAGTTTTGTAGTTTTCCCTCTTTCATTTAAGTCTTTGATCCCTTTTGTATCAATTTTTGCATATTGTGTGAGGTGAGTGCCCAATGTCACTCTTTGGCATGTGGATATCCAGCTGTCCCAGCATCATTTGTTGAACCGATTACATTTGAAAATGAAATTTAAATATGAAACAAAAAACCCAATCTTCTCAGGCTTTTCCACTTTAAGAATTATGTCAAAGTTCTGAGGTCTCATACATCTCTAGGGCATTATGGAGATTGTTCCATTTATTAATCATCTATCTGCACTAGCTGTGACTGAACTGTCATTGCCCCAGCCTTCATGGTTCCTTCTATGTCATGAAAGGGGTATGAAGTTTTGGGGTGAGGCTGAGATCTTCAGACCTAGGCATTCAGCTGACCTGTGCACCATTCAGCTTAAGAACCCCTCTCTCCTCCAGGCTCTGTCAAGATCTTTTTAGTTTCCTTGAACCTCAGTTTCAGTCTAAGCTTTGATGATCAAAAGTCAGGAAGCCATCTACCAACCCCAATGAAGACAAAAAGAAGCACAGGCCTTTCTCTCTGAAAGGGAAAAGAGAAGGGGAGAATTTTAGTGAGAAAATATAAAACTGATATTTCAAGAAATTATCCTGCTACTTGTGGATTGAGAGGCCACCTAAAAGGAATTCAAAAGTAAATAAAACAGTCCTACCCTCTTGAAATGAATAATCTACATACCATAATGATAATAACCAAAAGGGCCACTGTAATAAAAGTTGTGCTGGATATACAATCAAAGTACTATGGGAATCTATAAGAGAGTGAAACTTCCAGGCTAGGGAGTTGCAAGGAGGCAAGTTTCTGATGACATGCATTTACTTTTATATTTATATTAATTTTGGTTCTCTTGTCCACTGTGTGCCACACTTGCATGCTCAGTTCCATTCATTTGTAAAATTATGCAGTTACAAAGCAAACTGTAGCCACTATACAGTCTTGCCCTATTCAGCAACTCAGTGCTCAGCCATCCATCTGTATATGGTGTCCATCTGTATATCCAGTCAACCAGACACAGCTCCTAGGGCTTGATAAAGCTTAGTTTGACTGGTTATTAATTCCAGTAACACCGTTCCCATCTTAGGACCAAAGTGTTGCCTTGAACCCAGCTGTGATTGGATACTTTGCTGAGCCTTATCAAGTCTCCTTCTCAGAAATAGAACTTTGCATAATACCATGCCCAGGCTGAGACGCTGCTCCCCACTGTCCTCATGTGACAACTGGCCACTATCTGATTCTGGATTCTGTACCACTATGTGCTACCCACCAGAGTGGAAAATTGCTGAAATCTGATGTGTCAGAAACACCACAATGATGCCAGAAAGTTCTAAAATAAAAAGCTATGAAAAGCCAATGGAGTCTTTATTATTTCTGTTTGTATAATTTTTTAAAGTTGTAATAAGTAAAGTTTCACCGATATAACTGTATATGGTAATTATAAATTTCGGGATCAGAAAAATGTAAATTGGGTTATAATACAATGTGTGTCTACATTAATTCATACTATATTGTCTCAATTGCCTATGTTATAAAATGTATCAATGATCTATCAGTGATTAGTCTTACTAGGGAGAAAAGACCGAAATACAAAACAGTTAAAAAGAAAAGATGAATTTTTGTTTTAATTTTTAACTCTTGTGGGTATATAGTAGGTGTATATATTTATGGGTTACGTGAGATATTTTGATACAAGCATGTAATGCATAATAATCACTTCAGGGTAAATGTGGTATTCATCATCACAAGCATTTATCCTTTGTGTTACAAACAATGCAATTGTACTCTTTCAGTTATTTTCAAATGTACAATTAAATTATTTTTTACTATAATCACGCTGTTGTGCTAGCAAATACTAGATCTTATTCATTCTTTCTATTTTTTTATACCCATTAACCTTCCCTGCTTCATCCCCTCCTGCCACCCCCCAGATGATATACGATTCAGTGTAAAAAGGACCATAGGCAAAAATGCCTTAAAAGTTATAAAAAGGAACAGATTGATAAGGGTAGAATTAGTATAAGGAAAAGAAAGCGCATAGGAGTGTATAACAACATGAATGTGGTAGCCGACTTTATCAGGGTCTTATTGCAGTTTAACATGGGAGGAAGCCTTGTGTTCTCTGCCTGATTCCAGACTTAAGTTCCTCCATCCTTGTGTTTCAGTGCAATCAAAGCTCTTTTTATAATACACAATTATGATCATGTCAGTCTCTCATCTAAAATTCTTCAGCTACTCTCCATCACATTAAGAATAAAATCCAAACTTCTTAGCTGGGAGTATGCTTTTCTTGGTGTGGTCCTAGCCTAGCTCTTCTGCTCATCCAGCCATATGGATGATTTATGGTCTCAGTATGGCAGGCTCTGCCCATTCTTTTCATTCTGATTTTTTTGTTTGTTTGTTTTTTGAGATGGAGTCTTGCTCTGTCGCCCAGGCTGGAGTGCAGTGGCACAATCTCGGCTCACTGCAACCTCTGTCTCCTGAGTTCAAGCAATTCTCCTGCCTCAGCCTCCCTAGTAGCTGGGATTACAGGCACCCGCCACTACACCCAGCTAATTTTTTCTTTTTTTGATTTTTTTAGTAGAGATGGGGTTTCACCATGTTGGCCAAGCTGGTCTTGAACTCCTGACCTCAAGTGATCCCCCCACCTTGGCCTCCCAAAGTGCTGGAATGACAGGCATGAGCCACCACAGCAGCCTTGCATTCTAATTCTAATAACCTAATCTCCTACCCTGATCCTGGTGTATATTGTCTTTCAAGACTTGGCTCAGTCAACGCTTTCTGTTATGTTTTCTCTATCTTTCTCTACTCTCAAGTCAAAATAAAATCTTCTTTGCTCCTCTGTAATAGAAATGACAGCTCTGCATTGTACCGGTTTATTTACTTAACTTCTGCATCTCTTAGAGTGAGTTCCTTCAGGAAAAGTTCTGTAAGTTTTTTCTGCAAAGTGCCAAGTAGTAAATATTTCAGGCTTCATGGGCCAGAGAACTTCAGCCACCACTATTCGGCTCTGCCGTTGTATCAGGAAAACAGCCAAAGACAATAATACGAATGAATCTGCATTGCTGTGTTCCAATAACACTTTATTTATGGACTCTGAAATTCGAATTCCCTACAGTTTTCACATGTCAAGAAATATTATTTTTTGTCTGTTGTTGTTTCTTTGTTGACCATTTAAAAATGTAAAAGCCGTTCTTAGCTTACAGGCCATCCATACAAAAACAGAAGGTAGGCCAGCTTTGGTCCACAGGCTATAGTTTGCTGACCATCACTTTAGGAGCAGGAATGAATTGATTATAAAATAACTACCAAGAATAAACTCGGGATCCAGAGTTCCTCAGTTTTTAGTCTAGCCTGGTGTTCCTGATGAGCTGGATAATATTCACACACACAAATCACAACCAGTTATGAGATATAATGGTTGAGAAAGCCCCATTTATAATAGAAACAAAAAAGATAAAATATTTAGGACTAAACTTACAAGAAATGTTCAAAATCTATATGAAGAAAATTACAAAACATTCCTGAAACACAGAAAAGTAAACTTGAGCAAATAGAAAGACACCCCTTGTGCTTGGTAATCCCAGCACTTTGGGAGGCCGAGGCGGGTGGATCACCTGAGGTCAGGAGTTTGAGACCAGCCTGACCAATATGGAGAAACCCTGTCTCTACTAAAAATACAAAATTAGCCGGGCATGGTGGTGCATGCTTGTAATTCCAGCTACTCGGGAGGCTGAGGCAGGAGAATCCCTTGAACATGGGAGGTGGAGGTTGCAGTGAGCCGAGATCGGGCCATTGCACTCCAGCCTGGGCAACGAGAGCGAAACTCCATCTCAGAAACAAAAACAAAAGGATGTTTCAATATCATCAGTATGTCAGTTCTCCCTAAGCTAATTTATAAGCTTAACGCAATTTTAAGAAAAAAAAATCCTATGAGGTGTTTTTTTTTTGTTTTTTTTTTTTGTCGTTGTTTTTATGAAGGTAGACAAGTTCATCCTAAAGTTTATAGCGGAAAGTAAACATCAAAGAGCAACGGAAAAGGCAGGGTATAGCCCCACTAGATAGTGAAACATACTATAGCCTTTTGGCTGTAACCACCATCTTCCAGTCATTCACGAAGATGATGAACACAAAGGAAAAGAGGAGAGGCACCCAATACATGTTCTCCAGGCTTTTTAGAAAACATGGCATTGCTCCTTTGGCCACATACATGCAAATCTATCAGAAAAGTGATGTCATAAACATCAAGGAAATGGGCGCTTGTTCAAAAAGGAACACGGCACAAGTGTCACCATGCCATAACTGGAAGTCTACGATGTTCTCAGGATGTTGCTGACATTGCTGTAAACCAACAAGTTAAGGCCAAGATTCTTATCAAGAGAATCAGTGTGTGTACTGAGCACATTACATACTCTAAGAGCTGAAATAGCTTCCTGAAACGCAAGAAGGAAAATGATCAGAAAAAGAAGGAAGCCAAAGAGAAAGGTATCTGGATTCAACTGAAGCGCCAGCCTGTTCCACCCAGAGAAGCACACTTTGTGAGAAAAACTGGAAAGGAACCTGAGCTGCTGGAACCTATTCCCTATGAATTCATGGCATAGTAAGTGTAAAACAACAACAACAACCCACTGGACTGTAAAAAACAAAACAAAACAAAATACTATAAAGACTCTGTCATTAAAACAGTGTGGTACTAGTACATGAATAGACAGATCAACAGAATGGAAAGTCCAGAAATGGAGACAAGTGCAGATAAAAATTTAGTATATGATAAAGGTAATATCCCTTCTCACTCAGGCACATATAATTGTTTATTTTTTTTTAATAAATGGTGTTGAGATCGCTGGATAACCATTTGAAAAAAAGTTAAATTCCTTCCTCAGACCATACACAGGAATAAACTCCACATGGATCAGAGATATAAATGTGGAAAATAAAATTACACAAGTACAACAAGAAAACACAGGTAAATACCTCTGTAATCTAGATATCAGAAACGTTTTCTATTACTAAAAATTCAAATGTACTAAAAGAATAAATTGATAAATATAATTATTAAAAATTTCTAAACTTTGTCATGCCAAAAGCCATAAGCAAAGTCAAAAGGCAAATGACAAACTAGAAGAAAACATTTGCAGCCTACATTGCAAATAAAAAATCAGTATCCTTAACTTATAAAGAACTTATAAAGCTTAAGGAAAAAGACCAAAAATCCTACAGAAAAATAGGCAAATGACAAGAACAGACAATTTACAAAAAGAGATACAAAAGCTGGTCTTTAAACACGTTGGAAGATGTTCAACTTTGCTCCTAATAAAGAAATGCAAAATAAACTATACTAAAGTCAGTTTCTTACCCACATTAGCAAAAACATTCAAACGCTTGATAATGGCCAGGCGCGGTGGCTCACGCCTGTAATCCCAGTACTTTGGGAGGCCGAGGCAGGCAGATCACCTGAGGTGGGGAGTTCAAGACCAGCCTGTGCAACATGGAGAAACCCTGTCTGTACTAAAAATACAAAATTAGCCAGGCGTGCATGCCTGTAATCCCAGCTACTCTGGAGGCTGAGGCAGGAGAATTGCTTGAACCCGGGAGGCGGAGGTTGTGATGAGCCAAGATGGGGCCATTGCACTCCAGCCTGGGCAACAAGAGTGAAACTCTGTCTCAAAAAAAAAGAAAAAAAAGGCTTGATAATGTTACTTCATGGCAAGGTATGGAGAAAATAAATACCCTCATGCATTGCTGGTGGGAATGAAAAGCAATTGGGGGGAATTTGGTGACACAGATTCAAATATAAAACTATACAGGCATTTACCCTAGAGTGCTACCTTTTGGAATTTACATATGCTAGGAAGTAGATACACAAGCAAAAATACAAAAATGCAATATGAACAAGATTATTTTGAAATAGCATAATATTGAACACCAACCAACTGTTCAAGTATAGGACACTAATTAATCTTTGGTATATACACACAATGAGTTCTGTGCAGCTATACAAAAAATAATAAGGAAGATTTCTTTTCTTCTCTTTTTGTTTGTTTCTTTTTTTTCTTTTTCTTTTTCTTTTTTTTTGAGACGGGTTTCGCTCTGTCGCCCAGGCTGCAGTGCAGTGGCGCAATATTGGCTCATTGCAACCTCCGCCTCATAATAGGGAAGATTTCTAGGAACTGAAATGAAATAATTTCCAGGAGGTATAACTAAGTTTTTTAAAAAAGCAAAAGAGCTTATGAACGATGCTAACTTTCATGTATGAAAGAAGAGAAAATAAAGATATATACATATATTTATTTAACTTTGCAAAAAGAAATACTAGATGAAAAATCAGATAATGAAATTTGTGACCCACAAGGGGTTGCGGAAATAGAATGGAAGGGATGTAAAAGAGTAACACTTCTCTGAGACTATTTTTTTGCATTAGCTTGACCCTTGGAAGCTTGTTTACATTCTACATATTCAGAAATTAAATTCAATGAATAAGAATAAGAAGAAAAAAATGAAAAACTGAAAGCAAACCACAACAAATGAAACTGATTTTATTTCAAATTAATACCATAACCACACTGTAAAGAAAAAAGAAAAGAAGGGAGCCAAGGATGGAAGAGAGGAAAGAAGGAAGGAATGCATGTGGCTTATGAACATAGTATTTGACTATACATCCTCAGTCTTGTGCAGGGTTGTGGATAAGGAAAAATTACACATGAATCCTGAACTCATTATAGTAGACTTGTTTATTCTAGTATTATGGGCAAAGTAATTCTTAAACTGTTTTAGAATTTGATTTTGGACTGATCAAATGAGAAAATGTATTGATGTTGTTGGGATCTAGAGTTGTCACTGAAGAAGAAGGGACAAAAAGAATATGGAGTAGGAGAAAACCAAAAAGAATTCTGAGGGGGATGGATTGCAACTGGAAACCTCAGATGTGATTGTATAATTTGTAAAATATGTATGTGGTATGTGTGTGTGTGTATATGTGATAAGTATGCATGTATATGTACTTACAGGTGTACATTTGTATACTAGTGTATATACATTTACATATTTCTTTGTTCTGTCCACCGAAAAGACCAAGAAACAAAGAAAGTCTGGTAGCAATGATCATACCTCATACCTAGATCTTGGTCTTTTAACACCATTCACCACTAAAAGGAACCAGGGCTCCTCAAAGAAATGGCTAATTCCAGGGATGGAGCAGGGTAGGTATAAGATGAATATTTAGTCATATCAGAAAATTTAAAAGTTGATTAAAAAGTCATGAGGGCATGTCACAGGAACATAGGAGTCATCTTCAATAGGCTCCTCCTGACCAAACCTGAGATAATTTGTACACCAAAATAAGTCCAGTAATAAATTATAAGCCACTGAAGAAATAGAAATTAATGAGTTCATATCTACAATAAACAAATAGACAAATAAATAACAGTGGAGAAAAGAGGTCTCTTGATTACAGGTAAATGTGAAGGCCAACTGTTAAGGGAGGAGTGCAAGTTGGAAGATTATTATTTTGTGACAATCAGTGGAAATTGAATCAGGCAAGACTCATCAATGGGTGCTAAAGCTAGGAGGAAATTTTGATGAGGAACAGGATATTTTCATAATCTTAAATGATCTGCTGACAGATAACTGCTTATAGTTACAATGCAGAAAACATAGTCATTTTACAATGAATAAATTGGACAAAATCTTGACTGGTCAGGCCAAATTAACATCACCAATGCAGGAAAGATGGATATCTCACGCCTCTTAACATCTCCTATGCAAGATTCCAGCCTAGAATGCATAATATGAATCTCATCATGAGGAAACATCAGAACAACCTAAGATGAGGATGATTTTGTTTGAAAAGGGAAGAAGTACGATATTCATAAAAAAAATCAATGTCATAAAAGGCAAAGAAAGGATATGGAAACGTTCCAGATTAAAGGAGGCTAAAGAAGTGACAATTAAAAGTAATAGCTGACCCTAAACAGGGTTTTAGATTAGAGCGTGAAGGGAGTAGAGGACATTGTTGAGGACATTATTGGGTCAATAACCAACAAAACTGGAATACTATTGGTAGGTTAGAGTATTCTATCAATGTTACGTTTGCTGAAATTGCTAACTATACTGTGATTATATTAGAGAACATTCATCTTCTAAGGATATATACACTCAACTTCTTTTTTTTTTTTTTTTTTGAGACAGAGTCTCGCTCTGTCGCCCAGGCTGGAGTGCAGTGGCGCGATCTCGGCTCACTGCAAGCTCCGCCTCCTGGGTTCACGCCATTCTCCTGCCTCAGCCTCTCCGAGTAGCTGGGACTACAGGCGCCCGCCACCACGCCCGGCTAATTTTTTTTGTATTTTTAGTAGAGACAGGGTTTCACCGTGGTCTCGATCTCCTGACCTCGTGATCCGCCCACCTTGGCCTCCCAAAGTGCTGGGATTACAAGCATGAGCCACCACGCCCGGCCATATACACTCAACTTCTTAGGAGTAAAGAGCCTTCAAATGGCCCTGAGGAAGAACACACACATACATAAAAAGAGCACACACATAAATGATAAAGCAAAGGTTAAATATTTATAATTGGCAAATCTGAATAAAGGGCACATGAGTGTTTGTGCCATTTTAAGCTTTGTAATTTTTGATAAATTAGAAATTATTTCAAAACAAAAAGATTTTTTTTAGAAAATAGAAAATTTAAAGACATATTAAAGAACACGCATAACAGCCTTATTCATAACCTCCTAAAACTGGAAACACTCTCAGTGTCCATCAACAAAAGAATGGGTAAACAGGTTGTGGTATATCCAGACAATGAACATTACTCTTCAATAAAAAGGAAGAACTGCTGAAAAGTACAGCAACATGAATGAATCCCACAAAAACTGAGTGAAAGGAGACAGATAAGCAGACACACACTACTTGATTCAATGAATACAAAGTGCAAGAACAGGCAGAATCAATGTATGATAAAAGAAAGTGGGTGCATGTGGGATTGGGGTAAAATCCCCCGGAAGGTGGCATGAAGGAACTTCCTTGGGTGACAAAAATGTTCTATATTTTCTTTGGGGTGGTGATTTTATGGATATTTACAAACGTCAAAACTCATCAAACTGAATACTTAAGACCTGTGCCTTTTATAGCATGTAAATCATAACCCCAATGAAATGAATGAATGAATGAGCAAACAAGCTAACTAATCATTTTTTAAAAAGAAAGATCTTGAAGATAAATTCAGATTGATAGAGTTGCATCTACTTAAACATCCCTGGAATTTGTTCCAGTGTTAAGACCATTTACTTGTAACATTATGTCCTGAGAAGGATCTGAAGTATCTAAAAATATGAAAGAAAAAATAACTTACCTGAAGAAGACCTAAGGTATCTGACAAATGGAATGAAAATAATTTATCTCAAATGTCTCTCAAGCAACCTTCAGAATAGTTAAGAATGCCCTGTGGGATTTACAGTTAATTTCAAAACACAACTAACCAGCATGTAATTCACAAAAATGCCTATGTTGTTATACTTGGAAAGATTTCTAGATTTTGCTGGTTGGAGATTTTGTTTCATACGTATAAACAGTGGCACATTCCTGTAGAATTGGGGCATGTTTGGGCACCATTCTGTATTGAGAATGTTGTCCTGGTCTGCCCACGCTGGGCACAAGAGCTACGACTATACATGCTAGCAGGTTCGACCAGGCTTGGATATCTCTCTTAAACAGTATATGAAAGAATTCATTTTACTCAAGCAATAAAATGATTAGTTCATGTCCTTAGTCCGTTTTCTGCTGCTTATAACAGAGTACCTGAAATTGGGTAATTTATAAGAAACATTATTTATTTCTTACATTCTAGAGGCTGGGAATTCTAAGGTTAAAGGAAGACTTCTGGTGAGAGCTTTCTTGCTGGTGGGGAATCTGAAGAGTCCCAAGATAGCACAAGGTATCACATAGCAAGGTGACTGAGCATACTCACGTGCTAGCTCAGGTCTGTCTTCCTCTTCTTATAAAGCCACCAGTTCCCCTCCCCTGATTAACACATTAATCCATGAATCCATTAACAGATTAGTCATTCAAGAGAGCAGTGCCCTCATGATTGATCCAATCACCTTTAAAGGCTCTACTTCTCAATACTACCACACTAGGAATTAAGTTTCAACATGAGTTTTGGAAGGGACATTCAAACTATAGCAGCTCAGAAACATGAACTGCATAGTGGTAACAATGTAAGTTTAAATATCAGTGCCGTATTTCAAGGATTCTCAGCTATTATCATACTATAGTTTGACAGTGAGCTGCAGCTCCTCTTTCTCTAGGTGCTGGTGAATCCTTCAGCCGGGAGGCACAAGGGTGGTGTCATCCCCCGATCCTGTGGCAGCTCCACCTCTTATGTCAGATTGGCACTGCTGTTCTCCTGCTCTCTTTTGCCTCAGAGTGCCACACTTGTCTAGAGAGGAGGGTGCTTCCTGTCATCACAGCTAATACATGAATTCCAGAGGTTCTCATTTTCTTCAGTTCCTCAAAGTTCAATTTCAAAAACACATATTTTATCAATGACTTTTCTTTTTCTTTCTTTCTTTCTTTTTTTTTCAAGACAGAGTCTCGCCCTGTTGCCCAGGTTGGAGTGCAGTGGTGCGATCTCGGCTCACTGCAACCTCCGCTCCTGTGTTCAAGCAATTCTCCTGCCTCAGCCTCCTGAGTAGCTGAGGTTGCAGCTGCCACCAAGCTGGACTCATTTTTGTATTTTTAGTAGAGATGGGGTTTCCACTATGTTGGCCAGGCTGGTCTCAAACCCCTAACCTCAGGTGATCTGCCCACCTCGTCCTCTCAAAGTGCTGGGGTTACAGGCATGAGCCACCGCACCCAGCCTCAATGACTTTTTTATTGTTCTAGAATGTTGTGTTTCTATTTACAACTGATCAAATCTTTGTAAAACAAGAAATTCCATAAGAAAATCTTTGAGACAGGGTCTTGCTCTGTAGCCAAAGCTGGAGTATAGTGGCACCCAGGAGCCTCCCACTCCTGGGCTCAAGTGATCCAACCACCTCAGCCTCCAGATGCTATGACCTGTCTGCAAGCTTCTCTACAAATCCCTACTAAATCGCTGCTGCAGTCAGAGTGGGAAGGTTTTATTTCACAGCTCTCCATGTCATAACGTGGAAAGTAAATATTATCTGGGTGGAGTCCTCCCCCAAATACACAAATGCCTTTCCCCTCTAATTGCAGCACTGCAGCATCTGAGGTCAGAAGTGATGTGTGTTTGGTTTTTGTTTTGTTTTGTTTGTTACAAGTTATCCATGCCACACCCAGCCATGTTTGGGTTGCAGATTGATCTGAGCACATGCTCTTGAACAAAAACACCAGGAAGTAGAAAGAACAATGGGCTTGGAGTCATGAGTCTGGGTTCCACCTCAAGCTTTCTCATCAATGACTGTGTAATTTTAATCTTTGGCTCTCAACTTTCTCATGTGTGAAATAAAAGGGTCAATACTGGTTACCTCTGGGAACGGGTATTGGAATCATTGGCTACTGAGAGATTTCCAGATTTAGAGGTTGAAGACTGGGCCAGGCAAGGACTTACCAATGGAGATAGTAGACAAAGCCCTTACATACTCACACATGCAAACACCACTGAGGGAGAGTCGTTTTTCAGATTACACAGTTCTCTACTATTAAACAAAAATGTGTGTGCATTACTTTTATACATTTAAAAAATTCTAAAAAGTTATAAAATATAACACTTTTGAACAAGTTGACTGCTAATCTCCTTTCTGGCTTGAGAATGTTATTGTAAGGTGTTGGGCAGGGTGAAGGAATTCACTCCAAGGGGCTATAGAAGGGAGTTTTAGGGTGATGGACCTGTTCTGCATGATACCATGGTGGTGAGTACCGGACTTTGTGCATTTTGTAAAACCCACTGAACTGCATGCTACTACATATGAGTGCAACTACATACTACCGAAGAGTGAAATGTACTATATCCAAGTTTTTGTTTTTTTTTTTTTGAGACTACAACTACATAATACTAAAGAGTGAAATGTACTATATCCAAGTTTTTGTGTTTTTTTTTTTGAGACTACAACTACATACTACTAAAGAGTGAAATTTACTATAGCCAGGGATTTTTTTTTTTTTTTGGGAAAAGACAGAGTCTCACTCTGTCAGTCTGTCGCCAGGCTGGAGTGCAATGGCGTGATCTCGGCTCACTGCAACCTCCGCCTCCTGGGTTCAAGCATTTCTCCTGCCTCAGCCTCCCGAGTAGCTGGAATAACAGGTGCCCGCCACTACGTCCAGCTAATTTTTTTGCATTTTTAGTAGAGACGGGGTTTTACCATATTGGCCAGGCTGGTCTCGAACTCCTGACCTCATGATTTGCCTGCCTCGGCCTCCCAAAGTGATGGGATTACAGGCGTAAGCCACTGCGCCTGGCCTATATCTAAGTTTTAAAAAATATATCAGGCTACCAGGAATCCCGAGATGGAATGCAGACTATGACAAATAAATGTAACTGTATACCAAACCGCATGGGGTGGGGGTGGAGCTGACCTAAGTAATTTTGGAAAACAGTGTTTTTACTGAAAACTGTTAGACTACAATCAAATAGAACTGAATAAAATCAGTGTATTCTACTTATGTTTCAGACAAGAATACACGTTAGCAATTCTGACAGGTTAGTGATTCTGATATTACTTTATAGATATACTAGGGTTGAACACAGAAGTAAATAAATTGTAGATAATGGAAGTCATGTTTCCCACCGTCAGAAAAAAGAAGTTACAAATCAGCAGAAGGATGGCTAGAATGAACCCTCTGGTGCTAGAATAGGGTCAAAGATAGCAGTAGGAACTCATGTTGATTGATTGATAGATGATATAGAAATAAAAAGAGCTTTCATTTGCCATACCTGGAACAATTCTGAAACAAAATTAATAATGATAGTATTGGATTATAACCCAAAGAATAAAATAAAAATTCATTAGTCTATACTGATAAAAATTATGATTGAATAAATAAATGGGGCGAAGAAAAAACTCTCACAGAAAAATTCCAGCATTCCAAAGAATAAATGTAGATGGAATGAGTGCGATAATAATAAAAAAATTTGAACATCTCAGTAATAATTATTGTGGTTAAGACTCAGGGATGAATGCTAAAATTACTGGGTGAAATTTTAAAGAGAAACAGAATGGTAGCATAGCCTCAAAGTATTTTCCCCGAAACATATATTAAATGCTGTGGTGATTTTAACGTCTGTCCAAAAATTCTTTGATATTCCTCCCTCCAAGCAGTGTAATTTATTTACCTAGCCCTTGAGTGTTAATTGAAGTTAGTAACTTGTTTCTAATTAATAGAATATGGAAAGGAAAAAAATAGTAATTTTATAGTAGAGAAACCTGGCACATACCACCTTAGCCAAGTGATCAAGGTTAAAAACACCAGGAAGAAATTGATGAGCACATGTTGATAATCATGTGTCCTCGACATGATACAATGAGACCAGCACTTCATCTCCATGGCATTCTCCCAAAAAGTCCATAACTCCCGTCTAATTATGAAGAAACATCAGATAGACTCAAATCGAGGGATATTCTACAAAATACTTGACCAGTACTCTTCAAAAGTGTTTCATGACCAACAAGGAAAGACTGAGAAACCATCACAGATTGGAGGAGGCTGAGGAGTCACAGTGGCTGAGTGCAATGTGGGATCCCACTTGATCCTGGAGCAGAAAAAGAGCGTAAGTGGAAAAGCCGGGGAAATTGAAATGAAGTCTGTGGTTAGTTAGTAGTGCTGTACCAGTGTTGATTTCTTGGGTTTGATAAATGTGCCATACTTATGTACAACGGTAACATTAGGGGAAGCTGGATGAAAGGTATACAAGGATTCTCTGTACTATCTACAACTTGTCTATATATTAATAGTTAAAATTGTTTCAAAATAACGTTTATAAAAAGGTTATGATAAAATGTCTTCAGTGCCACAATAAAAAAAAGTGTCGAATCAAGAGCTTTATTTTTGCATCCTGAAATAAAGTAAGAAACTAGTATAAATAGACAAATCCTAAAAAAAATTTAAATATAAAGAAATATAGATGAATACACACTTTTTTCTTGAAATACGACATCACAGGCCTATCAGCAAAGTCTGGTAAAATAGCCTGCAAATCACATGAGACTAGAATTAATTACTTTGCCATTTAGCTTGCTTTTCATATCTTTAAATGAACCGCCGGAGATCATGCGGTTCCAGGCCAGGGAACCATTTCATTCCCATCCAGGCCCATGGGCCCACAGGAAAACATTAACATTAGTACAAAGCTATTCATTATGATTTCAGGTATTTTTCAGAGATAGAAATGTTTAATGTTATATTTATGTGACTATAAAATTAAGGAGAATTTACATAAAATTGTTCTATAAACACATACACACACGCGTGCACACACACACACACACACACTGCTATTCACATTAGGAACAGTTTGTGGAACGAGAGGCAGACGAGAGGAAAGGAGATGAAGAGGAGCTTCCTATATCCCTGGGCGGGCACTGACTCGATGGTGACCCCTGCAGGGGGGTCCTAGAAAACGAGGTTGGATGAAGTGTTTGCTGGAAGCTCCTGAGAGTAACTGCAGTCTGAGTCCTAGTGAATGATGAATGATAAAGTTCAGTAAGTGAGATTTTGTTGTCAGTTCCAAGAGGTGATAGGGGAAAAATAAATAATAATTAAAGCTTCTGTTTATAGTGGTGCATCTCACTTTATTCTCACAATAGCTCTATGAGATAGATACTACTATTATCCCCTTTAATAACTGGGGAAACTGAAGCCAAGAGACATTAAGGAACTTGCCCAAGCTCACACAGCTAGTAATTGAGGAAACAGGATTGGAATCTGGGGTTCTATTGGAATCTATTGTTTGAGTTCTTAACCGCAGTAGAGAGGGTAAAGCTGAGCAGACACAACAACCAAGAAGCAAAGGATAGGCAGAAATAATGTGAGAGTGTTTAGCATTTGCTTCAAAAACCTGAGATCCATTTTCAATGCTGCTAGGACTGGTTTCCAGGTTTAAAGATTGGAGGAAACAAGCAAATAGCCATGGAGACAAAAACATGAAAGTGTTTCTCTCTGTCTGTCTCTCTGTGTGTGTGTGTGTGTGTGTGTGTGTCTTTCTGTCTCTCTGTGTGTTTCTTTGTCTCTCTCTCTCTCTCTCACACACACACACACACACACACACACACACACAATCACACTGTAGTCTCATAGAGGAAATGGAAACGGAACCACTACAAGTAACCACACACACTTGCAGAATTAATTTTAATGGCAAAAACTGCAATTACTTTTGCACCAACTATTTTTACTCGCTCTTTCAGATCCATTTGCCATCTCTTTGGCACTCTGCACTGTGCCCCAAGATCATGACCTTTATCAATAGCATTAACCAAGTCCTGTAGTTGGATTCTGCCAGTGGGAAGCACTGCCAAGAGACTGGAAAATTGGAGGGCAGAAAAAGGCTGATGGACTTATTCCCCTGATTGTCTCCTCGACTGGTGATAATTTATGCATTCCTATGCCAAAGGCCACGGTTCCTGCTGGGAAGTCCTCTCCTACTACTACAGCTCTCACCGGTTTCAGTAATCTCTCCCTCTCCTGACCTTTCCAGTTTAGAAATGGTAATGGCCTCCTGCTGTTGCTAGCCCTGTGGAACTCCACCATCTCTGCTGGTTTTCCTGTATCTTGTCACGTCTGTGAACAGCACCTTCATTAATTGCCCCCTTTCATGGTTCTCTTTCCTGCCAGGTTCCTGACTGATAAAGCAATTAACAAGGGAGTAGGATGGCTCTAGGAAACAGAACATACAGATAACCCTCTTGCTAGGGGGAATATTGAGACAAGCATTATTCAGACTATGGAATGGAATGCAGAAGAAAAGCAAGGTTCAGGAGGACACCCAAGGCATTTAGTGGCCAAGGTAATAGTAAGTACAAAGATTGCATGGCCTGGGGTGTCTCATAACTCTGGAGAGCATATCTAGAGAAAAGGACAAATGTAAGGCACTGTATGCCAGACACAGGGCACTGGTGGGAAATCAGAAAGTGTCTATTGCATTTTTAAAAGAGTCTCTTAGGTCCTATAGATACAAGATAGACATGATTGAAAATTAAACACAGAGCCTGACTGGAAATGCTGCAGAGTTGAAGGGTCCTTTTGATCTTCAGTCTAACACTCTCCCAACTGAACTATTTTGGCAGGGCTGCAGTGTCAATTAAATGCACAACACTTTAGGTCTCTTGTACTAAGTTACAACATCGATAGGAAAGGAGTAGGAACCTAAGACACATGGTGGAGACATTTGAGCAAAAGAGGTGGGGCTGAGAACTTTGAATCCTCATGTCCCCTGAACATTCCTTGTCATCACAAGCATCTTCTTCTCCGCTCTCTGAGGGAACCAGACTCCCCCTTAATAAAAATCTGCCAATGGCTACATTTTGCCATTTAACTTGTCCATTGGGCTGGTGGCAAAAGCCAAACTGGCCTTGGAATATGAATGTGGATTTTTGCAAGCTTAAATAGGTGATGATGTCATTTGCAGTCTGGCACCTGGTATGCAGACACTGACATGGAAAATGCTTTTTCTCCATTTCTATCAGCAAAGATAATCAGAAACAGTTTACCTTTACATGGCAAGGAGCATGGCACACCATCATTGTTTTTTTTCAGGGCTATGTCAACTCCCCTATTCTGTCATCATAGAATCCAGAGGATGATAATATTACTGTTTCACAGATTATCATACTGGTCCATTACGTTGGTTACATTATGCTAATTGTGCCTGGTAAGCAGTAAGAAGCAAGCACTCTAAGTTGCCTTTGTAAATCACACGTATGCTAAAAAATAGAAGAAAAATTCTGACAAAGTTTAAAGGTCTGAAACACCAGTGAAGTTTCTGCGGGTCCAATGGTTGAGGCATATTAAAATAACTGCTCCAAAAGTTAAAAACAAGTTGCTATACCTGGCATCTTCCATCACAAAGAAAAGAACTCTTTGGATTTCAGAGGCAACCTATACCATATTTGAGCATCCTTCTCTGATCCTGTAAGCAAGTGACACACAAGGCATCCAGTTTTGAGTGGTGTCCAGAGCAAAAGAAGGCTCTGCATCAGGTTCAGGCTGCAGGGCAAATTTCCCTGCCACATGGGCCTTATGACTTTCTAGGATCAATCGTATTGGAAAGATCTCTGTCAGATATAGATGCTATAATAGGTCTCTTGGTTGATTAAAATAATGCCAACCTGGATATACCCTTCTTTCTGAAACTTAAACTATTCTTACTGAATATATATATTCAACTGAATTTGACTTTGTGTGTGTGTGTGTCTTCAATCTCAATCTTCTTTCTTTTCTTTTCTTTCTTTTTTTGAGACAGAGTCTCACTCTGTTGCCAGGGGTGGAGTGCCGTGGCGTGATCTCAGCTCACTGCAACCTCCACCTCCCAGGTTCAAGTGATTCTCCTGCCTCAGCCTCCCAGGTAGCTGAGATTACAGGCACGCACCACCAAGCCTGGCTAATTTTTGTGTTTTTAGTCGAGACGGGGTTTCACCACCGTGACCAGGCTGGTCTTGAACTCCTGACTTCAGGTGATTCACCTGCCTCAGCCTCCCAAAGTGCTGGGATTACAAGGGTGAGCTACCATGCCCGGCCCACAGTCTTCTTTCAATCTCTTTCGGATCTTCCTCCTTCTGCCTCTCTCTTCCCCCTTTCTCCTCCTCTTTCTCTTCCATTTTACTCTTTCTCTTTCTGAGTAAGTATGTGCTGAATATCTATTATGTGCCAGAGATTGTGCTAAGCATTCTATTCTTTGAGTTCTTTAGTCAAGGACTCATTGCAACCATCTACAATAAGATTTTTCTTTCTTTCTTTCTTCTTCTTCTTATTTATTTATTTATGTATTTATGTATTTATTTATTTATTTATTTTTGAGATGGACTCTCGCTCTGTCGCCAGGCTGGAGCGGTGCGATCTCGGCTCACTGCAGTCTCTGCCTCCCGGGTTCAAGTGATTCTCCTGCCTCAGCCTCCCGAGTAGCTGAGATTACAGGTGCACACCACCACAACCAGCTAATTTTTGTATTTTTAGTAGCAACAGAGTTTCACCATGTTGGCCAGGATAGTCTCCATCTCTTGACCTGGTGATCTGCCTGCCTCAGCCACACAAAGTGCTGGGATTACAGGCATGAGCCACCACGCCCAGCCTACAATAAGACTTTTCTAGACAGACTCTTTTCTTTAAAAAAACGGTCACAAATCTCTCTATAAAGACCGATATTTGCTTTGTTTTCAGATTTTAGCAGAAGGCACACTTGTTTTCATCACTTTGATTAAAAAAAATGGTCCTCTTCTGAGAGAACTACCCTCTTCCATTGAACCCTCATCATTGGGAAAGATGTATTTATGGAATAGGAACAGAGGGAAGGTACAATCCTATGCCCTCCGGTGATCAATGGGATGGCAGATGTCAACATCAGATCACCCTTATAACAATCAATCATTTTAAGGTAAGATGGATAGAATGCTTCAAAAAGTAAAGCAAAATGTCTAACAGGATAGACTGGGGCTCTGCTGCAGTAATAAACAACTTCAAAATCTCACTGACCTAATACAACACACCTAATTTCTTGCTCATGTCATGTTTTTTGTTGACCTACTGTGAGCACCATTCTGCATGATCCTCACACAAGGACTCAGGCTGATGGAGCTTCATCTGCAGCTTTTCAGGTCACTGTGGCAGGAGGGGAATCCATGGCAGACTGTGCATTGGCTTTTAAAGGCTTCCACTGGGAACGAACCCATGTCATTTCCACATGCATCCTATTGGCTAAAACCACGGTTGAGTTTAAGAAGGAGAAGAAGAATTCTATCATATGCTTCAGAGGAGAAACCGAAATGTTGTTAAATAGACCACCAAGGCAGGAGAATAGGGTCTGAAGGCAAAGAACCTAAGGCCAAGTCACACTGACTTCCTAGAACTAAATCTAAAGAAAAAACCCCAACTTTCCATGCTCAAGTAACGAAAGGACCAAAGGCCACTCCCTTTGCAACCCCTCCCTCCCCCACCGTTTTCTGTGTGGCAGATGAAAAATTGAAAGAACCTCTGATTGGTCCCCTCCCACAACCAGTCAGGCTGGTTGTGAGCCAAGTCTTCATTTGCATAGCAGTGTAACTTTGTAACTTCACTTCAACCTCTGATTGGTCTCTTTCTGCAACCAATCAGATGTTTGCAAAGGATGTAACTTTGTAACTATTTTTGAGGAAAGGGTCCAAAGATTCAAGGAGGTAAAAATGTTAGAATGAATGTATTATGTGTGATCAGAGAAGCTGGCACTTGACAATGTTTCCTAGGAGGACCCAGAGGACACCTCTTTCATGAAACAATGAGGAGTGCAGTGCTAAGGAGCACTCATTATTTGAGAAGCTTTGTGATTAATTGTCTTACATAGGCTGGGGTTGACAGGAGAAGATATTGCTGTGGAATTGAGATTCCTAGTATCAAGGGGATGACAAGACCTGGAATGGAAGAGGTCAAATGGCAGGCCTGTTAGAGTGATGTGGACATAGCTGCTATGACAGCTACTGCAAGGCTAGAGTAGGATTCAATATGCCTTGACCCTGAAGAATCTGCAGCAATGCCTGACAAGTCAGGGCATTCTGACGAGGGCGACAGAGAGTCAACCGAAATGTTACTTACTCTTACTAGGTTGGTGCAAAAGTGATTGCATTAAAAATAATGGCCAAAACCAGCAATCACTTTTGCACCAACCTAATATAATAAAAAGAATACATCAAGAGCTAGTAAACAGAAATATTTACCAGTTTTCACTTCAGAAAAACAGATTTCCTCACCCAGTTTCCAGATAAGTCATTTCACAGACCTGGAGCCCACTCATGGAACAAGAGATGGGTCCCCTGAGGAAGGATTTTGCAATACTACTGCAAGGATATATGATAAACATTCCCCAAAAGGATCTAAGACTATTTATCAGCATAACTGTGAACCTGCAAAAAGAAAATCCTCAGACTTTTCAAGAACTCTTGTATATGAGGAACATGGCTCTGTGTTGATTCTGAATCAAGGGACCTGAAATACCTTTATTATCCTCCAGTTAGAATGGGGGCATAGAGAAGCCAAGTGATAAATGCAGCTTTAGCCAAGTATGTCTCATAATGGGTTCAGTGGGTCTGTTAGATCGAACCTTTGGCTATTTCTCTGGTTTCTGAATATGCTGTCGGGATATGGATAGTTACTAACTGGCAGAACCTTCATATTTCTCTCCAACCTACAGAGTAAGAGCCTTCATGGTAAGACACTTGCAACTGTCCTTCCCTTCAGCCAAGTTAATATGTCTAAGTAATAATACATATGGGAGAAATTGCAGAGATTAGCAGCACCATTAAACACTTTAGAAGTGCAGGAGTGGGTTGGGTGCCATGGCACATACCTGTAATCCCAGCACTTTGGGATGCCAGGGCAGGTGGATCACCCGAGGCCAGGAGTTTGAGACCAGCCTGTCCAACATGGTGAAACCCCATCTCTACTAAAAATACAAAAATTAGCTGGGCTTGGCAGCATGCACATATAATCCCAGCTACTCAAGAGGCTGAAGCAGGAGAATTGCTTGCACCCAGGGGGCAGAGGTTGCAGTGAGCCCAGGTCATGCCACTATACTCCAGCCTGGGTGACAGAGCAAGAGTCTGTCTCACAAAAATAAATAAATAAATAAACATAAAAAAATTAAAAGTGCGGGAGCATTGATATCCATTATATTCTCAACCAATTACCCACGTGACCCCTACAGGAACTCTATGGACCATGGCAATGAGGGTGAATTTAACAAAGTGGTGGCTTAAATCAGGTCTGCCACATCAGATATGGTGTCTTCTAGAAGAGAACAAGACTGCCTTTGGCACTTGGTATGCTGCTGTTGATCTGGTGAGTTTGTTCCTTCTTAATTTCCATCAGTAAGGACCAAAGGAGTTCATTTATACATAGAAAGAATGGCAGTACATATTCGCCATTTTACCCCAGGTTTTTATTAACACTCTTGTTCTCTGTCACAATATAGTCTGCAGAGATCTTGGCTATCTTGACATTCTACAGACTTAACTGTGATCTATCATATTAATAATATCATGCTAATTGGACCTGATGCACAGGAAGTAGCAAATATTCTAGAGGCTTTAGAAAGACATATGTGCTGCAGCCATAAGGACTATAGCAGTGAAGGCAGTGGAATTTATTAGAACACTTTTTATGCATTGCCAAGATCAGCTCAGTCTGGGAGACCCTAACCCAGGGGCACTAGAAGAATTAAAGACACACACACACAGAAATATAGCATGTGGAATGGGAAATCAGGGGACTCATAGCCTTCAGAGCTGAGAGGCCCGAACAGAGATTTACCCACATATTTACTGACAGCAAGCCAGTTATAAACATTGTTTCTATAGATTACGGATTAACTAAAAGTATTCCTTATGGGAAACAAAGGGATGGGCTGAAACAAAGGGATGGGTCTGGCTAGTTATCTGCAGCAGGAACATGTCCTTAAGGCACAGATTGCTCATGCTATTGTTTAAGCTCATGCTTAAAGGAACACATTTAAGCAGTTTTCTGCCCTGGGTGGGCCAGGTGTTCCTTGCCCTCATTCCAGTAAACCCACAACCTTCAGCATGGGTGTCATGGCCTCATGAACATGTCACAGCACTGCAGAGATTTTGCTTATGGCCAGTTTTGGGGCCAGTTTATGGTCAGATGTGGGGGCCTGTTCCCAACAATGCATGAATTTACAACCTGTCCAGCCCTCCTAGGCATCACTGTAGTAACCAGTTTTGGACAGGCTTTGAATAGTTTTGCACAAAAATAATCTAATAATATTTTACCTGGGCCTACTACATTCTATAATTGTTGCTTCCTGCCCTGGAGATACTTTAATGATGAAGTGTGTGATACCAATAGGAAGCCACTTGCCACCCATGAGGCAAATGGAAATGTAAGATGGTTACAGTCATGAGGCGAAGCTTGCCCAATATGGTTGGAAGCCAGCGGAGAAATGCTTTTCTCTCTCTTCACTCAGATGGGCAATTTTAAGATGCATCTCATAAGTTAGATCCTCAGAAGGTCTTGGCAGGATTGAGCAACAGTTGTCCATAGTGGCTGCCAAGTCAATAATGCATCATGAAATTGTTTTTCGTTTTTCCTTGCCTATTTTACTCCTCCAGACTCTCACTCCTCCTCCTTAGAATACTTCTTAAATAAACTACCTGAATGCAAGACTCTGGTTTTTGGAGGACTCAGGCTAAGATGATTCTTCATTGTCGTTGTCTGTGTTACTCCACTTGTTCGGGGGAATTCTGTCTTCTGTGGCCATGTGATCTGAATGGGAACTGCTATATTCTTAGATAACTTTATCTCCTTGGCCACAGAAGTTGGTTAAGGGATGAACATGGGACACAAGATGGGGCAAGTAGGGTGCTTCTCCAGATTTTCTCTATTTGGAGCTATTGGGAAAAATAGCCTTCCTTTCTAGTTATAGAATTATAAGCATATAAGTTTTTAGCCACTTGTAGCATGTTGTCCACAATTTAAAAAAATTGGTCTGAGAGAATAGAGCTGACGTCAGAAAAAATTGGAGGGAAGGTATAAAGTGATAATCTCAGAATGCTCTGCATCAATCATTCATAATCTAGCTACATATACCCCTTCACAGTCATGCAACAATATATCTGTGTGTGGGTGGCAACAAGTTTCTCTTTTTGTAGACGTTAGCTTAAACTGAATTTCTTTCACTTGTAATTCAAAGGCGTTCATAGATAATAATTCCTTCATGGGAATTATGTTTTATTTTTAAATAAATTTCATGTCTTTCCCTTGCTTCCTTGAAATAATTTTACTTGTACTTGGTAACTATAAGTAAATTTTACTTGAAAAGTATAGCCATGTCTGAAAAATGTAATTAAGAAACATACAGAGTTGAAGAGCAGTGTGGGCTTTGATGTCAAATAGACCTACCACTTGTAAATTATGTGACCTTTGAGCAAGTGACTTAAGCTACCTAAGCCTTCATTCCCTCGTTTGTGTCATCAGTGCTCAGTGCAGGAAAACAGAAAGCACCTTGGGTATTTCAAGCAGAAAGAGATTTAGTACAAAGAATCAGATTCTTTAAAAATTATTTGCCCAGGAGGAATAAAAGTCGGGGAGGCCATCATTCACTATCACATTATAATGCTGCTGCTGTTATTCAAATATCAGAAAACTTCAGAGACCCTTGTCGCACTCAGAGCTGAAGATCGCATAATATTGACAATGTTTACTTAACAACTTTCACCCATGCAGGATAAAAGTTGCTATTTTCCTCCCACAACTATGTTTTATGAATGCCTGATCCTATATTCGAATTTTTTTCTTCTGTTAAGTTCCACAATGGGTTTGGTTTTGCTAAGGTAAACCCAAAATTGAGTTTGTGAAAGGGTTCAAGAAATGGAATTGTTCTTCATAATAGGAGTTTGGAGTTCTTCAGACCATCAAGAAGGGAAGGGGTAAGGATGAGAAGGAAAATGGGAGAAATATGGAGAGAGGAGAGAGCAAGGTTGTCAGTAGCCTGGTGCCATGTGGAATGCAGCAGGGAGCTCCAAGAGCTTATAGAAATATAAATGGTTACCTGTTAGTGTCTTTTAAAAAAATGCCCCGGTTGGCCGGGCGCCGTGGCTCACGCTTATAATCCCAGCACTTTGGGAGGCCGAGGCGGGCGGATCACGAGGTCAGGAGATCGAGACCACAGTGAAACCCCGTCTCTACTAAAAATACAAAAAAAATTAGCCGGGCGTGGTGGCGGGCGCCTGTAGTCCCAGCTACTCGGAGAGGCTGAGGCAGGAGAATGGCGTGAACCCGGGAGGCGGAGCTTGCAGTGAGCCGAGATTGCGCCACTGCACTCCAGCCTGGGCGACAGAGCGAGACTCTGTCTCAAAAAAAAAAAAAAAAAAAAAAATGCCCCGGTTAAGGCACCATCACTGCTTCTAGTTTCCACCAAACCAAAGTAAGTAACGATGGTATGGACTATTTCAAACTACCCAAGTCGTGTTGTTAAATAGAGGCTCAGAAAAGTGAAGTGGTGTCAGAGTGGCAAATGGTAGAGTCAGAACACACACCCAGGCACTTGGCAATAACACTGGGGAAGGTGTCAGACCTTCCGTAAATTGTGAAATAAAGGTTTAAGCATATTTAGCAGGAAAAGCTTCACACAGAAAAAATGTTCCAAAATACAGAACCAAAGCTAAATAATTTCTGTGAGCACATCTACTGAAAAGAAAATGTTAACAAATCAAGGAGATAGTTAAACTTCTTATAGCAGCTCCAAATAATCATCATAGTCTCTCAGAGACACAATTCTAAAAATTAAATAGAATAAAAGAAATGCTGCTCATTGAAAATCTTAATTGACCTAGTAAATTTTTATTTTATTTTATTATTATTTTCTTTTGAGATGGAGTCTTACTCTGTCACCCAGGCTGGAGTGCAGTGGCTCAATCTCAGCTCACCGCAACCGCCGCCTCTTGGGTTCAAGCAATCCTCCTGCCTCAGCCTTCTGACCAGGGAGTTTTTTAGCCATCAAATACTCAATTGACTGCTTAGAAAGTTCAAATTGTTATATTTATAATTCTCATATTGACTACAAAGGACTCAGAAAGTATAAAAAGTTATTATACTAATCCTACAGCATTTTGACTGCCTTTTGCCAAATTTATTGTATATATTGACTTGTGATATTGTTACGTATCTACCTGTATTTTCCCTTCCACTGGATTAAAGTTCAGCTTTGCATTTCTGCAAACTGCCTTGTAAATAATAGGTAGCAAATATATGCCAAATTAAATTGATAGTCTAGCGGTACTAATAATGTGTAATAGAAGAGATTAAAACCCAGGTTATCTTAGTAATTTGACACTTGTTTTGAAAAGTGTGAGAATGTGTTTTTGAAACTCTAGACATATTGTTTCTATTATGAAATTAAAATATAATTTAGGAAGCCCTGAATTGGTATCACACCTTTCTTCCAAGGAGCCTGTTGCTCATCATGGCCTTCAAGGCCACCCTTTAAGAAATAGATGGTCATTGCCAATCCCACCACCCTTCTACCCACCCATGGCCCAGAGAAAGCAGTTCTTGGCTGTTCATCTTGCTTTAAAGGGAAACGTGGCTTTTGCAGCTGTGGGAAATTTCTTTTTTTCTTTGAAACTTACATATAAAACATATTGAGAGAGAGAGAAGAAGGGAAGAAAGAAAGAAAGAAAGAAAGAAGAAAGAAAGAAAGAGAAATAGATTCTAAAAGTAATCTGTTCACTTCTAAAAATTTGGAAACTATAGTACATTATCAGGTATCGAGAAGGAAGTGAATATAACTCCTATAAACTAACTTTCTAGTCTTTTTTTCTTAAGCATTTTTTTCATGGTTAAGATTACACACTGCACATTTTACTTGGTAACCTGCTATATATAGACATATATCTACATGCATTTCCCCACCATTTATGAGAATTGAAGTCTTTAGTGACACAGATAAACAACTCTAAAAGTTGGGTTAGGGCGACAGTTCTCAAGCTATGGGTAATGATTAAGAGCAGATTCATAAGTTAGACATAGGAGCTTTGAAATGTAAAGTTCTTTGGAAGATTAGCTAAGCATATTTTCCATGGACAGGCAAATGGAACTCATCTGTGTTTGAGGCCGTGGCTGACACATACAGAGTACTTCTGTACCACCAGGTGCATGACAGCCAGAGAAATGGCAACAGGTGGCAGGGGGTGGGTGTCAGTGGCTCCTGGTCAGGTGGTAAGTGCTCTGTGCAACAGCATGGGTACAGTCCTCTGGCCTCTTTCTTCTTAACTGCTCCACATCAAGTGTGTTCTCTTGACACTTTTGCTCTCCCTCTTTTTTTCTCAGCTTGCTCTCTCTCTCTTTGCTTTGTATTCTGGAGTCGCCTCACATGTTGTGAAATCAAAGGTCTCCTTCCAGTCCACAAGTGTATTTTATTTGCTCGGGACACTTTCTAGACTTCCTGGAATGCCAGTTCCAAGAGAATATTACTTGTTCCCCAACGCTCACCTCTCGGGATGGCCACGTGCCCCTTCCGTCGGCTAAGAGAATGCCCCATTCTTCACTCTGGAACAAGTCTCCCTGAGGTGTTTCAGAGACAGCAAGATTTAATCTGCCCAGATCTGGTTCCTGCTACAGGAAAAACTCAGTTCTCAGGGATTCATCTGTGCAGCTGCCACTCTACTTCCTGTTCCTGGCTGCTATCAAAGTCATTCACATCAGACATTGTTTTTTTAAAAAAACAAGTTCAGCCTTTGAGCAATGTATCTGCTCCTCACGTGTGTACTTTAGGGCTGGGTAGGCCAGTAATTCCTCTTCTCTCTATCTCTTAGGGACTTTGGAGAAAGGCCTAGCCTTTTCTCTAACTATGCTTAGCATTGCCTCCCCTGCAGGCTCTGAGCCACCACTCACACCTAAGAGTAGCTGTCACATTAAGTGGAAACTCCCTCTGAGTTAAGAAAGCTTCTTCTCTCCCTCTGCTAGGGCTTTATAGAATTTTCCTGGTACATCTGACTCTGCTGGGTCTAGGAAGCACATTAAGTCCCACAATCTACCTGAGTAGTTAGGGTCTCAAGACATTATCCTTTGCTGCAGAAACATCCACAGTAGTGCAGAGACTGGCATCCACTACAAGCAAAAGGCTGGTTTCAGAAACTGTCTCTCTGAATGTTGAAGTCAAGGTGGTAGTGCTGCTTAGGATAAAAAATGTTTACATTAACTACCCTTTATTGAGCCCCTACGATGGGCCATGTGTTATTTAATGTAATTATGTAATTACTTCATTTTAATCATTACAGTAACTATGTGAAAGTAGGTATTATTGATCCTAGTCACAATTGAATAGAAGCTGAGACAGACTGAGTGACTTCTCCAAAGGTACACAGCTAGTAAACAGCAAAACTGGAATTTAAACTCAGATCTGCTTGACTTCAGATCCTAGCTCTTAGTCATCATGCTAACAGCCTCCCACAGAGAAAACACTGAGATAAACTCCACTGGAGTAACAGCATAGGTCACATCATTATGAAACAGGCCATTTGGAATTTGCACTACCAGTCAATGATTTACAGGGTCCAACTACATGCAAAGTACACTGTCAGGTCAGTGAAGGACAAGGCAAATTATGATGAGATCCTTGCCCCGAAATTGAAGAGATGACATCAGACTGAATGCCGAGTGAAAATGCAAGTGTTAAAGAGCAACATCAGTAAGCAAGAGATACCACAGATAACTCATACAGAGAACTTACTATGTATCAGACACTCTTCGGAGCACTTTTTTTAACTCTATTTTTTGATGTAGTAAAAAATATTAGATAACTTATCATTGTTCAAGTGTACAGTTCAGCAGAATTAAATACATTCACATCGTTTTGTAATCATGACCACTATTCATTTCCTGAACTTTTTTGATCACCCCACACTGAAACTCTGTACCCACTAAACCATGACTCCCAAAGTCCCCTTTCCCCGAGCCTCTCCTGGCCACTATTCTGCTTTCTGTCGCTATGTATTTGACTATTCTAGATACTTCATATAAGTAGAATCGCACAGTATTTGTCCTTTTGTGTCTGGCTTATTTCACATGGCATAATGTCTTCACGTTTCATACACGTAGCATGAATCCAAATTTCATTCTTTTTTAAGAAGGAATTTCCTTTTAAAGAAGGAATTCATCAATGGATAAGTAGATAAACAAAATGTCAAAAATTATATAAACATATATAAACAAAATGTCCTATATGCATTCAGCTTTTTAATCATTTATCCACTGATGGACCTTTGAGTTGTTCTAAACATCTTTATAAGAATTAACTTAGGCCAGGCGCAGTGGCTCACACCTCTGAGGCCAGCACTTTGGGAGGCCAAGGGGGGTAGATCATGAGGTCAAGAGACCAAGACCATCCTGGCCAACATGGTGAAACTCCGTCTCCCCTAAAAATACAAAAATTAGTTAGGCGTGGTGGCATGTGCCTGTAGTCCCAGCTACTCAGGAGGCTGAGGCAGGAGAATCGCTTGAACCTGGGAGGTGGAGGTTGCAGTGAGCCGAGATCGCGCCACTGTACTCCAGCCTGGGCAACAGAGTGAGACTCTGTCTCAAAAAAAAGAAAAAAAAAAAAGAATTAACTTAACCTGTGAGATTACCACCATCATTTTCAGATGAAGGAACTGAGGTTGAGATATACCAAAAAACTGGTCCAGTAAGTGGTGAGTTTGAATCCAGAGGCCTCCATAAAGAGCCTGAAGTCTTAACCATTACGCTCTGCTGTCCATATATATATACTTTTTTTTTTTTTTTTTTTTGAGATGGAGTCTCACTTTGTTGCCTAGGCTGGAGTGCAATGGCGCAATCTCAGCTCACTGGAAACTCCACCTCCCGGGTTCAAGCGATTCTCCTGCCTCAGCCTCCCAAGTAGTTGGGATTACAGGCACCTACCACTACACCTGGCTAATTTTTGTATTTTTAGTAGAGATGGGGTTTCTTTATGTTGATCAGGCTGGTCTCAAACTCCTCACCTCATGATCCGCCTGCCTCAGCCTCCAAAAGTGCTGGGATTACAAGGTGTGAGACACCGTGCCCAGCCCGTCCCTATATTTTTTAAGTGACAGGTATAGGTTACTAAACCTGTATGTTGTAAGGATGAGGAAATCCCAGCAGGTTGAATTGAGATAGGAGCCCTTCATGGAGGTTGTGGCCCTGCATCTTAAGAGACATCAAAGATTTAAACAGACTGTGGGCTGCAAGAGCCGTGGCGTGAAGGGCGGGGCAGGACTTGTCTGAGAGGAAGGTTATGTAAGGGCCTGCAGGACCAGCCATTTCCCAAAGAGAGACCGCATGCGCGAAACACCTGCTTAAAAAGTAAAGCAAGCAGTTGCCCAAGCACCTCCCCACAGCCTGCTTGGCAGGAAACAACCTTGTCAAGACTCTGCTTCCTCAAAATTAGCCACTGGGTACAGTGGGTTAAAAGGGTTTTGAAAACTCAATACATATTTTCCCTGAGACCTGTCTATACATTTAACTTTTAATCAAATGACATTTTAAGTGCCCTAGAAGGACTGGGAAACATGTCATTTCTTTTTAAGTAGCACAGTTTGCAGACAGTCCCTGTTTCCTTACTTTATATTTCACTGAATCATGCATCAACATCATATAATCACGATCCATCTTTTCACTCTTTACCTCCTCAGTGATTCTTTCTGCTGAGGTCCAAGTGGGTGAAGACAACAAGAGCAGTTAAGAATTTGCCTAGAGCCACTAGTATTCAAATGGTAGCACTTTGAGGCTTTAGGATTGTCAACTGCTTAAAAGCAAAACCTCTGCCTTCTTTATCTCTGTCTCCCTCTGAGCCTGACAGAAAGTAGCTGCCCAATCCTTTGAAAAAATATGGTCTCCTGAATGGCATGTGCAAACCAAAATATATCTGAGACAGGTCTCAATCAATTTTTTTTTTTTTTGAGATGGAATCTGACTCTGTTGCCCAAGCTGGAGTGCAATGGCACGATCGTGACTCACTGCAAACTCCGCCTCCCGTGTTCAAGCAATTCTCCCTGCCTCAGCCTCCTGAGTAGCTGGGATTACAGGCACCCGCCACCACGCCTGGCTAATTTTTGTATTTTTAGTAGAGATAGGGTTTCGCCATGTTGGCCAGGCTGGTCTCAAACTCCTGAACTCAGGTGATCTGCCCGCCTTGGCCTTGCAAAGTGCTTGGATTACAGGCATGAGCCACCATGCCCGGCGAGGTCTCAATCAGTTTAGAAGTTTATTTTGCCAAGGTTAAGGACACACACCTGGGAGACAGGTCTGTGCCTTTCTCCAAAGATGATTCTGAGGGCTTCAACATTTAAAGGAGAAAGAGCAGATACTGGGGAAAGAGGAATAAATTTTTAAAAGGTGTGGGTAGATAAGAGACAAACGGTTATATTCTTCTGAGTCTTTGATCAGGTATTCACATGTGAGGGGGTAGAGGAATAGTCACTTATGCATTCATCAAGCTCAGTGAATCTGCATTTTTACTAAGATAAAATAAGCATAGGGCAAGAGGGAGTAATCAGACATGCATTTGTCTCAGGTGAGCAGAGGGATGATCTTGAGTTCTGTCCTTTGACCTCTACCTGTGAAGATAAACTATCAATTTACATCATCAGGGTGAAATTTGACAGAACTGTTTTAGAGTCAAGATCTTGGGGTCTACAAGGAATTTCCTAGTGGGGGCAAACTGTGAGGAAGGTATGTAGCTTTTTATCTTTGGATGGGAAGCAGATTTGTGTGAAGCAGTTCCCATCTTGACTTTTCCCTTTGGCTTAGTGATTTTGGGGTCCTGAGATTTATTTTCATTCACACATGAAACCAAAAGACAAGGACTTCTTGAAATGAAGAAGCAGCAAGTCCCTGGCTTGGACTTGGCCACCTGATGGTGTGGTAACAAGCAAAGGCCCTTAATTCCTACTGTCCAGAACTTTCTTCTTCAATACCAATAATGTCCAGTTTAAACTCATTTCCTAAAGAACATTATAATAAATAAGAAAGCAAAAAAGTCATGAGGAGGCCGGGCATGGTGGCTCACACCTGTAATCCTAGCACTTTGGGAGGGTGAGGCAGGTGGATCACTTGAGGCCAGGAGTTAGAGACCAGCCTGGCCAACATGGTGAAATCTCGTATCTACTAAAATTACAAAAATTAGCTGGGCTTGGTGGCACATGCCTGTAATCCCAGCCACCTGGAAGGCTGAGGCACAAGAAGAGGAGGTGAGACATTAATGTCTACTTTTATCTCCTATTTGAATACCTAGAAAGACAGCCAAAAGTTAACATGTGAGCTCTTATTTCATATTCTGTGGATTTTAAGCAGTTTGATATGATCAAAGGGCATCAATTATGTAAGCCAAATCCTACCTTTCAGGAGAGACACTTTGCTCATAAGATCTGGCTGACAGCAACTGGGAGCTTTTGTATTTGTTCTGTTGCCATTGAGGAAATAGACAAGCAAGATGTTAATGGAAGAAACTGGTAATGGTGGGGGCTAGGGTTATATCAGAACTCTGTAGTTTGTATTCCATTTATCTGTAAAGGTGAAAATACTCTGAAAAATTCTATTGATATTTAATGTAAAAAAAGTTTGGACTCTACAATATATTTTGATGTATTTTAGATTAATGTCTTATGCTGGCTTATGTATACAAATTACTTTTTTATGTTGTACAAAACACTGGTTATTTGTATGCAGCCTTTCTGTGTGATTGATTTCTGTCTTTATACATTAAACACCATGATTAGGATCTAAGTAAGGCATTTCCATTACAGACTGAGTGTAATAAACACAGGGAAGCCTGCCACAGCATTATCACAGGGTATGTGAAAAGCCTGGTAGGAAGCTCCTTCACAGAGTCAGGGCTGTAATTCCCAGGCTGGTATCACTCCCTAGGCTGGTTATGCTCCTGGGCCCCTGGAGGCAGACAGCCCGGATCCACTCATGGCCCTGCCACTTACAAGAACATGTGGCCTGACCAAGTCATCAGCCTTTCTGAACCTCAGAGTACCCACCTACAAATGCAAATAGTAACAATCATTTTCTTATAAAGCTGTTGCAATTGTTAATGTGTCCTGAATTTTCACAAACTTAACACACCCTTGTAACCAGTGCCTTGATCATGAAACAGAACATTTCCTTGCTCTCAACAACTGCCTTGTGCTCTATTCCTGTCACTATGTCCCAGTATAATCACTATCACCGTTCTGATGTCTGAAAGCGTAGATTAGCTTTGCCTACTTTGTAACTCATGTCAGTGAATCATGCGGGACGTGCTATTTTGTGTCTGGCACCTTTTCCTTAACCTGCGATCCACACATTGCCTGTAATTGTAAATTGTTCACTCACATTACTGTATATTATTCCATTGTGTGAAGATTCCACAGTGTACTTATCTGTTCAGTCCTTGATGGGCATTTAGGTTCCCGGAGTTGTTTTGAAGAGTGGGTGGTACATACTGATCTTTCACCGACTGAACACTCCGAGGGGACCAGCACCTAGGTGGAAAAACAAAAGCCTTCCTCATATGCCCTTCCGGCCAGTATACTCCAAGAGTAACTCAAATATTATTTAATTTTTAGAAGTAGTACTTGACTACTAGTTAGCGTTGTTGAGGTTGGAAGAGATCCTGACGCCATCCAGAAATGAAATGTTCTCTTCTCCAGCAAGAGTTGTGCCAGAAAATCATTTGCGATCAATGAAAGTCCATCCTCATTATCTGGAAGAGAGCGTGTTAGCGCCTTGAAATCACTTGTACAGAGGTACGGGTGAGGCCTCGCTGAAGAGTCAGTCTCTTTAAATCACTGAGAAAGGCTTCCTATGAGAATGGGTACAGGGCCCCTGGATCTCTGAAGGTAGTTTCCTTAAAAGGGTTCATCTTTATCTCTATTGTCTAAGGAAACAGGGCGTAATCAGACCCTTTTGACTTTAAGGTTTAAATAGAAAAAGTAGCCAACGTTTATATCAGTGTTTTTCAAACTGTGGGCCTTGAATCACTAATGGACCACCAGTATTTAAAAAAAAAATGACAGAATAGAATAGAGGAAGATTATAGGAATGTCAATCATATGTAGTAAAGGTAAGTTTTGCGATACTTTTGTTTCAAATCTATGTATATGAGTGCCTGTGCACATGTGTGTATACTGGGTTGAGTAAATATATTTCTCACGGTGGGTTGAGAAAACTGTTCTAGGTGGATCCATAGGAAGGCAAGAGCATCAGGGTTCAGGTCTGACTCGGCTCTTCTCGGGCTGGTGATGGCCTAGAACATGGATTTGCCTGGAATTCGAAAATGTTGCATCCTTAATGCCACAACACTCAGAGCACTGCAGAGGTGAATACTGATGGCCCTTGGCTCTGAGGGCATGGGATCATGCTCTCTGAAAGAACTGAGAAAACTGCGTGGTGACCTGTGTCAGCAAGGCCTCAGGTCAACAGTGGATAAACATCTGCTGTGGGATTATGCAGGTCTCACTCCGTGTTGAAGGTATGGTGGGACAACTGTGTGAAGCCTCAGGTGGAAATCAGCCTGATCCACCCTTTATAACCTTGAAAGCGCCTGGATTCTCAGACTTTTCAACAAGAGAGAGAATCCTTGGAGGAAAATACTGAGCTTCCTGCTTATTCAGCAGATGAGTGCTTAGGCAATTACTTGGAAAAAATAAAATGATATGAGCGTATTTTCACTTTGAGATTATGAGGCTAGTTATACTAACTCAACAATTCATTCACTCAGGAAATGTTCAAGATACAGTTCTATCTATCTACACCTATCTGTCTACCTCTATCTATGTATCTCTATCTATCCATCCATCCATCTGTCCATCCATCTATCCCTCTATCTATCCCTCCATCTATCTATCTATCTATCTATCTATCTATCTATCTATCTATCTATCTATCTATTATCTATCTATCTATCTATCTATCTATCTATCTATCTATCTATCTATTTTCCTACCTACTGTTTGCCTACTTACTAAGAAAAATTTAACAATGAACTATAAGTACTGGCATTACAGGCAATTTTCACATGATTATAAGAACAGATGCTCAATAAATATCTGTTGAATGAATAAGTGAATGACATTTCTTCTGTGTGCTTTATGTTTGATTCTAAACTCCATGAAAACAGAGACTATGTCTATTTTTGTTTGATATTGCATTCCTAGAGGCTACATATAATAGGATCTCAAAAATATTTATTGTTCGAATGAAGAATACTTTTGAAATTTTTTAACAGTAAACGTATTACTTTTAAGATCAGAAAAAAATACTATTATACAGCCATCCCTTGGTATCTGTGGCGGCTTGGTTCCAGGACCCCCTGCAGAAATAAAAAATCCAAGGATGTTCCTTACATAAAATGATGTTTTATTTGCATGTGACCTACACACATTCTCCCATATACTTTAAATGATTTCTGGATTATTTGTAGGGCCTAATACAATGCCTACACATCACTTTACTCTCATGGTTTCAACACAGTGCTCAGCATGCTACAGATTCAAGTTTAGCCTTTTGGAACTTTCTGGACATTTTTTTTCAGAATATTTTTAATCCTCGGTTGGTTGAATCCGTGGATGTGGAAACCACCAATATGAAAGGCTGTACTGCACTATAGTATATCATATAGTACACCATACAAAAAAATTATAAGAATAACTAAAAATGTTTATAAATTGAGGATTGGTATTTCCAAAAGATAAATACATCACCCTGACCATCTCCTTAGTACTGAACTATTCCATTAAGAAACCAGGAGGACTGTCAGGGAGCAGAGTATTCTACCAGAACACATAAGCCATTCATAATTGGAGCTCCTCCAGCATTTTCCCCATCCCTATTATCACTTTTCTCTATCTTTTTTTCTGTCTGGAGAAAATAATATTTGAATTTTTTAAATATAAAATAAAAAGTTTCTTCTAGACTGCACATGAAGAAAAATCCCAGTCCTCTGTGAGCATTCTCTTCTTTAGCTATTCACATAAAGACAAGACCTCTCAAGCCTCTGACCTTTATCCAAAGCCCAGTGTGAGTTGAAAAAGAGACATTATACTTTTTTGCACTCTAAATTCAGATAAGTTTGAACTATCTGCTTCATTTTAGTTCAGTTTAAAAGGAGGCTTCAGATGTTTGTATTACAAAAGATTTTAGGAGAAAAAACCCAAGTCCTCCATGTTTAGACGTAAGGAGATCCTATCACACTTTAGATCCTTTACCATTTTAGAGTTTCTCAAATGTGAAGTCTTCCTCTCTCCACATCATTCCAGATAACACACCTTCTTGTTCAGGTAAATCTAGAAATGAGTCATTTAACATTATTTCTCTTCTTGATCATTATGAAGTGACTTCAAACAGATTAGTGTTGAAAGAATGCTGCCTCAGGATTAAGCAACAGTACATGCCTGACTTAATCAAATAGAGCCACCCACTGATAACCTCTGCCTCAGATTTAGAATCCCTTTCACCTGTCCCCTAGATGCTTTGATTATTTTTTAAATAATTCTGAAAATTTGCCTAATACTTTACTGGTAATAGTGGTAGGTGTGGAGGATGGGAAGGCTGGCAGGGAAAGTGAGCTGCTAAAATGTCCCTATGCAAAGTCCAGATCCTCTTCCATTCACAGGCTAGGAAGAATGTGATCAACAGCCTAAAATTCTCGGAAGGGGAGGGAAATTGATTGATCTTGTCTGGTAATTATGTTCCTTCCCACTCCTATGTTATACAATGAAGTGGAAAACAGTGCTGATTATCAAGGGAAGAATATATACAGCTGTGCTAGGTTCAAGAGTTTCCTATCACAACATAAGCTTGGTAAATATATGTGTGTGTGGGGGGGTGTCTATCTATTTGTCTATTGTTGATCTTCCTATCTACTGTCTGCCTACATACTTATCAAACTGTAGCAATGAACTCTAAGTTTTACCTATATAATATATGCATATATATCACCTAGTCACTGAGACAGGCTTGAGGAGAGCTTGTCTATTTCCTCAATGGCAACAGGACTAATATAAAAGCTCCCAGTTGCTGCCAGCCAGTTCTTAAGGTCCTTAAGAGGGTCTCTTCTGAAAGGCAGGATTTGGCTCACACAACAGATGTCATTTGAATAGGGTGACCAAATCAAGGTGCTTAAAATACACAGAATATGAAATAAGAACTCACGTTTAACTTTTGGCTGCATTTCTAGGTATTCAAATGAGAAATGAAATTAGATATTAATGTCTGGACTCCTGGTCCCTGCAGGTGGGAATGGGAGAGTGAAGTTTGCCTGAAGCAATAGATTTGGAGGCTAAGGAGGTCCAAAGCCTAAGTCTTGGTTGAGGCAGCCTTGAGAAGCAACGTGTAGTTAGTATAAGCTGCAATGCTTTAGGCTGCAAGTGACAGCCCGGTGCAAAGTGATAGACGAGTGGTTAAGTCTATGGATTTTGAGCCAGCTCTAGATTCAACCCTAGCTTTATCACTTAACTAGCTGTGTGACCTGGGCAAAAATTTAAGCTCCTTGTATCTTAAGTTTCTTATGTGCAAAATGAGGAAAATAGTGAACTTGACAGGTTTGTTATAAGCTGTAAATACATGAATTTATTTAAGGTACTAGAAGAGTGCCCAAAACTTAGCTCAATGTATGTTAACAAGTAATAGAATTCTCTACTCAAACTGACTCGAACACTTAGAAAATGTATTACATATTTCTCTTAACAGGAAGCCCAGAGGCAGATTGGGCACCACAGTTGATTGGCTGAGCAGGATGACATTGTCGCCATCTCTCCATTCTGCCATCCTAAATGGGGGCTTCGTTTTCAGGCTGGTAGCAAGATGGCTACAGAAGCTCCTAACATCACATTATGAGATAGGATGTGTTTCCTTCTGTGGCTTTCTTTTAAAAGAAAAGCGTAAATCTGGCACAGTATCTCATGCCTGTAATCCCAGCACTTTGGGAGGCTGAGGCAAGAGGATCACTTGAGCCCAGTAGTTTGAGACCAGCCTGGGCAACACAGGGAGTCCTCATCTCTACAAAAAAAATTAAAAATTAGCCAGGCATGGTAATGCATACCTGTGGCCCCAGCTACTTGGGAGGCTGAGGCTGGAGGGTCACTTGAGCCTGGGAGGTCGAGGCTGCAGTGAACCATGATGGCACCACTGTACTCCAGCCTGGGTTTCCTCCTTAGACTTCTAAATCCTCATTGGCCAGAATTGGTCTTTTGGCAAAGGGAGTGAATGAGTTTCCCTTAGACTGATCAATTTCCCCTCTGAAGCTGAGGGTGGGATCAGCTTCCTCTCACTGCTTGGAAATAAGCGAATGTCTGAATAGTGTTGCAGTTCTAACAGGAACCATCCTGCAAGGGGTGGGAAAATGGTAGAGAATGAATACTGAGTAGCCAACCAATAATGACCACTACAACTATTGTGGACAAAGACCAAGAACAGGCTGAGAGAGGACGGCACAAGACAGTACAAGAGGCAGAGCCTGGAGAGACCCACTGAGGTAATTTCCTGTTTAAAGAGCCTGTCCATGGCCAGCATGCCTGTAATTCCAGCATTTTGGGGAGCCAAGATGGGAGAATCCCTTGAGCCCAGGAGTTTGAGGCTGCACTGAGCTATGATGGCACCACTGCATTCCAGCCTGGGCAACAGAGGGAGACCCTGTCTCAAAAACAAAAACGATAATGAGCCTGGACAAGCCCGCTGATGGGGAGAGAGTTGTGGAAGACAGCAAATATCACCCTAGTCCCTCATTAATTCTTCTTTTGTGGTTGGAAAGGAATAGGATTATGCTAAATTCACTTGGTGGAAAACTTTAACCCACTAGGATTATGAACAAGATGGAAAGATGTCAAGAGCTGTGAAGTGTCTGAGATTTTACCCTACTTGCAATCTAACAAGTTAGCTTGTCATAGTTTCACAGGTACTAGCAGAAGACCTGAGACTTCTGGGTCAGAGTTAAAGGCCTTATTACCCACAGCAATAACAGTAGCCAAAGTATGAGGATTTGTGCTGGTTGCCCAAGCCCCGATTCTCACAGGGTGATGCAAAAAGAGTCAGGTGTTATGTGATGGATTATATCACAGAGGAGAAACCCTAAGCTCCAAGAATCCAGATATTTTACAATGGGGGTCGGGCTCAGTGGCTCATGCCTATAATGCCAGCACTTTGGGAGGTCGAGGCAGGTGGATCCCTTGAGGCCAGGAGTTCAAGACCAGTCTGGGCAACATGGCAAAACCCTGTCTCTGCTAAAATACAAAAATTAGCTGGTCGTAGTGGCAGGTGCCTGTAATCCCAGCTACTCAGGAGGTTGAGGCATGAGAATCACTTGAACCCGGGAGTCAGAGGTTACAGTGAGCCAAGATCGTGCCACTGCACTCCAGCCTGGGCAACAGAGCGATATCCTGCCTCAAAAACAAACAGACAAACCAACAAATATTTTACAATGGAATGTAAGCCTGTCTACTCTTTCCCAGAAGCAGACATTATCCTTACTACACTAGACTAGATAATAAGTTTGTCTATCTATACTCCCTGGGTTCTGTCAAAATTTCCCATGAATATGCCACTCCGTTGGCCACTCTGATTAATCTGAATAGAGGCTAAGAGCAAATCCGTTTGTCTCATATAGCATTTAATTAAGCTATTATCAAGAGGACTCAAATCAGCAGAATGAGGCCAACCTACAGGATTGACCTTCACCATGCTGCCCAGGGTGCCAGACCGAGGCAGCTGGACAAATCCTACGAATCATCAGGGTCCACTTTAGAGAGTCACGTGGCTTTCTCCATAAGTTTTTGTACTGGTCTTTCCACTTGGCCTAAGACATTAATCCAGGAGCATCAATATATATCAGTGATTGCATAGGCTCTGTCTTGGCCCTCAAAATGGAAATCCAGGGCAATTATATTCATAACAACCCTGGACACTTGAGGCCAACCGGAATGCCTTCCAGGAATGAGGCAGTAGTGTTGATCATCTAAACTAAAGTCAGGTACTAATTTATGCCATGTTTTTAAACTGACTCCTGACATAGGGATAATTATATACTGGGGACACATACATAACAAGGGATACAGTTATCTCTCTGGGAATCTCTCCCACGTAGCCAAAAGTAGCCCCTTTTTGGGAGAGATATCTGTAGTTCAGTGGGCTATGTCATCTACTGGTGGTGCTTCTTTAAACATCTGAAGATTTCTTATGACCATTGCTAAGTCGTTAAGTCAATGTATTTTCAGAAGGCAGAGAGGTTAATGCCTGAGTTCTATATAAAAAGTACGGTCCCAAGGGTATACATCATGTCCATGGAAAAAAAAAGTGTTGTTTATAATTGTTGGGGGTCCCTAGTGGAACCTACATCATGTAGGTGGAGAGGCTGACATGCCTCCGACATGACTTTTTGGCCAGTTGGTAAACTTTAAAATTCCCAGTTTAGTTTAAATGAATGAGTTTAGTCTTTGTTTTTAGAAAGACTGCCTGAGGGCAGCCGGTCCAACCTGACCTGTTTTTCCATACCACCACCTGGGTGGCATTTTTCCACCAGAGAAAATGACTGAGTGACAGTTATGAGAAGGGGCTAGGAAAGACATCTGGAGGTGTTAGCAGGTGTTCTTGTGAGAGGTGTGGGAGCTGGGGCCATCCACTGTTGTTTCTGATAGACTTCTCAGTAAGTTTAAAGGAAGTGGCAGTCAAATCATGGTCAGAACCATCTGGCAGAGGATTGCAGACCCAGCAGGCAGTTCCATTTAAGGCCCTTCCGACAGTTTGGAAAAGCCTTGTCAGAGTTTTCCTTCATGAGGAAGGCTCCAGAGGTGGTTCTGGAAAACAAACATCATCCGAATCCCCCTCTATTTTGTGTCTCTCGGGGTCTGAGGCACTCCCATCTCAGGTGCTGTTGTTTGTTTTGTCCTGCTTCAACATTCTAGTAGGTGCAATTCACCTTTTCTTAATTGTCGCCTAATCACACCCAGACCTTTGTTCAGAAAGTTGGACATTTTTATAAAAGTTATAGAGACCCATTATAGCCCCCACATTGGCCTGTGTGAGCCACTCACTGTAGGGGGATTTGGTGGGCATGTGCTCAACCAAGTGGCAATTATCATTGTAATCCAAGTCAATCCAAATAGAGCATACAAACGACTGAACCAATCAGCTGAACTCTCCTGGCCATCAGGCTGGCATGGGGTTGCTATTAGGGAAAAGAAAGATGCATCATGGCCAGGAATGGTCAGGAAGAAATTTCACATTTTCAGAATAAGTCTACATAGCCTTCCACTCCTTTTGTCCTGGTTATTATCCAAAAAGCCGCCAAGAGAAGATGATCTCTCTCTGGGGACAGCTGCATTCACTAACCAAACTGCCTTACTAAAGTGGACCAAGAGAAGGTGAGGGAAGTAGAGTCAGAAATCTTTTTGATTCCTCAATTTTTGAAGAGGCCATTCCATTGCTAAACAATACCAAATACCTGTGGATGGTAAGGGGCTTGGAAGGTCCACTGAATATCTGTACTGTCAGTAGCAGAGGCCAGGGTAGAGAGCGAGGGAGGGACCAGAGGGCAAAAGGGGAAAAAGCCTCTCCAGCAGTGAGGCTTTTCATTTACTTTCAGTTTTAGACAACGTGGTGGCTGCTCACGGCTCAACCAAATGAAGTCACAATATTTTTGGCCAGTCCAGTGCCTTCTATTGGGCAGCAAGGTCCTCATGTCTAACACCTTCTATTTCAGCCTGGGGACCTTTTGACTCAGAGTCATAGCCACACTGTTATCTGCCTGGGCGTCACCAGGTTTATGTCACTTTGCACTCTTAAGCTCGACTCACACAATGAGCCTGCAACTCTTCAATTCCAACTCACAACTGGCAAAAAATAGAGAACCATTTCATGCCTACCTGATCATAAAATTTGGTCAACATTGTTCACTACTGATTACCAGAGGCTCCCCACAAAAACTTTTTTTTTTTTTTTTGAGACGGAGTTTTATTGGCCTGTGAGGCCCTCATCATTCCTCTTTTACTTATCAATCTATATCCCATCATAGTCACTAAGACTGTCAAGAACTGTGAACATTTTGCTGTACTTACAATCTAAGTTATCCTGCCACAGTTTCATGGATGCTGACAGAAGACACAAGACTCCTGGATCACAGACAAAAAACGTTATTGCTCACAGCAGTAGCAGTAGTTAGATACTGGCATTTGTACCAGTTTCCTAAGCCCTAATTGGCACAGATCAATGCAAGCAGAGCCAGATGACACCTGCACGTGTAGTGGATTGTGTTGCAAGAGAGAAACCCTGAGCTTAGGAAACCAAAAACCTTTTATAATGGACAGCAAGTAAACACGCACCTTTGTTCCAGGGGAAGATACTCTATCTTCCAAAGTAGTTTGCTATACAAATATCCTTAAAAAGATAGTTCATAACAAAAGTGTCAGTCATGGTGCTTGTAAGATGTGCAGAAACATACGAGACCCAAGGAGATTCGTCTTTTGATAATGAATTTTAGCAACTACTTCTCTGAGTCACACCATTCCTCATAAGTCTCTTGTGAATCACAGTCTACTTTCCATTCTTGTTCTTCACAGATGGGAGATGCAATATTGGTAGAGGAAATAAAGCCAGCAATAGGGATAATTGATAGGGACTTTAACAGAGAGAGGCAACAGGTATTAGAAGATTTATTAGTTAGAAGGTTTTTTTGGTTGCAAATGGCAGAAATCTACTATGGTTAATGTAAGTAACAATAAAATTTATTACAGAACTACGGAATAGCACAGAGAAATAAAGAAAAAGTTGGACAATTCAGTCTTTAAGAGAACAAGAACCACAGCAGATCCAGGAATCTAGATTTAGAAACTAAAAAACAGTCTCTGGGTGATGCTGTTAAGATGATCCTAATGTCATTTATTCTTGTGTCACACTGCTCAAGATTCAAATTCTCATAGGACAGCATCTGATTGGCCACACTTGGGCCACATGCCCATGTTTTGGGCAGGAGAGGATAGGGATGGTAACTGCCAGTTGGAACAAAAGTGCTTTCAGGGAGAGTGACAGATTTTCAGAGAAAAATTGAGATATTTTCCTACATATGAGATTCGTTTTTTGTTTTCTCCACATAATGGGGAATACTGTTGCTAGCAGTTCTGGGATCACATCTTACATCTTCATTACCAGTGACAGATGAGAAAGAATCAAAGAGAATGCCTCTGAAAGGCCAGGCTAGGTCACACGCTCTGTGTGTGGGGGTTAGGGGTTGGAGCAAGATACTAGAATTTGTTCCTATTTCAGAACCATAAGGTAAAATAAGGAAGGATCATATAATAGCCATTAATAATAATAATGGCTATTATTTTTTAAATAATATTTATAATTATTTAAAAAATAATAGCTATTAATGGCTCTAAAGAATGCCATTAATGGCTGTTATTAAAAAGTCAAGCCAGGCACGATGGCTCACGCCTGTAATCCCAGCACTTTCGGAGGCCAAGGCGAGTGGATCACCTGAGGTTGGGAGTTCAAGACCAGTATGACCAACATGGAGAAACCCCGTCTCTACTAAAAATACAAAATTAGCTGGGTGTGGTGGTGCGTGCCTGTAATCCCAGCTACTAGGGAGGCTGAGGCAGGAGAATCACTTGAACCTGGGAGGCAGAGGTTGCAGTGAGCCAAGATAGCACCATTGCACTGTAGCCTGGGCAACGGAAGCAAAACTCCATCTCAAAAAAAAAAAAAAAAAAAGTTAGGAAGTAACAGATGCTGGCAAGGTTGCAGAGAAAAAGGAATGCCCACATACACTGCTGGTAGGAATATAAATTACTATAGCCATTGTCAAAAGCAGTTTGGTGATTTCTCAAAGAATTTAAAACAGAACTAGCATTTGACCCAGCAATCCCGTTATTAGATATATACTCAAACATGTTAAGACATTCTTGCTTTCCTATAAAGAAATAGCTGAGACTGGGTAATTTATAAAGAAAAGAGGATTAATTGACTCACTGCTCTGAAGGCTTTACAGGAAGCATGATGCTGGCATCTTCCCAGCCTCTGGTGAGGCCTTGGGAACTTTCAATCATGGTGGAAGGTGAAGTGGGAGCAGCCACTTCACATAGAAAAAGCAGGAGCAAGAGAAAAAGAGCAGGAGGTGGAAGGTACCACACACTTTTAAATGACCACATTTTGTGAGAACTCAACTATCACGAAGACAGCACCAAGCCATGAGGGACCTGCCCCTGTGACCTGAACATCTCTCAACCAGCCCTACCTCCAGCATTGGGGATTACAATTCAACATGAGATTTGGGTGGGGGCAAATATCCAAACTATATCATCAAAGAAATGTAGATCTTTCTGCCATAAAGACACATGCACATGTATGTTCATCACAGCACTATTTACAGTAGCAAAGACATGAAATTAACCTAAATTCTCATCAACAGTAGACTGGATAAAAAAACCTGTGGTCCATATACAGTACTCCATGGAGTACTATGCAGGCATGAAAAGAATGAGATGATGTCCTTTGCAGCAATATGGATGGAGCTGGAGGCTATTATCCTAAGTGAACTAATGCAGGAACAGAAAACCAAATATCACATTTTCTTACAAGAGGAAGCTAAACACTGACTACACATGAACTGAAGGAAGTGAACAATAGACTCCAGGGCCTACTTGAAGGTGGAACATGGGAGGAGGGTGAGGATCAAAAACCTCCTATCAGGTATTATGCTTATTACTTGGATGATGAAATAATCTGTACACTAAATCCCCACAACATGCAACTTACCTATATAACAAACTTGCACACGTGCCCCCTGAACCTAAAATAAAAGTTAAAAAGAAAAGAATGCCATTAACAGTAGAAGGGGGTGAGAGTGGTATTGGGCAGAGAAAAACAACAGATGTCCACTATGGTCACCAATCCTACACTATCCTTCCTCCCAGTCTGGGATTTCATATCTTGATTTGAGCACATCTGTAGGAGGAAGGAAACTAAAGGCATTGTTACTGAGCATTCATGGGAGCAACAGGCCAGACCAGGGTGGGTAGTTTCCTCTGGCCACCAGAGGACGGGGGATGCAGGGAAACAGAAAACGGCTGAGCAGAGACCTTGGACATTAATTACTGGGTGCTCAAGGCCACCTGGGGCCACTGGAAGGTATAACTGAAGCCTGAGGCTGAGAAGTCTCATTAAATACCACCAGCCTCTCACCAGAGACCATGGAAAAAATCTGCAAGGTGACCAGGTTTGCCATTCGGGGCCTGTGGCTCATGCGTCAGAAATAGGCAAAAAGCTAACTGTCCTTCGTCTTGCCCAGGGCCACTCAGGGGAAACAAGCATGATCTAAAATATCAAGCTCACAGCACAGGTTGGGAGACCAGATTAAGAGTGAGGTGTGTCAACAAAATTCTGAAACCAGATACCAGCCAAGGACTCCTAAAGGCAAGCTGCCCGTAGTAGAGTCTGAAGATATATTCCGAGGCACCAAAGCCAGGTAAGGGAGTCCTTTATGGAGGAAGGAAAAGAAAAAAGTTGATTTTGAATAAATTATAACTCCAAACATATAATGATTTTTTTTTTTTTTTGAGACGGAGTCTCACACTGTCACCAGGCTAGAGTGCAGTGGTGTGATCTTGGCTCACTGCAACCTCCATCTCCCGGGTTCAAGTGGTTCTCCTGCCTTAGCCGCCCAAATAGCTGGGATTACAGGCGCCCGCCACCACGCCTGGCTGATTTTTTTGTATTTCTATTAGAGAAGGGGTTTCACCATATTGGCCAGGCTGGTCTCGAACTCCTGACCGAGTGATCCACCCGCCTCAGCCTCCCAAAGTGCTGGGATTAGAGGCGTGAGCCACCATGCCTGGCCATGATATTTTTTTCTTATGCAAGAATAAGAGCACCAGGTATGCAGGCAAGTAATATGACTATATATTTTATATTAAATTATATGACACTATATATAATAAATTATATTATGTTAAATATATTATAATATGGTATGTTATCTGAAACTCCTGTTGGCCTACCTTGGATCTCCATGCAACTGCCATGGAAGTTATGTAGAAAGCAAGGCACAAAAGGAGAACGTCTTTGCTGCTCCACAGTGTTCATGGAGCCTGTCAACATAGGTTCTCAGTCACAGTGCTCCCCACATGGGGCATGGCTCACAGAATAAAATTTGAGAACTGTGAACAGGAAAATCTGAGATCTGGAGGTCATCTGCAGATCGTGGCTCAAGATATTAAGCTGTCATGAGAAAACACATAGGGCTGGTCTGTGGGTCCTTATTCATAACTGTATATAGCCAGCGTTTGTACCTCATCTTTGTGTAAGAGTGAGATCTACCTTCTTGACAGCCTGGCATTTAATCCAGGCTGGCTTTAAAAAAAAAAAAAAACTTAGGAACCAATCAAATGTCCATTTTCTGGGAAATAGATAAACAAACTATGGTACATCCGTACAATGAAATACCACTTAGCGATTAAAAAATACAAACTACGGATTCACACAACAGCGTGGATGAATTACGTTCAGTGAAGGAGGTCAGACAGAAAGAACTACATACTTCATAATTACATTTATAAGAAATTCTAGAAAAAGCAGAATCACAGTGACAAAAGGTAGATTGGTGTTTGCCAGGGTTGGGGAAAGTGTTAACTGCTAAGCGGCACAGGGAAACTTTTGAGGGTAATGAATATTTTCTATGTTTTGATTATTTGGTGACTTTTTATTGTGGTAAAGTATATATATAGCATAAAATATGCCATTTTAACCATGAAGTGTACAGTTCGGTTACATTAATGACATGCATAATGTTGTGCAACCGCTATTTCCATAACTCATCACCCCAAACAGAAGCTCTGTGCCCATTGAGTAATAACTCCCCAGTCCCTCTTCACCCCACGTCACTTTTATTGGCTGTAAATTAAACCTTAATAAAGCTGATTCTACAAAATGTACTGTCTCTCTCTAGTCCCTGTGATAAATGTCCTCCTCCGAGGTGGGGTCATTTTATGGAGCAACCCCCTCTGGACTTTCCTCTGTTCTCTGGACCTGAGTGCCCAGGTCCTTGGCCGTCAGCCTCCCTTCCCAGAGCATCCAGATTCTACACACCCATGGTGTCCCCTCCATGTTTGAGGACTTACTCTTTGGCCCTTGCTCTGACAGCAGGCATCCTTTCCCTCTCTCCAGCTAATCATCTCTCAGTTAGTCTTTTTACCCAGCCCCACCTACCAACGTCTGTCTTTGGCAACATTACACAACACACACACACACACACACACACACACACACACACACACACCATATCTCTTCAGTCTTTTTACCCAGCCCCACCTATCAGTGTCTGTCTTTGGCAACAGATACACAACACACACACACACACACACACACCCCATAATGACAGCTTTTCCCTTCAACAGTGTGGCATGGCCTGTTTTGTGTCTTTTCTACTTCCAGGCCCCTAATCCTCTTACCTTTAGCATTTTTCCCTCCCTCACAAGTCAGCTAAGTCCAACTTGGACTTCATACTTGTATTCTTAAACAGTACAGACCGACTTAAAGGCCAGGTAAAGAGAAAGACATTGAGTTTTCTTTCAAAAGACGGGAATCCTTCTTATGTCATCCTTTCTATGACACTCTACTAATCATGCACTTCCAAGGACATGGAGCTGGCATCTTCCCAGTGTCCTGTCCCACTGATGTCCAGCAGTGGCCTCAGATCTGACTTGTTGGTCCTGTTGTCTTTTCGGGTGAGAAAGTAAAATGCATCTCTCCCTTTTGGCTCCCCTTCTCCTCCTCCAAAAGATATGTAACCAACCCTTTCTCTCTCATTTTTCTCCACACTAAGGACAAGGGTGGTCCTTAGTTAAAAACAGCATCCTGGCCTGGCATGGTGGCTAACACCTGTAATCCCAGCACTTTGGGAGGCCGAGGTGGGCAGATCACCTGAGGTCAGGTGTTTGAGACTAGCCTGGCCAACATGGCAAAACCTCGTCTCTACTGAAAATACAAAAATTAGCCAGGTGTGGTGGCATGCACCTGTAATCCCAGCTCTTGGGAGGCTGAGGCAGGAGAATCGCTTGAACCTGGAAGGCGGAGCTTGCAGTGAGCCGAGATAGTGCCATTGTGCTCCAGCCTGGGCAACAGAACAAGACTCCAACTCAAAAAAAAAAAAAAAAAAAAAAAAAAAAACCAGCATCCCATCATTTCACAAGAGGTGCTAGAAAGCTGCCGCAGGGTGGCTCAGACAGTGGTCACGTGGGTTGGGTCCATTTCTCATTTTGTGAGGCCTGAGGGGACACAGTCTGAAAGCATGAGATTTGGGAAAGATATTAACACACTCAGTAATAGGAACATGAAGATAGGGGTCTGCAGCTTATGTGGGTCAGGATACTTCCAAGGGGGCTAGACCAAGGCTGCCCACTCCGGACTCCTCCATAGTGTTTGGAATATTGAACCCTCTCCCCACACAGCTCTAGGGAACTTGCAAAGGCAACTGTTCACTCCATAAGCGTGTGCAGGAAGAGCTCCTCTTCCCCTTCAATGTCCTAAGGAAAAGGTACTGCTGCGGTTAGGGAAGTAATCTTGGGATAAGACTGACCCTTGTGGACAAGTAGCAGAGTTTCCTTGAGAGGTGGGGTTAGAAGAAGCTTGGAAGAAAGATCTAAGAACAGGGAGTCATGTTGGCGACATGGCACACCCATGAAGAACTTCTCATGAAGTAATTTAACTTCCTGAGTGCCTTCTGGAAAAATCACATTTAACCCTCAGTTTTTATCTTCTTCCCCCACCATCCTATGTTATTCAATGGCAATTCACCTTCTCCCTACCCCCTCAAAGTGAGTGATGGTATTACGGAAAATGAAGGGAGCATATAATAAACAAAGTGTGGTTTCCCCCAGACTCAGCTCAACTGGTGCCTGGTTGAAGGGCCCTCTGCAGGGAGGGGATTACGCCTAGGAAATGCAGGTAGGTAGCAGCCGTGAGGTAACCAGAGCTCCACAGCAGAGGAGATAGAGGGAAAACGCACATGAAGCTGAAGAGCAGCTCCCGGTAGGCATCTCTGGAACACAAGATGAATCTTCCCAAATGCTTACAGAGGATTGTAACCTTTTATGGAGGGGAAGCTGATATTTGGGTCATGAGTGGATCAGATCTAGAATTTCACTTCACTCCAAAGAGAAGGGAGGGGGGAGTTACCATGTATTTTTCAAACTCTAGGTCACATTTGAGTGACCTTGAGACTCCATTCTTGAGTCTTGAGTGAACAGACCTCACTCAAGTAAACCTATACAAAAGCCACATTAAAATAAAACTAGAAAGCAACAAGCTGAGGGAAATGTTCCCATGATGAACAAAGGGCGGTGCCCTAATGTGGAGAGGAGAGTATCTATAATTCAGTTAGAAAAGTCAACATAACAAAAAAGTAAAAATGATAGTACATACCCAAGGATAAACCAAAGAGAGTTTATTTACGAAGAAACTATTTATCTAGTTGTGATTTCATGAAACTACTTAAGATAGTGCAGTTACCTGATAGCTCCAGGTAGCAGCCCCAGTTATCACTTCTTGATCTGAAAAGATAAGAGGAGGGAAAGGTTACAAGAGCCCAGAGGGAGAGTAGGCGTGTTCAGAAGATCATTGAGCTTTGTTCTAAAGATACAGCTGGTCAGAGGCAACCTCACGGGAAGGGACCTAAGGAAATAAATACTTTGAACTTAACCCCTTCCTACCTCCAATCTCCTGCCAGGCTTTCTGCTGGCTGAGCCCAGCTGGGAGCCCAAGGGCACAGGCGCCATGCTGACGAATCCCAAAGAGGTCCCACTTGTAGGGCAAGAGCAAGATGGAAAATGGAGAGAGTGAATGTGAAGTGGCAAACAGGATATTCAGCACAGGAGGAAAGAATATGAGTATGCAGTTCACAGAGGAAGAGTACTAATGGGCTTATTGGCCACTTGAGACTAGCTCAATCTCAGCAGTCGTGAAAGCTCAGATTCTGAAGTCAGACTGCCTGAGTCTGTCTGTTCTACTGCTTAGTTATGATGTAATCTTATCAAGTCTTGTTTTCATCTTTTGTAAAATGGGAGTAATGATAGTATCTACATCACAGGGTTGTTGCAATGACCAAGTGGAGAAAGGCATCTAAAGCCCTGGGGCAGTGCTTGGCATGGAGCAAGCAATCAATACATGATATCTATTATTTTTTATTTCAAATTGGTAAATGATAAAGATCTGTAGTACTTGTTATGGGCAAGGTTATAGGGCAAGAGGCACTCTCAGAAATTTTTAATGGGAGTATAACAGGTATGTAGTCTTTCGGGGAGGGGAATAATTTGACTGTACTTATTATAATTCAAAATAGGAGTAAACAATTCCATGTCTAATAATTTATCTTACACAATTACCTTCAGGAATACACAAAAAATATACGTACAAAGATGGTTAATGCTAGATTACAATTTGGAAATAACCTAAATTGACATAATGAAACTCTGTGTACCAATTTGTGTTGGTTATCTATTGCTGTGTACAAATTATCCCTGAAACTTGATAGCTTAAAAACAGCAAAAATTTATTATCTCACAGTTTATGTGGGTCAGGAATCCCTGCATGGCTTAGCTAGGTACCTCTGGCTCATGGTCTGTCATGAGGTTGCAGTTCTACTGTTGATTAGGGCTATGATCTCATCGGAAAACTTGATGCGGGTGTGGAAGGGGAAGATATAGACACACATGTATCTTTTATTCCTGCATTGTTCTCCCCATATGGTTTGAATGGGCATGGGCATCCTCTCTTCCCATTGGAGTGGTAAGGTCTATGTTAAGTGTTTGGACTTTGGAACAGAAGGGACCAGAAGAGGACCTCTGTCTTGCCTTGATTCTAGCCCATTCAGGCCAGTCTAACTTAGGTAAAGAGCTCTTCTTTTTTTGAAAGGAAACGTAATGTTTGAAGCTGATCCCTGAGCCAATTGCGTGATTTGCCTTGCCTTGCTTTGTTCTCTGTGAATATATTTCATATATTTCCCTCTGGTACCTTAGGAGAAGGGGTTGGCAGCCAAAACAGAGTGAAGACAATCACGTATTCCAGCAGTTTCCAGCTAAATCTATATCTCAACCCATCACACCCTTCAAACATATGAAACTACATTCGTCACGAAGATGTTATCATGGCCCTTTTGAGTCTTCTCTCCTTGAGGTCAAACACTCTTCATTTCTTATCATTTTCTCTCAAATAAGATAGGTTTTCTATCCCTAACAATTTTGCTCACTCTCTAAAGTATGTGTATGGAACTCCATAAATACTTGATGAGTGAATTCATTCATTCAATAAAGAATTAATATTCTAATTTGTGAATGTCCTTCAAACATTACCAGGGCCTGGTGACATTTTAAGAGCAGTGTACCAGTTAGCATGCTTGAAACTATACAAAAAAGAAAAACTAACCTCAAGCTGATTTAAACAATATAGGAATCCATTAGTTCACAAAACACAGAGCCCAGAGGCTGTGGAGATCCAGCAGAATTCGGAGAGTTTGACACTGTGGTAAAGGTTCTGGGTCTCTAAGTCTATGATGCTGTTGGCTCAGCTTTTGACCTAATTTTCAAGCTGCGGTTTCTCCTTTTAGCAAAGTACCTGCAGCTATACTACTCTTACCAGGCTCACTTATGCCCATCCAGAGACCAGAGAGCTTCCCATTCCCATAACCATCAAGCCAAAGGAGCTTTATCTGGACTGGACTGACATAGGACACCTTCCCTGTCCTGAACCAACCACCCCCTGTGCTGTTCAACTTGGGCTTGGGGAGGTGCACATCCTGGAGCCACGACTGCTGCTAAGAGGATAGGACTTCCAGGCCATCACATTCCCCCTTTCCCACTCTTTCCCAGCACCCAGAGGTGGGAAAACCTCACCCAAACCTCCTGGCTGGGAATATCAATTCTGTCAGGGGGAGCAGAAAGGGGACTTGATTCTTCCACCATTTATTCAGCCAGTGTTCAGTGAGGACTGAGTGCATGCCAGACACTGTCCAATGCCCTGGGAAGACAGCAGAGAACAAAATGGACAAAGGCCCTGCTGTCATGGAGGAGAGACAGAAAGTAAACAGACAGAAATAAGTCAGGTAGGGTAAGAATTACTGGGAACCATGAGGGTGCTATTCTATGAGGGCTGACGAGGAGAGTTCTCAGGAAACGTGACATTCAAGAAGTGATTTGGAGAAAACAGAGAGGGAACCATGCAGCTAAGAGGATGAAGAACGGGGACTGGGGGACTAGGTAAGCACGGGGAGCCTGAGATGGGAGTGTCCTTGCAGTATCTGAGGAACACCAAGGTGTGGCGTGAAGGGAGGGTGAGAAAGGGATGGGGTCTGGGCATTTGGGGCCGGGCAGGCCATGGCAAGAATGGTGAGAATGAGAGCAAGGGAGGAAATCAACCTGGACTTCCGCCAACAGGGGCCTGGCTTTTCACCTGTGGCTACACTTGGTGGCTATGTCACTGCCACCCCCACCCCACTGCTTCCTTGCCACAGAGCTTACATCCCATGCAAGGCTGAAAATACCACATAGTTGCCCTGCAGCTGGGCATGAGGAAGTGATTTGCAATCCATGTCACATAGCTTCTGTTCAGGCAGTTTGCAAAGAGGAGAGATGGTGGTCAAGAGCAGTCAGGAGGCCCTTGCCAGATTCTAGGACAGATGCCAGTTGTGTCTGACTAGTGATAATGGCCATAGGACAAAAGATGAGGGTGGGCTGAGACAGAGAGGACAGAGATGAAGCAGAAAGGGAGAATGAAGCAGATGAGAGAGGGGTGAATGGAGGAGGGGCAGATCCTGGAGCAAAAGCCATGCTGTGGTTACAGAAAATGAGTTTCCTGATGTGGTGGCCCTGCCTGTCATAGCGAGAGGGAAAGAGCTCCCGTCTTTGGGGAACACCAGAAGGCAAGAATGGAAAGGAACCAGACCCATTCACAGCTCTGGTCGTTGCATATGTTATTCATTCTGCCGAGGGTACTCTTTGCCATTTCCTTTGCCTGGCAAACGCTTGTTTTTCTCTGTTCTCCTCTTCTGTACCAGACTGCGGGTGGGCTCCTTAGGGACCAGCTTAATGTTTTTTGTATCCCTGGCTCTTAATATAAATATATATAAATATTAATTTATATTAAGTCCCTGTAATATAAATAGGTGATTATCAAATGAATGCTGAATGAAAGGTTGATAATGGAAAAAAGGAACAGGTAAAAAATGGTAACAAAAAGGGGTGAAATTGTGAAATATTTAAATTAGGGTATTGAGACATTTGTAGATATTGGTGGAAGAGATGAGGCTGTACTTGAAAACTCTTAGAAGATTCTGTATGTGGAAGGAAGATATTTAAATCTTTGAGCTAATACCAAATATGAGGAGGAATTGTAACTATTAACCAAGAAGAGCCCATGAAGAAGGGTTCAGAGAAAGCTAAGTGGGATAATAAATTAAGTTCAAATTCTGAGCCCACAGATAACCTGAAGGTCAAGAAATCATGAGAGTCTTTCAAATTTTCTGAAAACATAGCACATTTTGTGATGCGATCATACAATGCAATCATGAAAATCTTACACACTCAAGATCGATTTTTTCCAGAGGAATCAACATAAGGGCTGCATGCTTAGCCTGCATGACGTATAACATGGTAGTTTCATGGTACTTTTCTGGGAAATGACCTTTCAGCCAAGCCAATGGCAATGTTTCATGTTTCCAATTCTTTCTCTGCCTTAGGACAACTTGGGGAAATTAACATTATACCGGCTATAATGCTACTTTAATTTTTACCTTTTCTCAACTCTCTCATAGTATGTTCCATCTCAACCTAGGAGAATTTGGGCCCTCTCCTTTGCCCCATCCCCAGCCATCGGGCAATGTCTGGAGATATTTTTGTTTGTGATGACTGGAGGGTTGCTACCAACACTGACTGGATAGACACCAGGGATGCTGCTGAACACCCTGCAATGCACAGGACAGCCCCCCACAACACAGAATTCTGAAGGCCAAAATGTCAATAGTGCCAAGGTTGAGAAAGCCTGCAAAGTTTCTCCTAAATGTACAGCACAGATATTATGGCAACTGCCTGGCTGGCCAGCTTTAAGATTTTGTGGTTTTAACAAATGTAAAAAAATGGGAAGGATTTCCTTTTCTTTTCTTTTCTTTTTTTTTTTTTTGAGACGGAGTCTCACTCTGTCACAGGGCTGGAGTGCAGTGGTGTGATCTTGGCTCACTGCAACCTCCACCTCCTGGGTTCAAGCAATTCTCCTGCCTCAGCCTCCTAAGTAGCTAGGACTACAGGTGCGTGCCACCATGCCCGGCTAATTTTTGTGTTTTTAGTAGAGACGGGGTTTCACCATGTTGGCCAGGATGGTCTCGATCTCTTGACCTTGCGATCCACCCACCTTGGCCTCCCAAAGTGCTAGGATTACAGGTGTGAGCCAACGCACCCGGCCAAAAATGGGAAGGATTTTCTTTGTTTCCATTTTAGAGGTTAAAATGAGATTTTATCAATATCTCTTATATTGTACTTCAAATTGTATCACACCTAAAGTCCACTTCCAATGCGAGGTTTTTCAGGTGCTTTTTTCAGGACTCACACCACCATTTACCAAGTGCTTAGATGACATTGCTAAAGGGCTATGAGAACAATGAAGGTTAAAAGCAGGTGGCAATAGACACTAAAATTCTGCCCAAAGCCACAGTCGTGGGTAGTGTGAAGTAGGGGTGTGTTGGGGCCCAGCAATCAATGCCTCAAAATGAAGGCCTTGGAAGCACCCTCAGAAGCAAAACCTTTTCCCTGCCCTCCCACCCTATCAGTGCCATACTTCCCCTAGGCTAGCCACAGAAACTAGAATCCCTCTGCCCCCAAGGCAGGTCATAGAAACTAGAACCTTTTCTCCCCAAAGCTAGTCATAAAACTGAAAAATACTACTTTAATTTTCTGTCCACTTTTCTGTATAAAAACAGGCTATAAAGAAATTATCTGACCCACCTTGTTTGACTATGAGTCATATGACCCCCCCATTCCAGAGAGGGTCCTGCCCCATACCCAGAAGGAAGGAATGATGCTCAGGAGGCCAAGAAGAATCCAGACAGACAGGCTTTGCTGGGCGTCCCCATTCAGTCTATTAGCATTGGATCATACTCTTTTCATCCAGTCATATTTCTACATGGCCGTCCCTATTGTGGTGTACCTAAGCATAAAAATGGACAATTTCTCTTGTATTTTTGAGTCTTCATTCTGAAGGTGCCCGTATATACATGTTAAATAGATGTGTATGCCTTTTTTCCGATTAACCTGCTTTTTGCTAGTTGATTTTTTCAGAGAACCTTCAGAGAAACAAGGGGAAAACTCTCCCTTGGCCTCTGCAGTGGCTGGCCTTCAGTCCCAGCTTCACTCGCCAGCTCTGCCACTGACCAGTCACTGGCCCTTGGCAGTTCCCTCTCTGTGCTTCAGTTTTCTCTTTGGGAAATGAGGATTATGGTAGAGATTTTTCTTTGTGGTGCAAATGCACATGTGACAAAATTAGAGCAGCACCTAGTGTGTAGAAAGCTTAGTTACCAAGATGGTGGGCACTTCCATTTACAAACCAAAGTGCTGCTGCTGTGAGGAAATAGCATAAATATAGTTTATGTTTTCTTTGGCTGGCCAGCTTTAACTTTTTGTGGGTTTTTTTTTTTTGAGACAGAGTCTCACCCTGTTGCCCAGGCTGGAGTGCAGTGGCGCCACAATCTCAGCTCACAGCAACCTCCGCCTCCCAGGTTCAAGCGATTCTCCTGCCTCAGCCTCCTAAGAGCGTGCCACCACACCCGGCTAATTTTTTGTATCTTTAGTAGAGATGGGGGTTCACCATGTTGGCCAGGCTGGTCTCGAAACCCTGACCTCGTGATCCACCCTTCTCGGCCTCCCACCTTGATTTCCATTTTTGAGGTTACAATGAGACTTGTTATTTCTCATATTACTTTATATTTGTAAATTAATAAAGCAAATTACATATATTTGCTTTGCAATTTGCTTTATTAACTTACAAGCAAAATTAATAAAAGTGATTTTTATTAATAGCCATGATTTTTCAAAGAATCACTAATAGCTATGACAGCAGGAAGTGCAATTCCTGGAACCAGAGGCGTTATCCTGTATCTGCTGTTTCTCCCAGTTCTGTAACATACCACAAGAGGGCGCGAGAAGATGCCTTTTGAACACAGGCAAGCCCCAGGCTGAAAGTTTTGTTCTTTAAGCGGTACCAAAATAGGCACAAGATGATGCTAATAGATTCCTTTTGAAAACCTAAGTGGGCAGTCTCGGTTTGGTTATTTAAATTATATAAAAACTAATACTGCAGTTATCACTTTAATTAGAACAATACAATTCATGAGGTCAAGGGCAAACTTTTCAGTTCAAACATAGACCAAATAGTCCCTGTTCTAGATCTAATCATAGGAAAGGTCTTGGAGTGAAAGTTTCTGTCTCTATTAATCAGTTTTAACAAAAAATATATTTTAAAAAATCATACTTAACAGGTGGCGAGTTAGCAGCCCTATTTCACAGAAAGGATGGAGTTCTTGGGATCTGCTCTAAAGAGCCCCTGCCTTGAGGAATGACTGTGAGGGGGGAGCTACCTTGGGGAGTTCTGGTTTCTTTTCATTACAAGTTTACTCCTCAGCAAATTAGAGACTTGCTAGAAGAAAAGTAACAGGGCATCTCTGGAGTCCTAGATTTTGTTCAAAGAAGAGCACGAAACATGATTTTAGACAACAAAAATGAAAGAGCAAGACTTTGTCGTGTCTTTCCCTCCGAGCCTGAACTTACCTTCCCGTGGGGTGGGATGGCCCCCAGCAAGTGGAGAAGAATGAGGCTGAGGGACACATTCCAAGCAGAATGGATGCATAGCTTTTAACAACATGATACAACAGCCTCAAGAACAGGAACTTGGGGTCATTCAGATGTCCGAACAGGAGGAATCAAATAGTGGCAGCGCCTTCAAATCGGTCAGTTCCTCAACTATTTCACTTTCTCCTTTTTGTATTTATGTAAAGAACAGGCTTGAGAACTATCATGCAGTAATGAAGTAAGGAAAGGCTCCGAAGTCAGGAATGAAGGAATCCCACTTTTGTTATGTCAAAATTGCCAGAAGCCTAGACTAGAAGCAGGAGGGGGAGGAGAAAAGAAGCTAAGAGGGAGAAGGAGGCGATCAGGATTGAAAAACCACTCTAACCAGCAAGGTCTTAGCACCCTCCTACTCGGAACTCATATAATTCTCAAAATAACTCTACCAGTTTGGTGCTTTTACCTTCACTTGACAGATACAGAAACTGAGAATGTGAGAAGGTAAGTCACTTTTTCAAGGTCACGCAACTAGCAAGGGGTGGAACCAGGAGTCAACCCAGATAGCTAAGAAATGCCAAGTATGTGGAATTTTAATAAAAGCTGACAACAAATCATCCAGAACCTTTCATATTTACTCTGTGGCAGTTGTTGTCAGAGGAACATACAGAAAACAGGTAATTTGCTCTTCATTGCTGTGACTGACGGGCAATGACCACGGAGGATACAGATAGGACTATAGTCTCTTCCCAGGGAAGGGAGTCTGGCTCCTCTCTGGAGGGCCAGGGATGCTGGATGGTTTCCAGTGTAGGATGGAAGAAGCTACTTCCATGCTCCGGGCTGCGGCCTGCCCAGCAGAAACTGCCTGGCTCCCTCCAAGGTGGTAGTTTCCCTCTGCTGTTTATTGATGTGCTATAAAAAGTGCTTGTAAACAACGCAAGTGCATGAACAACTTAATTAAAATCATTAAAGTAATAGCTTGTGAAAAAAAGTAGTAAAACTAATTATTATAAAGTAGCTGTGTGGGAGGATGAAAATTGCTGACATTCTTTAGGTCTAAGCTGCTCTATTTGGCACAGAAAACACAGACAGTTTAACTATATCCTCAGAAGGGATCTGAGGTTCCCCTCTCCCAACTTGGATTTTAACTGTCCTGTTTCTCAGTTTTTAATTTCCTCCTTGGCAACAACCACACGCGAATGACCCTCCAGTGGTTCTCACTCCGAGTTGTCCCTTCTGGTCAAGCATCTGACTTTTTTTTTTTTTTTTTAAAGGGAGTCTTGCTCTGTCGCTCAGGCTGGAGTGCGGTGGGATAATCTCAACTCACTGCAACCTCCACCTCCCGGGTTCAAGCAATTCTCCTGTCTCAGCCTCCTAAGTAGCTGGGATTACAGGTGCACCCCACCATGCCCAGCTAATTTTTGTATTTTTAGTAGAGACGAGGTTTCACCATATTGGTCAGGCTGGTCTTGAACTCCTGACCTCAGGTGATCTGCCTGCCTTGGCCTCCCAAAGTCCTGGAATTACAGGCGTGAGGCACCGTGCCCAGATGCATCTGACTTTTTTTTTTTAACTGAAAGAATTATAAAAGTTTAGAATCTGAGAAGCTCAGTGCTGAAGGAAACTGAAAACCTGCTGGTAAAATTATCTGTAGGATGCATGGCTCCCTTTGCAAACGTTCCCAGAGCGTTGCCACTTGATGGTTATCCAGCCTTTGCTGGAGCCCTTTCAGTGAGGACAAAATGACAGCTGTGGTAGCTCTGGCTGCTGTCGAGCGCCTTTTTGTTTTAAGTTACACTCAGTCCTTTTAGTGCCCAAGCATTAATCTCTGCTTCAAGGCCATAGTGAATAAGGAAACTGCCCCTTCCAAATATTTGAAGGAAGAGCGCTGTCAGCTCATGCCTTCCCAGTGTCTGATTCAATTGCCAAACCAGCCAGGTGTTCCGCGCACAGGAGTGGAGCTCCAGCTGAAAGGTCCCACAGTTTACCTAGGCCCAGCCATGTTTACCTGAGATGGGCAGATGCAGCCCAGCTGAGAGCAGGGTCAGAGTCAGCTGAAAGGAGTCACAGTCAGAGCTGAGGGAAAATCTGAAAGGGGCCGGGCGGAGACCAAACTACACCGGTCGCGGTCAAGAGATCTTTATTGGAGGTATCCAGGGGCACCACGCAAGGAGAAGGAAGAGAAGAGAGAGAGGGCTGCTGGTGTGCTGGGTTTTATATCCCTTGGGCCTACGTGGATTGGGCTAGGGGCGGGCCCAAGGGAAGGCGGGAGATGCTTCTTTCTGATTGGCCCTCCTTTGGCGGGTTCAGACAGTGCCCGGTCAAGGAGGGGAGAAGAACCCGGAACCGGCCCCATCTTAAGGTACGGCGCCATTTTAAGGTACCCCATGTTACCTAACAAAATCGGTGAACATCAAGCCCAGACCTAGGATAGGGCACAGAAGAAGGACATCAAACTTGCTAGCTCAGAGCGTCAAAAGTAGAGGAGAAACAGAAAGAAGGGTCCAGAAAGGCAGTTCAGAACTAAGACCATGAACGGTCAATTTGTACAGGAGCTCCCCTCTCCAGGGTGAGTCACGCACATCTCATGGCCATGCAGGGCAATCCCCTCTGTCAAACAGACACCTGGTAGTTCTTCAAGTATTCATTGTGTGACAGGCTTTTGCTACTCCCTTTATTAGCCATTCTGTAATCTTTCAGATCATCTCATAGAATAACTGGTCATTAGTAGGTGGAACCCAGCTGACACTTTTGGGTGATAGAGTGAGAGGTGCTTAAAAATATATATCAGAACACAGAGCAGACTTTCTTTGCTCAGGAAAAATCACTTTAGTGGACTCTCTTAATTATGTAAACATAATTTGATATAGGATGGGAGTTACATCAAATTACAACACTGCACAGCCAATAACTTCAAACCAAATATGGGACATCCCTGTGTTTAAAACTCACCTGGTCACTCTTAACCACTTATATGTAGAGTTCCTTACAACATTTCCACTTCATTTCACTGCCCTGAGCTCCTCTTTCTCACTTCCCTTCTGGCTTTCAGCCTTCAATTCTTTTTTTTTTTTTTTTTTTACTTTTATTTTAGGTTCAGGGGTACGAGTGCAGGTTTGTTATATAGAGAAACTTATGACATGGGGGGGTTGTTGTACAGATTATTTTGTCACCTAGGTACTAAGCCTAGTACCCAATAATAACTTTTTTTTTTTTTTTTGAGACGGAGTCTCGCTCTGTCGCCAGGCTGGAGTGTGGTGACATGATCTTGGCTCACTGCAACTTCTGCCTCCCAGGTTTAAGCAATTCTCCTTCCTCAGTCTCCCAAGTAGCTGGGATTACAGGCATGCGCCACCACGCCCAGCTAATTTTTGTATTTTTAGTAGAGACGGGGTTTCACCATGTTGGCCAGGATGGTCTCAATCTCCTGACCTTGTGATCTGACCGCCTCAGCCTCCCAAAGTGCTGGGATTACAGGCGTGAGCCACTGCACCCGGCCTTAATATTTTTTTTTATCTTCTCCCTCCTCCCACCGTCCACCCTCAGGTAGGCCCAGTGTCTGCTGTTCCCTTCTTTGTGTCAGAGTTCTCATCATTTAGCTCCTACTTATAAGTGACAACATGTAGGATTGGTTTTCTGTTCCTGCATTAGTTTGCTGAGGATGATGGTTTCCAGCTGCATGTTTCTGAAGAGGACATAATCTCATTCTTTTTTATTCAGACTTCAATTCTTTTTTATTTTTTTATTTTTAGAGACAAGGTCTCCCTCTGTCACCCAGGCTAGGGTACAGTAGCACGATCTTTGCTCACTGCAACTTCTTCCTCCTGGGTTCAAGCGATTCTCATGCCTCAGACTCCAGAGTAACTGGGATTATAGGCATGCACCAACATATATGGCTAATTTTTGTATTTTTAGTGGAAATGAGGTTTCACCATGTTGGCCAGCTGGTCTCAAACTCCTCCTGGTCTCAAGTGATCTGCCCACCCTGGCCTCCCAAAGTGCGGGGATTACAGGCATGTAATAGCTTTCAATTCTTGATACTTATACAAATTAAGTTAGCTTTGGAGATTTCATCTTTCATATCCAAGGTCTTTTGCTAAACAAAGGATAGTCCTCTCTATGAACAATTCTATTTCCATCTTTAAAATTAATGGTTTTAGGCCTCTTACATAAATTTTCTGCACTACTTGTATAGAATTTTAGAATCTTAATGCTAAAAGTAAAATTAGTGCAAGAGAGGTATTAATTGATAACTAGTCTATTTGTGTTTTTGCCAAAGAATGAATAGATGTGTGTCCTCTAAGATCCTTCTCATAACTGTCTATCACTTCATGTATGATTTCAGCTCAATATAATTCAACAGTATTTATGGAGTCCCATTTAGTTCTAGAAACTATACTAAGTCACTCTGGGAGATTGCAAAGAAATGAAATTAGCTTCTGCTCCTAAGAAAAGGATATCATTGGCCGGGCGCGGTGGCTCACGCCTGTAATCCCAGCACTTTGGGAGGCCGAGGCGGGCTGATCACGAGGTCAGGAGATCGAGACCATCCTGGCTAACACGGTGAAACCCCATCTCTACTAAAAATACAAAAAATTAGCCGGGCGAGGTGGTGGGCGCCTGTAGTCCCAGCTACGCGGGAGGCTGAGGCAGGAGAATGGCGTGAACCCCGGGGGGCGGAGCCTGCAGTGATCGGAGATCGCGCTGCTGCACTCCAGCCTGGGCGACAGAGCGAGACTCCATCTCAAAAAAAAAAAAAAAGAAAAAAAAGAAAAGGAAAGGATATCATTTACCCAGAGAAAAGGCAGGACAAAATGCAGATGACAGTGGGGATGGAGAACGATAATCAGATAGTTTTAAACATGTTTCAGTAGCACTCAATAAATATTTTTGAGTGGATGAATAAATGAATGAAAAGGCAATGGTGTGAGAATTTCAAAAGGCAATTGGAAATTCCAGCCTCAGAAGGATAGTCAAGGAATGACCTGCAGAGATATGATAAATAATGGCCAGGTGCACTGGCTTTTGCCTGTAATTCTAACACTTTGGAAGGCAAAGGCAGGAGGGTCAGTTGAGGCCAGGAGTTCAGGACCAGCCTGGGCAACATAGTGAGACCCTGTCTCCACAGAAAAATAAATAAACTAGCCAGTCATGGTGGCATGTGTTTGTAGTTCCAGCTACTTGGGATGCTGAGGGGAGAATCATTTGAACCCAGGAGGTCGAGGCTGCAGTGAACCTTGGTCAGGCCACTGCACTCTAGCCTGGGCAACAGAGCGAGACTCTGTCTCAAAAACGACAACAATAACAAAGAAATGATAAATCATGGGCTTGAAGGTTTACATGAGGTTGTTCAGAACAGTGTGAGAAACTGAACAAGCCAAGTCTAGAATCCCTGGAGATACTTACAGGAACAGCCTGAGCAAAGAAAAAGAAGACTATAAAGAAACCATCAGAAAAGAGAAAACAATGTGTCAATAGAGGTAACACAGAACCACAATAAACTAGAATAGAATAAGATGGAGAAAAACTTTGTTCTTTGGTGGCCATCAAACCAGCTGCTTCAGCAGAGGAAGGGGGAGTAAAAATTAGAGAGAGGGGAGTTTCATTTATGCAGGGAAGGAAAGAAGTGGGTGGTGGTGGCTCTGCACATTGGAGGAAGAAATGCACAGAGCCAGAGAAGACTTGAGCAGGGCTGGAGGCTGGCAGGAAGGAGTTACTGCAGCTGGGAGAGAGGAATGGGCTTACTGACCGAGCACCAACCTGCTGGAGGTCAACCGTCAACTGCTGAATCCGTAACAGTCGGGTTCTCTGCTGCCAAAGAGGTTTTAGCCTTGGAAAGAAATGGGGCACTGTGTTCTCAGAAACAGCAGAGGGGGCTAAGAAGAAAGAGTGTGTTTTGAGGGGAGAACAGGGAAATCGAGAGTGAAACTGTCCTTCCCACCATCTCTTAGAGTGAGAGAGCCAGGTAGGGCTGTTGTCCTTAGAGAGTGTAAAAGTTTTGAAAAGGCAGCAGAAAGTCAAAAGAGATGACCCCAAGGAAGTGAGGAAGGCGAGTGTTCTCATCTTTGGACTGACTACAATTCATTCACAGCAATAGCTAATATTGGAGTTCTTATTTTTTCTAGGTGCTTGAACACAGAACATCTCACTTAACTCTTAGTACAGTCCTTAAGGTAAGTTTATTAAAATTCCAATTTTGAGATGGAGAGACCAAAGCACAGAGAGGTCGGAGTGGGGGTGGGGGAGAGATTATACCACTATGGAGCTAGGCTTCAAACCAGGTTGTCTCACTCCAAAGCCCATGCTCAGATCTCTCTCCTACTATAGGCTACCTCATCTTTCCCATCACTTCTTACCAATATTATGCTCTCTCAGCCCTGTTCCTGATTCCTCAGCCCTATTTCCCACTCCTGGCTGTGGGCCTTCTCAGAGGCTCTTCTTGTATCAGAAATATCCTGCCTGCCCAGCAAACCATTCATTCCAAAACCTCTTCAAGGATTTCTTCATAGGTACTATTTCCATGATGACTTATTTGCTTAAATGAATCTGAGATTGAGGTGCTCTTGCTCACGCATACAATGCATTGCAATTGTACAACGCACGTGTGACAGATGCCACTAGCTTTCCGGTCATTGGATGCCTACGCTAATGGATACTTCTGCATCTACGCTGATGTCAGCACATCCAGGGGGAGAGGACTGTTTAATCTGCTCCAATTCTTCCTTATCAGTCTGTATTCTATGATGTTAGTTAACAAATGCCATTTGCAGAATATCATGATGTTGCTAATAGGTGTCCATTTATTCATCTTCTCTATAAACTGTAGTATAGTGGCCAAAATTCAAAAGCCTAAAAACTTCTATAAGGATTTTATTCAGGAGGTCACTTTTCCTAAAACTTGATTGTTTTGTCTGCCGAACTCATATATTTCTAGGTATTTGGTAATTCCACCTTGGTTGCTTTATCTATACTTTAAATATTTCAATTGCTCCCGAGTTGGAAGGCTAGCATTTTTCTGCTTCTTCGGTAGTCCATTTTTTTTTTTTTTGAAGGGTACTAGATTTACTTGGCTCTGATTTCCCCAGGTATCTTTGTGATTCCTAGGAGCCATCCAAACGCTGCATGAAGGTAGTATTAATCTCTGCAGCTTTTTCTTCCCACTCAGGAGTTATCTTTTCTTGAGCTAATTTATTGGAAGAGAATTCCTCATTGTTCTTAATTTATCACTCTCTGACACTGTTTCCATTTCTGGTACATTTATTGGCCTCATGAAGGCAAGACCAAAAAATTAAAGTAAAATAAATTAAAATAAACCCGAGTTTAATGTTTCAAGTTCCCGGATGCTCCTCCTTACCCACAATCCCTTTAAGATATTTAAAGAATCTTGTATCGTTGAGATGTCTTCTAAGGCTGCCTTCCATCACTGTCTACTTTACATTTCTTTTTTCAGTTCACTTTTAAAGCCTCTTAGTATTGTTTCAAATGCCCCCACCCTTTTCTTCTTTTTAAGTGTGCTGGTTTTATAAACCAGGAACCTTCTGTTTTCCCATGGTGACATTTAATCATTATCTTCTGTGTGATGCTTCTTCATTTATTAGTCTGAGCAGTTAATTCATTTGCTGGACACAGGATTTATAGGAATCTTTAATTTGCCTTATTATCCACTTTGTTTGCTCAATCAGCCCTTTGTAATAGTATCATGTTTTTCTACTCCTACTTAGCATCTTCATTCCACTTCATTCTATGAAATCAACTCTCCCCCTTCTTTTGAATGACTTAGCTGCTGTGGTCTTTTTTGCCTTTCTCTCCATGATTTTAGCATCTTGGTTGATTAAAGAAGAGCTTCCTCTTAGCTTTCTGCCTATTGACTTTTAGGATTGAAGTAAAAGACAATTTAATTTTGGGCTCATGGCATATCTTCTCTTGTGCCCATAATCATGTGTGACAAACTCATTGGCTTAAAATAAGCAAATTCTTATTTTCATAAAACAATCATACTTTTTTCTATCATTTCCTACTAGTTATAGGACATTTCATCCCCTTAGGTCATCTCGATAGTCATCAAAATTATTTTTAAACACTTTTACATGTTTTCCTTTAAAATAGTTCATTTTCATAAACACTTTCTTCTTGGTCTTAAAACATCTGCATTTGCTGATACTTGTGTTTTACATGTTCCTTCTTATGTTTCTGATGGAAATATTTTGCTAATCTATAGAAGCTTAAACTTCTGTCTTTTTTTGGGGGGGTAACTTTTTCTAAACTAATGTTGCAGCCATTCTTATCTAGAATTCATCATATTCGTAGTACAGTCTCAAATAACTTAATGGATAAAGATAGCTGCCTTGGAGTTAGACACTCCGAGGCATGAAGGGGTTAAATTATGAGCGCAGCGATGGCGACCTAACAAGAAGGCGGTAATGGAACCCAGAGAGGCCAGCATTCTTAAGTCACTTCTCCCATCCCTCTCGCCCCGCCCCCGCCAGTTCATCTCTTTTGTTGCTGGCTAGTTTCCTCTGATTGTAATTCATTCTGTATTCCTTCCTGCCCCTCTGTCTTGGCTAATTGTTCTTTCCCACACTACCGGGTTTTAATTTCCTCAAGTTATCGCCTTATCACCGGAGTTTACACTTCCTCAGCTCTTTTGGGCCTGTCTCCCGCTCACCACTGACTTTTGGTGACACTTGCCCGACCGCTCAATTTCCACTGTACCTTAGTTTGCCGATCGCTGAAGTGGGACTGTTATTTCTCCCACTTCTCCCAAGGCAGCTGCATCAGAGTCCAGTCATTTTAGGACAGTTTTGCCAGTTAAGATCTATGTCTGAGCTCTGTGGTGATTTTCATGGACATTCCAATGAGTTCCACTAGCAAAGCTGGAAGCTCCAACGATATGCCATCATTCTCTTCCCCAGATCACTACATTCCCCCAAACAGCCTTTTGGTTCTGTTTACCCTTATTTTTAACTTTGAAAGGAAATCTAGCAATAAAAATTCTATTTTGCTCTGAGTGGTACATTCACTGACAAGCAATTTTCTCCATGCTTTAAAAGTTGAAGTGACATTTTGAGCAAACTCACTATCTCAGAAAATGTCTTCACGACATGGTGCTGACCTAGGAATCCCATCAAATGCACAGACTCATCAATTTTCTTTACATTAGGTTCAGAGGAGAATCTTAATTTTCTAAAACTACAATCCATGCCTTCTAAAAATCTCTTGTCATTATCGCATTGTGAGGGAAGGGAATTCGATATTAAATACAGACCACTTTGCATTAATTCCAGGGTGTCAAGAGTTAAAGGGAACACACAAACCCAGTGTTGCTATTTTGTTTTATTTTGCTCTTACGGGATGGATCCTTCCTTTTCCTCTTAGTGCCTGGGGCTGGGGAATGAAGTGTCCTCTGCCTGAGGAGGTGGAGTGGAGGCCTTCGTTTTAAGACCAGGGTTCTGATTACACCTGACAGGGCTGAAACCTGATGCCCGCAGAGCTTACTGGTATCTTATCTTCTTCCACCAGCCAGGATTACAGCAGGAATGTAACAGAAGTTGTCACTGATTCAGTTTGTATATGCTTAGTATGTAAACAAAAAAGCAAAAACAAAAACAAAGTTCTTTTTCGTCCTCCTTGAAATTAGCTCGAGAGAGAGTTCTTTCCATCTTTTAAAAAATATTGGTCAACATGAAGAGTTTTGTTCTCAAGGCTAAATCTTAATTCTCCTGCAGAGAGTCTCATAGTTCAAGAATAATCACATTTAATAAAAAGTCTACCTCAGAAAAAGATTCACAGAACCTGAGCCATGGCAGTGATTTTGTGGTATTTGGATTCGTGTCTATAAAAATATTTGTACACCAGATGGTGGATTGTTCGACGCATTCATCCCAAACCAAAAGATTTTTTTTTTTTAACTCACACACACCAAACACTGTGGAGGTTGGGGGGGGATCATTAATTTTTTTCCCAGTCATGCTGCATGAGTAATGGTAAAAGCAACAGCTAAAACAATAAGATTACTGTGTTGAATTCTTAATGCATTGTCAGGTATAAAGACTTCAAGTAGTGCTGAAAATATTTTCTCCCTCTGAACAACACATACCTTACGTACAACTCACTTTGACAGTTTACCAAGTGTACATATTTTCTAAAACAAAATCATCCTGCTGATGGAGGAAGCTATATGGGGTGACCTACTCAAGACTGGATTGGGAAGCATCCAAATTAAACATGAAGCCAACAGCCTAGGGCCCCAGTGATTCATCCAACATAACTTTTTCTCTGCAGGTTGATTTCATTTTTAACAGTCAATTCTCAACTAACTACTCAAATGGGTGGGGAGATATACATGATAAAACCAAAACAGGATAACAGAAAACTAACTGTGCAGTGTCTAATGTTGGTAAGGGGGTTGTTATCTATGTCCCACACCATGGCCACTCCATGGATCTTGGCTGTTCATTTATTGTGATGTTATAGCAAACGTGGACTATTTCCTGAAGGAAATCTGGCCCCTACCCATGGGTACACTGTAGTCTGCCTCTTTGAGGACGTAGGTCTATACAAGTACATGGCCTGGTTAGGAACCTTCACTTTCACAAGTGGATGCCAAGTTCTTAGGTATACATCTGCATCTAATCAGAAGTATAGAGTTTCAGCTGTTGGGTACCTGCCAGACAATTTATCCTTGACTTCTCTGCTGCTTAATTCTTATGGAAGCTTGACTGGAGAAAACAACATTTACGGAGAGTTGCAGGCCATCCATCTTTCTTTCCTTTCTTTCTTTCTTTCCTTACTTCTTTCTTTCTTTCCTTCCTTCCTTCCTTCCTTCTTTCTTTCTTTCTTTTCCTTCCTTCCTTCTTTCTTTCTTTCTTTTCCTTCCTTCCTTCCCTTTCCTTTCCTTTTTCTTTTCTTTCTTTTTTTTTTTTTTTCCAAGATGGAGTCTCACTCTGTCTCCCAGGCTCAAGTGCAGTGGTGGCCATCACAGCTCACTGCAGCCTTGACCTCTTGGGCTCAAGCAATCCTCCTGCCTCAGCCTCCTGAGTAGTTGGGACCACAGGCATGAGCCAGCATGCCCAGCTAATTTTTACATTTTTTGTAGAGAAAGGGTCTCCCTATGTTGCCCAGGCTGGTTTTAAATTCCTGAGTTCAAGCAAGCCTCCCACCGTGGCCTCCCGAAGTGCTGGCATTACAAATGGAAGCCATCACACTTGGCCTTCTTTTAGATATTTTAGATATTTTAAACTTTATCTGTGGATCAAGTCAGATAATTAAAAAACTTCATTTCTGAACTGCATCATGTCATTCCCTCAGAGAACTGAATTTTAAAGGACCTCACTTTGTCATTAGGCCCTAGGTTAAAGGCTCCTTGAGTGATACCATAAGAAACAGCTGTTGGAAACTCATCTGCTTTAAGTGTCATTCATGACATCAGTGTCCCTTTTGAGGACATATGGGAGAAATGTCTTTCAGGTCTTAAGGCTCCTGAGACCGTGGTATGTATGTTATAAAACACTGTGAATCCTATAACTGGTCTGTTTTCTTCATTGCTCAGAGCCAAATTTGTGATCCCCCTCCAGAAACTACTTGAGTCTTTACAGTTGGAATTTCCGTGTCGTGAGTGGTTTTATTTCTTGTTTCACTTTACTGCCTTGCTTGTATTTTTCTCTTTGTTCTAATTAATTTCTTTTGTTTCAATCATATTGCATGATTTTTATGTTACATAAAATGCATGTCAAATGAGGTGGCGATTTGAAATCATTAAATCATCCTTATGGCATTTCCTGAGCAAATAGCAATAAAAATATACCTTTGGAGTGTAAGGGAGGAAAAATTTCTCACCCATTGCTGGGTTCATGGCTGAGGCATCTATAACAAAAGACAGATTAACAAAAGAAAAGCATATAAATTTATGTAATATGTAAGTTTTATATGGCATAGCTTCGGAAATGAAAATCCAAAGAGACAGAGAAACCTGTGGGTTTTTATGCTAAGTCTGATGAATAAGTGGATGATTGTGGAGATGATTAGACAAAAGCTGTATGATCTAATGCTAATAAACTAGGGGGAACTTAGCAAGGCTTGTTTGTTCAGATTCTTCTCTATGTCTCTGTGTCTTCAAAGATAGGGGCGTTCCTTCCCCCTGGCTACAGGGTGGGCACCTCTGGAAAGAAGGTTTTATGACCTCCTTCTAAGAGAAAGGCAAGGGGAAGGTGAGCGTAACCTTCCTGCCTCTGGGGTTTTCTGAAGTGCGAAGGTGCCATATTTTGGGGTAGTGTGTCCTGAACCCTACAAGGGTTTATACTCCCAAAAGTATAAATAATTTGGGGAAATCTTTAGGATGTTTTAATTATCCCAGACAATTGGGAATTTGATATACAGTGACACCTTAATGAACGAACTCTCAGGACAAATCTAGTTTTAATTAATTTGACTGAGTTGCAGAATAAATTGAAGGACATGCTGATCTCAGACAGGAAGGCACCATCACTGGTGGGAAATGTTCCTTGAACAGGGCTCGTGTGGGCCAAGGACTGAAACCAAGGCCTGCTTCATTGGAAAACGTGAAGGAAGGAGGGAATTCATTCCCCGTAACACAAATTAATGCTTCACTCCCCCTTTCAAAAATCTTGTCTATAGTATTATTATGCTTAAATTTAAGTAAGCCATAACATAATCCTTCTATCCATCCCTGATAATGGAGCTTATTTATGAAGATAAAGTCTACCAAATACCTTCAACAATGTGCCCAGCACTGGGGATAAATCAATGAGTCAGAATCCCTGTCCGCAACACCCGCTTTGAGCCCTTTTCTTTGTTCATTCATTCAAACAGTATTTATTAAGTATCTGAAGGGAGGGCTATGACTGTGGCAGGACATCTAAGTTCTAATGGATGAGGGGCAGCAAAAAAAAGCCCACCTGAGGAGGTGGCATTTAGATTGAGGTCGGAAGGATGAGGAGTTGGTCAAGAGACAGGGAAGGAAAATACAGTCCTGAGGATGAAACAATGTGTGTGAAGCCTGGAAGTGGGGAGGAGACTGCAGGGGCGGCTGGAGATCCATGTGGGAGGACCACAGGGTGAGAGGGTGCTGGGTGAGGTCATAATATGGAAAGCATTTCCTCTTCTCCCAAATGGTCTCATGGCCACACCTTTCACCTCCTCCAAGCCTTTGCTCCACCCACCTTCTCAACAAGGCCTCCTCTGTCCCTCCCGTCTCAATTGCAACACCCCCTTGCTCCAATTAGTTTCCATTGCATCTATCACCTTCTAACACAGAAATAATATGTTATTTATTCATTATCTTTCTTGTTTGTCTCCCCCACCTCAGTCCTACCTCCCTCTAAGCTTCGGTGAGGCAGAAAGTTTTGTCTGCTTTGTTTACTGACATATCCCTAACATCTAGAACAGGGCCTGGCATTCCGGCCCTGGTCATCAGGGCCAGGTCTTCAATCAATAGCCGTTGAATGGAATTGAATTGAAAGTTGATGAATGTTTTAAGCAAGCATGTGGCCTTATCTTATTTAAATGTTTTGAAGGTAACTCGAGATTCTGAGCAAAAACAATGCTGTAAATCCAAAAGACACTTTTCTGAATTGCTCTGTATCAACTCTGGAATCGAAAACCAAGGCTTGGCTAGCCAGATGTTAAGCTTCTTCCTAACCCTTCTTTCCAAGTTACCCGAGTAGAGAGCGGGAAAGGTACAACATGGTTATTGTGGAGGCTTTAGGCACAGGGATGAGAGCCCCAGAAAGAATGCCAACCACCCTATGCAGTCAAGTCAAGCCAGAAGCATGGACTGTGTGCATGCCTACCAACAAAGCCCAAAATAACTAGGATCAATTAAATGGCAGGTACAGAAGTGTGTTTGTGTCTTGATTCTCCTCCTTGTTGGGGCTTGCTACTGCCCTGAGGAAAAAACTGTTTACTTTTCATATCAGGTTTAAACAATTTTTATTTTTAGGCTTCACTCAAAAGTAAAGCAATTTGTACTGGATAATTCATTTTAAAGAAGTCTGTTGAGAGAAATTGCCTCAGGATGGGGCGCTCAGATCCCATTAAGAGGGGATTTATTGGTTAGCACAGGCTTAGAAAAGGTTGATTCATTCATTCGACAAATATTTATTGAACATTTTCTGTGTGCAAAGCCTTGCTGGAAAGTTAAGCATGCAGTCCTTTTACAGATTCCTTATAAAGCTTACCTTCCAGTTGGGGAAATAACATGCGCACAGTAAGCTAAATAGAGAGGCAACAATGCAAAGTGTGCCCCAAAGCAGCCTGTGATTAAATGCGAAACAGGTGGTGGAGATCGCTACCTCAGACAGTCATACAATTTTTTTTAAAAATGATTTTTTTCCTAAAGCTAAGTGAATTACATTTAAAGAACCAACAGTTATTCTGATATTATGCCTTTCATGCTTTTTGATTAGTAAATGTCTTTTTTAAAATAAGATATTGTGATGGTGGTAGTTGTTTTTTAAGTTCTTATTTGGCAGAATAAAAAATTGACAATCAGATGTTGTACTTTATTATTTTGTTTTTGTTTTTTGAGATGGAGTTTTGCTCTTGTTGCCCAGGCTGGAGTGCAATGGCGCAATCTCAGCTCACTGCAACCTCCACTTCCCAGGTTCAAGTGATTCTCCTGCCTCAGCCTCCGGAGTAGCTGGGATTACAGGCATGTGCCACCACACCCAGCTAATCGTGTATTTTTAGTAGAGACGAGGTTTCTCCATGTTGGTCAGGCTGGTCTCAAACTCCCAACCTCAGGTGATTTACCCACCTCGGCCTCCCGGTACTTTATTATTGTTTTTAAAAGTCTTACTAGTCCATTTCAACCCCTCTCAAGCTAGAAACTGCTGCTATTGAGGCAAACAGGATTGCAGCCAGGAGGGGCTCGTGGACTGGCATAGTAAACTGGCTGGGTTTTTCATGGTCAGAATGGAGGCAGATAGACATCCTAGATTAAGTAAGTCACAGCACATTTTTGTGGAGTTGAATTCAATCAGATTTTACGTGTAGCAAAGCCACAGATGTGACAATGGGGACGGCGGGTGGGAGTCGGTGAAGAGCACCCCCTGCAAAGAGCATGCACAGATGACTCTTGAGAAATCAGGTTGAAAGTTGGGGAAGATTGTGGAAAGCCTTGAATATCCAAGTAAGGACATAGACTTTGGAGATATGGGCAGAATTTTATTTAATTTTTTCAATTTTTTCCTTCAATTCTGAAATATGTCCTGATGGTCAGCATTTTTATGAACAGTTTTAAAGCAGACCAGTGATATGAAAAAATAGTATTTTTTTATTTTTTATTTTTATTTTTTGAAACAGAGTCTAGCTTTGTTGCCCAGGTTGGAGTGCAAATGGCACGATCTTGGCTCACTGCAACCTCCGCCTCCCAGGCTCAAGCCATTCTCCTGTCTCAGCCTCCCAAGTAGCTGGGATTACAGGCACCTGCCACCACGCCCGGCTAATTTTTGTATTTTTAGTAGAGATGGGGTTTCACCGTGTTGATCACGCTGGTCTCGAACTCCTGACCTCAGATAATCCACCCGCCTTGGCCTCCCAAAGTACTGGGATTAGAGACGTGAGCCACCACGCCCAGCCGAAAGAATAGTATTTTTAAAAGATTAAACTCAATGTAAACTATGGACTCTGGAGATAATGATGTATCAATGTAGGTTCATTGACTGAAACAAATGTACTGATGTGGGATGCTGATAATCGGAGAGGCTGTGTATATATGTCTGGGGACAGGAGACACACAGGAACTCTTTTTACTTTCTGCTCAATATTGCTGTGAATCTAAAACTGCTCAAAAAATAAAACCTATTGTAAAAAGGATTAATCTGGCAGCTGAGTGCAAAATGGATAGGGGGTGGGGCAGATCGAGAATATAAAGTCACAAGATACAAAATTAGGTACAAGCATCTGTCCTGGAGCTTGAGATTTATTAGCTACATGACAAATCCACTTTCAGCAGGGAGCGACTCTAAAGGCAGGGAACCCCGCCAGGAAGCAATTGTAATGTCCCAGACCCAAAATAAGCAGGGCCTCGAACAAACTGTCAGCAAAGAAAATGGAAAACAGAGAATGAGTATGGGCATGAATAAGAAGGAAAACCCATGGTACTTGGTGATTAATGAGGTCTGAGGGAAGCGAAGGATGGGCAGAGTGACCCTGGGGTTTGACCAGCTGGGTGATACCTGCACTGCAGTCAGAAATAGGGAAATCAAGACAGAAAATTCTGGGCAGTGGGGGAGAGGGACACGAAACTGGGGTGGGGTTGACTTTGGGTGAATGGCAGCACCTCTCTGAGGAGGTGGGAGTCAGTAAGCAGCATTTCCTAAGTGCCAGGCACAGCGCGTATCCCCAGCATCTGTATGGAAGCCATACAGGGGTGGGAATGACTTTTTAAAGTGGAGAACCTGAATCTAAAGAAAGCAGCATCCTCAATAGGAGGATATTTTCAGTCCTATGACGTTTTCAGTTCTGTTCTCCTATTGGCTCCAAGAAATCTTAGAGGAATAGAAAACTGTATTATTTGCTCCAAGAGTCAGAATAAAGACAGGAAGCGGTGGTTGCTGGTCACCTTTTCCGGGAGTGGCCCAGAGGATGTTTACAGGAAAGATTCCTTTCTGCCCTTTGACTTGTAGGACTGTCAGACTAGAAATAGGGACTCTAATGTAGAAGTTGAGCAGATTCAGAGAATAGGTGAAACCAGAGAGGAACTCCCCAAGAGACAAAGCACCCTTGTACATCCTTCAAAAAGAAAGAGAAAGAAACTGTGGAGGGGGCAAGAAGAATCTTCCTTAACATAGGATGACATCTCTGTTCCTTTCTCCTCTTTGGCCTTGCCCTTTTCTTTTTCCCCTTTCCCAAACTTCCTTCTATCTTACCAAACAAAAATATGAAGTGAGGATACAGACAGGAAAAAACCTGTAAAATAAGTGTTTTCCCCAAATCACAGGTTATTTTTAAAGACCAGCCAATCATGCAATCGTTGCTATTACAGTTACATCAGGTGAAATTATAGTACTTACCGAGACCACCTCTAATTTTTTTTCTTTTTTCTAAGACAGGATCTTGCTCCATCACCCAGGCTGGAATACAGTGGTGCAATTATAGCTCACTGCAGCCTCAAATCCTGCACTCAAGAGATCCTCCCACCTCAGCCTCTCAAGTAGCTGGGACTACAGGGATGCACCACCACGCCTGGCTAATTTTTAACTCTTTCATAGGAACGAGGTCTTGCTGTGTTGCCCAGGCTGGTCTCGAACTCCAGGGGTCAAGAGATCCTCCCATCTCGGCCTTCCAAAGTGTTGGGATTACAGGCATGCACCACCACCCCTGGCTACATGCCTAATTTAACATGAGCTAGAGTTAGGTTTGGCCATCCCTAGTGTTCAGTGGGGCATCCCTAGTGTTCAGTGGGGTTGTAGAGTTAGCCTCAAATGCCAGAGTGAAAGTCCTTGCCCATCACTCCCTCATGGGGTAACCATGGTGGAGCTGCCCAATTTCCTCATCTCAGAAGTGAAGATAATAGCATCAACCTCATAAGGTTGTTGTGAGAATTGCATGAGGAAACCATGGAAAGGAATTCATAGAATACTTAGAAAGGCAGTAAGTACAGGGACAGATTTGGGTTTCAAAGGACTTGAAGACTATACAACTTTGGAAGCCCTCTTTAATAAAAAGAAGCTAAATCTTACCTTTGCAAGTTTTATATGAATATGTGACTATGTGAACACATTGCTCAGGTCCTCCCCTCGCCCGCACACAAGGTCTAGAAAAGGCTTATTAAAGCGAGACGTCCTGAAGCTTAAGCGTCACCAGCTTCAAGTTCAACCCACCTCTGAATAAGTGCTTCAAATAAATATTAGCCCTTGCTGTTATTTATTTATTTAAAAAATGTTTATGGAGCACTTACTATGTGCCAGGCTGTGAGCTTGCAGCTAGAAGTTGGGAGTGTTGCACATCTGGAAATCCTATGCCCTAGCTAAGGGAAGGTCACCAAATATCAAAGCAAACCAAACTCCTTATCTAAAGAATGTGGTTTGATTTGACAAAACATCCCAAAGCTAATAAATGGCTGCAAAGCACTTTGCAGACCTCTTTAACAGCAACATTGCACCAATGGAATAGATGAGCTATTTGTGGTTATTTTATTTGTCCATTTTAAAAAAGTGATAAAATAGATCTAACATAAAATGTACTATCAACCATTTTTAAGTGTACAGTTCAGTGTTATTAAGTACATTCATATTGTTGTGCAACCATCATTACATTCATCTCCAGAACTCTTTCTTTTATTTTTTGAGACAGGGTCTCGCTTTGTCACCTGGGCTGAGAGTGCCGTGGCAAGATCATAGCTCACTGCGTCCTCAAACTCCAGGGCTCAAGCAATCCTCCCACTTTAGCCTCCCTAATAGCAGGGACTACAGGCATGTATCAGCACACCTGGCTAATTTTCGTATTTTTTTTTTGTAGAGATGAGGTCTTGCCATGTTGCCCAGGCTGGTCTTAAACTCCTGGGCTAAAACAACCTGCCCACCTCGGCCTGTCAAAGTGCTGGGATTACAGGCCTGAGTCACCGTGCCTGGCCAGAACTCTCTTTATCTGACAAAGCTGAAATTCTGTTCCTGTTAAACAATAACTTCCATTCCTCCCTCCCCCAAGCTTGCAGCAAACCACCATTCTACTTTCTGGCTCTGTGATTTTGACTACTTAGAGTAGACAAACACTCTAAGTATAGTATTTATATCTTAGATCTATAAGTATCCTCTCATAGAGTACCTCATAAAAGTGGAATCATACAGAATTTATCTTTTGGTGATTAGCTTATTTGACTTAGTATAATGTCCCAGAATTCATTTTTGTTGAAGCAAATGTCAGAATTTCCTTCCTTTTTAAGACTGAATCCCATAGTTCATTGTATGTATATACCACACTTGGCTTATCCATTCATCCATGCATGAACATTTGGGTTGCTTTCACATTCTAGCTATTGTGAGTAATGCTGTTGTGAACATGGGTGTTCGGTAGATGTTATTTTTATGTTGCTTTAGAACATCTGTGTCTTTATGATCACTGATTAGAATGTACTTGGACTATCGCTTTCCTCTGCTCACATATAAACTAAATAAAGCGGTCAAATACCGACAAACCAGTCATCAAACTTAAGTTTGGAGAAGTCAAGTGGGTCAGGGGAGCTTTGAACTAAGACTCAGAAGATTTGGGTTCTGGTCCCAGCAATGCAGTCAATGTTGGCTAACTATGTAATATGGTGGCAAATGATTTCATCTGGCTGGGCCTCAGTTTCCTCACCTGTCCTGTGAGTGATTTGGACTAGGGTTTCCTTTCTAGGATGATCAGCTCAACTTGGCCTCCCAAATCAAAGAAAATCCTGTGTCCTTGGAAACCCCTCAATCCAGGGGATGATTGGTCACCCTACCTTTCAGCAAATTCTCAAATCTGACAACAGATTTCAAAGAAATGTGCTACATTAAATGAAATCAGGCTATTTATCTCTTCCCCACCCCCCAGGAAACATCAGAAGGGAATTCGGCAGCCTAGTCAGACTAGGACAAAATTCCAAATGTGTAATTTTTAACAGGCTTTTTGGGAAAGTGCTGATTTTAGATCCTGTTAAGAAGTCATCCCCCACAAATATTCTGGTTAGGGAGGTTTGTATGTTAACGATTAGACAAGAGCTGTTAAAATTTCAGCTGAGCAACTTAAAATATTTCTTACTTTTAATAACTAGTTTGACTTCTCATGGAACTAACTGTAAAACAGGTAGGATTTTTTCCCCCTCAAAGTGCACACTTCTATGTCACAGAGGGAAAACAACAATAAACCAACTAAATAAAACTAAGGTTGACTCTGTCTGATCTGCAACTGAAAGGAAAGGTCAGCCTGGAATATGTTGAAACTCCCCTAGTCTTATACAGGAATGTGGTGATATGCCTGCCTGAAACCCCAAATAAGCCCCCTTTCCTGGCAAGATGATCCAGCCAGATTCCAGCAGCAAACAGGCAGGGCTGGTGTGAATGAAGCCAATGAAGATTCAGGGGGCTGGGTGCGGTGGCTCATGCCTGTAATCCCAGAGAGCCAGTGTGGGAGGATCAATTGAGCCCAGGATTTCAAGATCAACCTGGCAACATAGTGAGACCTTGTCTCTACAAAAAATTAAAAATTAACTGCGTGTGGTGACATGCGCCTGTAGTCCCAGCTACTTGGGAGGCTGAGGTGAGAAGACAGCTTGAGCCCAGGTCAACGCTGCAGTGAGCCATGATTGTACCACTAGACCCCAGCCTGGACAACAGAGCAAAAACCTGTTCAAAAAAAAAAAAAGATTCAGGAACTGTTAATTTCTAGATATGAAAAAGTGGCCTGATTTATTTGGACAAAAGAAGCAGTTCAGCTCAATTATTTTGGTTGCATATTTGTACATTATTTGAGACTATAAGCCTAGATCTATGGGCAGTTATAGTGCGTTACTGATTTGATTGGATCTTGACAGAGGGCCTAAAAACAATCACAGGCCTACAAGGACAACTTTCTCCTTACAGACACAGACATGAAACGACAATTCCCTATACCAATTATTGTTATTATTATTATTTGAGACAGGGTCTTGCTCTGTTGCCTAGGTTGGAGTGGAGTGGTGTGATCTCAGTTCACTGCAAACTCCACCTCCTGGGTTCAAGAGATTCTCATGCCTCAGCCTCCCAAGTAGCTGGGATTACAGGCATCTGCCACCACACCTGGCTAATTTTTGTATTTTTAATACAGACAGAGTTTTGCCATGTTGGCCAGGCTGGTCTTGAACTCCTAACCTCAAGGGATCCGCCCACCTTGGCCTCCCAAAGTGCTGGGATTACAGGTGTAAGCCACCATGCCCAGCCCTATATCAATTATTATCTTCTATAGACAATGGTTTAGTGACCCCTTTTTATGGTTTATCATAATAAAATCTCTATTTATAGATCAGATTATATTTTATAAAACCTATCCACACATATATCACCCAAACCTCATACATTAAGATAATGCATGTAAGGTGAGATATTATTCTCCTTGTTTTATAAATGCAGAAGTAGAAGCCTAGAGAAGTTAAGAGTCTTGTCCCCAGACACAAAATGGGTAAGTAGCTCAAGCCTAGGTCTTCTGAATAAAAATCAGGAGACTTCACCAACATGCAAAGCAAAATGCATTGTGCTTTTTAAATATTACTCCTAGCATTTTTGCAATCTTTCTCATGCTATCATCTTAGATAATGATTAACAGGCATTTAGAGAGAGCGTTAAAGTAAAAAACTATTTGGCAACACACAGGTTTAAAGGGCTAGCAAGAGAAAGAGGAGCCAGCAAAGGGGTCTGTCTGAGTGGTGGTCAGGGAATAGGTGGAGGACTTGGCCAACTCAGTGCTGCCTCTTAAGCAGAGGGAAAGGAGAGAGAAAACTTCATCTGTAAGTGTCATAAATGAGAAAGACCTGTGGGTTCTTTGTTGAGGGAGCTACTGATGACTTCAGGGAGCACAATCCCCCAGAATCATGGAGTCTTGGGTTCAGTTAACCCCAATACTTATTCATGTCACTGATGCCCGCCCAGATGGTCACTGCTTGCCTAATGCAATGACTCTCAGAGGCAGCTTTCTGAAGCAGCCTTGTGCTTTTGAACAACTTTAACTCCCTGGAAGTTCATTCTTAAACCAAGCGGCTGCTATGTTTTAAATGATACTGTTGTAAGTGTTAGGGATCAGAGTAGTAAACAAAGTGTTCAAACTTACTGCCTTCAAAAAGTTACCTCCCAGTGGGGAGATTTATTTTATTTTATTTTATTATACTTTAAGTTCTAGGGTACATGTGCACAACGTGCAGGTTTATTACATATGTATACATGTACCATGTTGGTTTGCTGCACCCATTAACTCGTCATTTACATTAGGTATTTCTCGTAATGCTATCCCTCCCCAAGCTACCCACCCCCAACAGGCCCTGGGGTGTGATGTTCCCCACCCTGTGTCCAAGTGTTCTCATTGTTCAAGTCCCACCTATGAGTGAGAACATGTAGTGTTTGGTTTTCTGTTCTTGTGGTAGTTTGCTAAGAATGATGGTTTCCAGCTTCATCCATGTCCCTGCAAAGGACATGAACTCATCATTTTTTATGGCTGCATAGTATTCCATGGTGTATATGTGCCACATTTTCTTAATCCAGTCTATCATTGATAGACATTTGGGTTGGTTCCAAGTCTTTGCTATTGTGAATAGTGCTGCAATAAACATAAGTGTGCATGTGTCTTTATAGCAGCATGATTTATAATTCTTTGGGTATATACCAAGTAATGGGATGGCTGGGTCAAATGGTATTTCTAGTTCTAGATGCTTGAGGAACCACCACACTGTCTTCCACAATGGTCGAACTAATTTACACTCCCACCAACAGTGTAAAAGCGTTCCTATTCCTCCACATCCTCTCCAGCATCTGTTGTTTCTTGACTTTTTAATGATCACCATTCTAACTGGCGTGAGATGGGGGGGAGATACACTTTAAACAATAATAAGGGTAATATCAAATAGGAACAAGTATTTTGAAGAAAAACAAAGCGGGGTGATTGTGGGGAGAAAGAGGGTCTTGTTTCTTAGTCAGGGAAGTTTTCTCTGAGATGATGCCATTATGGAAGATGCCCTAATGAGAGGAAGAAGCAAGCCATGTGGATGGATAACTAGGGGGAAGAGCATCTCGGGTAGAGAGTACAAAGGCCTTGGGGCGAGGAGCAGCAGGAGGGGGAGAAAGGGAAGGAGATTTTCCAGAGCAACTAGAAAAGTGAAGTTGTCATTTACTGAGATGGGAAATTCTATAGGTTTAGGGGCAAAGATCAGAAGTTCAAGTTTTGACACATGGGTTCACACACTCATTAGACATCCAGGAGGATGTGTTGAGAAGGTGATTGAGGTCTGTCTGGGGTTCAGGGAAGGGGCCCATACTGGAATTTTAATGTTTATGACTTAGAAGAAAGGATGGGGTCTGAGGCTGGAGCCCTAGGCACTCTCCCATTCAGAATTTGGGAAGCTGCAGCACCCAGCAAAGGAGATTGAGAAGGGGTAGTCATTGAGGTTGAAGTACCTACAGGGAAGGATGACTCAGAAACTAATGAAGCAAACTTTAAAGAAGAAGGCGGGGCCAGGCAGGACCAGGGTGTGGTGGCTTACACCTGTAATCCCAGCACTTTGGGAGGCTGAGGTGGATGGATCACTTAAGGCCAGGAGTTCGAGAGCAGCCTGGCCAACATGGTGAAACCCTGTCTGTACTAAAAATACAAACAATAACTGGATGTGCTGGTGCACGCCTGTAATCATAGGTACTTGAGAGGCTGAGGCAGGATAATCGCTTAAGCCTGGGAGGCCGAGGTTGCAGTGAGCCAAGATCACACCACTGCACTCCAGCCTGGGCAACAGAGTGAGACTCTGTCTTAAAAAAAAAAAAGAAGGAGGAAGGACATCTCTGTTCCTTCTTCTTAAGTTTGTTGTGAACCTAAAACCACTCAAAAAAACAAATAAAAATGAAGAAGGAGGAAGGCAGGATCAGATCTGTACAATGCTAATAGGTCAAGTAAAATGAGAACTAAGAGCTGGTCACTGGACTTGGCAATGTGGAGTTCATTGGTTATCCTGACAATGGAGTTAGGGGGATGTGGAAGGATGGGAAGGAAAGCCTGACTGGCGTATAGTCAAGAGAAAATGAAGGAAGAGTTGGTGAAGACAGCAAATATAACAACTTTTTCAAGGAATTTTGTCACAATGAGAATCAGAAAAACGAAGTAGCAACTGGAAGAGGATATGTGAGAGAAAGGTGTTGTTCGTTTGTTAAGGGTGGGAGATATCACTATATATTTGTATGTTTATCTGAATAATCCAGTAGAAAGAGAGAAACTGATGCAGAAGAGGGGATGATGGTAAGAGCAAGGTCATTGCATGGGGGAAGAAGAGACACAGGGCCCAGGTGAGGGCTGGCCTTGGAGATGAACATAGTTACAGAAGGAGCCTTGCATTGTAATGGGAGGGCAGACAGCATGTGAGGATACAGATGTGGACCTTTAGTGGACTTAGTGGTACATATGTGGAAGCTCTCTTATTATGCTCTTATTTTTTCAGGGAAATAAGAAGCAAACCAAGAGTTAAAAGCAAGAGGGCTTGAGAAGAGAGAAGAATCAGTGAAATAATCTCTTGAATGGAAGAGTGAGTTGACTGAGGAAATCAGCTGGAATTGCCAGGCAGCACGAAGGGTTTGAGATCACTTAAAATTTGATGTTATTGTTGGGTCTTTAAGATTAAGCACCAAACTCCAGACCCCACTTTGCTCTTAACCCTCAAACATGATCTTCTTTAAGACATAATAACATCATTATTTTATTTGATCTGACAAGCATTTGTGTTGCACCTATCCAAGCCTCTGGTGCAGAGGTGCAGTCGAGGGCATGTTCTTTCCAGGGACAGACTGGTTGGTGGGTAGAGACAAGAGAGAAAGAGAGAGAGAGGGAGAGAAGAAAAGATTGATTCCATTGGGAGTTTTGCCTTCATCCTCCATGAACAGAGGGAAATCAATGCTCATCGAAGGCAGCAAGCTCCCTTTAGAAGGAAAGACATTAATAGCTGGGAAATGTGGCTTAGATTTGACCTTTCACTTACTGAACACCAGAATTAGACAGGCTTACCCATCCAGACCCAAGCTTCAGTGAACCCTCCCAGACCTCTCCAAGGTAGGCTTCTCTGAAACTAACAGCATGGAGGAAATAGGTCAGGAAATGAGTGGCTCCTTGTAGGCGCTCGTTGCCAAGAGGAGAGAGGCAAGGAAGGTGTCCCCATCTGGTGCAGGCTCAGTTCTCCTTCCAAAGCCACTAATCAAGTATGTTATTCCATCTGGCAAGAGTGCAGTAGAGAAGGGCAAGTGGGAGAGTAGAAGGAAGCCAAGAGTGTGACACTAGTTCATGTCCCCACATGGAAGAAAACAGCAGGCATGGGGAAGAAAGATTCCCTTTCATGAATTGAAAGTGAGGTCTTGGACCCTAGGTGGCTGCCTTGTCCCATGCCTGGGCCTTTGACTCCCCCTTTCCTGCCCCCCTTTATCACTGAAATAAGCACCAAATAGGTGAGAGAGTGAGAAATTTGAGGGTATAAATACAACATTGATTACCATGTTGGCCTTTGAAATCTGAGCTAACCAACGAAGAAAGTGAGATAGCAAAAAGGAAGTAGGATTAATCAATTGGAGGCTCAACTGAGGTCAAAGAGCGGTTGACTCAGAGGTTTTAAAGGGATTGTGCTGGAAAGATCACAGCCTTTCACATATTTGGAAATTACTATGGTGGTCCTCTTGAGTCTTTTTGCTTGGATTAAACATACTCAGTTCCTTTAGTGGTCCTCATAGGGAAATGTTTCCAGTATATTTATAAAGAGCATGTTTGCTTTCTATTGAGCACGCTCCAGCATGTGCCTTTGAAAGGGTGGCACCTGGACACTACTACATGGCTTCATCCAGCTGGGGGTAGGCATGGAGTGCCCATTTTCCCAGGCCATAGACGCCTTTCTTCACCTGGGACAGGAAGCTGAGGATCTCCTTCCTCTTCACTATTTCCCCACCCTGTGAACTCAGCTTGAGCTCTTTGTCTACTACAACCCCTGTGTCTGTTTTGCCCAGGTATTGCTGCCAGGTGAGGACTCCACCACCCCACACTCGGGCAGTTGTGGCAGTTTTCTGGGGACCTCATGTGTACCGATATTAAATAGCAAGGATTGGAGGAGTGATTTATCTGTGGGTCATTTGAACTCTTACTAAAATTCTTAATGACATTTTTATTCATTTCTTAATCATTTAGTGTTAGTCTCAGAAGTTTTTGGTGGTAAAGGGAATGTATGTTTACTCATATCTATTTATTCAGCAACCACAAATGTTTACTGAGAGCCTTCTAAAATATCAGTACTGGGCTACAGACATGGCCCCTGTGTTCATGAAGTGTGCAGCATAAGACCCAAAGAACATCCCTTTGTTTTGTATTTTTGAGTAAGGGAGATCGCCATTTACCTAGAGACCGGAACTCATCTATAGGAGTTTTTTCTTCTGTCCTCTGGTTGTAACAGAGGAATTGACTCTCATGTCTTCGAAAGATAGGCTCTTTATTTCTACCTTGGGACCTATGGCCTCTCATTCACTCTTTCTCTCCTGCATCATCCATCCCTCCCTCTCATCTAGGTGATTCTCTTTAGCGTATACATCTGCTCATATTTCTCACCTTCAAAACCCCCTATCTTGTCCCACATTCTCCTCTCCAGCTACTGATCTATTCCTTTATGCTTGTTCACAACAAAAAAATCATCTGTGCATAATGTGTCTGCGGCTAGAAAAAGCGGGGACATGTTTGGAACAGCTGTGAGTGTTACAGCAGAGGGCTGATAAGCGAGGAGGAACACTTTCCAGAGTGCAAGGCACTGACATCAAAGCACTCTGCAAACATTTTGATAGGAGGCAGCTGTGTTATAGCAAAGAGGGCCCTGACCTCCCCTCTCAGAGGACCTCTGCTGAGTCCTGGTTCCACCATCCTTTCACTGTTGTGATCCTGATCAAGTTACTTAATTTCTTTTGAGCCTCAGTTTCCTCATCTATCAAATGGAAATAGTTGTGGCTCTCTCATAAGTTTGTTGTGACTATGAAATAGGGATGCTTGAAAGTATGAAACAAATGTTAGGAAGTATTGTACAGCAATAGTTTCCTTTAAAAGAAAATGGCTAATCCCAGTTGGTTTGGGTGTTCCCGCAACAAGAGCCTGAGCCAATGGCTCCCCTGTTGTACACTTGGGAATGTGATCCCAGGGAGCAGGAGAGAGGAGGAGGAGGAGGGGAAGGAGGCAGTCCAGTGCAAATTGGGATCACTAAGTTGCTCAACGCTGCAGGCAGCCTTGACCCACACAACCTCCTGAGGAAACTTATGAAATGTGTCTCAGAACTGTCCATCCTGGGAACTGAAAGGGGCAGCATTTACCCAAAGGTTCCCATTCCCATCTATCAGGGGTGGTCCATGAGCACTGACTCCCCTCTCTTCAGGGTTACACACACATAAATGCCAAGTGGACACCACAGAACCTCAGGGGAGGAAGTGAAAAGTAGAAGGTGCAGGAGGAGACAAGGCCATGTCAGGTTGTACCTTTGAAACTGGCTCAAAATGGGATCCTGGCGCAGTGGCTGGACTAAGAGGTGAGATCAGGAGGATTTGAAATGGTGCACAAGATACAACCCCATCCAACAGAAAGAGAAACCAAAAAAATGATGACGTGACTTGGCTTGGGTATTTTTAGCAGGGATTATGTGCCATCTCTGTAGAAAAAGAGAGTAGGCCTTACACATTAGTTTTTAACCTATTTTTCTAGACACTATGTGTTTCTGTAGAATTAAGGAATGGAATCTCAAATGCCCCACCTGGCTTTTTGCATCAAATTGTAATCAGAGACTGCATGACCTAATTGGAAGAGACCCAGACCAAGATCTTGGGGAAACTACTCAATGTCTCTGAAGCAGGGGATGGGGAAGGTGGGTAAATTGGGAACCTTACTACTACCATCTTTCCTGCCTACTTTCTAGTGTTTTGGGGGCTTTTGTGGAGAAGGGGAGAGGAGGTTCATAAAATAACCTATGAAAAAATTTTTTATAAATGAGGAAGGATTATTATCATTTGGGTATTATTAAGTATTGATGATTAAAGTCTATTTCTCCCCAGGACTGTAGCACAATCAAAGTAATTTGAGTTCAGTCAAGTGAAATCAATAAGCCTAGAGCACATACTTTGTGCCAGGCCCTGTGCAATCCATTAAAGATAAAAAGATGCATAAAGAGGAGGGACAGAGAGTAATTTTAATTCTTGGGTACTAGGCATGACTGCTATTACAGGAAGAAAAAGAAGGAGCATCAGTGCTTTGCTAGGCAGAACTGTACAGAAACAAAGTCTTGCTTTTTCTTGGGTTATGTCTTGCTTTATAAGGCCTTTCCCATTAAGAAAATTATAACTACCCTCTTATATGTCCATTTAGTACTTTTGAAATTTTGTTTTATATTTAATGTATAGCTTTTAAAATCTATTTAACTTTTCAAAATTGGTAAGTAGTAGACATATAACTGTATTTTTTTCAAATGGATAGCCAACTTTTCAACACCATTTGTTAAATATCCTATCCTTTCTCATCATTTTGAAATGCTACCTTTATCTTATTTTACCCTTACATGTGGTCTCTGGTCTCTGCCATTGATGTATTGTCTATTCCAGCAGGAATTTAACATTATTTAATTATGGTAGCTCTATAATTTGTTTGATAACTGATAGGTCAACATTACTCCCATTTTTCTTGTTTTTCTCATTTTATTGGCTATTCTTATGTATTTACTTTTCTGGACAGTGTTTATAATTGCTTTATATTCCATTATAAAATCCCATTGGAGTTTTGGTTATGATTTGCCCATATTTTCTAGAGGAAATATTATTCAAAGTCACATATTTAGAATAAGATAAAAAGGAAGTGATAAGATGTTTGAAGAGAATGACAATATGAAACAGTTGTGAAGAATGGAAGAGCTAGTCCATCAGATTGTCCCGTAGATAAGGAGGCAACCAAGTATTTATAGTGGCATCAATCTGCAGTTTAGGTGATTTTCATCAATGTTCAGCCACTCAGGAGCAGGCGTAAAGAATGATTTGGCTGGTCTTACACTGGGATTGGGTTTGGCAAGACAAGCATAGCAGAAGGAGAAAAGGGCAAAAAAAAAATGAAGATACTTTTATTTATTTGTCTTCCTTTCAGTAAAGACAGAATAGAAGTAACTGTGTTTGTCTTTCACCAAATAATAATATATATGAATAAATGAAGAGAGGTGTAATTTTTTTGTTTTGTTGTTGCTTTAAACATCTTTATATAAGATGTTTCTTGTGGACAAGAAAGCTAAATTACAATTGAACTTCTTATTGTATAAATAATTTATCTTGTGTATATATATATTTTTTACCATGTTACACTTGAGATACTTTCTTTTGACAGAAGAGCACTTTTGGTGTAAACCCCTATTATTTGAGTGTGGATATTTTCCCCTAACATTTTCTTTCTTTGGAACTAAGCATTCTCAAATGTGTTCCCAGGGGAATCTGGAAATGTTGGTGCATATCCATTTGGCAGTTTGGAGATTTGTTAGAGTGTGGGAAAATTCAGAGGTTATTTTCAGGTTATGACATCTGAATATTTCTTTGCAGGTCCAAAGCACAGTTTATTTTTAATACTGTAAAGATACCACAGTCCTGATCCTCATTTTAAGAAGAAAATGCTGCCATCTTTAAAGAAATATAGCTTCACATAAAATCCTGAGTTACAAAAGTGAAGACCTAAAATTCAGATGAAACATAACAGTCTACTAATGTTTCAAATTGCCTATTGATTTATTATGTTTTCCCTTACTTAGGCAAGTAAAGTTAAGAACTATTGAAGTTCACGGCCATGAGGGCACGTCCATGGATATCATAAAGCAGCCCTTTTACATTTTCTGTCTCTGTGAATCCAGCCTTCAGCAGGGTGATTGACAGCTTCAACCTGGGGAAAGAACGCAGTCTTTCCTCTGGGACTTCCCAGACCCAAGACCCTGCCCGTCCCCATCACAGCTCTCTAAGCCCGACTGCCTGTGAGGTGGAGAAAGACTCAAAGAAACTGTGCCAATCCCAATGATACCCAGGGCCTGACTACTGCAGGGAAGCAGAAATGATGCCTTGTAAATTGGTTATAAAATGGCCTTGTCCAAAGGTATGTGACTGCTGTTTTCATAGTTCTCGTCAGCCTCAGAACGTTCTCCATATTTCTTTCAGCCATGGGAAGCAGGTCTCATGCAATTCTAAATGAGTTGTTGTTCCAGTCTAGACTCTCACTGAACCAAAATGTGGTCAGGCAGGGTGATTGCTTTTTTCAAGAGCTGCCAGCAACCTCACATTCAACTGCTCTGTTCATGTACCATATGTATGATTAACCACAACTTATTCCTTGAACTTTGAGGTAAGACAGTGAAAATAAACTTGAACCATCAATGTATTCTTAGCACATACCACCAATTAGAATATTCACATTTCAGATCTGATTCCTTTTGACACCTCTACTCCCACTCTCTCCATTCAATCATAAATCCAGTCAATTTGACCTCAAAATATATCTCTTATATTCATCCCCCCGCCACCTATTGGCACTGCCAAGTTCTTGATTCAAGTCTTCCTCACCTCTCATCAGGTCCATTACAAAAGCCTAATAAATAGTCTTGTTCATCCTTCAAAAATGTACAGCTGCTTATAATACCTTTCTGCCTAATAGTTATCTATGGCTCATCTGCCCAAATGGTCTGAATTCCTTCAAGTTCTGGTCCTTACCTGTGTTTCCTGACCCGTCTTCTGTCATTCTCTCATTGGTGCTTTGCGCTCCTACCACACAGAACTGCCTTCACTTCCAGTGCTGTTCTCTCTGCCCAGAGGTGATATTCAGCATATTTAAAGAACAGAAACTGACCATTCAGAACAAACCCCATGACCACTCAGGACTGGCACACAAGAGCATCCTGGTGGATATTGGCTGATGCTGCCATTTCCAGCACCGTGGCTTTGATTCTTTCCTGGGCATGTCTGCAGATCCTTTACATGGTCCACAGAGGACCTTTGAGCAGGGGCTGGAGGTGAGTGACAGCGTTATTTAGAAAGGTTTAGGGGCTTATACATGATTAACATTTTCAGTACCTATGTAGAGACTGAAGTACTTGCATAGGAGGCACTATTTGCAGAACCTAAAATGACCTCTTCTGTTTTTTGAGATATTCTCAAAATAACCACTGCCGCATCTCTGGTTGCTCTGTAAACACTTTTACCTGCTTCTGTTTCTCAGAATGTAATCAGCAAGAGACATCTACCTCTCACACAGGCTCACCAGCAGATTTGCTTTTTTAACCAGGCTCAATCTTTTCATTTCCAAGCTGACTAGGAATCATTATGTCCTGAACTGACCTAAAAGTACAAGGAGAAACTCCAGTATCTTTTCCAGCAAAAAGAAAATAATACATGCTTTTCTTAAATCCAAATCATGACTGTTTGAACTAGTCATCATTAATCATATTTCCTGCATCAGCATCCTTAAGAAATTGTTATCAAGTTGCTACTTAATGCAAAACACTAACCTGGCATTGAGGGAAATTTAAAGCAGTAATAGGTACAATACCTGCTCTCCACTGCTGTGGGGCTAAGACATGAACAGCTGAAGTAATAACTTTGATTTAAGCAGTATATTATGTGTTGCTATCAAATAATAAACACTGTAGTAGTGAACAGGAGGAAATGACCCGTCTCTCTCCCAGTTAGGTGAGGTTTTCTGAAGGAGCTGGGTCTTGAGCTGAGCATCAAAATATGGGTAGAGGCCAGGTGTGGTGGCTTATGCCTGTTATCCCAGCATTTTGGGAGGCCAAGGCAGGAGGATTTCTTGAGCCCAGGAGTTCAAGACCAGCCTGGGCCACATATTGCGATCCCATTTATACAAACCAATAAAACATTAGCCAGACGTGGTAATACACACCTGTAGTCCCAGATACTGAGGAGGCTGAGGCCAGAGGATAGCTTTAGCCCAGGAAGTGGAGGCTGCAGTGAGCCGTGCTGGCGCCACTGCACTCCATCCAGCCTAGGAGACAGAGTGAGACCTTGTCCCCCCATCCCCCAAAAAAGGTGGGTAGAGTTTCAACAGTGTTCCAGCAGAATAACTAGCATATGCTAAGAGCATAGAAAACACAAAGGAAGGTAAAGCAGAGCCTTGACATCAAAATGAGGCTAGAAAAGTAACTGGGGTCAGACTGCAAAAAGAATTGTATCAGGAAGAGGCATTTGTGTTTTAGACCACAGGTAGATCCCTTAAGTTTTGTTAGGCAGAAGCTTAACATAATCAAAGCAATATTTAAAAATATTAGGCAGTGGTAGCTGGCAAGCAGAGTGCTGGGAAGTAACACGGCATAATAGAAAATAGCAGGGCCTTAGTACTCAAGCAGTGGGTTTGAGTCTGGTCTCACCACTTTCTAGCTGGGTGGGCTTGGCCCACTTACTTAACCCCCAAATCTCCACTTACTCAACTACAAACATGAAGATAATAATATCTGTAGGGCTGTTATGAGAATAATATTTCACATTTATGAGCACTTACTACGTATGCACTCACACTGCACTAAATACTTGACATCTGTGGTCTCATCTAACCCTTATGTCACTTCTTTAAAAATTGTGGTAAAATATACATAACATAAAATTTACCATTTTAACCATCTTTAAGTGTATAGTTCAGGGGTTTTAAGTATATTTGCACTGTTGTGCAACCATCACCACCGTCCATCTCTAGAACTCTTTCATCTTGCAAATCTGGAACTCGGTACCCATTAAACACTAACTGCCCATTCACCCCACCCCCCAGCCCCTAGCACTACCATTTCACTTTCTGTCTCTATGAAGTTCACTTCTCTGGGCATTTCATATAAGTTGCATTATACAGTATTCGTCCTTTTGTGACTAGCATATTTCACTTAGCATAATGTCCTCAAGGCTCATCCATGTTATAGCATATGTCAGAATTTCCTTCCTTTTTGTTTGGCTGGGTACAGGAGAATTTATTAATGTTATCTGACAAGGTCAGGCTCCCTAGGTCCTTCCCTTTTCAGGGTGTCTGATGTAGAAACAATGAGGAAGGGAGATTCTCAGTGTAGTGGAGGACTGTGTGGCAGAGACTTCCCAGCAACTAAAGGCTTCTCTCTTCCTCTCATGCTCTTCTTGGGGTTGGTGGTCTGGGGGCTCTTACTTCTTGGAAGCCATGTGGATCATGAAGGTTATCACTTTGTTGCTGTAGCCAAATTCATTGTCATACCCGGAAATGAGCCTGACAAAGAGGTTGTTGAGGGCAATGCCAGCCCCAGTGTTGAAGGTGGAAGAGTGGGTGTCACTGTTATAGTTGGAGGAGACAGCCTGGTGCTCAGTTGTGGCCCACGATGCCCCTGAGGGCCCCCTCCGATGCCGCTTCACCACCTCCTTGATGTCATCATATTTGGCTGGTTTCTCCAGAGAGCAGGTCAGGTCCATGACTGACACATTGGCAGTGGGTACATGGAAGGCCACACCATTGAGCTTCCTGTTCGGCTTGGGGATGACCTTGCCCACAGCCTTGGCAGCACCAATAGACACATGCAGGGATGATGTAATGGAGAGCCCCATAGCCATCACAACACAGTTTCCCAGAGGGGCCATGACAGTCTTCTGGGTAGCAGTGATGGCATGGACTGTGATCCTGAGTCGCTTCATGATGCCAGAGTTATTATGGATGACCTTGGCCAGGGGGTTAGGCAGCCGGTGGTGCAGGAGGCATTGCTGACAATCTTGAAGTTTTTATACTTCTTATGGCTCATGCCCATCACGAACATGGGGGTATCAGCAGAGGGGGCAGAGGTAATGACCCTTTTGGCTCTCCCCTCTAAGTGAGCTCCAGCCTTCTCCATGGTAGTGAAGATGCCAGTGGACTCCATAACATAATCAGCACCAACATCATCCTGTTTGATTTTGGTGGGATCTCACTCTTGGAAGATGGTGATGGGATTTCCGTTTTCAGCCTTGATGGTGCTGTGGAACTTGCTGTGGGTGGAATCATACTGGAACCATGTGATTCCATGGTAGACCATGTAGTTGAGGTCATTGATGGTGATGATATCCACTTTGCCAGAGTTAAAAGCAGCCGTGGTGACCAGGCACCCAGTGTGGCCAAATTCATTTACTCTGGCCTTCACTTTCATCATGGTGTTTCAGGGACATGGCTGGTGCCTCACTAAAGACTGGGCCATCTGCTGATGGGAGGAGCTGAGAGGCTGAATTTCCTTCCTCTTTAAGGCTGAGTAATATTCTACTGAATACTTTACATCACTGTTTTATCATGAGAAAACTGGACTTAGAGAGGTTAACTCATCCAAAATAAGAGAGAGAGTAAGAGAAAGAGCTAGGATTTGGGCCAAAGCAATCTGATTCCACAGTGCAGCCTCATTTCCCTTGTATATCCTGATGCATGTAGGTTAAGGGCCTAGCACTGCACCTGGATCAGGATGGCTGTTGCAGAAAGGCATTCTATTGTTTTTTATTATCCAGCACCTCTTCCACAGCTTATCTGGGTAACACAATTCCTCTTTTCCTTGAGGAACTCTATCTATGACTGTACCCTCATCCCCCCCAGCCACAATACAAGGGGGCAGAAATCTGAACATGTTGCCCAGGCCAAGAAATCAGAGCCTTCCTTCCCTCCCCATTGCAGTGACAGATTCCACTTCATTCCACAGTCACATGGGTGCAGAGTCCTTCCTGGTGCTATGAGGAGATTGTGAGTCAGGAGTTATAGGTGTTCATTTTAAAAACTTATCAGGGAGATGGCAAAAAAGGTGGAGTCCTGAGCAACATCTGAGCCCCTGGATCTAGACACGTCTGAAGCCATTTGTCCCCATCAACTTCCCTACAACGTGATTCCCAGTTTTTGCTTTTAAGCTAATTGGAATTGTGTGTCTGGAACTTGCAAGAGAAAGAAACCGACTAATTCACTAGATTAAAAGGCCCTCATGGGAATGGAAAGGAAAAAACTAACAAGAGGTATTGTGAAGCTGTGTGACGTGAAAAAGAGGAAAACATCAAGAGTCTTTCTGTGGTTCAGATACCTGGTAACCAAGAATACTGCTATTACTGAGAAGGTGGAAGAAGTTGCTACTTTGGGTAGAGTTAAAAGAGAAAGTTTCTGGTACTCCCAGGAGTCCAGACTACTAGTTAGCTTCCAAAGGTAAAATGCCCAATGTCACTTATGTCTGCTAAGCACTTCATCCTCTTCAGAATCTCAAACTCATTAGTGTGTCTAAGGTCTGATTGGGATAGGGCTTTTGGACTCTGATCTTTATCCCCAACCCTGCTCAGTAACCTGGTATGAATTCTCCTTCCAAATATAATTTACTCATTAATCTGCTCATTCATTAATTGAACACAGGCTTGCTGAGTGCTTATGTGTATAGAGGACCTATATGCCAGGTATTAAGCCTATATGCCATAGTACCTATATGCCAGGTGTTATGCCAGGTGCAAAGAACACAGTGATGAGAAAATAAATATGGTCCCCTATCTTCAAGAAGGTTGTAATCTAGTGGAGAAATCAGACATAGGATGGATTATCACCCACATGAATATAGTTAAAAATTGTATTACATTCTATGAAGATAATAGAGATTCATAAGAGGTATATGGGGGGATCTAATTCAGGCGTGGGAGAGTAGGATGATTAAGGGATAGCTTCTCTGGGAAAATAACATTCAAGCTAAGGTCAGGTCAGATGACGTCAGCACTAAAATTAAAAAGAAAGGTGGAAACCAGAGGTGTTATTCTCACCCACCCATAAGAAACAAGTGATTCACCCACCAGGAATGTCAGACGGAGAAGCTTGAAACTGGTTTCTTTAAAGTGGAGCTACTTAGGGCTCTTAGAGCAGGGACTAGCAAATCAATTAAGTATTGTAGGAACCTCACTGCCTGTTGCCCAGTCACCTCTCTGTGACTCTGCTCATGTATTCATCCATTCACTCATGCATTCAAGAAATAGTTAAGGAATACCCACAAGTGAAGGGCATTGTACTAAATGATGAGGCTTCAGGAGAAGCAAGACAGCCTCCAGGCCAGCTCTCAGCAAGAAGAAAGAAGTACAGGTGTGCCCGCCTTCAGACGGCTCCAAGAGATGCCTAAGCCTTTCCCTTAGGGAATCTGCTGCACACTGGCATATGTGCATGTTTCATAAGACTTCTATCTCTGGGCCCCAATGCCTAACAGTCTTGTACACCTTTTTTCTTTCATAATTCAGAGAGTTAAATCTAGTTCTCCCAGTAGAGGAAAAGGTCCTCTCTACACATAAAGCTAAGAAAGAGATCACATGTGACAACATGGCAGGCTGACACCAAACACAGCGTGGCTGCCCAGTCCCTCCAGATAAACATAAGGAAAGGTCATCCAAACACAGGAAGACAGCCGCCCCCTTCCCTTTTCCTTTACCCCCTCCCCTTCCTCCCTCTGGCTCCTTTATCCCCAGAGGGTGGACCCAGCCTTTCCCAAAGTTTATTCTAAGAGCTCCAGGCTCCCACAGTGGAACGTGCTGTGGACATGGGAATACAACAGCCTAGCCAAAAGGGAGAACCAAAAATATAAACTGAGTTATTTAATAGATTTCTGTTCCCCCCCACTGCCGAAAAAATTGTGGCAGAAATGTCTGGTACTACTGTTTTTACTGTTCTCGATATGTCAGCCCTTCCTAGAAGGTGGTCTTCTAAAGTTTATCGCATTTGTCAGCAAACACTTTGCAGAGAAAAGTTAAGCTCTTTCTTAGGATTTCTGTGCCACTCACATAATCCACTAAACAAATGCAATAAATGTTAGGGAACAAAGTCCAAAAAGGCTTGCATTTCAAATGCCAGCGATGAGTTTAACAAGAGTACAAGTAACACTAAAACTGAAGGAAAAAAATTAGAAGGCTGAATTTCCTCTAAATTCAAGATTGGAATTTTGTAAATAATCAGGAATCCCAGAGTCCATAAATAGAAAGTCATTTTATCTTTTACTGACATGCTGATCAAAACAGTGGTGAGAACATAAGCTTTGGATTTTACTTGCGACTTAAGAGAAAACAACATTAATACTGCAGGATTATGTACCTCGATGATTATAAACCAGCATTTGTGATGAAATGTGCAGTACTAATTTCAAAACAGACCCAGTGTTTGAAAGCAAAGCATAATGGTGACCTTTTTCATTAGCTGTTGCTCAAACAAAGATATGTTCCAGCAATATCCGATGCTTCCTTCCTGCCGGGGCCTCCACCCACTGCAATTTAAAACACTTGTGTTCCATCCAAACTAGAGCTGAGAATGTGCTGTTGTAGCTGAGCTTCAGTAGCATTGTGTTTATAGTTTATTATTACTTTCTAAGTTTTTTAATGTTTTGTTTTCATAAATTTATTGTCACGAGTTGGGTTTGCAAGATTAAGCATGTGAAAACCATGTAAATGAACTCGTTATATATATATTTACTCTTCTACTTTCCCATCTTTCTATTTTTGTGACAAATAGCATTAGAGGTCCTTAACCATAAGAACAGAAATGTATCTCATTTCTCTTTGGGGTTTTAATGAATATATTGCAGGCAAAAACAAAACCAAAAACAACTTTTAAGGATCACACCTATCTTGTTTTGTATAAAATGCTATAAACACAAACCTAAGGACAGAATCTGAGAAACAAAAAGAAATTGAGAGACCACTTAAATACAGGTAATCCTCATGTCTCTAATGTCCAATGCTCTTGCAATCATTAAAAGTTGAAAATAGTCAAAGCCAAGGCAATTTCCCATGGAACAATAAATAATGAAGAATTTAGATGCTGAACAAAGACCCAATGCTCAATCTCTGTAGAAAGACTGTAAACACTTAGTACAGCTATAAATTATATAGACCATTTATATTTTCTATGATGCGTATAATATTGTAATAGAAAAAAATTAAATGCACGTTACTTAAAATAATTTTGCCTCTTTATACTTGTGCAGTATAAAACTTTCTAAAGTATACGTACATAAGTTAGAAAGAGCTACATACTAATCAATCCCATGAAAGTGTATTCAGGATGGTACACTGTCACAATCTACAAGAACGACAAGTATTTAGAGTATCAATATTTGCCACTGAATATTATTTCATTTAACTCTAAAAATAAGCAAGCAAAATTCTTTTTATCATTACCATTTTGAAAATGGCATCTCAGAGAAAATCGACAGCTTTCTCAGAAGGAGCTTTATTGGCTCATGGAACTGCAGTTTGGAGGTAGTGCTGCCCCAGCTGGCTGGATTTAGAGGTTCACTATGTTATTTGGGCTCCAAGTTCAGCACCTCTAATGTTCTCTCAGCTCTGCCCTTTTCTGTGTGGTCATCGCATTCTGAGGCCAGCTCCCCGCATTGCTGCAGCCGTTCTAGGCCTCCCATGCTCATACCACATGCAACTCAGAGGAAGAGGGAGTCCCAGCATTCCCAACAAGAACCCCCAAGTTCCTGATGAAACACTCTATGTCACGTGCCCAGCTCTGACCAGTCAGTTATTGAGACAAGGGAGATGGGTGACTGACTAGTCTAACTCCCTCTGGAACTATCTGCCCTTCTTTAGCAATGTTGCTAAGAATGGAAGACCCCCTTTGTCCCCAGAGAAAATCTGGGCACTACTAAGAAAAAAGAAAGGGGAACGGGTAGTAGAATAGCAATAAGTGACTGCCTACTTCAGTACTTCATAGGAGTTATGAGGATCAGATAACATTATGGATAGAAAGCAGTTTGCATAGTGCCCAGCTCCCATAAGTGCTCAAGAAGTGTTAGCTGTTGTCCTTGGAAGCATCACTAGAATGCTGCTTTTTAATGCTCATTAGCCATTACATAAAATCTTAAGAATTGAATAATATGTGTGACAAAAAAGTACTGAGACTTTTAAAGAACTCATTGGAACATGTACATACCATGAGTATTGTCATATAAAGCAGTCTTTCTGAGAAAACAAATGAGCTGTCACATGCTGCTGCTAGGCTCAACGTGTTGTTTCACCTCTGTGATGGGTATCTGCAGCTACTGTCTTCTCAACACCCCTATTTTGCTTGGGAAAACTTCTTCTCACTCACCCCTTTGACACTGGAAAGCCTGTCAATTACAAGACTTCCCTCTCCTCTGTGTCCTCTTCCTCCAGGGATGGTCACACAAATCAGATCTGGCCAAAACTTTCACCATTCTCATCCTCCCTGTGCTATGTCTCAATAGATGTCTTCACAGAAAAAATGAAATCCATAAAAAGCTATCTGCAAATATAACCCGTTTTCTACTACTTCTCTCTTCTCAGAATAACAAAGTTATGGTTCCTATTTAAGTTCCATTCAACTATCTGAGACTTGAATCTCAATCTCTTCCAATTTGTCAGAAATATGCATTATCAGTTTGCCCTGCTCTAGCTAGTGTCTCTAATCTCACTAGGCTGGATGGCTGTCTGTTTGCCTCTCCAGAGCAACTTTACATCCTTCTCTATCTACCCAGCTGCGTGTTGGGGGAGGCCAAAGTCTATATAAACTGTATCAACAGACTTCTCTGCCCTCTACTTTCTGGTAGGGTTTGGCTATGGGGAAGCCCCAGCAAGGTACTTGAGAGAAAAAAGAGCATGAGATAAGGGTACAGTAGTCCCCCCTGATCCAGGGGATATGTTCCAAGACCCCTAGTGGATGCCTGAAAGCAAATATAGCATTAAACACTATATATACTATGTTTTTCCTATATGTACTTACCTATAACTTTTAACTTGTAAATTAGGCACAGTAAGAGTTTAACAACAATAACTAATAATAAAATACAACAATTATAAAAATATGCTAGCATCACAACTCTTGTGCTTTGGTGCCATTATTAAGTGAAATAAGAGTGACTTGCACACAAGCACTGCCATACCACCTCAATAGTTGATCTGCTAACTGAGAGAGCTACTAAGTGACTAGCGGGCAGGGAGCGTAAATAGCATGGATATGCCGGACAATGGGATGATTCACTTCCCAGGCCGAATGGAGCAAGATTTCATTGTGCTACTTGGCACAGTGCAGAATTTAAAACTTATGAATTATTTATTTTTGGAATTTTTTCATTTAATATTCTCAGACTGTGGTTGACCATGGGTAACTGAAACCTTGGAAAGAGAAACCATGGATAAGGGGAACTACTATATTTATTCCTCTGCATTCTTCCCAGAAAAGTCCTCTTGGATTGGCTGTTTCTTTTGACCAAAGTCATTGTCCTCTCAAGACAGCCTTCTTCCAGGTTCTGGTAATTGCTCCTTCCCCTCATCCTTTCAAATCTAAGGTAATTGTTTCACTGTTTCTTGCCTCAGGGTTCTCTACAATCCTGTTGGTTCTCTATATTGTAACTGCACTGTTGTAAGTAGTTCCTTCCTCAAATATCCCAATGTGGAATTAGAAGATTCCACATTGTGTGGAGTTAGAATTCCACATTAGAATTAGAGTAGGTATTTCATCTGTTTCCTGCTGACTGATACATTCTCCCTCTCCAGTGGATTCATCGCATCAACATATAAGCACACGCAAGTATCCAAGATTCACAGATCATTAATCTTTTCCCGATATCTAGTTTTTTCTAGCCTACACTCTAAATTACTTCCTAGATCTTGTCATCAATTAGAATTGCTCCATTTCTGCAATCTTAAACTACAATTTAAATTGTACAATGTCTGAGTACAATCTTCTTATCAATGTGTGCTTTTAATTGCATCAAAGTCACTAAGCCCCTTGATTCTTCTTCTACTTCACCCCAATTTCTCAGCTTCCTTTAGTTTTTATTTCCTTCTCTAGGCAGCCTAAAAACATCCTTTCAATCTTTCTCTTGCTTAACACTCTCAATTCCATTCTTCCTCATTCTTCTATATACCCACTTGGCAAAATCCCAATCCTGGTGAACCCAGGTACCCACCTTCTCTAACCTATACACGATGCTGATGAAGGTAGACCAGATAGAAATTGGTATCACTATTCTTTTAAAATCTCCAGCCTTACCTCCGATCCTTCTAGTTGGCCCTAGTTAACATGTTCTCCCTTTCTCCTAGCAATACAATTTCAAACCTTCTTCTTGAACTGAAAGGAGGGGTCTACATTTGTCATTTTACCTTTCTCACCTCTTTTCTCACCTTAATTCACTCCAATATCTTTTGGTCTCACTCTGTCTACGGAAGCTGCTTTTGCCACAGTTAGCAATAAATTCTTAATTTCTCAAAGTAATAGAATTTTCAGCCTTTTCCTTATTTGGCCTCTCAAGGGCATTTTACACTGTTGTCTGTTTTCTTCTCAAAACTCTTCATTTCTTGCCTTCCAGGATTATATTATTTTCTCCCCTCCACTTATCTCTTGAATGTTAGTATTTTCCAGGGTTCCATCCTTTTCCCTCCTCTCATCTTCTCATTTAATGATCTTGCCATTTAGCCCTCTGCTCATCTCATCTAGGTGTTCTTATTCACTGCCAATGGTCACTAGCATGGACAACATATACACCTATCATCTCTAAGTCTAGGGGCCAAATTTTGCTCCAAAGTTCTAAAGTAATATATCCAATTGCTGGCCAGGTGTGGTGGCTCACACCTGTAATCCCAGCACTTTGGGAGGCCTAGGTGGAGATCACTTGAGCCCAGGAGTGTGAGATAAGCCTGCTCAACACAGCAAGACAGTGTCCCTACAAAAAATAAATTTAAAAAATTAGCCAGGTGCTATGGCACGTGCCTGTAGTCCCAGCTACTTCACTTGAGCCTGGGAGATGGAGGCTAGAGTGGGCCACGATGGCACTCCGGCCTGGGCAACAGAGCAAGATTCTGTCTCAAAAAATATATACATATATATATATATTTATATGGTAAATATATACATATATATTTATATGATAAATATATACATATATATGGTAAATATATACGTGTGTGTGTGTGTGTGTGTGCACGTGTATGTATATATAATTACTGACCCTTTTGGCTGCATGTCTGACCAATACCCACAACTCAATATGTTCCAAATTATATGATTAATATTATCCATTCCACACTCTGCCCAAATCCTTCTCCTTTATTGAACAGCACCTGTGATATGTGAAATATATATTTGGTCTTCAGCCTATTTCCTGTCATACAACTCCTAATATCCTTAGAAACTCTACAATGACGTCTTTTTGTGCAGTAATGATTGGCCAGTGGCTGGCAGTCCCCAGGTATCTTCTGGTTGGAGGCTGATCACCAGAAAGACCAAGCCACGATTAGAGGATTGGGACTTTCAGCCTAAGCTTCTAACTGGGAGAGGGGAGAGGGGCTGAAGATAAAGTCAATCACCAGTGGCCAATGGTTTAATAAATCATGCCTATGTAATGAAGCCTTCATAAAATCCCTGGAGGACTAAGTTTGGGAGCTTCCAGATAGCTGAACACATGGAAGTTCCTGGATGGTGGCAAACCCACGGAGGGCATGGAAGTTGTGCACCCTTTCCCTCACACCTCCCCTGCTATGCACAGCTTCATCTGTATCTGTATTCATCTGTTCTCACATTGCTATAAACAACTGCTTGAGAGTGCATAATTTATAAAGAAAAGAGGTGGGTCGCTTCCAAGATGGCCAAATAGGAACAGCTCTGGTCTACAGCTCCCAGTGAGATCGACGCAGAAGATGAGTGATTTCTGCATTTCCAACTGAGGTACCTGGTTCATCTCACTGGGACTGGTTGGACAGTGGGTGCAGCCCACGGAGGGTGAGCTGAAGCAGGGCAGGGCATCGCCTCACCCAGGAAGTGCAAAGGGTTGGGGGATTTCCCTTTCCTAGCCAAGGGAAGCAGTGAGTGGACTGTACCTAAAGGAATGGTACACTTCTGCCCAATTACTGCGCTTTTCCTATGGTCTTTGCAACCGGCAGACCAGGAGATTCCCTCCTGTGCCTGGCTCAGTGGGTCCCATGCCCACGGAGCCTTGCTCGCTGCCAGTGCAGCAGTCTGAGATCAACCTGGGGCACTGGAGTTTGATGGGGGGAGGGGAATCCGCCATTGCTGAGGCTTGAGTAGGTGGTTCTATGCTCACAATGTAAACAAAGCGGCAAGGAAGCTCAAACTGGGCGGAGCCCACCACAGCTCAGCAAGGCCTACTGCCTCTCTAGATTCCACCCCTGGGGCAGGGCATATCTGAACAAAAGGCAGCAGACAGCTTCTGCAGACTTGAACATCCCTGCCTGACAGCTCTGAAGAGAGCAGTGGTTTTCCCAGCATGGCGTTCAAGCTCCGATAACAGACAGACTGCCTCCTCAAGTGGGTCCCAGACCCCCGTGTAGCCTGACTGGGAGACACCTCCCAGTAGGGGCCAACAGACACCTCATACAGTCAGGTGCCCCTCTGAGACGAAGCTTCCAGAGGAAGGATCAGGCAGCAATATTTGCTGCTCTGCAGCCTCCGCTGGTGATACTCAGGCAAACACGGTCTGGAGAAGACCTCCAGCAAATTCCAACAGACCTGCAGCTGAGGGATCTGTCTGTTAGAAGGAAAACTAACAAACAGAAAGGAATAGCATCAACATTAACAAAAAGGACATCCACACCCAAACCCCATCCGTAGGTCACCAACGTCAAAGACCAAAGGTAGATAAAACCACAAAGATGGGAAGAAACCAGAGCAGAAAGGCTGAAAATTCCAAAAACCAGAATGCCTCTTCTCCTCCAAAGGAACACAACTCCTTGCCAGCAAGCGAACAAAAATGGACAGAGAATGAGTTTGACGAGTTGACGGAAGTAGGCTTCAGAAGCTCAGTAATAACAAACTTCTCCGAGCTAAAGGACCACATTCTAACTCATTGCAAGGAAGCTAAAGACCTTGAGAAAAGGTTAGATGAATGGCTAACTAGAATAACCAGTGTAGAGAAGAGCTTAAATGACGTGATGGAGCTGAAAACCACAGCACGAGAACTTTGTGAAGCATACACAAGCTTCAATAGCCAATTTGATCAAGCGGAAGAAAGGATATCAGTGATTGAAGGTCAAATTAATGAAATAGAGAGAGAAGACAAGATTAGAGAAAAAAGAGTGAAAAGAAACAAACAAAGCCTCCAAGAAATATGGGACTATGTGAAAAGACCAAATCTACGTTTGATTGGTGTATCTGAAAGTGACAGGGAGAATGGAACCAAGTTGGAAAACACTCTTCAGGATATTATCCAGGAGAACTTCTCCAACCTAGCAAGGCAGGCCAACATCCAAATTCAGGAAATATAGAGAACACCATAAAGATACTCCCCAAGAAGAGCAACCCAAGACACAAAATTGTCAGATTCACCAAGATTGAAATGAAGGAAAAAATATTAAGGGCAGCTGGAGAGAAAGGTCGGGTTACCCACAAAGGGAAGCCCATCAGACTAACAGCGGATCTCTTGGCAGAAACCCTACAAGCCAGAAGAGAGTGGGACCAATATTCAACATTCTTAAAGAAAAGAATTTTCAACCCATAATTTCATATCCAGCCAAACTGAGCTTCATAAGTGAAGGAGAAATAAAATCCTTTACAGACTAGCAAATGCTGAGAGATTTTGTCATCACCAGGCCTGCCTTACAAGAGCCCCTGAAGGAAGCACTAAACATGGAAAGGAACAACCGGTACCAGCCACTGCAAAAACATGCCAGATTGTAAAGACCATCGACACTATGAAGAAACTACATCAATTAACAGGCAAAATAACCAGCTAGCATCATAAAGACAGGATCAAATTCACACATAACAATATTAACCTTAAATGTAAATGGGCTAAATGCCCCAATTAAAAAGACACAGATTGGCAAATTGGATAAAGAGTGAAGACCCATCAGTGTGCTGTATTCAGGATACCCATCTCATGTGCAAAGACACATATAGGCTCAAAATAAAGGGAGGGAGGAAGATCTACAAAGCAAATGGAAAGCAAGAAAAAAAAAAAAAAAAAAAAAAAGCAGGGGTTGCAATCCTGATCTCTGATAAAACAGACTTTAAACCAACAAAGATCAAAAGAGACAAAGAAGGCCATTACATAATGGTAAAGGGATCAATTCAACAAGAAGAGCTAACTATCCTAAATATATATGCACGCAGTACAGGAGCATCCAGATTCATAAAGCAAGTTCTTAGAGACCCACAAAGAGACTTAGACTCCCACACAATAATAATGGGCAACTTTAATACCCGACTGTCAATATTGGATCAACGAGACAAAAAAATTAACAAGGATATCCAGGAATTGAACTCAGCTCTGGACCAAGTGGACCTAATAGACATCCACAGGACTCTCCACCCCAAATCAACAGAATATACATTCTTCTCAGCACCACATCACACTTATTCTTAAACTGACCACATAATTGGAAGTAAAACACTCCTCAGCAAAGGTAAAAGAACAGAAATCACAACAAACTCTCTCTCAGACCACAGTGCAATCAAATTAGAACTCAGGATTAAGAAACTCACTCAAAACTGCACAACTATGTGGAAACTGAACAACCTGCTCCTGAATGACTACTGGGTAAGTGAGGAAATGAAGGCGGAAATAAAGTTGTTCTTTGAAACCAATGAGAACAAACACACAATGTACCAGAATCTCTGGGACACATTTAAAGCAGTGTGTAGAGGGAAATTTATAGCTAAATGCCCACAAGAGAAAGCAGGAAAGATCTAAAATTGATGCCCTAACATCACAATTAAAATAACTAGAAAAACAAGAGCAAACAAATTCAAAAGATAGCAGAAGACAAGAAATAACAAAGATCAGAGCAGGACTGAAGGAGATAGAGACACAAAAAACTCTTCAAAAAATCAATGAATCCAGGAGCTGGTTTTCTGAAAAGATCAACAAAATAGACCACTAGCAAGACTAATAAAGAAGAAAAGTGAGAAGAATAAAATAGACGCAATAAAAAATGATAAAGGGGATATCACCACTGATCCCACAGAAAATACAAAGTACCATCAGAAAATACTATAAACACCTGAATAGACCAATAACAGGTTCTGAAATTGAGGCAATAATTAATAGCCTACCAACCAAAAAAAGTCCAGGACCAGACAGATTCACTGCCGAATTCTACCAGAGGTACAAAGAGGAGCTGGTACCATTCCTTCTGAAACTATTCCAATCAATAGAAAAAGAGGGAATCCTCCCTAACTCATTTTATGAGGCCAGCATCATCCTGATACCAAAGCCTGGCAGAGACATGACGCAAAAAGAGAATTTTATACCAATATCCCTGATGAACATCAGTGCGAAAATCCTCAATAAAATACTGGCCAACCAAATCCAGCAGCACATCAGAAAGCTTATCCACCACAATAAAGTTGTCTTCATCCCTGGGATGTAAGGCTGGTTCAACATATGCAAGTCAATAAATGTGATCCATCACATAAACAGAACCAACAACAAAAACCACATGATTATCTCAATAGATGCAGAAAAGGCCTTCAACAAAATTCAGCAGCCTTTCATGCTGCAAACTCTCAATAAACTAGGTATTGATGGGACGTATCTCAAAATAATAAGAGCTATTTATGACAGACCCACAGCCAATAGCATACTGAATGGGCAAAAACTAGAAGCATTCCCTTTGAAAACCGACAGCAGACAAGGATGCCCTCTCTCACCACTCCTATTCAACACAGTGTTGGAAGCTCTGGCCAGGGCAATCAGGCAAGAGAAAGAAATAAGGGGTATTCAATTAGGAAAAGAGGAAGTCAAATTGTCCCTGCCTTTGCAGATGACATGATTGTATATTTAGAAAACCCCATCATCTCAGCCCAAAATCTCCTTAAGCTGATAAGCAACTTCAGCAAAGTCTCAGGATACAAAATCAATGTGCAAAAATCATAAGCATTCCTATACACCAAGAACAGACAAACAGACAGCCAAATCATGAGTGAACCCCCATTCACAATTACTACAAAGAGAATAAAATACCTAGGAATCCAACTTACAAGGGATGTGAAGGACCTCTTCAAGGAGAACTACAAACCACTGCTCAACAAAATGAAAGAGGACACAAACAAATGGAAGAACATTCCGTACTCATCGATAGGAAGAATCAATATCGTGAAAATGGCCATACTGCCCAAGTTAATTTATAGATTCAATACTATCCCCATCAAGCTGCCACTGTTTTTCTTCACATAATTGGAAAAACTACTTAAAATTTGATATGGAAACAAAAAAGAGCCCGCATAGCCAAGACAATCCTAAGCAAAAAGAACGAAGCTGGAGGCATCAGGCTACCTGACTTCAAACTATAGTACAAGGCTACAGTAACCAAAACAGCATGGTACTGGTACCAAAACAGAGATATAGATCAATGGAACAGGACAGAGCCCTCAGAAATAACACCACACATCTAAAACCATCTGATCTTTGACAAACCTGACAAAAACAAGCAATGCAGAAAGGGTTCCCTATTTAATAAATGGTGCTGGGAAAACTGGTTAGCCATATGTATAAAGCTGAAACTGGATCCCTTCCTTACACCTTATACAAAAATTAACTCAAGATGGATTAAAGACTTAAATGTAATACCTAAAACCATAAAAACCCTAGAAGGAAACTTAGGCAATATCATTCAGGACATAGGCATGGGCAAAGACTTCATGACTAAAACACCAAAAGCAATGGCAACAAAAGCCAAAATAGACAAATTGGATCTAATTAAACTAAAGAGCTTCTGCACAGCAAAAGAAACCATCATCAGAGTGGACAGGCAACCTACAGAATGGGAGAAAACTTTTGCAATCTACCCATCTGACAAAGGGCTAATATCCAGAATCTACAAAGAACTTAAACAAATTTACAAGAAAAAAACAACCCCATCAAAAAGTGGGCAAAGGATATGAACAGACATTTCTCAAAAAAAGACATTTATGCAGCCAACCTACATATGAAAAAATGCTCATCATCACTGGTCATCAGAGAAATGCAAATCAAAACCACAATGAGATACCATCTCACACCAGTTAGAAAGGCGATCATTAAAAAGTCAGGAAACAACAGATGCGGGAGAGGATGTGGAGAAATAGAAATGCTTTTACACTGTTGGTGGGAGTGTAAATTAGTTCAACCATTGTGGAAGACAGTGTGGATCAAGGATCTAGAACTAGAAACACCATTTGACGCAGCAATCCCATTAACTGGGTATATACCCAAAGGATTATAAATCTTGCTACTATAAAGGCACATGTACAGGTATGTTTATTGCAGGACTATTCACAATAGCAAAGACTTGGACCCAACCCAAATGTCCATCAATAATAGACTGGATAAAGAAAATGTGGCATATATACACCATGGAATACTATGCAGCCATCAAAAAGGATGAGTTCATGTCCTTTGCAGGGACATGGATGAAGCTGGGAACCATCATTCTCAGCAAACTATCACAAGGACAGAAAACCAAAAATCACATGTTCTCACGCATAAGTGCGAGTTGAACAATGAGAACACATGGACACAGGGTGGGGGACATCACACACCAGGGCCTGTTGTGGGGTGGGGAGCTGGGGGAGGATAGCATTAGGAGAAATACCTAATGTAAATGACAAGTTAATGGGTGCAGCAAACCAACATGGCACATGTATACCTATGTAACAAACCTGCAAGTTGTGCACATGTATCCTAGAACTTAAAGTATAATAATAATAATAGTAAAAGAGGTTTAATTGACTCACAGTTCCAGATGGCTGAGGAAGCCTCAGAAAACTTACAATCATGGTGGAAGGGAAAGGGGAAGCAAAGAACTTCTTCATATGATGGCAGGAAAGACAGAGCTAGAAAGAGCAGGGAAAACTGCCTTATAAAACCATCAGATCTCTGAGAAGTTACTCACTATCATGAGAACACAATGGGGAAAACCGCCCTCATGATCCAATCATCTCCATTCCTCAATATGTGGAGATTACAATTCCAGAGGAGATTTGGGTGGGGCCACAGAGCCAAACCGTATCAGTATTCTTTGTAATATCCTTTATAATAAACCGTAAATGAAAGTGTTTACTTGAGTTCTGGGAGCCACTCCAGCAAATTAATCAAACTCAAAGAGGGTAGTGGAAACCTCAACTTGAGCCAGTCAATCAGAAGTTCCAGAGGCCTGGACTTGTGACTGTTGTCTGGTGGGTATGGCAGGATGTCCTGGGGACTCAGCCTTTAACCTGTGGGATCTAACGCTACCTCCAGGTTGATAGTGTCGGAATTGAATTGGAGGACACCCAGTGATTGTGATTGTTGTGTGAGAGCAGAGGAAAATGCAGTTTGAGTTTTTCCACATTTACCACATCATATTCCACTTTCCCAGTCACTGGTACCCAACTTTCTGAGATCATCTTTGACTTCTAATGTACCAAGTCATTTGATCACCAAAGACCTTGTTTATTCTATTTCCTTCTTAATTTTTCTGAAATCTATTCATCCTCTCTGTTTCTTCTGACCTCACTTTTAAAATTTATTTATTTTTGAGACAGGGTCTCACTCTGTCACCCAGGCTGGAGTGCAGTGCCATAATCTCAACTCACTGCAGCTTCAACCTTCCAGTCTCAGGTGATCCTCCCACTTCAACCCCTCGAGTAGCTGGGACTACAGATGTGCATCACCACGCCTGGCTAATTTTTGTATTTTTTGTAGAGATAGGGTTTCACCATGTTGCCCAGGCTGGTCTTGAACTCCTGGTCTCAAGTGATCCTCCTGCCTTGGCCTCCCAAAGTGCTGGGATTATAGGCATGAGCCACCATGCTCAGACTAAATTTTTTCTTATTTTCAATCCATAGTATATGTTATGGGTTGAATATTTGTGCCTTTCCCAAATGCATATGTTGAAGCCCTAAACCCCTAATGTGACTGTATTTTTAGGCCATAATTACAGTTAAATGAGATCATAAGAGTGGGGCTGATAGTATCGGTGGCCTTATAAAAAGAGGAAGAAATCTTTCTCTGCCATGTGAGGTCACAGCAAGAAGGCAGCCATCTGCAAGCCAGGAAGAGAACCCTCAACAGACCCTGACCATGCTGGCACTCTAATGTAAGACTTCCAGCCCTCATAACTGTGAAGAAGTCAATTTCTGTTCTAAGCTACTCAGTCCATAATATTTTATTAGGGAAGCCCACACTGACTAAGACAGTGTATTACTTGCTGTGTCCTAGAACAAGTCATGTTCTTTCAAATTATTTTGTCTCTATGTCCTTGCCTTTCCACCGACTGCTCACTGGGGCTTGAATGTAGTTCTTTTTTTTTTTTTTTTGAGACAGAGTCTTGCTCTTTCATCAGGCTGGAGTGTAGTGGTGCAATCTTGGCTCACTGCAACCTCCACCTCCTGGGTTCAAGTGATTCTCCTGCCTCAGCCCCCCAAGTAGCTGGGATTACAGGCACATGCCACCACGCCCAGCTAATTTTTGTATTTTTAGTAGAGACAGGGTTTCACCGTGTTGGCCAGGATGGTCTCCATCTCCTGACCTCATGATCCCCCCACCTTGGCCTCCCAAAATGCTGGGATTACAGGCGAGGCGAATGTACTTCTTTTTCTCTACATCAGTACATTCCCTCTCCTTCTTCATGTGCAAACACTCATTCATCTTTTAGGAATCAACTTATGACTCACTTCCTCCAGAATGCCTTCATTGACCCTTCCAGGCTGATATTCTTCCTCCTTATATCCATAGCTTCCTGAGCTTAACTTTATTATAGCTCTTATCATGCTCTATTATAGTTCCCTATTAAATAATCTGTCTCTCACACTAGCTTGTGAGACCTTTGAGACTGGGACTGTATTTTTTTTTTAACCTGTATCTGCAGGAGTGAACATAGCACTCAACTCATTGTTGATGCTCAATGTGTATTTGTGGATAAATGACTGACACTCATGACTGCCTCGTTCCATACTCAGTCTACAGTCAACGAAACACACTGTCCAACTCTATTCATTGCCTTGTGACACAGCTGGTTGTGAATGTGTGACTCTCACTCATGAAATTATGAACAGCTGGAAGACAATCATTTTTATGTTTTGTTTTTGTATCAGCCATGACACCTCACTCTGTGCCTTGTACATGTTAGGTAGACAATATTTTTTTGTTAAAGAAATAAGTATAGTTGACAAAAAAGCTAATGCACTCTAAGCCTTCATTAACAGATGTTCAGTGTAAAAAGAATGTACTCCTAATGACTCTTATGTGGATTGGATCACATCTGAAGTATTGTGTTCAATGCTGGGCAACAAGCATACATTCCTTCCTTCAACAAATGTTTATGGAGTGCCTACTCTATGCCACTACCTTTCTTCTGTGCCCAAGGCTTAGAAATCAAAGAAACTTAGGTTTTGTCACTTAAACTGTGTGTACCAGACAGGATTGGCTAGATTTTGTTATAGAAACAAACAATCTCGAAGTATCAGTGGCTTACCACATCCTAGTTTTGTTTCTCATTCATGCTTTATGTCTGTCATGGGCTGAATGCGGCTTTACTCCATACAGTATTCACTCTAGGACCCAAGCTGCCTCCATCTGGAACATTGCTGATTTCACGGCAGACAGAAGGCATAGCCAACCATGCATTGGCTCTTAAAACTTCTGTCCAGAAGTAACACACATCATTTCTGCTCACATTTCATTGGCCAAAGTCAGTGCTATGACCATGCTTGGATTCACACAAAGAGGGGCAAATGGGGTGAACAGTAATATAATCTACTACACTATGTGATCTAACCTGTTCAAGTCCCCATTTTATCATTAGTAAAATGATAATAATAATCTCTGCAATGAAGACTGAGGTAAGGATGCAAAATAATATATGTAAAGCGTTTGGCACATTGTAATCTGTCAGGAAATTGCAGCTATTTCAATTTAAATTCTATTCAAAAGTTTAAAAACTCTGATATTCAGTATAAGAAATTACTATAAGTAAAACTCTCTAAACGCTTAACAGTAAAGTAAATTAGTTCTCCCTTCCTTTGAATTTTTTCTCTGAAAACCCACTTAAACTGTCTGAATTATGTTTCCAGCCCTGGCTTGATGTTTTTTTCCCATTTCTGCCTTTCAGCTTTTTGCCAGAATCAATATAACCTATGAAGAAATAGATTGGGTGAAAATTCTGTGATTTATTGTTCATTTTTTTCATGTTTAAGATCTGTTTTTCAAACAAGTAAGCAACTGAGTACAAGACCATTTTTCACACTTTATTGCATCACTAGAAACTAGCTCTATTCCCCATCTAGAAAATTTCTGGGTACCGATAAGAATGTTTGGAAATGGGATTGGGACTTTATGCTATCATTTGATAGTATCCACTGATTTTCTAAGTTTATAGCTACATTTTAGCAATATTTATTTTTAAATGCACCTTGTTTGTTTGTTAAACTTCATACCATTTTCTGCTAAATTATGCAAGAGTGAAGAGCATGATGGTATGATTTAACATGTAGAGTTACACAGATCCTGGTAATATTGCTTCCAGATTCATCCACTGAAAACTGAGTGCAATAATAATTTACTGCTTTTTCATTACTCTCCCTAGAATGACTAAAAGAAATTCTATATGCAGAGTTGAACATTCTTTCCATGAGGTAATCGATTCTAGTTCTTTTAAATATTTGGTAACCATTTGAGTTATCAAATATGATTTTTTAAAAAATAATTATTGAATTGGGGGCATTTTAAAATAAGTCTTTGAAATCTATTATATACCTCATTTGAAGTCAGGGACAGGAGTGGTGCTTGGGAGTCACAAGGGTAGCACCTTCCAAGACTTCTCTAAACCACTCAGCAACCCTGTGAGCCACGTGTGCATGGTAACCAGGTTATCCCTCAGCAATGTCATCTTGTGCAGAATATCCTTAATGATGGCACAGCGTTTAGAAGATAGAAAGCAATGGTACCCAGGTGGCCATTCAAACTAATGGCTGGCTACTTGCTATAAAAACAGAGAGCCTCCCTGTTTATAATCTCATTAAAATATACTCAATAAAAAATCTTACAGAGTTGACACTGGCAATTTAGAATAATGCTTTTACGTATTTTTTTTCCTTAAGGTTGCTGACTGTTGGTCTGTGTCTTTGCTAAACTTTATAACTTGGGATTTATCTATAAAGCTCTAAATACTAGGGCCAAGACTGTCAAGAGAGAGTAGGAGGGATAGGAGGGAAAGACATCCTTCCTTACTCACAGAGGCAGAAACACTAATTTGAACTAGACTTGAGTTATTTAGATTCACTCAGATCTAAAGTCCTCATTTTTGCCTGGAGACAAACTACATAGAGAGGGGAATCATCTTAATCAGCTTAGGCATGGCCCATTCCTGGTTCTTCCTCTGCAGTATGAAGCAGTCCATAGCTCTCTAAGCTGCCAGGCTTCCCCTCTCATCATCCAGAAGAAAACCTCAGGGCCGTGGACCTCTAGGCAGAAGAGAAGAGGGTTAGAGGCCCTGACAGATACTATGGGGCTCTCAAATCTCATTCCCTCCTTTTTTACTTCTCTTCCATTTTTACTACTCATTGGCAAAAATACACTTTGACCACATGCTGGGGCTCATGCCTGTAATCCCAGCACTTTTGGAGGCCTAGATGGGAGGATCGCTTGAGGCCAGGAGGGTTGGGCAACATGGCAAAACCCTCTCTCTACAAAAAATTCAAAAATTAACTGGGCTTGGTGACATGTACCTTTTGTCCTAGCTACCTGGGAGGCTGAGGTGGGAGGATCACTTGAGCCCAGGAGGTCAAGGCTGCAGTAAGCCTGATTGCACTGCTGCACTCTGGCCTGGGTAACAGAGGGAGACCTCGTCTCAAAAATAAATAAATAAATAAATAAACAAATAAATAAATAAAGCACTATCACTTGAAACCAGTGATCCCCAAGCCTATTGGATTACAGAACCACCATGGAATTTTTTTTAAAAAAAGACAAGGTTGTGGGCTCCAGCCCAGACTTATAAGATCAGACTCTGGGTGACAGGGCCCAGGAATCTATGTTTTTAAAAAACATAGATTTTTTAAACATAGATTTTTCAAGATGATTCTGATTGTCTGCCAACTTCAAGGAATATGGAGAGAATTTCCAGCTGTGGCTGCCTTGATCTCTGCCCTTGGTAAAAGGGCTCAACCTATATAGTTCCCCTCACACCTACAGCATGCCGTGGTAGATGCTGAGGAGTGCAAACAAAGAATGTCCCATGCAGGAGTCTCAGTGATTGCATGTTCATCATAATGACAGTACTAAACTCTCACATCCCCAAGGGAAAAAAATATTCCCCAGCAATGCTGCCAAAATTGCACTTATTACTCAGAATTGAATTTCACCCACCCTGGCTTCACTCTGTCCTACTGTTTATACTCTATAGCATTTGCCCAACTTCATGTAACTGGTCTCTAATTGATTTTATCCAGAACTCCCTTTTCCTTAAGTGCTTGTGAGCAGTACCTACTGGGGGAGAAGTCTGTGTGTACATAATTCAAATTCTAGTCACCAGTGATAACGCTATTATGTGTGATTGCAATTCTCTAAATTCTTTCAGCTTATTTCCTGCCACCAGAGTGACGAATGCTTTGATATGTTCCTGAGTTTCTGTGATGCTCTGCCATGAAGTCCTGTAACTCATCTCACTGACGGTGTTGATCTCAAGGTTAACTTTATGTGCTGAGCTGTTCCCAGCAAGAGCAGCCTCTAGCGCACCTCCTGCCTTGTGCTTGCCCAGCGAGATATGATAGCACAAGGGCCTTAATTCCTTCCCTATCATGCTGTCTTGTTTGGCAAACACAGAGACTTAGTGTAATCTTAGAAAATTATGAATCTTTCTTTTAGAAAGGGGGTTTAAATGTGTGTATACATGTATCAACGTGAATATTTTACAAACGCATATGTGCGAATACATGCATGTGTCTATAGGAGTGTGTGTGATACTAAGGTGCATGTATACACCAATATACCTTAAGATGCAAATATTCCACTGTTTTTTGTGTCTCAAAGAGCAACATTATGACCATTTCTATATCTAATAATCATAACAGAACATAGTTGTCACTTGTGGAGATATAATTACCTCTTGAAAGGGTTGAAATGGTTCTGTCACTGGAAGTGATATTCATCATTGGGAAGTGACTCCTAGAAATTCAGGATTGATGGCAGAGGTAGCATAGGAGAATGGAAGGGAGGACGTCAGTCTTCTCTGCTTATCCCACCATTTTTCCATTTGTGAGGTCATTTGACAACTCCATCCTATCCTCTTAGTTATGTGGACCATGTAATAGTTTGAGAATTGAGTTGTAATTTTCAGAAAAGAACCAGGATGAGCTCTGGCCATTCCACCATAAATCCTGACCACAGCCAGCTATTACACATCAGACATCAAATTTCCCTTGTGCACTCACCATTCCTGCCCTTTGCTACAATTTGGCTCTCATCCATGTATTCATTTATACAGCCATGCATTTCATTTATTCATTCAATAAATTATTGCACACTTACTACATGTGGTACTGTTCTTTACTATGTTCTGCCAGGATCACTCTTCTCCTCCTTTAGAAATTCTATTCATCTGTCCATCTCTTCTAGTTAGACCTAATTTTTCCTCCTCTTTCCATCTCTTAGTACTTGTGCATTCTGGTAGATTTTTAAAATTTTAATTTATTTTTGTTGCATTTTGTTTGATAATTAGTTTTTTGGTCTGGCTTTCTTCTCCAGCTGAAGAGAAGCTCTTGGAGGACAGGAAGATGGTCTGCAGCATTGTGTCTCCCAGCCAACCTGACATAGCCTTTGGCAGGTAACCTTCCACAGCAAAAGTCCCTTGAATTGAAAAGTGAGTGAACTGTTAAGGAACCTGGAGAGGAAGATGGAAAGGTTGCAGGCTTCCAGGGATCTCACTTGTGTCCTCTTGTTAATCTCTCCCACAGGCCATATAAGCTAGCCATCATGAGTGTGGTAGACTCATGGAATTCACCATTAAGAAGTAAAGAAATTTAATCTCCATGAATTGTACACTTATAAGTGGTTAAATGATAAATATTATGTTACATATATTTTATCACAGGAAAAAACAAGTACAGAAATATTTTGATCTGGAGTTGGGGAAATAAAAACTAAAAGAACAAACAACTTGCAGGCACTAGCAGGAAGGGAGGCTGTTTCAGGAAGATGCTGTAAAAAAAAGTTGGAACCAGATTAGGGAAACCCTTGGCACAAAAGAGCAATGCTCATCAAAGTCCCAACAGAATGAATAGAAAGACTTTGAGGGAAAGACTCAAGGTATAGTGAAAGCCCAAGTCAAACCCCTAAAGGGGTTACTCAGGGCACTGGAGTGGGAATGGGTGTAGAGGTGTGGCCCAAGGATAAACACAGAAATTTAGGCCAGAAAAGAGAGTCTATGAATATACTTATTCAGTGAGTCACAGAACAATGAAGCATCAGTATGCATTCAACCAACATGGGCTAAAGGCCTACTCAGGCCACTTTTAGCCATAGAAGAAAAGATGCAGTCACTTCTTCATGGAGCTCCATTCTACTTGGAAAGGTAGAAAGTTAAATTAGTGATTTTGATATGATCTGAAAAGTACTGTAACAGAAATTGTGTGTTAAATGCAATGGAACATACTGGAAGGAGAAATTAGTGCCACCTCTTGGGAGTCAGGAAGAAACTTCATGGAAGAGATGACATTTAAATCTACTCTTGGAAGTAGAAACTTGTCAGGGAAGTTAGAGAAGAGAGGCAGGGCATTCCAGGCAGAGGGTCTAGCACAGACAAAGGGGCATGGACTTGCACAGCTAGTAAAGCATTGCTTCATACTATAAGCAGCTGTCCACTAACTGCACAGAAATACTAATGCTGCTGGAGATTAACCATCTGGAGGATCTTCACAGCTGCTTGTTGGGAACCACCATGTTAATGGACAAAAGGAAACCATGAGAAGTGTTATAGTGAACCTAGCCAAAAGGATCAAAGAAGCTAGAAAGTAGGACACTGTCGTCTGACACCTATAGATGAATGTTAGCCAGATTAATAACAAGTTGTTAGTCACTACTTTGATTCCTCACAAGGGTAAATTGATCAATACCAGGTTATTCTCCTATGCATCACATGTTAGTACTTTTCCTAATGATCACTGAAATCACATTTGTGCATTTCTCTAAACCAAAGGAGGAACAGGAGTTATACCAGGGGAGAAGCCCTAATGCTTGGAGCTGTTAAGCATTTGCTTGTATTTATTGACAGCTGGGTTGATCCAAAACCCATCTTTCCAGGCTGGCATGCATACTTAGTAATTAAAGCAGGATTTTATATGGCTTGAAATATTTTAATGTGAATGTATCCTGAGGGACCTCAGCAGAGACTTTGGTTTAATAAATTTAATAACTAATTAAGACATCCTCAACTTCAATCTCCATTAGGTTAATTTTTTAATGAGTTTCAGAATGTCTCTCAAGACATTTCTTCCCTAGATGTGGTGAGAAACACACCTGCATACACGTGCACCAGGTGTGGATTTTAGCCTTTGATTTGCCAGCTACTAACTGTGTAACCTTGGTAAAATCACTGAGTATCTCTGGGTTATTCTTTCCTTCTCCATGAAAGACATGTTTACATGCATCTCATTTCATGAATCTCAAACAGTCTGATGGCTTTGTGCAAGTAGTAGAATTAGAATCCGGTATGTTATCAGTATGCAGAAATATTCCTTGAAAGAGTTTCTTAAAGTTAAAATTAAAATTTAATAATAATTATTATTTTTTTAGAGACAGGGTCTTGTTCTGTTGCCTACACTGGAATGTAGCACCATGATCATAGCCCACTATAATCAACTTCTGGGCTGAAATTATCCTTCTGCTTCAGCCTCCTGGGTAACTAGGACTACAACTGTGTGCCACCATCCTTAGCTTTTAAAAATTTTTATTTTTGTAGAGATAGGGTTTTGCTATGTTGCCCAGGCTGGTCTCAAACTCCTGGCCTCAAGCACTTCTCCAACCTTGGCCTCCCAAAGCTCTGGAATTACAGGCATGAGCCACTGCATCCGGCCTACTTGAAAGGTTTTATTAACTGGCCGATATACCAACAAAATGTGTAGATAATCCGAAGCTACTGAGATGTGTCTATTTTTCAAAAACTACTTAGCCCCTTTGCTTCTGAGGGTTTGAATTGTTTTCCCTTCAGTAGCTATACCTTGGAGAACCCATCAGCAATTGATGGAGACTATCTGTCACCAATCTGCCTCTCTCCAATAAAGATCTTAGACTTAGGGAAAAGCAAAACACTAGCCTATTCTTCTTCCTTTCTTCCATCACTGTGTCAGGCCAATCCCATCATGGAAAATTTACCTTGATGGAGAAGGAGGAGGGAATTGCAGAGAAAAGGAAAGAGGAAAATTAAAATATTAACTTCTTCATATGTTAAAATAGAATGGTCCTCCTCCTTCCCAGTCAGACTTGGGTAGTATAATTCTCTATTTTTTTCCTCTTCCATACTAATGGTGAATCTGATCCACCTACAAAATAATTGGTACTTTCAAAAAGTAGCTTTCATAATATATTTAAAATACTCCTTACATATACTTTTTATAATAAATTTAAAATGGTAAAAGTAGGCATTTGCTTTTACCTTGAGCAGTAATGTGGAAGGGAGCATGATCTGAGGGAAAATAAGGTCTGAACTGTCTCATTCAGTACAGCCAAATGTTGATCGTCCAAATCCATGACAAATCTGCCTTTCAGTTTCTTTGTGACATTACTTCCTCCCTCTGCATATTTAACTAATCTTTAAGAATGAGAAGTTGGCCTGCTTTCCAATTTCCTAGGAACAAGATCTTCTGAGAATGGTAACACTATTTTATTTAAAGTCCATTTGAATTCCCAGCATTTTAGAGAATCCATATTCAATGTTAGAATAAAAACACATTCCAAAGTAAGATGAAAAAGTGCACTCTGCTCCACAGCCAACGTACTATTTGCGAAAGTTCCTGCTGTGTTGAAACTGGTTAGAAGGAGGCCTGTTTTCCATTGCAGTATTCATAAAGGCCTCGGTAACAATTTTGGGGTCATAGCTATGGGGAGTTACACCCACAGGCTGGATAAATATGACACTTAAGTCATATTTGTTAGGTAAAGTAAGCTGGCCCTTTGCAGTGCCCAGGAGCCAGGTGACACATTTTATAAAAAAGAAATTAAGGAACATACAGGGTGAGAACTTTTTTCCAATATGCTAGTAATAGGAACTACAGTGAATGGAGAATTGGGACAGAGTACTTTTTTTTTTTTTTTTTTTTGAGAGAGGGTCTTGCTCTGTCACCCAGGCTGGAGTGCAGTGGCACAATCATAGCTCACTGTAGCCTCAAACTCCTGGGCTCAGGTGATCTTCCCACCTCAGCCTCCTGAGTAGCTGGGACTACAGACACATGCCACCATGCCCAGCTAATTTTTGTATTTTTTGTAGAGATGGGATTTTGCCATGTTGCCCAGGCTGGTCTCAAACTCCTGGGCTAAAGTGATCTGCCTGCCACAGCCTCCCAAAGTGCTTTGATTACAGGCAGGTGATTACAGGTGTGAACTACCACGCCCAGCTTGAGACTCAGGACTTTCTAATGCTTCTATCTTCAAAAAAAAAAAAAATCTAAAAACCAGCTCTATATACGAACAATGATAGCTTAATATCTTTTGACATCTCTGAGAGTGCCCCATCAGACCATCTTATTAATTATTTCTGCAGTCTAACAAGATGCTCCCCTATCCTATGCTCTGAAGTTAAACATAAATTAATATCCAGATGGCTTCCAAAACTTTTTTGTTTTTGAGAGAGAGTCTCGCTGGGTAACTCAGGTTGGAGTGGAGAGGTGTGATCTCAACTGCAACCTCTGCCTCCCAGGTTCAAATGATTCTCATGCCTCATCTTCCCAAGTAGCTGAGATTACAGGCATGCCCCACTAGGCCCAGCTAATTTTTGTATTTTTTAGTAGAGATGGGTTTTGCCATGTTGGCTAGGCTGGTCTCAAACTCCTGGCCTCAAGTAATCTGCCCGCATCAGCCTCCCAAAGTGTTAGGATTACAGGCATGAGCCACCAATCCCGGCCCCAAAACTTTTTTTTCTAAGGTTGAAAACCTTTCTGCTAATCTTGTAGCTCTGTTTCTACCCAAATGCCCTGATTTGTGATAGAAGCTGAGAATTCTAGGTCTTTGGAGTAACAAAAAACTCAAAACCCAAAAACTGACCTAATTTTTAAAGCATAATCAGGAAATAGGAAAATTTCTACCACTCCAACATATCTTTTCTTCCTTATTGCTTTCTAACACACTCTTATATGTTCGTATGTTCCTTTTTTTTTTTTTTTTTTAACCCTTTTCCTTCCTTTGCTTATAACATTTGCCAGCTGGAACTCAGTAACTCTGCTGGACACTAGTTTAAACCAACGCTGGGGCTAAGAAGACTGCCAACCAGCACCTGTCCTGAACCTGAAGGCACGAAGAATTCTCCTGTGTTTTGCTAGGCTTGATTTATACACAGCTACTGCTCTTTTACTGTGTAAAGCATGCCTGAATTGAGCACACAGGCATCATCCATCCAAGATTCACATTTTTGTTCTGTTACCTAACAAAGAGGAACTCCTGACCATTCTTCAACATATTGGAGCAACAAAGTTGACTCCCACACGTCAGCCTATCAAACAAACCATTGTCTTTACATGGTGGTGATGGGAAGGTAAGAGTCATGGTAAACATCCCTAAAACCATTTCAATTTTCCCTTCCTTCTTAGTAAGATGTTTGTAAATGTAGCCATGGCAATAAACAGTTGGCTGGAAAGGCTAAATGCATCTTTAGAAATCCTCCCAGCCAGCAGTTTCCAAACATGGTTCATGCACACCAGACACACTTGTGGAGCTTGTTTAAAAGTTGGATTCTCATCCACTTAACAAGTACTTTCTAAATCTAGGCTCAGAGTTCTAGAATGCTATTCAAGTAAGTAGCTCATAGACAGTCAGATTTCAGAACCCCTAGTAGGTTAATCCAGGCTTCCCCACTTGCTCTGCATGCTGCTCTTTGGGTGAGTAGATGCCAACTGAGTTTGAGCACTATGGCCTCTTAGAGAGGGTCAGGATTCAAGGCAAAGCTAGAGAAAACAAGACCCTTAAAAACGAACTGGTGATTTCTTTGAACAGATCTCCAGGTGACATTGGCAGGCCCTGGTTCATGAGACTGTAAAGAGCCTGAGCTTGAAGCCCATGGAGACTGGACAGCAAGCTGAAGCCATGCTCCAGCTGTTGTTGTTTAACCTTTGCTCCTGGAGAGTGGAGCTGGGTGGTGGGAGCAGAGAGTTGGCAAAGGACCACTGGCCTGTACTGCCAGAGGCCTCCTAATTGCCCAGGCCAGGTTTGTTGCCCTTTTGCTATGTTTTCTTGGTATCCCAATCCCTGCCCCATAATATAGCATTTATCACAGTGTATGGAAACAATACCTCTCTATTTACTTGTCTTTTTTCCCACATTAGACTCTATTAAGGTTTCTGTGACCCCATATTGCCAACATCCCAGCAATAAGCACTCAGCTGGTATTTGCTGAATGAATAAGTTTTGTAGCTTAGTTAGATTCAACTCGGTTAGAATTTCTCTGTAGGATTTAAAATACACTTACTTTGAAAGCAACTTATGTGCTTTGCAATTTAAAACACGGTCCCACCTAAGAACAAGAAACATTCACAGTGATTAGGCCCACTAACCAAATCTAGCTGGCCTGTTTTTGTAAATTAAGTCTTACTGGAACACAGTCATGCTCGTTCATTTATGTTATCATTGATAGCTGCTTTCACGATACAACAACAGAGTTGGTAGTTGCGATGAAGACCCAGAGACTGTAAGGCCTGCACAGCTGAAAATATTACATCTGGTTCTTTACAGAAGGGTTTGCCAACTCCTGCCCTAGAATCATGTGGAACTGACTGTGTGACATGTTGGGCACATTGCTTAGCGTCTCTAAATCTTGGTTTTCTTATTTGGATGGTGGGGATAATAATGACACCCTGTCTTACAGGGTTCTTTTTTGGAATAAATGGGATAATCTCTATAAACCTGCCCATACTAGGTGTTCAGTAACTATTAACTGTTATTTTTATAACTTTAAAAAATTTGCCTACATTCTTTCTTGTCTTTTTTTTAAAATGCTACTGCTCATCTGCTCTTTACATTTTTAATCAAAATAAAGCCAGAGCATTCCCTAGCCTTAATGGAGGCACTGACATTTGAAAGAACTTAGGGTTCAATTAGGTTTTGGTGACTAAACTATTCAGTTTCTTAGAAAAAAAAAGACTAAAAACTTCTCTAATTCTATAAAAAAAAAATCCAAGGCAAGATCTTTTAGATGTTTAATAAACATGCTGTGATATGAGATGTTTGTTTTGCACAAGCTTCAGTCATAATAAACAGAAGTAAGACTTGACTTCTTTTACATTTATCCCCTAATTGTGTATCTACCTTACATATTATTTCAATTGCCTCTGAAACCAAAAGGCCAAAGCAGTTCTATTAAATTTCTTTGAAAAAATGCAGAGGGTGGAGTAGTGTGGGAGGAAACACTGAAAATATCAAATGGTTTTTTGTATCAAGAAGGTTCTGAGTGATAAATAAGAGACCAAGCCAAGAATTTCCAAGGGTATCTTTTGCTTAACTTGCAATTTTGATTGCTGGAAAGCTTACTGACCACTTTTGTTAAAATAAATTGCTTATGCCCTTTAATCAGAAAAACGTCCTGCAGAGTACTGCAGAGTAGCTTGTGCAAAGGAGGAGAGCATTCTGACTCATTTGATATTTTATTTACTTATTTCTCATTCTAATCATGGAGCTTAAATGGAGTTACAGTTTTCCCCTTAGTATTCAGGATTTCCAAAGTCTTGGCATTGATCAAGACTCTGTCTTACAGGAATTGACAGCAGGAGGCAACTCCTACTTTCACTCCTTTAAGTACTCATCTATCCATCTGAGGAGTTACCTGCTTGGTCACAGTGTCCCACTGTCCATAGCAACAAGAATTTACAGTGTTTGTTAATGTATAAATCTATTCTCCAAAAGTTACACTGCAGTCTGGATTTGTATAATTGGGACATTTACATGTTGAGTTAGAATCTATCTACATTGAAGATATTTTTTTCTGGAATTTTATCTTCGACTCCAAGAAATAAGGTCCCTCTGCTCTGGGTCATTTCGTGTCCTCCAAGAAGCAGTCACCAAAAAGGAATTAGATATGCATGAGATCTACTGGGGACAAAGCCCATGAAGGATACAGGGGCAAGGGAGCACGTGTAGGTGGGAAGAGCCTTCAGACTGTGATGCAGGTCTGACCTCCGTGGAAGGAGAGAAGGGGAAGGAGAATTGTGAAGAAGGAACCTCAGACTGCAATGCAACTTGCCACAAGTCTCAGCCAGGCCAGTGGAGAGCTCCAGAGCTGAGATTATTCATCAGAGGAGTGTCATGTTAGGCATAAATGACCCAGCTGTAGTACTTCCCATTTCAATCATTGGCTTGGACCAGCCTAGGTAGACTGTGACCTTGAAGTGAATGCTTGGATATATTCAAAGATGCAGCAGCTGGAGACTGTTGGCTGCCTACCTCCTTGCACCCGGTTCTCCAGAAGGGAGATCTGAGCAACACACTTTCATGGTCACCACAGTCTAGTCTTCACCTCACAGATCCCCTTCTCCACACAAGTTCAAGGAGCAGCTCCACCATAGTTCCCACAGTCCTGTCTTCCTGAAGAGAATCTTAGAAAAATGAGGTTAGTGGGACAAACTATAGTCCCATCTCCACAGTTAGTCTTAGAGCCAAAGTGACACTCACCCTCTCCTTCCTCTACTATCCAGGCTAATTCTCTCTTACCCTCAACCTTTACTTCAACAGGCATTGGTGGCTCTTCTGGTGGTTAACCCTAACCCTCTTCTCCGAGGGATCTGAACTCTTGGTGTTCATAGCCTTCCTACACCAGGACTGCTGTCTGTGACCTTTCACAGTTACAATTGAGTGAGGGATTATCAAGAGGTCCCCAAGTGGATAACCTGGGCTCATCCCTGCCCCCATTGTCTAATGTCAGCAGCTCCATTTCTCTTGCTGATCAGGATTAATTACTCCTGCCAAGATGGGGGCACTTCTTGCCTACTTGCCTCTGGACACAAAGGTTCCAAAGTGTGCAGGTAGAAGCTGTACCTTGTACTTCAGTGGAAGTCTTTGCTCTGTCCCCTTACTTCAAAGGAAGTAAGACAGTACTTCCTTTGGGGACCAGAACTTCGAATCCTGAAGAGTCCAAAATTACCAGAATGAGTCATTCAGAGTAATGGTGAGTGAGACTACTCCTGTTCCACCTTTTGTATTCTTCATAGAGGGGATACAGTCTCATAAAGAGGTCCTGTGTCCTGAAGGATGGCACTCCATCTGTAGGATATTGCCACCAAATTGGCACTTGAGCTGTGTGTTCAGTAGGCCATTCCAATGTTTTAATGGGCCGCTGCTACTGGTCATTGCCCAGGAATCTGTTTTGTGGTACACAGTTTCTAATCTGGCTCCTAATAATCTTCTCTTAATGTGGAGAAACAAAAATGAAGCAATAGAAAATAAATGTGTCTATCAAATAACGAAAAAAATAATAATCTTCTCTTACTAATATTGGTGTCCTTATGTAATCACCTACCCTTGAGTGTGGACTGGACCTAGTGACTTACTTCTAACAAATAGAACAAAGCAAAGGTAATGGGACATCATTTCTGAGATTAGTTACAAAATGGCTTTGGTTCCATCTTGCTTATCCTCTCTTATTCTCTTACTTGCTTACTGTCATAGAAACCAGCTGCCATATAGCAAGCTATCCTATAGAGACCCATGTTCTACGCAATTGAAGGAGGCCTCTGGCCAACAGACAGCAAGGAACCAAGTCGCTCAGTCTAACATCGTGTGAGACACTGAATCCCATTAACAATCACATGGGAGAGCTTGGTTGCAGATCCTCTCCCTCAGTTGAGCCTGGAGATGTCTCCAGCTCAGCCAACATCTTGGTTGCAGCCTTGTGAAAGCCCCTGAGCTGCGGGTCCAGCCAAGCCACACCTGGATTTCTAACCCACAGGAACAGTGAGTTATGTGTTATTTCATTTTAAAGTACATTTTAAAGTAATTTGTAATGCAGCAATAGATGACTAATATATATACCCATTTTGGGCCATTTCTGTCTTCACAAAGTGGGTATTCAAGTACACTGCTTGGCAGCTCTGCCCATTGGGAAAATTTACTTTCTTTATTGTCTTTCAAGTTCGTCTCTGATGGTAGCAGTAAGGAAGCTGCTGTCCATTTTTTACTTGCTCCCACATGCCAAGCTCATCTGTTTATAACCTAAGCTTAGGCATTTTCCTTCTGTTTAAGCTGATCATGTAGGGATCCCTGCATGGCATAGGTGCCAACTGAGGGAGAGGTGCTGGTGTAGCTGTGGTCATGAGGTCCTGGGCCACCTGCTCATGAAGTTTACTTGGCCCTCTGGTGCTGCTTGGGCTGGATACTGGATGTACCAGTTTCATCTTTTAATGGACTATTGCTGGGAATGTCTGACTGTATGATATGGCAGCGCCAAAATAACCCAACTCAAAATAGGTAGTTCTGGGTATCTAGTATCCCATGGTCACACATTCCATGTCTGCCAGGGCACAGTTACACACATCAAGAGCTATTTCTCAAAAAGTGCATAATGTTTCACTGCAGATGGCATAGCAATGCTCTACAACTTCAGGGGCCTTCATTGTGATTCTCTTCCTGGGACTTACCATCAGCTCCACTTTCCCAGCACCAACATGTCCACCATTACAGCTCTGCCAGAAGTTATGGCCCAAGCAGTAGGTCTGCTTGTATTGGACCTGTTGCAGAGCATTTTTTTCTGCTCTGGACCCCAGTAAAAGCTGGCAGCCTTCTATGACACTGGTATATGGGTGGTGCAATATTCCTAGATGTGAAATATGTTACTTCCAGAACCCAAAAGGCTCATCAGACTCTTTGCTTCCTAAAGAGTAGAGAAGGTAAGATGTAATGCTATATCTCTTGCTTTGGAGGCAATCCCAGGACACCTATGACCACTGGACCCCAAAAAGTTTATTGAAGTGGCAGATCCCTGAATATTGATAGAGTTTATTTTCCACATTCTAGAGTGTATGTATCTGACCAAGGTCTCCAGCATGCTAACCACCTCTTGTTTTTTTGCCTGATCAGCATGAAGTTATCAATGTCATAGTGTTTTGAGGGAAGTCTGGATTGTGCAGCTCTCTTTTTCAGAATATTTTATGACAAATGATTAGGATAGTTAACATGGCCTGGAGCAAAACTGTAATATTGTTGTCCATCTCATTGATTTTCTCCAATTTTCATGTATGTTGATCTCAATTTTATAACTGGGGACTACGAAAATGACCTCTATCTGGATTCATGGGCCCAGTGGCCCCCCCAGTAAACGGAGCTTCAACCAGGACTCTAATTATAAGCTCATGCACTTACCTATTATTTATTCATTTGTTGACTTTATGTCTCCCCAACTAGAATATAAGCTCTTTGAGAACCATGATTTCATCAGTTTTGGTCCCTACTATACCCCCAGCACCTTTAACAATGCCTGGCACACAGTAGATGCTCAATAATTGAATGAATCTATTGCATTATTATTTTAATTTGCATTATTGCAATGATGAGTAAGATTGAATTTCTTATTCTGTAAACTGCCTTTTCCTTACCATCATCGTTATTACAAATATATTAATAGTAATTATAATAATGATATATTTTGCTCCCTCTGTTTCTGACCACAAACAATCACCATCTCAGAGCAGACAAAATGGATGGTCCTATCCTGAAAACCTGACTGTCTCAAGGTGAACTTGGCAGTGGTCTAGATTACTTACAGACTATCCATATCTCCTAACTGCTTGTGTTCCTTTAGCATCCTGTTGTCAGCTATGAGACACTTACACTGCATTATAATCGCAGTTTAAACTTGTCTGTTACTTCCCCTAGATTAGATTCTTTAAAGGAAGGAACTTTGTCCTTTCATCATATATAAGCAGAACCTAGCACAATGCCTGACAAATAATGGGACGTGAATAAGTTAATTACATGAATGCTCACAAATCAATCAATCGAATGAATCCAGTCAGGTTTAAGCAGCAACTAACAAGTTTAATTTAGGTAAAAACAGAGAAATCCTAGGGCACTCATTACTCTGTGGAATATGTGATGAAATAGCTATTTCTTTAGAAATAAACATTCCCTCAAAATAGAAAAGAGGAAAAAATACTATACTGGTTGAGAGATTAAAAGTTATGGCACCATTAAAAAATATAACCTTCTTACATATGCATATGGATGTGCCTTCATATGCATATTATATATGTATACATGTGTGTATATACATACATACATACACAAATAGTCATTACTAAAGTTTAGTTAGGCTTAGCAGGAAGACAAATAGAAGTTAATGGCTCAGGGATTTGTCTCTCTCCACATATACCATACGTGTGTGTGTGTATATATATAGACAGAGCAAGACCCCGTTTCTAAAAAGAAGAAGAAGAAGATAGTCATTTGATAATTTAAGAAGATCTAGTTTAATAAATATGCCAGTGTATTCATTCAACAAACATTCAACCAATACTTATTTTACTTAGGGGTCTTACTATGTCCCTGGCACTATTCTAGTCACTTGAAAGTATTAATGAAGAGAAACAGAGAGAGACAAAAACCCTTACCCATGTGGAAACATACAATAAACAATAAAAATTATGCAGTATATTAGACAGTGGTAAGTGCTGTGGAAAAAAAAATTGAGCAGAATAAAGCGGGTTCAGTGATGCCAATGTGTGTGTGTGCTGGGGGGATGTGGCAGGAGTAGGGGAGGGTGAAAGTTCCTGGAACTGGGGAGTGGTAGGTGTAGGAGAAGGTAGAAGCTTGCAGAATAGGATGATCAGATTAAGCTTTGTTAAGAAGGTAACATTTGAACAAACTTAAAGAAGAGAAGGGACTTAGTAAAGCGGATATCTTTGAAAACAATGTATTGAATATTGTCTATGGGTCTTGCCATGTAATACAAATATTTAAATTAAACTAAGAGTTTCAAGGGCTATATTCAAAATGAATATCTGAATTAAAACAGACACACTTAATTTTAAAAATAAATGTATTAAACAGAACCATAATGAAATTTACTAGCTTTTTTATCAGAAGAAGTTTATGTTTACCATGTGAAAATAATGGAGAGAGCTACAGAAAGGGGAAAAAAGTAACAGAGCAAAATTAGCACCACCAATATGCCAAAAAAATATAGTTATTTCATCTAGCAGCTTGAGCATCCAAGGTCTCTTATTATGTAGTGAAGACTGGGGTAGTTCAAAGGAATGCAATAATGCAACTATTATCTGGGAGGCATTGGCTATTAGATATGCTCAGTGTTAAGCCTTTTTCCTGGATTATTTCATATAGTGATCTCAAGTAATACTCATTTTATGAATGAGAAAACTGAGTCTTGGAAAAGTTATGTAATTTACCTGTGATCACGCAGTTAGCAAGTGGCCAGGTCAGGATATGATTCCAGATTTGTTTGGCACTGGAGCCCACTATTTCATTATTAATGTTATGCTACCTCTCCACAATGTTTTATTGTTACATTCATGTATACAATGGAAGATTAAACATAGGTGAGTTAAATTTTCACTCACAACTATTATTTGGGAGGCATTGACTATTAGATATGCTCAGTGTTAAGCCTTTTTCCTGGATTATTTCATACAGTGATCTCAAATAACACTCATTTTATGAATGAGAAAACTGAGTGAGAGAAAGAAAAATGAAAATAGGATTTGACAGTCACATTGCACTTTTACCTGATCCCAGTACTTAACATAGGTCACTCAAGGATATTCATGGCCACAATCCATATGCAAGACTTGTGACACTGTAGCCTTTGGAAACCAAAACTGTAGACCACATCTTAATTGAGAACACACCAGCAATGACTTTCCAGAATTTGGGATTACTAACACACCTGTTGAGGAGCTAAGATGGCCCCATAAGGTCCCAGTTTTCTACTTTAACAGTCCATAGTATTTTGAGACTCCTTTGTAGAAAGGCAGAAAGAAAATGCTAATGAGGCAAATGTCCTATTTCTAAGCTATGGGAGTAATTTCAACTTAAGATATAGTGTTGCATAAGCCAAAGATGAGCAAAATCCTGAGGAAGGCATGGTAGCATAATAGAAAGATCCCTGGATTGAGAGCAGATCTGACTTCTTGTCCTGGTTCTACCATTAACTCATGTGACCTTGGGCAAATAAGTCACTTCGCCTCATTGAGCCTTGGTTTCCTCACATGTAAGATGTCCAAAGTTGTAAAGCTTTAAGAATGTCAATGGGTGTGTCTCCTTTAGGAGATAATGATTGTTTTTCGCAAATAGTTGATTTGTGTATGTGTCTCTGGAACGTGAAGGCAATCAGAAAGTTTGATTCAAGACACTTAGGATGGAAAACTTCAGTGCTAGAGAGGCTATGAATACTAAGAGGTAAGTTACTATGAATTTAATAAGGATGGATTAACAGGTACTCCACCTGAATGGTTTTCTTTAGAACCAGAGTTATGGGAATGAGTTGGTTCTCCCAGCCTCTCTCTGTGTTCTACACCCTGAGCCCCACCATAATGCAGGTGAAAAGAAGCAAAGGCCATAGTATGAAGGGGCTCAGTTCATGAAGGGGGAAGGAGAGAAGGGATGGAAGAGGTAAGGAGTTAGCTCTTCAGTTAGCACAGTGTGCACACTATTCAGGAAAAATTAGTCCCTATCAGGAAGCGAGACTCAGAACTCCATTCAAAGCTCTGATAACTCCCCAACATAATTTGGAGGTGAGAGAATACTGATTTGTTGAGAGGAGTTTCTGGACTAGCACGGGCCCCAGGAGTTCCTAGTCTTTTTGTAATCAGGAGGAAACCAAGGAATAAGCATGCCATAGAAGGAGCAGAATGACAGTGACCAGTGTTCATTCAATGCCTGGCTTTTGAGCCTGGCTGACTCACTGCTCTGGACATGCCAGTCCATTTGCCTGTCATTTTCTATTTTCCTGCTAGCATTGCTGTAGAAAGGCCAGCTCTTCATTTTATTCCAATCGCCTGAACCCTAAGTAGGTTTCGGTTTCCTTTAATCAAATGCAGCTTGACCAGAAAGAACACCACCATGTGCCTTGCCCTGCTGGCTCATAAAATAGGCCAGAAACAAAAGCAATGTTTTTTCCCAGTCTCCCTGCATCCACATGCTTGTTCTATGCCAAGTCTATAGCAGCTGCTAGAGTGGAGGGGCACCAGACACTCATGGATTTTTGGACTTTGGCTCCTATGAACCAAGAAACATCTCCTCACTCTTTTGATTTTGGTGCTCCCCCATTCCCTCTGGTGAAATAGTCCCCACAGCCTCTCACCTTGTAGAACCCACTAAGGTGACCAGTCACCCCCACCCTTGAAGCAGGGTGATTCAGACATTCAGCAATAGGTCTAAGGAAAAAGTCACTGGAGTCTGGGGAGCAGAAGCAGTAGCAAGGTGGGAGACCCCTGCAACTGTTAGATAAAAGCACCTTGGTAGCTTTTCAAAATTGGTAACATACAACTGGGTAAGAACACGCTATAGAGGGATGATCAGGGCATTCCAGGCAATAATTGCTGGTTTATTTCTTAGAGTTTCTTCAGTTCTGAGTGGCTGCCCCTATTATCCACTTTCCTTCCCAAGGCATATCCCTGGAAAGGATTTGCTGGAAAAAGGATGGTCTGAGTCTGGTCTGCCCATACTCACATATTAGGCCCCACATTCCCAGGAGAAAACTGAAATTGGAGGGGTTAAAATATCCTATCCACATAGCTTCTGGAGCAGGGCCAGAGCCAAGGAGGAAGCAGGCCTATCAGGAATGCAAGGTCATGCCTGCCAGGGCAGCTTGTAGATTCAGCTCACAGGGAAGCCAGACCCGGTCAGCAATGCCAAGGCAGAAGGGGAGCCAAACTGGGCACTGAGATATCATATGGTGGGCCAGAGGTCAGAAGGCAAGTCAAGATGCTGAAGCCAGAGATGGAGCTTCAACAAAATGAGTCAGGAAGGACCTAACAGAAGTAGGGAAGGGCTGGGATGTCTGGGGAGTGGAATAGAGTTCGTTAAGATGCAGCTGGCAAACTGCCATGGCCCTTCTATGCATAATTAATACACTCCTTGCATATTCTGAAGCAAAGTCTTGAAGTATCAGTTTCTCACTGGGCTTGTAACATACGGGCCAGGGCATGCTGGGAATAGTAAAGCCTTGAGCCAAAGTGAAGGGGAGTCGCCAGAGTCAGGGGCAAAGCTAGGGCAGAAGTGGCAACCCAAAGGAGGGGGTGGCAATAAGAGACCAAGATTAAACAAATGCATAGAAAATACAGCCCCATTTCACAGGTGTAAAAGTCAAAGCAACAACTAATACAGGAGATCAGCATAAGGGAATGGCCTCAGTGGCCTTGGCAAAGACCGGGGATGGGGTGAGATGGAGGATTGTGACATGCAAAGCTAAATCATCCAGGGAAGTCTATCTAGTAGAAGGTGGAGAAGAGCAAGAGATGACCAGGTGACCCAGCCCCAAGTAATAAGGCAGGCTGAGATGATGCAGAAAAAGCAGGTATCAGCTTGATGGCAGAACATAGGATGGGACTCCCCTGAGTGAACTCAAGAGCCCAAAAGAAGCAAGTGGAAGGCAGCCACAGATGGGCATCCAGGGGCATTAGGGAGAACCACTGCCCAAACACACCAAAGCATCTGTGTCTTAGGTTTCAGCCTGTGAGCCAAAGACCATTTCTAGACCCCTACTGACTAGTAGGGGACGGCTGTTGATGTTCTTCCCAAATGGAGTCTTCTCAGTCTTGGGACAGAAGGTGCAGGCTTTGGATGATTGAGCACCAACCATGAACAATGGAGATGAGATGAGAATTAACACAGAATCTAATGCAGAAAGACTCACAGAGGAACCAAAGAACTCCTGAGGCTCAATGAGAATTGTGCTAAATCATGGAAGAAAGAAATCAAGGGCTGCCATAGTCAGATGGCCATTCTACCGCCATCTCACTACAGCTACTGCCAATATGCTACTGCCAAGATTGTGAATAAGTTTGTTCTTTCTGGAGATCAATTTGGCATTACGTATGAAGAGTTATAAAAATATACCCAGCCTTTGACCCAAAACTTACACTTCTAGGGATCTCAACTAGGGAAATAGGATTGATGCAAGCTCGGTTTTATTACAAGGATGCTCACCACTGTGTTACTTATACCCAAAGAACACTGGGAACAATACAAGCACTCAGTAGTGGAGAACTTTTAACTGGCTAAAATAAGGAACTTCTAGAAAATGAACTATTAAGTGGCCACGTTAAATCATGCTCTTGAATGGCATGGGAAAATGTTTATATTATAAAAAGCTAAGTGAAAAATGACAGAACAAACCAAAGTACATAGTGGCATATATGGAATAATTTCAATTTTGTGAAAAATTTACATATATCCACATAGGAGAAAACATTGACTGAAAGGAAAAATACTGAGGTATTAATAGTCACTATCACGGATAGTGATATTATATATTATTTTAGAATTCTAACCAATTTTCTAAAATGAATCTTGTATTATTATAAGCAGAAAACATAAACATATTATGTAAAACCCAAGGGGAAATAGGGAAGGGAATGGAATTCATTACACTGAAGGGCTCTGCCTCCTCATGTGATATTTCATAATTATGCATGAATACATGGTCTGCATGATGTCTAACATCATTAGAGCACTGCATTTTCTGATTGCAGATGAAAACCAGATGCGCAAGACCCCAAACCTTTTTTTTTTTTTTTTTTTTTTTACTTTTAAGTTCAGGAGTACATGTGCAGGTTTGCCATATAGGTAAATTGGTGTCACAGGGGTTTGTTTTACAGATTATTTCGTCACCCAGGTATTAAGTCTACTACCTATTTATTTTTCCTGATCTTCTCCCTCCTCTCAACCTCCACCTTCCAATAGGCCCCTGTGTCTGTTGTTTTCCTCTATGTGTCCATGTATTCTCATCATTTAGCTCCCACTTATAAGTGAGAACATGCAGGATTTGATTTTCTGTTCCTATGTTACTTTGCTAAGGATAATGGCCTTCAGCTCCATCCATGTTCCTGCAAAGGACATGATCTTGTTCTTTTTTATGGCTGCATAGTATTCTTGGTGTATATGTACCACATTTTCTTTATCCAGATTACCGTTGATGGGCATTTAGGTTGATTCCATGTCTTTGCTATCATGACTAGTGCTGCACATGAACACGTGTGCATGTGTCTTTATGGTAGAACAATTTATATTCCTTTGGGTGTATACCCAGTAATGGAATTGCCGGGTTGAATGGTAGTTCTGTTTTTAGATCTTATAGAAATTGTCTTCCACAATGGCTGAACTAATTTACACTCCCACCAACAATGCACAAGTGTTTCTTTTTCTCTGCAACCTTGCCAGCAGCTGTCATTTTTTTGACTTTTTAGTAATAGCCATTCTGACTGGTGTGAGACGGTATCTCATTGTGGTTTTGATTTGCATTTCTCTAGTGATCAGTGATGTTAAGCTTTTTTTTCATATACTTATTGGCTGCATGTATATCTTTTTCTGAAATGTCTGTTCATGTTCTTTGCCCACTTTTTAAGTGGGTTATTGGTTTTTTTGTTGTAAATTTCTTAAGTTCCTTATAGATGCTGGATATCAGACCTTTGTCAGATGTATAGTTTGCAAACATTTTCTTCCATTCTGTAGGTTCTGTTTACTCTATTGATAGTCTATTTTGCTGTATAGAAGCTCTTTAGTTTAATTTCCATTTGTCAAGTTTTGCTTTTGTTGCAATAGCTTTTGTCATCTTTGTCATGAAATCTTTTCCCTCTCCTATATCTAGAATGGTATTGCCTACATTGTCTTCCAGGGTTTTCATAGTTTTGGGTTTTACATGTAAGTGTTTAATCCATCCTTAGTTGATTTTTGTATACGGTATAAGGAAGGGGTCCAGTTTCAATCTTCTGCATATGGCTATAGCCAGTTATCCCAGAACCATTTATTTACTAGGGAGTCCTTTCCTCATTGCTTGTTTTTGTCAGCTTGCTTTGTCAAAGATCAGATGGTTGTAGGTGTGTGGCCTTTTTTCTCAGCAATCTGTCTGTTCCATTGGTCTATGTGTCTGTTTTTGTAACAGTTCCATGCTGTTTTGGTTTCTGCAGCCCTATAGCATAGTTTGAAGTTGGCTAGTGTGATGCCTCCAGCATTCTTCTTTTTGCTTAGGATTGCCTTGCTTATTCAGGCTCTTTTTATGGTTCCATATGAAGGTTAAAATAGTTTTTTCTAGTTGTGAAGAACATTATCGGTAGTTTGATAAGAATAGCATTGAATCTATAAATCGCTTTAGGCAATATGGCCTTTTTAATGATTTTGATTCTTCTTATCCATGAGCATGAGATGTTTTTCCATTTGTTTGTGTCATCTCTGATTTCTTTGAGCAGTGTTTTGTAGTTTTCCTTGTAGAGAGCTTTCACCTCCCTTGTTAGCTGTATTCTTAGGTATTTTATTATTTTTGTGGCAATTGTGAATGGAACTGAGTTCCTGATTTGGTTTTCAGCTTGACTGTTGTTGGCGAATAGAAATGCTAGTAATTTTTGTATGTTGATTTTGTATCCTGAGACTGCTGAAATTGTTTATCAGCTTAAGGAGCTTTCAGGTCAAGACTATGGAGTTTTCTAGGCATAGGATCACGTCAAGACCCCAAATCTTAACCTTACTTCTAAACTACAAAATTGTCTTAATTTTGTTGAGATGTAGCTATACTTGACCTGCACGCATAACACAGTAAAGCTAAATGAGACCCAAACTTGTGATAGTAAACACAAATAAGTGTTTATTACTTCATTATGTTCAATTATGGAGATGAAATTACATTAAATGAGATCAGTGTTATAATAACCTATGTGCCTTGATTATAAAGCATGTCCGAGCTTCTGTAGCAGGCGAACTGGAAAAGGGGAAGCAACGGAGCTGAGGTAAGAAGGTCTGGCCAAGCAATAGTAAGGGACTTTCCAAGTGTTGATGTCTAAGAGGAGAGTGTACATTCAGAATCTCTGGATAGTTTCCAAGAAGTCCAATCTGATGGAATTCAGTAGCGGAGATGGTGGTTTCATGGCCTGGTTTTTTAATGTTTCAAGAACAGAGACACATTTACCTTAGTTAATGGGGGTGCAGAATTAGGAAGGTGGCATTGCAGGGATACACAGGAGGATGTAAGGAAGTCAGGAAACACTCAACAGCTGCACAGCTATGCCTCACAGAGACCAGAACATAATTTACAAGATAGAAGCTGCTTTAGAACACAATGCAGTTTGAGTTATCTTGTGGGCCCTCAGACACCAGCATCAGCTGCCTTAATGCTCTGCCACTTTTATGATGATGCAGCTGTTGCCACTACCAGCCAACTTCCTTCATTTTTCTTTGTCTCATGGCCTCAGCTCACTAATGGCGCCTGCTATCACATGGTTTCTTTCTCTGTGTGTCTTTCCAATTTCCCTACCTACTACCAACAGCAAGTCCCTCATACCTCCACAAAGGATTCTATTTAAACTCTCCAAGACAGAAGGTCCTATTGGTGCTATTGATTATTCTTTCCTTCATTAAGTAAAGCTTCCTTGCCAGATGACTCCATAGAACACTGACAGGCCTACAGATGAGATGCTCTAGGACCAGACACCCAAATTTGATTGAATCAGCTGAGGATGGGATATAGGAGCTTGTGACCAGATTTCTTCAGAGTTGCTATGGGCATTCCAAAACTGAAAGTGTAAGAAATCCCTCTGCAATGCAGACAGTCCATCAGATTTGAGGCAGGGCCCCTCCGGGGGTAAGAGTAAGGAAGGGATCTGTCTTTAGAGAAACGAAAGCTGGTTTGGTTTTCAGAATCATAGTCTCAAAAGGGAAACTGAGCCAGAAGCCCCTCAGATAGACAGGGCAAACATGGCAGAGAATGGGAAAAGGCTACCATATAATGCACACTCGAATGTCCATGGCTCACCCCAGGCATAACAGATTTTAGGCTTGTGATGACATGGCAAATCGTGGTAGACATTGGTAGATGGACTTCCTAAACACAAGCAAGTCTTGCTCAAGATTAGATCAGAACTAAGCCATTTTGAATCAACACACGGAATGCCTCTGGTCCTCTACAGAAACTCCATAGAGACTTTTGCATTATGCAGGGAGGACACTTTTCCTCTCTGAAAAATTCATTCTTCGGCCAACAGTGAGTCAGAAAATGCTTTCTGAACTTTTGACTTGGGAGCTTTGAAATTTAAACTTCCAACACAGATTTCAGTTCCATCTTGAAAGGGCATTTTAGTATTTAATTTTTTTTCTTTATCATGTGTATTAGTTTCCTGTGACTGCTTTAACAAGCTACCACAAACTTGCATCACTTAAGACAACAGAAATGGATTCTCTCGCAGTTCTGGAGGCAAGGCAGGCCCATGCTCCCTCTGTAGTCCCTAGAGACGAATCCTTGGTTGCTTCCTCCTAGCTTCTGATGGTTGCCGGCAATCCTTGGTGTTCCTCGGCTTACAGGTACATTGCTCCAATTTCTACCTCTTCCTTTATACAGCTATCTTCCTCTTATGTCTCTGTTTTCTCTTCTTGTATGGACAACAGTCACCGGATTTTGTCCCACCCTAATCCACTATGACCTCATTAGAACTAATTACATCTGCAAAGACCCTATTTCCAAACAAGCTCACATCCTAAAGTTCTGGGAAGACATGCATTTTATGGGGACATTATTTGATCCACTATAACATGTCCAATCTTTGGTCAAATTAATACTAGAACAAAAATTCTATGCTTTTCCTAGTCTCTGTTGGATGAGGTATATTCATTACTTGTATTTCTAAAATGGATACAGGTCACAGAGATGACTGGAATTGTGAAACCTCAAATCTTTGACCAGCTGCCCATCACTGGCAGAGTTCCAAGGAATCTAGGCAAAAGGGACAGACACCTAGTAAAAGAACACTGCTTATGACTACTTGGGAATTTGGCCCTAAACCCCACTGCCTGCCCCCACCCCCCCTCGTTCTAGAGATTTGGGCTGAACCACTTGGCCTGTGTTCTACATACCTGAATGAAAGCAAGAAAATATCTTCTTGCAGACTCAGAGTCAAGACTTTATGATTTTCCATGGTGACAAGAGCTCAAAAATGACTCACTCAAATTAAAAACACCACATTGAAGAAAAACTTGATCTCTCTACAGTGGGAAGCAGCAGACACAGAGGATAAAGATGTGGGTTTTTTGAGTCAAGTCTGACATGAGTTCAGATCCCTGGTTTTGCCACTTACTAGCTAGGTGACCTTGTTCAAACGAATTAGTCCCTTTAAGTCTCAGTTTCCTCATTAGAGCAATGGAGATCATAATATCTTCCTTATAGGCGATTGTGAAGAGTAAATAAGATAATCTATGTAAGACTTTACTACATGGGAAGCGCTAGCTATAATCATTACTAAGGCCTCGAACAACTGGCCTAAACTGCCCCTATCAGGCCTGTTGTCTCCTGGACCCTTCCCTGATTACCACTGGAACTGCCTAAAGCAGAAGGCTTTCCCCTGTGGGAGCCCCCTAAGACCCTCTCTCAACAGCCCATGAGAGCTAAGGTCTCCAAAGAGGGAAGGCAAAGAACCCTGTAGTATCAGCTAGAGTTTCTAACTTACAGGTGACAGACTGGCAGCTCTCAGGCCAGATTCCATCTCTCATGATTTTTATTTGGCCTGGAAGATTTTAAAAATTTGGAATTTATTGCCCACATTAAAACATTCAGAAATGTTCCATAAAAATCCAAATTTCTGGCTTAAAAAATTGAGAGACCAGGCAATACTGAGCATAAGTTCTCCCATGACCAGAGGGCACATTTACTGTAATGTACAAATTGGCACACTTTTGAGAGTGAGAGGAGGGTCTATTAATAATTTTACCTGAACAATTAGTGTTAACTGAAACTGTCCAGGGCAAGTTAGGAAAGGTCATGTTACCCATAACCCCAGTGGTCTGGAGCTAAATAGGAATGGATACTTCCTGCAGGAGGTCTTGTCTCTCTGTTTGTCTAGGGTTTTGAGTTTTCAGCTTCTATTTTAATACTTTGTCATATCATACCTAATACTTGGTCCTCCAACACCAGAATCCAACATCCCTGATTGGGGCTTCTATCATCATCTTCCTTCTCTAAGAAGGAAAAGGTATGGAGTGAGTTATCAAATCAGTGCCTATGCTGGACTTCATTCAGGTGCTCTCAGGGGTTCTGATAAGATTTCCAATAGGGCACAGACTACCTATACAATGTTGGCAACACTCTGTCATCATCCAGTGCCTATTAACTAGTCCTTGCTGCTCTTATCGGGCATATATCATTGGGATAATATCACATGTGTCATAGATACATTGCAAGCTTTTCTTCTCCTTCTCCTTCTTCTTGAGACAGGATCTCCCTCTGTCACCCAGGTTGGAGTGCAGTGGAACAATCACAGCTCACTGCAAGCTTGACCTCCCAAGCCAAACAGTCCTCCTACTTCAGCTTCCCAAGTAGCTAGGACCACAGGCATGTGCCACTATGCTCAGCTAATTTTTTTTTTAACTTTTGTAGAGACAGGGTCTCCCTATGTTGCCCAGGCTGGTCTCAAAATCCTGGGTTCAGGCAGTCCTCCCATTTTAGCCTCCTGAAGTGCTGAGATTACAGGCATGAGCTACTGCACCCAGCCAAGATTCTTTATTTTGTTTTTTGAGACAAAGTCTCACTTTGTTGCCAGGCTGGAGTGCAGTGGCGCGATCTCAGCTCACTGCAACCTCCGCCTCCAGGGTTCAAGTGATTCTCCTGCCTCAGCCTCCTGGGTAGCTGAGAATACAGGCGCGCACCACCACACCCAGCTGATTTTTGCATTTTTAGTAGAGACAGGGTTTCACCATGTTGGCCAGGATAATCTCCATCTCCTGACCTCGTGATTTGCCTGCCTCAGCCTCCCAAAGTGCTAGGATTACAGGTGTGAGCCACCATGCCCAGCCCAGCCAAGATTCTTGAAGTGTCTTCTGAATCATAAAAGGATTGTTTTGAGAGGATCATAAATCAATTCTTTTAAAATTCTTAATTTTCAAACAGCTTCCATCCAATGAATGAATTATGTTTTAAAAAGTTTGCTTCTAAGTCTAGCATAAAAAACCTGAAAAGTATATTCCTATAGGAGCAATGTTACTTCCCTATCCCACACACAAACATACACAAAGTAAAATAAAAAGTAAACCATAGAATATATAAAGATTAGTACTGTTGGCCGGGCGCAGTGGCTCACGCCTGTAATCCCAGCACTTTGAGAGGCCGAGGCAGGTGAATCACGAGGTCAGGAGATCGAGACCATCCTGGCTAACATGGTGAAACCCCGTCTCTACTAAAAATACAATAAATTAGCCAGGCATGGTGGCGGGTGCCTGTAGACCCAGCTACTTGGGAGGCTGAGGCAGGAGAATGGCATGAACCTGGAAGGCGGAGCTTGCAGTGAGCCGAGAATCGCGTCACTGCACTCCAGCCTGGGAGACAGAGAGAGACTCCGTCACAGAAAAAAAAAAAAAAAAAAAAAAAAGATTAGTACTGTTAAATCTATTTCTGGTTTTGGTTAAATTGGAACTCTGTATTTATGTAACAGAAAGTATCTTCTAAGCAATTATTCTTAAGAAATTCTGACCCAAGTTCAGTAGAAGGGAGGTAACTTATGAAGGGGTTCTGGGGGCATTTTCCTTCTCTGCCCATTTGTATGTGCAGTGTTTATTCATGTAATATTTGTAGGGTAGATACAATCTGTGTAATAAATATCAAAGCTCTTCATTATCAAGAATATTTGATGAATACAGAAAATGTCATTCCTTAATTAAAATGGATTATTTAAAACTTACAGAGAGGAATAGAACTAACTACCTAGAGCTGGTGGGTGTATTGGAGAGAGTCCTGCTTGAGGAGACAGGTGACCTTGCTTTGAGTTCAATCTCTTCTATTAACTTGTAGTGTAATTTTGAGTAAAAGTTCACCTTCCTTTAGATACAGGTTTCTTAGTAGCTGAATAAGGATGATAACAATAATTCATATTTCACAGACTTGTTTTGAAGACTGAGTTAATGTGTGTAGCAGAGCTTTGTATACTGTGAAATGCTATAGAACCAAAAAAGAATAGAAAAGTAAGCTAATGCTTATTGAGCTCATATTATAAACCAAGCACAGTGATGGAATTAGTATTATTAACTACCCACCAATACCAATTGCAATGGCAGCAACAGTATCCCTAAAACTGCCACACTAACTCTTCCTCTCTTAGATACCAGGGCATCCCTTCAACTCTGAGCAGAAATGAATCAATCTCCTCCCACTGAAAATTCTTTACTTACAGAACCCTAGGCTTGTAAACATCCTGCCTTCTCATTTTAATGACAGTATTACAATGGATGTGATGCCTTATCCTGGGCCACACCCCAGAGTAGGAGTGATATTGACTCATTGTGACTTGTGAATATTAGGAAGAAATGCCCCACTTAACGACTTGGATAATGGCAATTTTCAGCCACAGTTGGACTAACGTTTCTACAGGGAAGCGAAGAGGATGGTCTTGGATCCAACTAGAACCCATCAGTGCTGTTATTATTTCATTCCTGTAATTTAAATGGTGTTGCCTTATGTGTTACTCTGCTAGGACTGCCATAACACAGTATTGCAGACTGAGAGGCTTAAACAACAGAAATTCATTTTCTTACAGTTCCGGAGGCTAGAAGTCTGACATCAAGGTGTCAGCATGGTTGGTTTCTTCTGAGGACTCTCTCAACTTGTAGATAGATGGCCATCTCTCCCTGTCTTCACATGGTCTTCCCTCTGTGTGTGTTGGCGTCCTAATCACCTCTTTTTGTAAAGACACTAGTCATTGGCTAGGGGCTGCGTACACTAATGACCTCATTTTAATTGAAGTACCCCATTTGAAGCCCCTATGTCCAATATAGTCACATTCTGAGGTACTGGGCGTTAAGACTTTAACATATGAATTTGGTGGCGTGGGGGTGGCAAACACAGTTCAACCTATAACACATTGTTAGATAAATCAGTAGTCTACTTTGTTCTCAAGAAATTTTCCCTAAGCTGTGATCTTTATGTCCTTTGTCTTTTCCTCTTCCCCAAAGTCCTGTCCCCACTACCAAAAACCACCTTCAGTTTTTATAGCACTTCAAATACTGATTCATGAATACAACATTGTTATTGGCATCTGGCAGCTCCATTTCACTGACTTGTTGGTGTTCAAGAAAAGCTGTGTAAATTAAAAAGCCAGCTCTCTGTGAAACATCTTCACAGGGTCCTTCTGGAATCCACTGTCCCTTGATCCACATCCTATGCTTCTATTTTTTGACTCATTAAGCGACTCCAAGGTCTGGATAAGACCACTTGCCTGCTGGTCTACTCATTTCCTTAGATTCTGGTTTTTTAGCAGGCTTGTTTTACCTTTTAGTCATTTTTCCTGAATGGAGCTCTTTTTCGCCTCCTCTTGGTCCTTAGTCATTACCCAGGAGGAAGTTACTAGAAGTCAGATTGCCAAGCAGTATTGTCTTCATGGACTCACAGAAGAGATCTAAAGCATTTCTCACCTTGCAGCCAATTCAGGCTAACTCCTAAGCAAGGCAACTTACTGTCTTCATGCCTTGTTTGCCATTCCATCTGTTCTCCACCCTGAATCTACTAAGCTGATGGTTTCAGTGATGTTATGTAACAGGTATTTCATCAGTTTTTTGGCTAGTAGGATATATGGTTATGTCTGTGACCTCATATATTCTAGTACCATGTAGCTCCCAGATAAAATTTAATTGCATTCATGAGTATCCTAAACTAAATATGTCATCAAGAAGAATAAGTAAAGGGTGTCAATCCGTCAGTGACAATCAATATTTTTGAAGGTCTTTGAAGTAAAAGCATCTATAGACATTTCTAGATACCAATATTATAGAATTATTAACTCATAGTACTACTTTGTCTTGTATTTGCCTTCTTCTAATTTAAGCCACACATTGTCAGCTATTGAGATAATTTCAGAATAAAATCATTTAAATCCGGGTATCTAAACGGTTGGATGATAATAGTTCTTCTAATGCTATAAAATGTAATCTTATCTTGAGTGAATTTAAAAACAGGTTTCTAAACCAAATATTTTCCAACTTTTACAAGCAGTCACTTCTCAATTCTCTGGCAAGCATGCCACAGGCAGCCACCCCTATATAAATATGTAGTTAGAAAGATAAACACTCACTGAAGTCACTAAGTCACTAGTGGTAGCACTGTTTCTCAGAGAGTTTAGCAGTACTTGCTCAGTGGATAGATAAAGAAAGATTAGTAATGTTTCCATTGGGCTCTACTCCTTCCTAAAGCCAGCCAGCCTTCTCCCTTAGAGAAAAGCCTTAATGTGTGCATGTGCGTGCATGTGTGTGTGTGTGTGTGTGTGTGTGTGTTCCAGATGCCTGCGGACAACTTTCTACTTCAAGAGCAACCCAAGCTCCTCACTGGTTCTATGTTAAGCCATCCATTGTTTAGGGCCATTAATTTTTAGTAACAATAAGTCAGACCTTCAAAATAATAGGAGTAAATTTGTAGAACAAATTTCATATTTAAACATGTTAGTATAACTCATTTACTCATTAAACTAAGAATGATCGAGGCAAGTGCTCTCATTTAATTTCATAGATTTACAGAGATTTTAAAACATTAGTGTAGAAAGGGCCCTGGTCTTGGTTCCAGTCTAGTCAGGCCAATGACTAACTGTAAGCCCTGGGAAAGCTGGGCTGGGATTTCCTTATAAAATAAAAGAGAATGGATCGGGCGCGGTGGCTCACACCTGTAATCCCAGCACTTTGGGGGGCCAAGGTGGGCGGATCACAAGCTCAGGAGATCAAGACCATCCTGGCTAACACAGTGAAACCCTGTCTCTACTAAACATACAAAAAATTAGCTGGGTGTGGCGGCATGCACCTGTAGTCCCAGCTACTCAGGAGACTGAGGCAGGAGAATCATTTGAACCCAGGAGGCAGAGATTGCAGTGAGCCGAGATCACGCCACTGCACTCCAGCCTGGGCAACAGACTGAGACTCCGTCTCAAAAAAAAAAAAAAAAAGGAGAATGAAGTAAATAAGCTCTAAGATCCCTTTGATTCTGAAAATTATGAAATTTTATCAGAAAAACAGATCTTATTTTGTTATCTTATAGGTATTTTGTGAGGATCATAGAATACACAGGTTAAAGGGAGCAGTATTTGCTTTCTTATCTAGTCAGCATTTGGTGAATCGATGAAAGAAAAAAAATCGCAGAAAATGTTTACCCCTCTACTTTAAAGAAGGAAGGAAATAATTTAAGATTCTTTGTTTTTTTTCATTAGAGAACTTTTATTAGAATACTTACGAGGCCATGGGGATTTGTTCCCTTTCCCTTACTCTAAAACTTTGGCTGATTGGGTTGTTTAGGCTGTTTGGTGTGATCCCAACTTTTATTACCGATGTAAGTATACCCTTGGTAGCATGGGCAAGGTCAGGCTGCTGTTATCTACTAACCTGCCCCTGAATGTCAGCAGGTTTGCCTGAGGACTCCCTGGACTACTTCTGCTGCCTCTACTGCCAGGGTGATCTTGGACAAACACCCAGCCAACACTGTGACTATCCTTTATTTGCCTGTTGAAAGCAGCAGAGGCAAATGACCAGAGGCTTCACTTTTACTTCTATGATAAAATTGTGTTCCTTGGAAGAAGCATTCTTCCTTAAGTTACTAAGGCCTCTAAACTAGCAGAGCCCAGAAACCCAAGAAAGGGAACCAAGCTATAAGTAGAACTTTATAATGTAAGATTCTTGAGTTACTTACGACTCTTTCAGATAAAGATTTGGTGAAGTCATGAAACTTGTCATATGTTAGTATATTGGTTACAAGCAGCTAAAGTAAAATCATTCTCAAAGTAATATAATTCTCTCATCTGATTAAAACTCTCAAAACGTTAACAAATTAATCTTTTCAAATGATAAGTCTAATGTTTGGGTATATCTATTGTTATTTTCTTTAAATCTTTCATTTGTTGATGAATTCCAAGTACTGTTCCAGGGGCTGGAAACACAGTGGTGAACAAAGCAGGCAGAGTCCCTTCTTTCATAGAACTTAACATGCCCATACTAGTAAGGAGACATTTAAAAAATCTGTAAATAAACCAATAAATCCATATCAAGTCAGTAGAGGGATAAGTGCAAAAATTAAAGCAGAGTAAGGAAGAAAGGGAGTATCAAAAAGGGGGATGCTGTTTTTATGGAGGAGTCAAGGAACATGCCAATAATCTGGACCATTTGAGGAGAGACCAGAAAGGAGCAAGGAAAAGGGAGCAAGGAACAAGTCACGTAGATGCATGGGAAAAGCCAATTCCAGGCAGAGGAAACAGCAAAGGCAAAAGTCCTGAGGCAAGAGGGACTCTGGGGTACCTGGGGAAGAGCAAGAAGGACAGAGACGCAGAGGTAGAATAAGAGGAGTCATTTCCTAATATCTTTTTCTAAGAGAAGTATGGTCAAACTTAACTTCATGTTAATGTCCATTTCTATAAAGTCCAGCAGAAATTCTTCATTGAACTTCTTCTGTGTCTCAGCTTTTCATTTATAAAATGGGTATGACAGGCCAGGCACGGTGGCTCATGCCACCATAATCCCAGCACTTTGGGGGGCCGAGACCATCCTGGCTAACACAGGTGAAACCTCGCCTCTATTAAAAATACAATAAATTATTTTTTATTATTATACAAAAAATATTTATTTTTAATAAAATAAAATAATTTATTGATTAAATAATTTTTTATTATTTATCAAGCCTCTAATAAAAATACAATAAATTAGCCGGGCGTGGTGGCGGGCACCTGTAGTCCCAGCTACTCTGGAGGCTGAGGCAGGAGAATGGCGTGAACCCGGGAGGTGGAGCTTGCAGTAAGCCAAGATCGCACCACTGCACTCCAGCCTGGGTGACAGAGCGAGACTTCGTCTCAAAAAAAAAAAAAAAAAAAAAGCACTTCATAGTTTATTGTGAGGACTGAATAATTTATGAAACGTAAAGTATAATTAAAAGTGTATCACTAGCACAATAACTAGCCATTTATAGTTTACTAGCATGGAGTAAAGTATAAATGTCTAGTTATTATTACTCCCACCATAATCTTTTTATTCACAGTAGTATCAATAATTGCATTTTTAAGGCTAATATTATTTTTGGCACTGACCATTAATTATTAGGGGAGTTACCTTATACATGTTACTAAGATATCAGGTAGGGTTATGGTATGTGATGGCTCAAGCACAGCGGTTTATATCATCAAAGTCTTATAAGAAAGTTTAAAACACATTAAAAATTGGAGTTCGAAATGTAGTAACTTAATCTGAACATAACATGAGTATACTATCTTTATCTATATACTCAAATATTTCTTTATTTTTATCAATCTTAGTTTCCTGTCCTTATGACAGCACAGAATTCTTGGATGTTGGTAATGTCTTTCACATTCATTTCCAGCATGAGGTCTGAATTGATTCCTTGTTTCTCAATTACACCATCATGGAATCAAGATTAATAACCTGCTTGGTGAGTTTTGTCCACCTTGGAATCTGGAGGCTTTGTACTCACTGTGGCCTGTCAGGCTCTGAGTCGTTCCTTTTACATGCCCCAGCAGTGAGGTCAAGGACAGCCGCAGTCCAGGGAGTCCAGGGACTGCCTGCCTTGGGGCCACCCGTGCAGGTTTCCATTATTTCTTCCCCTCTTCCAGGCATTATTCATCATCGTGAGGAGAATCTGAGGGTGGATTTAAAATTCCCTGATATATCCCCTGTGCTCAGAACAATGTCTGGCACATTAGAGGTACTCAGTAAATATTTGTGGAATCAATAAAAATACAATAGACATGATGGACAATGTGGGTCCCTCCTAAACAGACTGCTGTTGAAGTGTGGCAGAGGGGAAGAGCACCTGTCCACTCTGCTCCCCTGTGGGGCTGGTCTCCCACCTCCACCACCCACATGGAACATGCACACTTGTGATCAGTCCCTTCACCTCAGGGAACAGGGTATCTGGGATAGGCTTTGCTTTAGACATGAGGTTTTTGTGACCATCATATTTGGTTCTACTAGATACAACCAAGTTGAGTGCAGTTTGTGATTTAAAAAATAGAAAATCACACTGGAAGAATTTTTACTTCTGGACCTACCTACCGATCATGCCCTCGACATCCCTCCAGAAAATTCTTAGTGGGGGCCCATTCTGTATTAGATACAGACCTAACTAATGTAGTGCTGTGGAACTTTCAATCTAATTAGCATAAACACTGCCAAAAACCATGGCACCAAAACGATAAGTGCCACAAGAATAGTATCCTATGTACAATATGATGTCAAATAGGATGACTAATTTTCTTTTTTTTTTTTTTTTTGAGATGGAGTTTCACTCTTGTTGCCCAGGCTGGAGTGCAATGGCACAATCTTAGCTCACCACAACCTCTGCCTCCCAGGTTCAAGCGATTCTCTTGCCTCTGCCTCCCAAGAGCTGGGACTACAGGCATGCGCCATCATGCCTGGCTAATTTTTTGTATTTTTACTAGAGATGGGGTTTCTCCATGCTGGCTAGGCTGGTCTCGAACTCCCGACCTCAAGTGATCCACCCACCTTGGCCTCCCAAAGTGCTGGAATTGCAGGCGTGAGCCACAGCGCCCGGTGGATGACTAATTTTCACTGGAGCGAAGAGAAAGGCTTCAGAGCAGAGGCAGGATTCTCTGTCATGGAAGGAATGAAAAATATTTCAATAAGCAGAATGGATATGTGTTAATATATACTGTAATCAATACCACATCATCTGTCATACATGCTTTATTATTAATGCACTATCCAGTTATGCCTTTGATTTCTTGTTTGTGTGTCTGTTAGTCCTCGTCCTCCAAAACCATGATCATGAGCCACTTTAATGAAGAAACATTTGTAGGTAAAAAACCTAGTTGGCTTATGAGGATGATTCAGGGCACATGCTGAGTCAGTGTTAGAGGATTTGGCGGAGATATTGCCCTTTATTTTTTAGTTTCTTTGCCAAACACAGCCATTTGTCCCACATAGCAGATGTTTGACATTCACTCTTTCTCAGTTAATAATCATATTTACTTATAAAAATGACCCAGGTGTGGTAGCTCACGCCTCTAATCCCAGCACTTTGGGAGGATGAGGCAGGAGGATCCCTTGAGGCCAGGAGTTTGAGACCAGCCTGGGCAACATGGCGAAGACTCCATCTCTACAAAACATAAAAATAAACAACATAGCTGGGTGTGGTGACACGAGCCTGTAGTCCCAGCTACTCAGGAGGCTGAGATGGGAGTATTCCTTCAGTCCGGGAGTTCGAGGCTTCAGTGAGCTATGACTGTGCCACTGCACTCCAGCCTGAGCACAGAGCAAGGCCCTGTTTCTCTCTAAAACAAAACAAAACCAAAAACTACCATCTTTCTTTGAGAATGTTTTCAAATATATTTCTCCTAACGAAGAAGGGTGAAGAATATGACAGATATTTAATCTTTTTGAAAAATATTTAAAGGGAAGATGCCATTAAGTGATTTTTCCAAATTCCCTTTCCATAATTTTACCCATTAATCAGCTAATATTCATGGAATGCTTATGTGTCAGCACAGGTGACAGGAAAGGTATTCTTAGTAGAGTTGGTAAGTGTTACTAATATATATTATATATAAATGCAGTGTTTTGTTTTCCTCCAAACATGATATGATGTGTGATCCAACATCTAGATAAATGTTTTATTTTGGTTGCGGCTTCCCCCACCGTGTTGATCAGTCCCATGACTCAAGGAGCACTTAATGGTAAGCAGGTAGCGTGGTTAGGGGACATGCAATCAACTAGCATCTGCCATGTGTCGGGGACTGTATAATAGCTGATGTTTTGAGTAATTTATTTAGTTTGCTGAAAGTGACAATCAGTTGAAGACAGAAAAGAGTGGGAGGAGTTTTAAAGTTAAGCACAAAATGTACTTTTGTTTTGAATGGGAGAAGGATGGTGGAGGAAGACGGCCGACAAAACAAGTTGAACACCTGAGTCTTGACTGGAAGGAATTCAAAGTGTCCACCTGAGAAATGTCTAATTAAAGAAGGACAGAGAACCTGCTCCCTGCAGGAGGGTACAAAAAATCACTTTCCCTCTAAGTCGCTCCGCCTGCCCCGCTGCAAGTCAAAAGGGCGGCCGACGCGGCCCGCGATGTCGGGACAACTTCAGGCCGGGCGCAGCTGACCGCAGCGATCAGCGCGCGAACCAGCAGCCGCCCCCACCTGCCGCGGTCGCCGACCCCGCCCCCCGGGAGCGCGGGCCAGGCCAATGGGCTGGGCTCCAAGAGGCGGGGCAGGCGGCCGGCGCAGCCGTGGCGGTAGCTGCAAGGGCGGCGGCCGCTGCGGTGGTGGTGGTGTCTGTGGCTGTGGCTGCCGCTTGGCCAGAGGTCTGCGGGCCGTGGGGGATGGGGGCGGCGAGCTCCAGCCCTAGGCGGTGGCGGCGGCCGTAGGTGTGGGGCGGCCGTCCGCGTCCGGGACGCGGGATGGAGCGCCGTGGTGAGTGTGAGGAGGTGGCGCTCGCTTCGGCCGCGGCGGTGGTGGCTCCGGGCTGGGGTCGTCCGCGCGGGCGCCGGCGAGTTGCCGTCCAGGGTCCGGCCGGGGCTGGGGGCGCGCCCGGCGAGGCAGGCGCGGACGAGCGAGAGGACGCGGGCGGGCGCTGCGGGTAGGCCGCGGACCCCGGGTACGCGCTCCGAGTTGTGTGATGCCGGCGGGCAGCCGGGGAGAAGCTGGCCGGGTGGACTTTCCTCCCCTTACAGGACCCCCGAGCGTGTCTCAGCCCCGCTCCCTTTGCTAGCCACCAGCCCTCATCGTCTCACTGCGGAATTCAGGGGCTCCTTTACCCTTACCCCATTGGTTTTCTTCACCGGGTCTCAAGTCCGTCTTTCTCACTGGGGATGCTTTTTGGAAGTTTGGTGACGTCTTCTGAAATTTCAGTCTGACACATGCAGAGGCTGAGTAAAACAGACGTCTCATGTTCCATATTTACTTTTTCTTATTGCATTCCACCTCATCTAGACCCTGGCTATTTATTACTTTGGGGGAGGGAGATCTAAGGTTGTAAAGCACCGTCTTGCGCATTCTCACCGTGTACCCCTTCTGGAACGTCTCTGTCGTTCCCTCCCACCCTACTCCTCCTCTTCTCTCTCCCCACTCATTACTGCCCGGTCTCGCCCTTTCATCTTTTCCCAGCCATGGCTCTAGGGCACGTCGTGTGCTCTGCAAAATAGGAAGGGACAAGCTGGGAGATTGCAGCTACCACCTAGAGAGCGGACCCCTGTGCGTTTGTTTCCCTAGGTGTCCCAGGACCCGGTCTGTGATAGAAACCTGGTGTTCCCAGGGGGGATCTTGCCTTGGTTTAAACAGAGCAGCCAAGGACGTTCCTCCCTTGTCTTTCAGCCCTTCTAATATGTCCGAGTTTATCTCACCTTTTCACCACCACCACCCCTCTTTAAAGACCAAGGGTGGCGTTCCACATTGTGTTTTTTGGATCTTTGACATCCTCTGTTTTCTAAAGATGGATCTTTTTTGGGCGGGGGGTAGAGGGATTGGCGGGGGGAAGGGGAATGTTAGGAGACGTTTTATGAAAGTTCTAAGTAGCTTTTTGTTCTACATTTACCTTTTTCTTTATTAATCTTTGGGAATCAGCTTCGCTTCCTCCTCATTCAGTTTGGGAGAGGAGATTCCCCTTTCAAGAAAAATACTTCAAAATTAGAGATGGAAGTGAATATTCCGAATGAGTGAATCACAACAAAATTATGGGAGTCTTGGAGATTAGGTCCCTTTCTGTAGTGATTTCTTTACGCAGTTTGCCAGAAAGGCCTATTTTAAAATGCCTCCTTGTTACAGGAACTGTGTAAGTGAGCAACCCTGATGCTTAAGCTTCATGAGCTTTACAGTATGTATACAGTTCTTGTCTGATGATTCTGAGAAGAGTTTAAGAGTGAACTTGAAGAAAATAGAATAGGCCTGAGTAGAAAATGTTTCAGTCCCCAGTTTGGCAGGAAATAGAACTTTGGCTGAGATGTAGAAAAGCGCTGCCCAAGAATGTATAGTGGTTGGTCATTACTGCTCCCCTCACCTCCTTAAAATAGAATAGCTACCTCAGTTGTAAGCACCTTCACTTCCTCACATGTAAAGGCTCTTGACCTAGGAACATAGGCTTTTATAGCCACTGCTCTTGGTCCTGGGGGTTAGTATAACCACACTGAACAAAGTTCATGCCCAGAAGTCACCCTAAAGAATTTTCATTCTCGTATCACTTATTCATTCAACATTCACTAAGAAAATTTAGTCTGATCCCATTTTGTGGTAGACAGTCCTGTAGAACCTTTGCATCTTCGGTAGCAATAGACAATATTGATGGGGCCCAAGGTATAATATCATGAGTTTCCCAAGTATGTTGAATGTCCAATGGGAAAGTAGAGGGATGCTTTATTTTTAGTGGAGGAAATGAAAGGCTTATTGCAATTTCCCCCACACCTACAGCACCACTGCATTCCTAGGCAACCGTTGAAATTCTTTTGTCATTTAAGATTAGGTTCATATTCTCTAGAATTTTATGTAAATGGAATCATACCAAAGATATACAGTGTGTGTGTGCCTGGCTTTCTTTCATTTAGCTTAATGCTTTTGAGATTCATCTATGATTTTTTCCTATGTCATGGATATTTAATGTTAAATAGTATTCCATCGTAAGGCTGTACCACAATTTATCTGTTGATGGAGTTTGGGTTGTTTTGTTTTTGACTATCATGAAAAAAATTGCTATGCATTTGTATACAAGTTTAGGGGTGAATATATGTTTTCATTTCTTTTGGATGCATACAAAAGGAGAATTACTGGGTTGTATGTTAAATGCACGTTTCCTGTGTAAGAAACTGCCAGGCTGTTTCACAAAGTGATTGTATACCTTGTATATAGAAGCATGTATTACAGTTACAGTTACCCTACATCCTCACCAACACTTACTATTTCAGTCTAGCTGAAATTAAAATTTCTTGTGACTATTCAGTAGCATCTCATAGAAGTTGAAATTTGCATTTCCCTGATACTAACGGTATTGAGCAATATTTCATGTGCTTATTGCCCAGTTGTGTATCTTCTTTTGTGCAGCGTATATTCACTTCATTACTCATTATTTTATTGGATTGTTGTTTTATTTTTATTGAATTGTAAGAGTTCCTGATATATTTGGTTACAAATCCTTTGTCAGATATTTTCTCTCAATTTGTGGCTTGCGTTTTATTTCAACACTGTCTCTCAAAGAGCAGAAGTTTTAAATTTTTTTGTTCAATTGTTTGTTGTTAGTGTATAGAAATAAAATTGATTATAGTGTATTAACTTTGTATTCTGTGACCTTGCTATATTCATTTATTAGATGTAGTAGCTAAATTATAGGCTTAAGATTTTTTTTTAGGTACACAAACACATCATCTCTGAGTATTTTACTTTTCTTTTTAAATGTGAATGCATTTTATTTCTTTCTCTTGTCTTACTGTAGTGACTAAGACCCTCAATAACAATATTAATCCTGCTCTTAAGGAGAAAACCTGTAGGTTTTTTTGTAGGTGCCTTTTATCAGATTGAAGAAATTATCTTCTATTCCTACGTTGTTGACTGTTTTAATCATGAATGGCCATGGAATTTTGTCAGATGCTTTTTCTGCATCTTTTGAGATGATCACATGGTTTTTTTCTAGTGAATGTTAAACTAAGCTTGCATTCCTTGGACAGACCCTTCTTGGGCATTATGTATTATCCTTTTTATATATTGTTGGATTTGACTTGCTAATACTGTGTTAAGAAATTTGTTTTGTGTGTGTGTTTTTGGTTTGGTTAATGTCTTTGTCTGGTTTTGGTTTCAGGGTAATGCTGTCCTCATAGAATGAGTTGGGAAGCATTCTTGTCTCCTCTATTTTCCAAGAGTTTGTATAGGATTATTTTATCTGGTTCAGTGAATTTAATCAGTGAAGCTCATGTAGGTGTAGTTTTCTTTGTGGGAAATTTTAAATAATGAATTCAGTTATTTAATACATGTAATGCTATTCACGTTTTCTGTTTCTTGTGTCAGGGTTAGTAATCTGTATCTTTCAAAGAATTTTTCCATTTCATCTGAGTTGTTAAGTTTATTGGCAAAGTTGTTTGTAACATTCCCTTGTATCCTTTTATCCTTGTGTCTGTAGGGTCTGTACTGATGTTCTTTCTTCCATTCATATTAGTGATTTGTGTTTTCTCTGTTTCTTGATCAGTCTAGCTAGATATTTATCAATTTAATTGATCTTTTCAAAGAACCAGCTTTTGGTTACATTGATTTTTTTCTGTTGTCTGTTTTCTAAATCATTGATTTCGGTTCTTATCATTATTTACTTCCTTCTGCTTACTCTGGGTATAATTTGCTCTTTGTTTTCTAGCTTCTTAAAGTGGAAGCTTAAATCATTGGCCTTAGACTCTTCTCTTTTACAATAAAGCATCTAAAATTGTGTATTTATCTAACCATGACTTTTACTTTGTAATCTCCACATTTTGAAATGGGTTTTCATTTTCATTCAGTTCAAAATATATTAAAATTTTCCTTGTGGAAATTTGACCCATTGGTTATTTTAAAGTTATATTTTATAATTTACAAATATTTGTGGATTTCCTGGCTATCTTTCTGTTATTAGTTTCGAATTTAATTTTGTTTTGATCGGAGGACATACACTGTGTGATTTCAGTCCTCTTAAGTTCATTGGGACTTCTTTTTATCCCATATATGGCCTATCTTATGAATATTCCATATACATTTGAAACGAATGCATATTCTGCTGTTTTTTTGTGGAATTTTCTGTAAATGTCTATCAGGTCAAGTTGATTGATAGTGCTATTCAAGTATTTTATGTCCTTAATGATCCTTAATGATTTTCTGTTATTCTATCAATTACTGAGAGAAGAATGCTGAAATCTTAACTGTCATTGGGGATTTGTCTATTTTTTCCATACATTTCTCTCAGTTTTTTTCTCATACTCTGGACCTCTATTTTTAGGTACAGATGCCTTCAGGATTGTTGTCATTATGATGAAATGACTCACTTATCATTATGAAATGTTGCTTTTTATCCTTGGTAAAATTCTTTGATACCTATATTATAGAGCTACTTTGGCTTTCTTATGATTAGTATTTGCATGGTGTGTCTTTTTCTGTTGTTTTACTTTCCATATATCTGTGTCATTATATTTCAAGTCTGTGTTTTAATAGGAAAAATGTAGTTGGGTCTTACGTTTTTACTCACTCTGAGAATCTGCCTTTTTATTGGGCTGTTTAGATTATTTATATTTAATGTAATTATTGGTATGATTGGGTTTAAGTCTGTTACTTTGCTGTTTTTTTTTTATTTGTTCCATTTGTTGTTTCCTTTTTCTTCTTGTCCTGCCTTTTTGTTTTTTTGATTTTTTGAAATTCTATTTATGCCCACTATTGGCTTAATTAACTTTATCTCTGGAGATTTGAGTATATATTTTAAACTTACAGTATACCTTCAAACAGTATTACACTACTTTACCTATAATGTAAGGACCTTACCGTATACTTTCATTTCCTCCTCCTTCATGCTATTGTCATACATTTTGCTTCTGTATATGTTATAAATGCCACAACATATTGTTACTACTTTGTTTTAAACATCAGCTTTTAAGAAAATTATAAAGTGTGCCTGTTTTGAAGCTTTGTTGGGGTGTGGCTAGAGTATAGTTTTCACTAAAGCTAGGTTAGATGTACGATGAGGCATGCCTTGGGATCTCCCTGGGGTGTTCAGTAGGTCTCTCTACTCTGGCTGATGAAAATATGGAGTTCTTCCAGCCCTGTGGGAAACCTGGGAATTGTCCATCTATAGCTTTCTGGAAATTCTTTGCCAATCCTTGTTGTGTTTTGCTGTATACATGTGCATCTTGGTGTTCAGCAAGATAATTAAGAAATTCCCTATGCAAATTTCTGGAGCTCTTTCTTTTTCTACATCCTTAGGCTCTGGTACTCTGTCCTACAGATTCTGGCAACTCCAATCTCCTGGAACTATGATCTCTGTCTCTTCAACTTGTCAAGGGTGCCATGGTCAAGAATGTGACTTCAGGCAGAAAGTTGGGGTAATTGTGGGGCTCACCTCATTTGTTTATGATCCCATCTCTCAGAGATGACAGCCCTGAGCCCAGTGCTGTGTGTAGTTCAGTGTCTGAAAACAATATATATTTTGTCCACTTTTCTAGTTGTTTACTACAGTGGAAGAGTATGTCTGTTTTTATTTATTCCTCCATTTGATTTTATATATATATATATATATATTTTTTTTTTTTTTTTGAGACGGAGTTTGCTCTTGTTGCCCAAGCTAGAGTGCAGTGGTGTGATCTTGGCTCACTGCAACCTCCACCTCCCAGGTTCAAGCGGTTCTACTGCCTTAGCCTCCCGAGTAGCTGGGATTACATGTGCACGCGACCACGCCTGGCTAATTTTTTGTATTTTCAGTAGAAATGGGGTTTCACCGTATTAGCCAGGCTGGTCTCAAACTCCTGACCTCAGGTGATCCACCCGCCTCGGCCTCCCAAAGTGCTGGGATTACAGACATGAGCCACCGCACCTGGCTGCATTTGATATATCTTTTAAGGATAATCTAGAGATTTTTCTTTCCATCTTTTTTCCTGCAGTTTATTTGTTGAAGAAATCATGTTTATCCAATAAAATGGCCCACAGTCCAGATTTTTCTGGGTGTATACTGTGGCATAATTTAACATGTTCCTAGGTCTTACAGTTTTTTATAAAGTGGTAGTTGGATATAGAACAGGGTATTTCACTTTGGCACTATTGACCTTTTGGGCTAGATAATTCTTTATTGGGGATGAGAGCAGTCCTATGCGTGCAGGAAGTTTAGCAGTATCCCTGGCCTCTGCCCACTAGATGTCAGTAGAATCCCCCTCCCCAGTTATGACAACCAAAAATGTCTCCAGATATTGTCAAATTTTTTAGACCCATGTTCTGCTATGAAAAGTAGGCTACCTAAACTACAGAATTATCTTCAGGAAGATGAAGTAAAATTAACAATACTGGTAATGTCACCACTGCAGATAGAAAGAATACTAATCTGTGCAGTCTGGTACCACAAACATTTTGAAGAGAACACATGAGGAAGATTTGGGGAATATAAAAGTTAAGGCTGCACCGAATGGCTGACTTGAACAGTATCATAGAGGATGTGAATTTCTGTTTGAGAATGAAAAAATACTAGAGGCAATAGTAATATAAATGGTAAAAACACAAGTATTAAAAAAAATTATATGTTGCTTCCTGAAATGTTTTTCTGCAACTTGTTGAAAAACTTAAGATATTGGACTGCTACGGTAGATATACTGATGGTTTTACTCTTTTTTTCTGAACACTACAATTTTATTATAGACCAAGAATTTTGGACTTGCCGAAAGGTATTATTGCATCTATTAATGTGCTTTTCATATTTAAAGTGTATTTGTGTGATAAATTACTTCAAACAAAATCAAGTCAGGGGAGATTAATAAAATAACCCTTTTAAATTAAAAGTAAACTACCATTTTTGCAAATATTTCCAAATGTCATCATCCTCTGGATGAAGGATGGCAGATAATGTATTTTTTTAAAGGTTTAAGAGGAGGATTGAGATTGAGAGACTTCTCAAAATTTCCCTTAGACAACTTTACTTATAGTTTATTTAACCATCTAAGTAACATTCGTTGATTCCCAAATAGCCAACTATTGTGACTCTGTGTCAGATCCTATGCACAGTAGTTGGTTGTTTTGGGATGGTTTAGAGGTAGTTCTGGTTTAGGGGGTGTTAAGAATAACCCAGAGCAGCTATGAGGGACAGACTTTACTTCCTTGAGCTCCCTGAGAGTTGTCCAACCCCACTCTCCTTGGCCTTCAGAATTCTTTTTTCATCCCCCACTGATGTCCTTCAGTTTTGAGTCATCAGTGGGTGAGTGTCCATGGTGCATCATTCTCCAGTGGGGTTTGAAGGAGTCTTTGTTTTTTAGGTGTCTTAAGTACTGCTCGTCATATTAGTACTGTTAGGTTTGAGGCCTAATGGAAAAATTTTAAAAATTAAGTCTGAAAAATAATTGTGGAAGCAGGTAATCAAGGAGCCTTGGATTCTTATATTTATATTTTTAAGGTAACAACCTCAGAGCCTAATTGGCTTCATTTCCCCCAGAACTGTTTGCATGTGAGAAATGACCCTCTTTCCTTTCTCTATCAGTGGGTAGTCTCTATCACCTCTGTTTGTCTCTTTTATCTTCCTTATCTCTCTCCATCTCATTTTCTTTCTCTGCTTCCCCTTGTCTCTGCATATTTCTTTCTTCTTTCCCTCTTGTCTTTCTTTCTCCTTTATAGTTGTCTCTCTTTCCTTCTCACACCTCCCTTTGTCTCTCTTTCCCTGCTTTTCTCTCCTCCTTGTGAGCTCCTTTCTCTTTGTCACACCCCCACCTCCATCCATACACCCTCTCTCTCCATCAGGAACTTGTTCATGATTTTGTCAGTGATGCTTCCAGTTCAATTTTAGTCAGTAACACAGTCCTCTTTATTAAGGGAAATGGTGTATAAGTGCAAAATAATATATTTTAAAATAGACTTAAGAGGGTGTTTGAGGTTTAGGGACTTCCTCAAAAATTTCCTTCCAAAAACCTTACTTATGATTGAATCGTAGTTGCACTGTTCAGCCTCCTCTTGGCCTGGGGACTCCTTTGTCCCCTCTTATTAGTTTGCTTCAGTTCAGGCATCATTGGTTTCCATGGTGAGAGTCCTTGGTGCATTTTTCTTTTTCAGCACGATTAGAAGGAATTTTGGTTTTTGAGGTTTCCTATTTGTGGCAGGACCTTGGTACTATTATTTTGGGGGTTTGAGGGGAAAATCTGTGTAAGTTGGGTCCAAAAAATCCAGTATGGTGCCAAAGTAACCAAGGAGCTGAGTGTTCTTATTTATCTTTTCTAAGTAGCACCTGAGGAGCCAAATTTGTTGTATTTTCTTAGCATTGTTTTTCCTGTAAGGGTTCAAAGATATGTCTATGTAAAATGTCCCTCTTTCTTTGTCAATGAGTTTTTCTCTTGCCCCACTACCCTACTTTTGGTTCTGTCATGCTCACTTCTTTTTCTGTTTGTTAAGTGGGTAGTCTCTCCTTTTATTTTTCTTCCTTATTTTCTCTTTTTGCCTTCACTTATTTCTGCCTTCCTTGGTTTTCCTCCCTTTTCCTGTGTCTGCACCTCATTTTCTTTCCACTTTTCCTCAGCACATTCTCCTGTGTCTTTTTCTGTTTCTCCCCTGTGTGGTCATTTTTCTCTCAGACCCCAGCACTACCCACAGTCTCCCTCCCTGTGTTTTTTCCTCTGTTTCTCTATGAATTCTTTCTGAATGTTCCAGCACTGAGGTAAGTGCCATCGCTTGTTCCAGTGAGTGGTGTGATATGGGGGCTATGTGCTTTCTAGCCCTGCTTGCTATAATTATTCCACCTTTTTCAGACTTTTTTTTTTTCTCTCATTATGAAGTGAGTTTGAAAGTGCAACTAAGAAAGAAAGGACCGGGCACAGTGGCTCATGCTTGTTAATCCCAGCACTTTGGGAGGCTGAGGCGGGTGGATCACCTGAGGTCGGGAGGTCGGGAATTCGAGACCAGCTTGGCCAACATAGCGAAACCCTGCCTCTACTAAAAATACAAAAATTAGGTGGGCGTGGTGCCTATAATCCCAGCTACTCAGATGGCTGAGGTGGGAGAATCAATTGAGCCCGGGAGGCGGAGGTTGCAGTGAGCCGAGATCACGCCATTGGACTTGTCTGGGCGACAGAGCGAGACTCTGTCTCCAAAAAAAAAAAAAAAATAGAATAGAGATAGGTCTAAATGGAAAATATTACCCTCCACAGAGGGCAGAGGGGCAGAGTAGATGGCTGGTTTTGAGGTAGTTCATTCTTCATTCAGACGTGTGGCGCCCTTTCCCAGGCCCTAATCCCTGGAAGAGGGAGGAAAACGGCGATGCACAGAAGTGCCTCATAAGAAATGTAGCTGCTCATCTGGCCATTAGCCTCATCTAGTCCTTAGGTGACTTTTCTCTGAGTCGCTCTGCCTGCCCCCTGCAAGCCAAAAGGGCGGCCAACGCAGCCCGTGATGCTAGGACAGCGTCCGGCCGGGCGCAGCTGACCGCCGCGTTCTGCGCGCGAGCTAGTTGCGGTCGGGACCTGCCGCAGCCGCCGGCCCCGCCCCCGGGAGCGCGGGCCAATGGGCTGGGCTCCAGGGGGCGGGGCGGGCGGCCAGCGCGGCCGCGGCGGTAGCTGCAGGGGCGGCGGCGGCTGTAGTGGTGGTGGTGGCTGTGGCTGTGGCTGTGGCTGTGGCTGTGGCTGTGGCTGTGGCTGCGGCTGCGGCTTGGCCGGGCGTCCGCAGGCCGTGGGGGATGGGGGCGGCGAACTCCAGCCCTCGGCGGTGGCTGCGGCCGTAGGTGTGGGGCGGGCGTCCGCGTCCGGGACGCGAGATGGAGCGCCGTGGTGAGTGTGAGGAGGTGGGGCTCGCTCCGGCCGCGGCGGTCGTGGCTCCGGGCTGGGGTCGCCCGCGCGAGCGCCCGCGAATTGCCGTCCAGGGTCCAGGAGGCCCGCGGGGCGGCCCCGAGCGGAAGCGGTGGCAGGCTGCGCTGGGGACGGGTGCCCTCGGGCCAGGACTGGCGTCCTCGGGAAGGGTCCGGCCGGGGCTAGGGGCGCGCTCGGCGAGGGAGGCGCAGACGAGCTGTGGAGGACGCCAGCGGTGGCCGGGAGCTGACGGTGACGATCGTAGTTAAAGTTAGCACACAGCGCGTACAACGGGTCCGCCTGCTGTTCTGAAGGCTTTGCACATTTTAACTCTTTTAATGTTCAGAACACTCCATGATTGTTCGACTCGGTTCACACGGGGAAACCGAGGTTAAAAACCTGCCCAAGCACACAGACTAGTGGTTGGCAGCGTCAGGACCTAAACCCAGGCGCTTTTGCTCCGGAATCCGTGCTCCTGACCAGTATGGGTCTGTGTTCCTGCCTGGATTCTAGTCCCGCTCCCACCTGCCCTGACTGCAGCCCTCACTCCAGTTGGGCTCTCATTCCTGAGATATTTTAGGATTTCCGTGGTGCATTTTCTCCTGGTCTGTGTCTTTCGTTGAGAGTTTTCCTCAGTCTCAGAGGTTTGTCCCAGTTCAATTGTGGACGTGTTTTGGGGTTTGACAGTTTTAATTAAGGAAAATTTTTTTTGGACTGGTGAGCTGGAGTTGGACATTTCAAGGTGGAGCCCTCGTGACTGACGAGCCTCTTGTCTCTCTCTCTGTTGATCTTTTTAAAACTGTTTCTCAGAGGATATTGGCCCCAGATGTTTTCGGAGGGCAGGATATTACCTGCTAATGGCAGGAGCTGAGCTCTCCTTCCCTTTTCTCCATCTGTCTCTGTGACTGTATCTCTTGTCTATAGTTTGGACTGTATCTCTTGTCTATAGTTTGTCTTTTGTCCGTCGTTACCAACGTCGGCTGTCCATTTTGGTTGCTCCATTCTTCCCTCTTTATTTAAATTCTTGGATGCGGAACTTGCTCTTTGGCAAAGGGTAGTTTTGGCTGGTCAAAGGAGAGCACTGCCTGCCAGGAATGCTAGACATTCTGGAGGCGTGGGATGCTGGGCAGCTTCCTCTTTTTAAAGCGTGCTAGGTTCAAACTGTACAGAAACGAAGTGCATGTGTATTGCATACCTTCCTTTAAAAATTGTTTGCATAGTATTGATAAAACTCTTTCTCACATGTCCCTATTCTGTTTTTGTGGAGAGTACTTTTTAAAACCATGAAGATTTAATCATCGTTTCAGGATGAGCTCATCTAATCTTTTTAGCATCTTAAAGTAGATTCTTGCCAAATCTGAAATTGTGCTGAAATAGCAGATTTCTGAAATATCTGGCAATTTTTCCTCAAGAAGAAATGGTAAAATGGGAAATAGTAAGTATAGATATTTGGGGCAGTTTTACACTTCAATTAGAGAGCCTAAAATGAAACTACTGCCGTAATGTGCATTTGGCAGGGGGTATGCGTGGGGCAGCGGACATTTGATTGACACAGGCTCCTGAAGTCGTGGGGGATAGGAAGTTTGTGTCTACATTTCTAATGCACACAATACCTAGATTTACAACATACAATGAAAGTGGTTTTGCACAGTAATTTTCTACTTGCTACAGAATTCTTTGAGAAGTGGATAATACATGTTTTTAATGTTGTTGGTTTGAAGTTGAAAGAGATGCACCAGAATTAGTGTGTCACAAATATTTTGCACAACAGTCTATTTGCACAGTTCAGATTTCACTTGGAAGCTTTTAGTAGGTTTCCACAGAGTCAGTTGAGTTTCTACAATTGTTTCCAGTCCTGTATTTCTTGCTCACAATCCACCAATGTATTGTAGTGAAGCCACATCTTGTTCAAAAACAATTTCCCACAATAAAGCACTGCTAGCAATAATGACTTTTCTTTATGGTTCATCTTTATGATGAACCAAGCACTCTGCTAAGTACTTTGCATGCATCATTACCTAATTAAGTTGCCAGTTGCAGTCTGTTAGTAACTACGTTTTATGTTACTGCCAACAAGAGAATATTCATTTTAGCACATGAGAAAGTAGTGTATATGATCTTGGAAAGTGTATATTGTCTCAGCTTCTCATTATCATAGTTGATTTATGAAAGCTTGGGTTAAGTTTGTTATTTTAAACGTTTTTTCAATTGTAATGTTTCCTTTTTTACTCTGGAATATGAAAAGTAGTAATATATAACAAAATCAGCACATTAATCATTATAATGCTGGCTAGAGGTAGGGTATAATCTTTTTTTATAAGAGGAGAAGAGGAACTCTTCTCCTTGCCATGTGTTTGATGTTGTTGTTGCTGTTGTTTGTTTTTTGCAGATTTTTTAAGTCTTGTCTAAAAATGTTCCAGCAGTTTTGAAACACTTTAAAAGTTTGGGTTGCTATTTTACATGTAGTTACTTAAAGTAAATTATTTCTGCTAAAATAGGTAAATTGTTTTAATGTCTTTAATTTTTGTAACCATCTTTACCTGTGACAGTGACCAATTCTCTAATTTACTAAGTTTAAAAGCTGTCATAACTAAACAGAATGACTTTATTAAGTAAACTGCAAGAGTGATGTTTTGTTAGGCTAATAGGCATTTTGGTTAGTGATTTGTAAAAGAGCTGCCCAAACAAGACACTTTGAATTTTTGTTTTGTTTTTGTTGATGGGAAGGCAGACTTAGATATAATAATAATGCTCAAAAATTGCCCTAGATTCATTTTAGAAATGATGTACACATATAAGGATTAATGTTAGATAGGTTTGAAACTAGTTTAAATGTAGAAGTTAGATTCTCAGAAATAATTGGAGATTGACAAAAGGACAGTGAATAAACTTTAAAAATTATAAAGTGTGGGGTCCCCAGTTTAATAATCAGGAGGAGCAATAATAGAAATCCAACTTTGATTTCAGTTTTATGTAATCTTCCTTCAGCTTCATATGCTTTTCTTTTTGAAACATACCATTTTAGGGAGTTTTTAAAAAATTTATATTTTCACTTCAAAACATTGCAACAACCCAGTTATTTTTGTTTCTATAAAAATTAATTGAAACTTTATAAGTTTATAAGCCTATCTGCAGATAGTTCTAAGTGGTTCATTCCTCATATGCCAAGCATTGTGCTGTGATGAGAGAACACATGGTTGGCAAACAGACATACATGGTCTTGATTTCCATGAGATTATAGTCTAGCAAGGAAGACATGATCTATTTGAACTGTGGTATGAGCAGTGATGAAAAGTAGAGGATACTATAGAACATCTCACAGGAGATTCTACTCTGGTTTGGTGGTAGTGGTTTTGCTGGGGGATGGGGGTGGTCCAGGAACGTTTCTTTGAGGAGGTAAGCTTTGAGCTGAGATCAGAATGAGTAAACAGAGAAGAAGGAATATTCCAGGCAGATAGAATTACATATAGACAGGACCCTGAGCTGAACAGTTGGTGTTTTTCAAACTGTAGGCCCATGACCTATTACGTGTATGAAACCAAGTTGGTGAGTTGCACCCAGCATTTTTAAAAATGAAATGGGATGGAATTTTTAAAAACTCACATACATCCCGTGGAGCCTTACCCAGAAGCCGTGCCACACACAAACATAATACACTTAACATGTATACTGGCTCATTATGTAAAATTATTTCCTGGTAAGAGTCATCGTAAACAAATACTGTTGGAAGAATGAGAAGGAGGTGTGTGTGTGGCAGGAGTGTTGAGAGCCAGCAGGTGTGTCTCCATATGACATTGCACAGGTAGGTAGGAGCCAGATCTCATGTTGAGTTTTATAGAGCATGATAGCTTCTCACTTGTCCTTTGGAAGTGTTTTCAGCAGAGAAATGACATTATGAGATTTATGTTTGAAACGTTCACTCACTACATTTGTGATGAGACAAGAATGGATGCAGATAGATCGTTAGGAAAGTAGTATAGTAGCTCAGAAAAGAAATGATGGTAATTCACTAGTGTGGTAGCAGTAGAGAGAAGTGGGTTGATTAGAGAACCCTGTAGATCAGAAAGGAAAGTGAACTATGGAGTTGGGTGAGATATAGGAAGGAGTAAATGATACAATAATATATCTTACATACGACTAGAAACGGATATTACATAAAACTTTCTAGTGGGCCAGGCGTGGTGGCTCATGCGTATAATCCCAGCATTTAGGTAGGCTGAGGTAGGTGGATCACTTGAGCCTAAGAGTTTGAGACCAACCTGGGCAACAGAGTGAAACTGTGTCTCTACAAAAAAAAAATTTTTTTTTTTTTTTTTTTTAGCTAGCTAGGTGTGGTGTTGTGCCCCTGGAGTCCCAGCTACATGGGTGGCTGGGGCGGGCACATGGCCCGAGCCCAGGAGTTTGAGGCTGCAGTGAGCTATTATAATCAGACCACTGCACTCCAACCTGGGTGACAGAGCGAGACCCAGACTCAACTCCTTACCCCTTCAAAAAAAAAAAAAAAAAAAAAACCCAAAAAACTTTCTACTGTAAATTTTATAGAAGTCCTTAGTCATCTACCATTTTTAAAGTAGCCAAATATTCAAGACAAAATACTTGAGAAAAAGTGTCAGTAATAAAATGTGAGTTAATTTAATTCCTCCAGTTATTTCCTTTTTGATTTCCAGAGATACAAACAAGATTAGAACTTTGAACTCTGGAAAGGTAAAATGAGGGTGAAGAAGAAAATAACTATGATTTTCTTGAGTTCCAGCTATGTGCCAGTATTAGGTGTTTTAACATATGAAGTCTTCTAATTTTGTGGTCCCTTTTAATCCTCACACAAGCCTGTAAATAAATGGTACTGGTCACATATCTAGAAAATATTAGAGCCAGGATTCAAATCTAAATTTTTCTCATACCAAAAGATTACCTTTTTACTACCATCCTGAGATTATCAGAAATATTTCTCTGATGATCATACATTTATTTATTTAACCAGTCAGAGTATGTCAGATTAGTGGGTACCCTTGTAAATTGTTTTCAACAAAGAAATATCCTTGATGAGACTTGGTAACCCAGGATATGTCATGTGTGTGTGTCTGTGTATGTGTATATATATGCATTATTAGGAAAAACTAACTGTAATTGAACTTTTATGTTCTTGACACTTCTGTATCATCACGTCATGTAATCCCTGCAATAATCTCCTGAGATAGGTGTTGTCAGGATGTTACTCCCATTTTATAAATGAGCATACTGAAGTAAAGAGATGAATAGATCATATAGTAAGTGACAGAAGAGGATTTTAAAAACAGGTATTTCTTTTTTCAAAGCCCATATCTCATCTTTATTTTTGAAGGTGATGTCATGGAAGGAGAATATGACCTTCTACTAAGTGATGTTGCAGAACAACTTTTACAATTAAATAAAATTCTGTACCTTAGGAATCAAGAGGAAGTTATTAAGAGCATGGATTTTGGCATCAAGGCAGATACAGGTTTAAGCCCTAGTTCATTATCAGTTGAGAGCTTAGACAAATTTTTAACCTTTAAACCTCAGGTTCCCCATTTGTGAAATGTAAAGAACAGTAGTTTGCATGTCAGAGTTGTCAGAATTACTGGCATTTAATAAGTGGAAACTGCCATTATCAATAATACAGTGATTGACTATTGATTTTTGATTTTTAAAAATTTAAAAATAGGATACCAAGGTGGGCTGTGGGCTGTTTGTGAAAATCTAGTGTAATGTTTCCCTGGCTGATTTAGTGTTTGTGTTTCTTTCTCTCTCCCTGCTTGTTTTTGTTTTGTTTCTTGCCCCCTTAAGGATTTCAGTTTTTCTGACTGTTACATGAAAGGATGATTGCTCACAAACAGAAAAAGACAAAGAAAAAACGTGCTTGGGCATCAGGCCAACTCTCTACTGATGTTACATCTTCTGAAATGGGGCTCAAGTCCTTAAGTTCCAACTCTATTTTTGATCCAAATTACATCAAGGAGTTGGTGAATGATATCAGGAAGTTCTCCCACATGTTACTATATTTGAAAGAAGCCATATTTTCAGGTTTGTCACTTTTCTATTAGCATTCTTACTGGATAGTTTGTAAAATTTTAAATGCTGGCCTAGCAGATAAGTTCGTACACCGTGGTAGGAACAGGGTATTCTGCTTTAGTTATTTTAGTGCTTTTTTCCCCAAATCTTTGATGGTTACAGTGTAAACTATAATCAGATAATAGTGTAGTACCTAATAGAAACTTCAGTGTGAGGGAATAAAAATACAGAAAAGAAAAATATCTTTGATTCCTGTGGTTGGGTCCATTTGACGTAGGAAAATTTGAGATCATTGGAATTTTAACCTTTTTGTTAATGGTAACACAGTGCATTGATTGGTCTTAAATAAGCAGACTAATGTTTATAATTTACATTGTTGTTACCTAAATTCACCTTTCTACATTTCAGATGAAGTTTTGGTATCTGAAATGACTGCATTTAAGATTTTTTTTTCTTTTTAACAAAAATCAGACTTAATTCTGTTTTGCCGATCTGTAACATCTTGAATTAAGGGCTAATCACAGAATTCTCTGTCTAGTTAGAAATGGATAATAGAGCATGAGACTCTGTTCCCCTAAAGTAAGATTGTATATCTCTGGCTTATTCTTAGTACCTGTCTTTCAATGTTTAGTGCCTCTTAGGTCTAAATTTGATGGCAAGGATAATAAATAGTTACAAAAACAGCTCCTATTCTTTTGTGCTAAATGGCAGTTTCATTTCCATATTCATAATGGTATGTCTAGATATAAAAATGAAGATTCTCAGTGTTATTTATATGAGACCTCTTGGGACTTTATAGAAATTTGTAAGATTTCAATAAATATTTCTATATATGTATATAGGTTAAATACTTATTTTCTGATGGACATTTTGAAAAACTAAAATTGTATCTTGTGCTTGTACTAAATTTAAGAGTTTATTTGTAATCTGTTATTTTCAGGTTGAAATGCCCAAAATGACTGGAATTGAAGCCTCAAAATTGTAGTATTTGAGTTTTCCTTAAAACAACAGTCACATAAGTGATTCTTTTGAGAATGTGTAAATATTAGAAAAGTTGTTCATATTCCCATTCATTTTAATAGCTTGATTTTGAAGTCTGCTTGTGGATGATTAAATGGCAGTAAAGTTACCTAAAGTTATTGTTGAAAGATATCCTAAATACATTAAGTATTATAATGGTAGTAAATTTACCAAAATGATAAATTTGCCATTTATTTAAAGAAGCATAGCTTTGTAATAACAATTTGTTCTTAACTAGGTTAATTTTTTAAATTTATAAACAATAAAATATATACTTCTTGATGTACAATTCATTAACTGGGTTGATTTTTAAGGTGAAATTTAAAATGATGTATTAGTTGACAAGTCATTTACCTTGATTTAAGGTGTAAAACCTGGTTTTATTTAATGCATCAATTTAAATGCATTTTTATTAGTATAAATAAGATTTCTAGTTTGGATTTCTATTTGTTTTTAGTTATTTTCCTTAAAAGATTTATATCTCTTAAAAATCTTCATTTTACATAATGAGGCAGTACATAAGAGGAAGATGCCATATTTTTGGCATTGCTTATTAGCTTTTAATTCACGTTTGTTAATTGTTAAGCTAAAAAGGCAGCTCTTAAGAATAAAAAATGTAGATATACAATTAAATCATCTTTTGGTTTAATCAGAATACCATTTTCTCTGTAATAACTTTTATCTGTTAATACCTTTATTACTAACTGAAGCACTAATGTGCAGTCACTTGACTTTTGTCTCTGATGTTTAATCATAGGTTGAGGCTAGTCTTAGATAAACAGCTTCATGATTGGTTTATGGCCACATTTTACTTTCCCCAAATAGTTAGAAATGATATATAATTGTATATGGCACTTTTCATTTTACAGAGTACTTTGTCATACAAACAAGTTTAATCACCCAGTCCCCTCAAAGGCAGGTACCTTTAGCTCCGTTTCACAGATGAGATGTATGTATAACTCATGTGATTTCATCAACATCTTACTGCTGATAAATAATGGCCAGGTTATACAGTTTGGTTAAACTGGTAGTAAAGGATGGCAGCAAAAGCTCTGAAAAGAGAATCAGAATTTAAGTTCTAGGCCTAGTTCTACTGACTAGCTTTGGAATGTGGCTTAATTCATTTACTTTTTTGTTAAGAATGAGGCACTTGTGCCAGATGCTATCAGTTTTACAAATCTGCGATTCAAAATTTGATTAGAGTTGGAGATTATACATTGTTCTGAATGTTGGCAGTTTATTCCTAAGAAGACAGCAAGTATTTGTTTTCAAATTATATGAAAACAAATCAACGAAAATTTAATGAACATTTCCCAAGTGAGAATATGAAGCTCATATTGTAATCGTCATTGAGGAACTGATTAGAAAAAATATAAATGTCTGCCAAAGAGCTCTGTACTCCCAACAGGGTTAAGATATGTATACAGTTTATCTCTGATTTTCAAATTTACAAATTAAAATAGAGAGCTTAATGTGGAAGATTAGAGGACTGAAAATATTCTATTCTTGCTGGGGTAAGTTAAGTGACAGAGTTTGGTAATTCTCTTTCCATTACTTAACCTCCAGGAGGAGGTAACCTTGTAGTCTTATACAAGTAGCAGATGTGGAATTTGAAGTTTTAGATCTCTATCCAGTGTCATTAAGGTACATTAGGAGTAATTACAAAGTAAATGTTCTATCTTATATGAAAATGCTGAAGGCACTCAGTTATGCATATGCATGTTGTGTTTAATTATAACACTGTAGATTAATATATGTGCAGTGTAAGTACCAATTCAGGTTTATGGTTTCCTCCCCATGGAATAATGTGTTCTAAATTCTAAATAACAGATTCATAAGTGCTTTTCAAGTTTATATAATAATTTTTAAAGTCTGCCATTGTGACATACCTCCCCATTTTCATGTGGGATATCACTCAAGCTCAAAATCTGGGAATGTGGAAAATGTAAAGGCTTTTTTGGGCTAGAAAGAATAATATAAAATATCTAATTGTTCTGCTACTCAGTGCTTAGAAATATTAACTGCCATTTAAAAATATATTTGAGGGAAAATCAATAGTCTAATACTTTCTTATAGCTTTTTCATTATATAGTACTATTTTAAAATGGATATTTTGGTTTGTGACTATGGTGCCTTGTTTTTCTTTTTTTCTTTTTTTTTTTTTGGTTTGGTTTTTAAATAGGTTGGAAAGGAAGATAAAAATGTATGACCAATTTCAGATGAACTAGTCAAGTTCTCTTATTTTTAAAAGATGCTTTCTAATTTAAGAGTGTATCACCTTTATATTATATATAAAGAAAATAATGCTGACCTCATAAGTGATAGCTTCTGATGAATTGTTTTTACAGGACTATAGTCAGAAGTGGTATGTTAACTTTCTAAAACAAATTTTATTGAACAGTTAGGTTGAATAAAAAGTTTTTATTGAACTTTTCATTAAAATGAAAAGTTTAATATCATTAAATAATATATTCTGTTATGAGAGGTTCTGCATAAATTTGTAAAGTCTTCATTGAAATCCTGTCTTGTGGATTAACTCAGTTCTTTTCCCAGGGAGAATGTACAGGAGGATGTGTAAATTTCTTTTTCAGACAAATTGCATTGTTACTTTAACCATTGATGCCTCTTACTTAACTTTACAGTGTGCCAGAAATTTTGTGAAATATTAGAAACGTTAAGCTGCTAGCCTCATATGTGTACTGCTCTGTCTTATCCTAGAAATAAATCTTTTTAGAAGTGATTTCTAATGGATATCACTTAGAAGTTAATGTGAATGTTAATAGATTATGGTTTAGTGACTGGAAGGTATGAAATGAATCTTTGAGAAATGAAGTATGAAATACAAGTAGCTCATTTATTACACCTGTACCAGTTCTTGGTGTATTAGATTCTTTTTCTGCATTTGCTTAGAATGGTTTATATCATTTAACAATGTTTATAGTAGTAACTAGCATATTCATTGGAAGTTAAAGCCTGTTAAATTGCAGATCGCAGAGTACTTGTCATTAAGCTTAATTTCTTCAACCATGTGGCAATATATCATAGTGATTAGGAGCACAAATTCTAGACCCAGGATACCTGAGGTGGAATCCTCATTCTCCCACTTGCTAGTTGTTTGTAGCCCTGGGCAAGTTATTTATCTTCTTCCTTTTTACTTGTTTCTGTGTCTATTAAAAGGAGATAATGGGGTTTTTGTGACGCTTAAATGAGTTTATGTATGTAAAGCTCTTAGAATAAGCATTTTCAAATGTCAGTTGATATTATTTTCATAATCCCTGGTAGCTGAATAAAGTAAGTTGCTGTTTCTCAGGCTTCACTTTTATCCTGTAACTTCAAAAGCCATTACAGCAAAAATTAGGAGTTTCCTAGTGATAAGTTCTGAAACATTTTTTCTCCTTATTTTCATTGCTTTCCCTAAAGAGGTTAAGCTGAATTAACAAGATTGATTTTCAAATTATTGTCAGGTTTTTTTTTTAATGAAAGAAAACATCATGGTTTTTTCATTTATTTACTTAGGCATTTCCATGAAGTGTTGGCAATATAAACACTGTGGGATTTTGTTAATGCATGAGAACAAAAAGTGGAGCTGGCTAATCTGTCTTCACTTGATAAGTGGAATGAAGGAGAAAATAAATGGCTCAGATGGGTTAAACAATAAATTAAAATTGAGATTACTGTATTACAGAGAGAGTAGATAAACAAGCAAACATTGGGATACAGGAGTTTTACTATTCTAGATAACTAGTATTAAGACTTTGGTTGAATTTTATTATATTCACATCTATAATAACTTTGTAGTATAAATTAAATTTCATTACATTTACAACATGGCCACTATGGTATTTAAAAATTATCTTGTATTTAGTTATATGACTAAGTACTATAACTTGAGAGGTATAGAAATTTTTAATAAAACATATCCTGAATGACTTTCATTTTCAGATAATTCACCAATTTAGATTTTACACAGCAAATGAAATTGAAACTTAAATGTCTTTTCTTCCTTAGTCAAAACATTGTGGGATCTAGCTATAAATGTATTTGTTATTGAACATGATTGTGAGGCAAATCTGTTTTCAAAGGTAGTTTGAATGGCTTACAGAATTACTGGTAATAATTGCCATTTATGTATATTAAGACTGTAAAGTAGCTTTATTTCTACATTTGATATTCACAGTAACCTTTTAAGGTAGGTAAAACATGTATTATCAGTTGTGTTTTTACTGAGGATGAATCTGAGATCAGAGAAGCTAAGAGTTTTGTATGTGTTCATTTCAAGGAAGTAGCTGATCAAGGGTTGGAATCCAGGTTTCTCTATCTAAATCTATTGTTTTTTACTGCATCAAGCAGCCACTTAACTTTCTTCAGTTTTGGTAAAAATGGAACTTTTTTAAACCATTTATGACACAACTAGTTGAGGGCTTGCTAATTTATGAAGTTCCAACTGAAATATTATTAGAACATGCTCATGACCTAGTAGTTTACCCTTCTGCCCAAATATATAGAAAAGTTTATGAACCTTTGTGATTAGCATTTTCTTTATTTGGTCATCATGTTCATTTCTTTTGATTTGTGGGCTTCAGAAGTGTATTCAATTTCAGGAATTGGAATTCTTTATAGTGCAATTTAAGGAGCTTCTGAAACTTCTTACTAAAATAATTCTGATGCTATTTTTTTAGTATGTTAGTTGGGGACAACTTCAACATCTGTTTATTAGGGCTACCTTGTAGGAAAAAAAGGAATTGCAAGTTCGTAGACCACTTGAGCTGCCACCAGTTATTGGAGTGTTTTGCAGTTGCAGTGATTTTTTTTTTCTTTTATTTTTCTTGAAATCCAGGGACAGATTGGATATAGTGATTCTTAAGAAAAACTATAGCAGGGACTCCCAGGACCTTTTCACCCTGTTAAAAAAAATTACTGAGGATCCCAAAGAGTTTTTATGTGAGTTGTATCTATTAGAAATTAAAACTGAGAAAATTGAAAAGCATTTAATAATTTTAGAAATATATGGATTTCTACATGTTTAATTTCCTTGACTCTGAGAAGACCACAATATTACTTTGGTTTGTGTAGGCATTTAGGCCATTAGTATTTTGTAGTTTTTGCCCAACACTAATTTTGAATATTGATGGTTGTCATTGGCACTCTGAAAATCAAGCTCTTTTGGCCTGAGATTTAATGTTTCCTAAGTCTATTAATACCTGAAGATTTTATTGTAAAACATTAGAATAGGGGATAGAAATAACTTTCTTTTCTAAGACTAACGTTTATTAGGTTTCAAAAAGAGGGCAATGTAACTCTCTGTGATGATAATCACTCCACCTTGGTTTTGGTTAAGTCAGCAGAAGTACTAGCATATACCAGCTTTATTTAGTTATGTATGTGCCAAATAAGAGATATGACTGTACAAAACTGGGGAAAAAAATAGCACATCAGGAAGGTTTTATAGGCCGGGCACGGTGGCTCACACCTGTAATCCCAGCACTTTGGGTGGATCACCTGAGGTCAGGAGTTCGAGACCAGCCTGACCAACATAGTGAAACCTTGTCTCTACTAAATGAAAAAAAAAAAAAACAGACGGGTGTGGTGGCGGGCACCTGTAATCCCAGCTGCTTGGGAGGCTGAGGCAGAATTGCTTGAACCCGGGAGGCGGAGGTTGCATTGAGCCGAGATTGCACCGTGGCACTCTAGCCCAGGTGACAGAGTAAGACTCCAACTCAAAAAGAAAAAAAAAAAAAAAGGAAGGTTTTATATTTTTTTTACACCTATTCAAATTATATTATTTTCCCAGAAGTTTCCTTTATTTCATTTCTACTAGATTTCATTTCAGAGCTAACCTATATAATTAACCTATTTCTACTAGTGCATAAAGTATTATGTTGGTGCAAAAGTAATTGAGGTTTTGGCTATATACATACATATATATGTAAATATATGTATGTATATATATAATTTTTTTTAGTGGCCAAATCTGCAATTACTTACTTTTGCACCAACTAAAAATAGCTGCAAACATTTATGAAGGGCCTACTGTGTTCCAGCCACTGTTTTAAGTGCTTTATGTGTTTTAATTCATTTAATCCAACAACCCTGTGAACTAGCTACCTTATCTTTTTATAGGTGAGGAAACTGAGGCACAGAGGGGCTAAGTAACTCACCCAAGGTTTCTCAGCCATGGAGTTAGAATTCAAAGTCAGGCAGTCTGGTTTCAGAGACTATTCTTTTCAACCACTATACTGTATTGCCTCAACTAAGTAAACCTACCAAACTAACATTACCAGTTATAAAAAAGATAAAATAGGCCGGGCGCGGTGGCTCATGCCTGTAATCCCAGCACTTTAGGAGGCCAAGGCGGGTGGTCTCCATGGTCAGGAGATCGAGACCATCCTGGCTAACACGGTGAAACCCCGTCTCTACTAAAAATACAAACAATTAGCCGGGCATGCTGGCGGGCGCCTGTAGTCCGGCTACTACAGGAGCTGGACAGGAGAATGGCATGAACCCGGAGGCGGAGCTTGCAGTGAGCGGAGAGATCGCGCCATTGCACTCCAGCCTGGGGGACAGAACCAGACTCCGTCAAAAAAAAAAAAAAAAATAGTGATACTTACTAAATTAAGACAGGTATTTAAACTGCATATTCACATTTTCCCTAAGAATTATAAAAATTGTAAATGAAGTTTTAAAATTATGTTTATGGTCCGGGCGCGGTGGCTCACGCCTGTAATCCCGGCACTGTGGGAGGCCGAGGCGGGTGGATCACGAGTTCAGGAGATCGAGACCATCCTGGCTAAAACCCCGTCGCTACTAAAAATACAAAAAAATTAGCTGGGCGTGGTAGTGGGCGCCTGTAGTCCCAGCTGCTCGGGAGGCTGAGGCAGGAGAATGGCGTGAACCCAGGAGGTGGAGCTTGTAGTGAGCCGAGATCGCGCCACTGCACTCCAGCCTGGACGACGGAGCGAGACGCTGTCTCAAAAAACAAACAAAAAATAATGTTTATGGGGAAAATTTCAACAGCACATAAAATTCCTAAAATCTTTTACCTACTTGTGTTTCATTTTAAAAATAGACTTTATTTTTTAGAACAGTTTTAGATTTACAGAAAAATTGAGATAATAGAAACTTCCCATATAGTGCTATACACTGTATTAACATCTTACATCTCTTAGAGTTAGTGAGCCAGTGTTTGATAACCAGTAATAATGATGCATTATTATTAACTAGTGTCTATATTCAGATTTCCATAGATTTCCTCTAATATTCTTTTATTATCTTCCAGGATCCTATCATATTACATTTAGTTTTTTCTCCTTAGGTCTTCCTTGGCTGTAAGCTTCTCAAACTTTCCTCATTCTTATTTTAAGGAATATTGATTAGGTATTCTGTAGGATGGCGCTTGATTAGAATTTGCCTGACGTTTTTCTCCTCATTAGACCGGGGTTATGGGATATTGGGAGGAAGATTACAGATGTAAAGTGTTGTTTTCATCACTTTATATCAAGGATATTTACCTTGAACATGATTTGTCACTGTTGATGTTGACCTTGGTCACCTGTCTTCAGTAGTGTTTGTCAAGCTTCTCCACTGTCAAGTTACTCTTTTTGTCCTCCCTTCCATACTACACTCTTTGGAAGAAGTTAGTCTGCATAGGTCATATGTAAGAGAGTTATGTTTCACCTTCTTGAGAGCAAAGTATTTGCACACATTTTTTACAGTTCTTTTACACAAGAGATTTGTTTCTTTTCCCCTGTTTACTAATGTATTCAATCATTTATGTCAGTATAGACTCATGGACATTTGTTGTATACTTTAGGTTATAATCCAATACTACTTTATTTGTTGCTCACATCGTTCCAGCTTTGGCCATTGGAAACTTTCAGTTGGTTCCTGTGCACCTTTGACATGCCCTCCTCACTGTGGGGTGTTTTTTGTTGTTTGTTTTAGTTTTTTTTTTTTTTTTTTTTTAAAGTTCTTCCTTCCTTTCTGGCATTACAAGATGCTTGTTACTTATCTTGAACATTTCTGCCCCAGTCCTAGAATCAGCTGTTTCTCTAAGGAGACCTGATTACTTTCATTGGAGGATAGTATTAGAAACCAAGATCTGGATGCTAGGTGTGCTTGTTGCTACTGTCTGTCATTTCTTTTAGGCCCTCTCAGCTAACAAAGCAAAGAAATATATATATATGTATGTATATTTTTACATATAGATATTTATATAGACATACATATTTTATGTGTACATTTTCATGAATATATTTATATATACATATATACATATGTGCACATACATTTGTATGTATATATACATATGTATATATATTTAAGTATATACATGAATATTTCTATATGTAGTCATACAGAAATGTGTATAAAATATATAAATGTGTATAAAAATATATACTTGTATAAATAATATAGATGACTGCATACAGAAATATGTGTATATACATACATGGGTCATACTGAATGAGTATGACCCATCACAGTATTCAGTATCACATTGAATGAAATAATATCCTTTTGTTTTTAATAGTGCCTAGCACATAGTAAGTGCTTAATAGATATTAACTCTTATTAAACACCAATGCTGTGTAAGTTTACAGAAAGGAAGATTATATAAGAGTACTGTACTTAAAGTGGTTGTCTTGTCAGACTTTTGAGGATTACTTCAGGGGTTTTAAAGGTAGGGTGATTATACTTTCTGATTTACTTGGAATGAAGATCCTAGAATGTGTTTGTTGTGCTAGCATGACTGTGAGTAGCATCCCCCTTTCCAATGGCAAAAGTATTTTGGTTTGAATGATAAATTATATAGTCATCTTATTTAAGGGGTAATAAAACTGCATCGCTCTGACCTAGGATGATGTAAATGAGTGGAGTAGGCTGGGAGAAAATGAATGAGCACTGAGAAGAAACTCATCTATCTAAGAGAGTAGCACTGCTCTGTTCCAGCTACTGTGGCCAAGGAGGAATGTGGCCCTGAGTGTAAAAGATTTTGATTTTTCAGGAGTAGGCAAAATCTAGACTATGTGTAATGATCCCTCAATTTTTCATCATTGACAACTAATTCAGTTTTTCTAAAAAGCACAACTCATTAAAGCTATGTACATTTTATCATAGGTAAATTATATCATAATTTTTAAAATGTATCGGTTAAATGATGATCTTTATATGCCTAAGAGTTACTGGATATGTTAAAAAATATATGATAGTAAAACTATAAGGCAAGAAAAACTTACCTATAAAGTTGGCTCAAGGGAAGTCTGGAGCACATATTAAGACTGAGAAAACTGAAAAATGAAGTACTTAAATTGACCATAACTGTGAGAGCCTTTGAAATCCTTAATGAATTAAAATGACTAAGGATTTTCTGAAGGCTTTTTAAATTGTATGTAATTGCAACAGTGAAGATAGAAATGAACATGTAGTAGGCAAAAATTGTGTAACCAGTGCTTCGACTTGAAATGTGCTTCAGATGATGTTTTGTAGTTTAGATTTGTGGAACTTTGCTCTGGAAATAAATAATTTTTTTTTTCTTTTTAAAGACTGTTTTAAAGAAGTTATTCATATACGTCTAGAGGAACTGCTCTGTGTTTTAAAGTCTATAATGAATAAACATCAGAACCTCAATTCTATTGATCTTCAAAATGCTGCAGAAATGCTCACTGCAAAAGTGAAAGGTAAGGAAGATATAGTAAAAGTGGGTTGCTGTGGACAAAAAGGAGCCAAGTGACATATTTTGGTCTATAGTGAATATATAGCCAATTCCTCTCATTGCATTTGTGTGATGTATGTTAATAAGGAGTTATATATACTTTGATATTGAAATATTCCCACTAAGTCACACCTAAAGCTTTCTTCCTTTTAAAAACTAACTTTATTTGGCAGCAAATACTTTAAAAAGACTTAACTTTAACCAAACAACTGATGTTTAAAATTTGAGTTTTTTTATGAATGAGTGCATGCTCTTTCAAGGTGATTGGTGTACAAGAAGTCTTTGTTATGTGAGGACAAATTGATGTTGGAGAGTGGTAATCTGTAGTGACTACTTAAAAGAGGGCATCAAATAGAGAAAAAGAAGGCTTAATTGGGACCTTATTTTAAAATGTGAAAATGAAATTAAAATTGTAAAATAAGTTTATCATATATATGTATGGGTGTATGTGTGTATCTACAGCATATATGTGCTAAAACTTAGCATGAAGAATTGGACCATTATCCTCTGATGAAATGACTTGCCACTCAAAGTTGTGAAAATTATTCTGGGTTGCAGTATATAAAAGAAGGATTGAGAGCGAAGTGAGTATTTGAGAAGAAATGAGACAGGAGGCAGGGAAATTAGGAGATTGTTAGGAATAATGGGCTAGATGAGGGTTGAAGCTGAGGGCTTAAATGAGCAGAAGCTGGGGTGTGGTAGTGGTAGAATGCGATTTGTTATATAAGAAGGAATGGATGTCAGTTTGACAGAACGACACTGGTTGAATGTTAGTGGTTATGGAGAAGTTCAGTGTTGAAGATGTGTGGACTTGGGAATTGTTGATGTATAGGTAGTGGAAAAGGATGACATCAACTGAGTGTGCAGAGTAAGTAGAGGACTGATGTGAGATCCCGGGGACAGAGAGAAGATACAGAGGAATTGGAGAAACACCTAACAGGTAGGGAGATGCACCTGCAAGGAGGTGACGTGGAATTTTAAAAGTGCAGGGTTTTAAGAAGTGATTATCAGTGTTAAATGCCACCGATAAGGTAAATGGATTCAAAGTAATAAAACTACAGTAAGTGACCTTTAGGGAGCAGTGATGTAGCAATCAGAGACAGACAAGGTAACACCAATACTGTGATCAATTCTGTGATAGAAGTATGCCTAGGCACCATGGGAGCACAGAGTAAGGAACTCACTCTAGGCTGAATGAGGAAAGGAAGCTCTTCTTTGGGGAGAGGGATTACCGGTCCTGAGTCGCAAAGGTCAAGTAGGCATTAACTGGGCTGGGTTGGGTGGGGATGGGGCTGTGATACAAAAACTCTGGGTGAGAAGAACATGATGAGATTGGTGAACAGGATCATATTTGGAGAGGCTAAAGGGCATGTGTCAAGGGATGAAGCAGGAAAAGAAAATAAAAACCTTGTCTACAAAATATAGTTCATATACTTAAGGAAACCACCCCTGCCAGCACTTTTTGACATAGATTTATCATGTTTGTGTGGTTTCCTTTTTTCTGTATTTCAAACACTGAAAAAAATGTAGATGATTTTTAAATAGGAAACATAGATAGCTTCTTCTGTCCTGACTTTTAAAAATGTGCTTAGTAACCAAATTTGTTTCTAAATAGATTGTTTACAAGTACCATTTAACTTTACTTAGATAGGGAAATTTGTGTCTATAGATAGTAAAATTTCCATGCTTGGAAATAGCGACCTAGTTCAATTGTTGTCAGTAGCTATTGTGTGCAGTCAGGATGTCCTGGGGAAGGAGTGCGCCTGTGTATAGTTGGTGTCCACATTCCAGAAACAAACTTGAAGAGAGTGCTCTCTCAGATACCTTGAAGATCTTTTTGTCTTTGAGGAAAAGCAATCTTCTGAATATTATTTTCCACTATTACTATCTTTACACTTGGGATTATTGTTACTGTTTTACTTTTGTGCTGGATGACATTTAAAAGGGGAAGATTATTTTGTTGTTGGGAAACTTCCTCTGTTTCAGTAGAACTCCATGAGACTAGAACACTTTAAATATTGTGTTTTCTTTGTGTTAAGTTTATATGGTTTATAATAAAACCTCTTTCCCTGCCCGAACTCTCACATTTGAGGCCATTTAAAAATATTGATACCTCAATTGAAAAATATTCAGCAACTTGAAAAATTGAGGTCAAATCAACTTAATTAATGATTTCATTTAATAGTAATTTAGTTTTCAAAACCTGGAAAGGCAGAGGGTAAGTAGAAACCATTTTGAGTATCTGTTCAGTGCCAGCCAGTCTAAGTGCTTTAAAACCTGTAAATGTACAGTAGTAGCTATTTCAGAAAGGAAAAGTTTCTGGGACAGAAAGATGTTTGGAATATGGAGATCCTTTATATTATTTAAGGTTTCAGTTTTTTTTTTTTTTTTTTTGAGAGATGGGGTCTCACTCTGTTGCCCAGGCTGCAGTGCAGTAGCATGTTCATAGCTCACTGTAATCTTAAACTCCTGAACACAAGCAGTCCTCCCACCTCAGCATCTCAAGTAGCTGGGGCTACAGATGTGAGCTGTCACTCTCCCAGCTGATTTTTAAATTTCTAAAATTTTTCATAGGGACAGGGTCTTGCTATGTTGCCCAGGCTGATCCTGAACTCCTGGCCTCAAGCAATCCTCCCACCTTGGCCTCTAAAATGCTGGGATTACAGGCATGAGCCACCACACCTAGTCCATCACTGAGTGTTTTTTTTTGAGATGGTGTCTCTGTCACACAGGCTGGAGTGCAGTGGCATGATCTGGGCTCACTGCAGCCTCCACTTCCTGGGTTCAAGCAATTCTCCTGCCTCCACCTCCCGACTAGCTAGGATTATAGGTACGTGCCACCACGCCCAGCTAATTTTTGTATTTTTAGTAGAGATGAGATTTTACCATATTGGCCAGGCAAGTCTCAAACACCTTGACCTCAAGTGATCTGCCTGCCTCGGCCTTCCAAAGTTCTGGGATTACAGGCATGAGCCACCGCGCCCGGCCCCATCATTTAATTTTAACTCTGACTATGTTTAAAAAACAGCAGTGACCTAGGTATATGACTTACTTTGGAGACATTAAGTATGAAATGCATTTTTTCAAATCTACCAAACAGTAGAAAAAAAAACACAGAATGACTTTAGAATCAGGGATGTGTAATCTTATTTGTATTACCACAGGTTTGAATGCATGAAGCGTGTCTGCTTCCTCTGTATAAGTAGTGAGAAATTAGAATCTTTACCCATATTTTTTATTTTAAATGTGGAGTTTATCTTTTAATAACTTTAAAAGAAAAATCTTTAGTTTTTTTCCTATTCATTCTAGTAGTGATTTGTATTTCCTGTGTGTTCTCCTGTTTCCAAGCAGGAAATTCAGTCTGACAAAATATTTGCAATATGGTAAGAGAGATACAGCCTATTTTTAAAGGAGATAAAGGTATCTTCAGAACTCAGTAATTTATTATGTACTATTTGTTTTCATTATTTTCAGTTATTTTGGTCAATCTTATTTCTAATAGAAATGAAAATAACCCTTAATTTAAGTTTTTTATGTTCTGCATTTTACCCTATATTTAAAAATTGGTAAACAAAAAAGAAAAATAATTCTTAATTATGACTCCAAGATTGTAGAAGCCTTGTATTTGTTTTGAAAACTTAAATTTTATTAATAGGCAGTTCACACAGAATCCAAATGGTATAAAAGTGTATTGAATGATGAAGTTTCTGTGTTGCTTTTACCATTAGTCACTCATTCCTTTACCTAGATAAGCAACAACCTTTATTGGTCTCTTGTGTGTTTTTTCAGAGATACACATATACAAGCAAATACATGGATGTGTTCTCTTTTTTAACCTCCTTTTTCAGAGATGGTAGCGTTCTGCACCTTGCTCATTGTCCTGAGTTACCTGCACATAAAGGGTTTCCTCATTCTTTTGTTATTATTTGTTTTTTCAAAGCTGTATGATTATCACTTATATTGATGTACTATAATTTATTTAATCAGTTAACTACTAATAGATGTTTGGATCATTTCCAGTTTTTTTCCTATTACAAACAATGCTTCAATAAATAGTCATGCAAATTCCTAGATGAATAATTGCTGAATCAGCAAGCATGTGTGTTTATATTTTTTGATATTACCAGATGCCCTCAGTATAGGTTCTGCCCTTCTGATAGCAGTGCTGAAGAGGCTGATTTCCTGCACCTTTGCCAACAGAACTGGTTACAGAGCTCTGTTATCCAGTGTGATAGTGAAAAGTGTTATCAGTCTAGGTTTGATTTGCATTTCCCTCATTTTGAGTACAGTTGAATATCTTTTCATTTGTTTCAATACCGTTTTTACATCCTTTTATGTTAATTGACCTTTTATCTGTTTTTCTTTTGCTGGTAGGTCTTCTTTTAGTATCGATTTGTAGAAATGCTGTATAAGTAAAATTAGCCTTTAGTCTTTGATTAATGTTGAAAAATTTTTTTACTTCATTTTTTGTCTTTTACTTTTGCATTAACATTTTTCAGTCTTTTTTATGGTTTCTGGGTTTTGAGTATTAGGAAAGGCTTCTCTGCTCTGAGATTATAATAGAATTCTTGAATGTTTTTTCTTCTGATGTTTCATGGTTTCATTTGTTGAATTTAAGTCTTCAGAAACATTGTAAAGTATCCAAGTGTCTAGTAAATTTATCAGGTAATTCATCTTTTTGCCACTAATTTGAGATGTCACCTTTATCATAAATACACTACATTCTCACATGTATCTATTTATGGACCTTATTCTGTTCCATTGATTTGTTTAGTTGTATGCCCAGACCACACTGTTTTTATTATAGTTTTTATGGCATTTTAGTATCTGGTAGGGATAGCTTGTTTAGAATTTTATTTTTTCCATGAAGATTTTTGAATTGGCTGTTTGGTTCTAAAAAATATCTACTGGTTTTTTTTTTTTTTTTTTTTTTTTTTTTTTAATTTTTTTTTTTAAATAAAAAAAAAAAAAATATATATTTTTTTTTTTCTATCCAAGAATATAATATGTACTTTGTTTCTTGAAGTTGTCTTTTGTGTTCCTCAGAAGCAACTGAAAGTTTTCATTAGGTAGGTCTTGTAGCTTTTTTGGTTTTTTTCCCTATGTATTTTATTCTTTTCTTTTTTTTTCTTTCCTTTTCATGCTTTTCTTCCATTGCATCTTTTAATTGAATGGTTTTTGAACTATGAACTCTGACTCATGACACCAAGTTGGTGGATTGTGACCAGCATTTTTAAAAAATGAAAGAGAATAGAAAAGAAAAATCAGAAGCAACACTCATTATATAAAACTCAAGTGTGTGTCAGAAATTTTATAGGTGTTATATAACTATTATGTGTGTATAGAATACTCAGTCATGATGCAATATGTATTTTTTCCCAAGGTTGTGGTCAAAAACATTTGAAAGTTACTGCTCTAATAGGTTGTATGAATGAAAGCTATTCAGGTGATTTCTTGAAGAGATACTAAACGTGTCTTAGGACTTGGTATTGTTATTTAATGGGGAACCCAAGGGAGGCAATTATTTAAACCTTAAGCAACATTTTAATGAGCTTTTGAAGAATTATTTTAGAGGGGATGGAGTGGAGACAGAGACACCAGTTAGGTTGTTAAATAGTTCAGACTAGAGGTAAAACGTGGGCTTTTGAATTAAATCAATGGCAATGGGATGGAAAGGAAGAAAAAATATTTTAGAGGCATTTTTGAAAGTGAAGCCAATGAGCTAAGGATTGTATGGAAAATAGCAGGTGGAAAGTAGGAGAAGAAATATATCAGCCTATTAGAAATGCGAATCTGGAGCTCGGAGGTTAAAACTAGACAGATAGTTTAGGAATTTGTTCCCTCAAAGGTATGGAAGTGGATGAGATTCTGTAGGGATACTGTATATAAAGAAAACCAAGGTTGAGAGCTTTAGAGGCTAAGTGGAGAAAGCCCTATGAAGTACAGATTGTGTACAGATAGATATTGAACAGAGGAACAGAGCTTGTGTTTACTGAATCCAAGCACTGTACTCTGGGTGCTTCACATTTGTTTTCTCAGTCATTCCTCTCAATAATATGCTGTTTTGCTTATGAGGAAATTGAAGTTAGGTAATGTGTCCAGACTAACACACAAAGTAGTAGAGACCAGATTTGAACTCAGGGCTGGAACTCCAAAGCCTTTTATCAGTATATATTACTGTTATATCACCTCTCATTTTGCAGATATGGAAACTGAGGCATAGAGAGAAGTTTGTCCAACATACATATTAAGTGGTAGTGTTGTTGAAACTTGCAAAAAGGTTTAGTAGTTTGAAGACTTAGAAGAAAAAAGACATCTAATTTTGACTGATAGGTTATTGTTGACAGTGTTTTGTGTTATTATATGATAATAATAGCTAACATTTTTGAACATCTTCTATGTAACAGGCTCTGTTCTAAGTTCATTTAATCTTCGCAACAGTTCTCAAAGTACGTAATTATCCCTATTTTATAAATGACGAAACTGAGTTACAGAGGAGTGAAGTTATGTAACATTGTAAGAGAGAGAGTTAGGATTTAACTTAGGCAGAAGTCTGACTTTGGAACCCATCCTCTTTACCAGGGGTTGGCACACAGGCTGGTGGGCCAAATCTGGCCAGCTGCCTGTTTTTGTAAATAAAGGTTTATTGGAACACAGTCTTATTCATTTATGTATCATCTATGGCCCCTTTCAACAAAATTGAGTAGTTGCAACAGACTGTATGGCCTGAAAAGTGTAAAATATTTACTACCTGGTCCTTTATAGAAAGTTTTCCAGGCCGGGCGCAGTGGCTCACGCCTGTAATCCTAGCACTTTGGCAGGCCAAGGCGGGCAGATCACGAGGTCAGGAGATCAAGACCATCCTGGCTAACACAGTGAAACCCCGTCTCTACTAAAAAATACAAAAAAAATTGGCTGGGCGTGGTGGCGGGCGCCTGTAGTCCCAGCTACTGGGGAGGCTGAGGCAGGAGAATGGCGGGAACCCAGGAGGCGGAGCTTGCAGTGAGCCAAGATCGCGCCACTGCACTCCAGCCTGGGCGACAGAGCGAGACTCTGTCTCAAAAAAAAAGAAAAGAAAAAGTTTTCCAGCCTCTGATAACCGTTAAAGTGGGTGAAAAGCCAAATCTTGAATTTATGGTTAACTTGGGAAGGAAGGCAATATAGGCCATGGCATGACCTATTTGTAGAAGTTCAGTAGTGAAGAAATGGTAAATGGATTGAATGGTAGCTTTAAGGAGAAATATGATAAAATGAACATTTTTTTCACATAGGAAAGATTTGAGTATGTTAGTAACATAAGAAAAAATGTCAATTGAATAGGAGATAATGAAGCTGTGAGGGAGGAGTAAAGTTGGTATAGGGTTTTGGAGAATGTAGGAAAGAGTAGGTATATTTATTATTGGAAAGGAGCCAAAGACTTTTCTTTGAAACACTGAGCAGGAGCAAAAAAGAGAATTATATTAGATATTAGAAATATAGGGCTGTTTTGAAGTCAGGCAAAGGCATTAGGAATAGGAATTTTCATTAGATGGCTATAACTTCGCTCAAGTAGAGATGAAGATAAGATGGTTCAAATGTTGAATTGATTCAATAATTATTCTTTTCACTACTCAACAGTTGTTACAATTATTATTTTTTAATCTCCCAGTCACGTTTAGTGTGATTTAAAAAAATTAGTAAGAATAATTATACAATTTTGGATAGGGTTATAAACTATTTTTTAACAGCTTAAAGTTAGGAAATGCAAGTAGGATTTACATTTTTGATGGTATTATAAATTACTATTTAAAGTCTACTTTACAATGTATTTTTATAAACAGCTTTATTGAGGTATGATTGTATAATAAACAATGGTGCAATTTGAAAGTTCTGACATATGCATCATACTCCCGTGAAATTGTCATCATTCTACCTGTATCTCTTGGTCCCCCCTTTCACAAATCTTGATATGTTGTTTTTTCATTTTTATTCTGCAAAATCCCTTTTTTTAATTTTTTGAGATGGAGTTTCGCTCTGTCACCCAGGCTGGTGTGCAGTGGTGTGATCTCAACCCACTGCAGTCTCCTGCCTCAGCCTCCTGAGTAGGTGGGATTGATTACAGGAGTGCGTCACTACCACCAGCTAATTTTTGTACTTTTACTAGAGACGGGGTTCCCACCGCAGTCTCCTGCCTCAGCCTCCTGAGTAGGTGGGATTGATTACAGGAGTGCGTCACTACCACCAGCTAATTTTTGTACTTTTACTAGAGACGGGGTTTCGCCATGTTGGCCAGGCTGGTCTCGAACTCCTGACCTCAGGTGATCTTCCCGCCTTGGTCTCCCAAAGTGCTGGGTCAGAATACTTTTTAATTTCCTTTTTTCTTCTTTGACACCTGGGTTATTTAAAAGTGTGTTATTTAGTTTCTAAATATTTGGAGATTTTCCAGAGATCCTTCTGTTGTTTCTAATTTAATTTCATGTTATCACAAAAATATTTTGCCTCATTTGAATCCTTTTAAACTCATCAAGACTTGTTTTATGGCCCATGATGTAGTCTATCTTGGTAACAATATTCAGTGTGCATTTGAAAAGAACATGTGTTTTGCTTTGTCGGGTAGGGTGTCATATAAATGTCTTGTCAAGGTGGTAGATAGTGTTGTTCTCATCTTCCCTATGCTTACTTATTTTCCATCTACGCGTTCTGTCAGTTATTGCGAAGGGTTATTGAAATCACCAGTTATAACTGTGAATTTATGTGTTTTTTTCTGTTGCAGTTTTTCAGTATTTTAAAGCTCTGTTCATTAGGTACATAAATATATGGAATTGTTGTGTCCTTTTTTTTTTTTGGAGACAGAGCCTTTCTCTGTCTCCCAGGCTGGAGGGCTGGAGTGCAGTGGTATGATTTCAGCTTACTGCAACCTCTGCCTCCTGGGTTCAAGTGATTCTCATGCCTCAGCCTCCCCAGTAGCTGGGATTACAAGCACGCATCACCATTGCCTGGCTAATTTTTTGTATTTTTAGTAGAGATGGGGTTTTGCCATGTTGCCCAGGCTGGGCTTGAACTTCTGAGCTCAGACAATCTGCCCACCTCGGCCTCCCAAAGTGCTGGGATTACAGGCATGAGCCACCGCGCCTGGCTGTTACGTCCTTTTGATGAATCGACTCTTTCATAAGTATAAATGACTCTTTTTATCCCTGGTAATGTCCTTTGTATAGAAATCTTTTTTTTTTCTTTTAAATAAGAAACAGAGTTTTGCTCCGTCAGGCTGGAGTGCAGTGGTGCAATTATAACTAACTGCAGTCTTGAACTCTTGGCCACAAGTTATCCTCCTGCCTTGGCCTCCCAAAGCCCTGGAATTACAGGCATGAGCCACCACACCCAGCCTATTTCTTACATTTTATTTGAGTATCTTTTAGTTGTTTCAGGTAGAAGTATAATCTGTTTCTCCATCGTGGTCAGAGCAGAAGTCTGAGAATATTTTTTAAATGCCCATTATTTAAGAACCATATTCGCAATGGTAACTTTTTCTTTTTGTTTGTATCAGTGATATTTAGAAGAATCTGATGAAGGTTATGGATCTTAGCCTCCCGCCTGCCAATCTACAGAGGCTTATGCATATAAAATTTTGGTTGCAATTTCATGGGATTTATAGGCTTGAAGTTTAATTCACTCCTACCTAGGAATTCTTGCTTTCCAACTCTCGTTGTATATTAGAATCACATGAGAGAGCTTGTGACAAAATATATTCTTCACCACATACCTGTGAAATCTGAATCTTTGATTAGTGGGACCCAGACTTTGTTTTTATTAATAAAACTCCCCAGGTAATTCTAATGTGCAGCCAAGATTAAAGACAAGTCTGTTTTAAAGTAGAGGATGACTTCTTCAAAAGGTTTCTCTTCCTTCCCTTTATTGGTAAGAATATTAGGGAGGGGTCATATAGGGAACCAGTTACTCTTTATACCCGGCCCAAGTAGCACCAGTTACTTTAAAAAAATTACCAGTTCCACTTTCAGACTTTGTCTTGGTAAACCGTGTTTGGACTTTTAACAAGAGTGCATACAGAAGTTAAAATAAATCTTTTTCAGTTTTGTTTCATAATTTGCTTTAACAAAATGCAAAATATTAGAATATCTCTATTGTAAACAAAAGGCAGCTAGCTGTATGTCAATTAACATGGACCTCAGAGTCCAAGAGCCTGTTATAAGAAATAAGGCTATAAGTAAATAGGAATTTTAATTTTCCAAATCACTGGGTGTTTTTTTTTTTAATGTGATGTGCTTTGTTACAGGTTTTATGCTGTGTCAAATATATGTATATGTGTGTATATATATATGACTTTAATTATTGGTAATTCATACTAAAAAATGTACCTCATATTGCCTTCAGTGAGCTACAGTGTGTTTAGCTGTTTTTTAAAATGCCAGAAAGCAGTAAGGAAGAGAAAAACAGTACAGAACACTGTTAGTAATTGAGAGGTGTGGTGTAGCATGGACTGTATGACTCCAGCACTGATGGATTTCACATTGAGTCAGTTTTTAGATGTGTCAAATTATGTAATCCATGGAGTAGTCAGTTTGGAATGCTGACTGCTTTTATGCAAACTGATTCTTTTATATGAATTTCATAATGAAGAATTTGAACATCATGTCTATTTTGTATGTTAGACTTTTCAATTTCTGAATCTTCTAATGCTTCTTGAACTAATGATGAAGTTTTAAAGGATTAAATGATTCTGTATAAATCTAGTTTAAAGTATGTTTTTCCTTATTGTAACCAACTTTTCCTTACAGCTGTGAACTTCACAGAAGTTAATGAAGAAAACAAAAACGATCTCTTCCAGGAAGTGTTTTCTTCTATTGAAACTTTGGCATTTACCTTTGGAAATATGTAAGCAGATAACTGTCATTTAAAGCAACTGGTCTTAGGTGTCTTAGTGAGAGTATGTTTCATTATCCAGTAAGATACATGGGAAATGAAGTATTAAATGGTATTAAATATCACAACTTTGGAAAAACTACCTTCTGTATGGCCTTATTACTATATTCGAAGATATTTTTATAGCTATTTAGAAGCAACATCCATTTGCAAGTGACTGTGGTTTACGTGAACAGATTCCTAGGGGTTTATTTCTAAGGTTCTTATTTTTAAAAAATTATTTTAGATAACATGTTGAATGTAAACCCTGTCACAAAGAAGTGTAATGACTTGTCTTTCTTTTTTTAACCTCTCTGAATAGCCTTACAAACTTCCTTATGGGAGATGTAGGCAATGATTCATTATTGCGACTGCCTGTTTCTCGAGAAACTAAGGTAAGCTAAGTTTGTGTGAAAGCAAAGTCTTTAATGTTTTTAACCTCATATTTCAACTATTGCCTAATCTTAGGCCGGGGGTGGTGGCTCATACCTGTAATCCCAGCACTTTGGGAGGCCGAGATGGGTAGATTATCTGAGGTCAGGAGTTTGAGACCAGCCTGGCCAACATGGTGAAACCCCGTCTCTACTAATAATACAAAAATTAGCTGGGCATGGTGATGGGCACCTGTAATCCCAGCTACTCAGGAGGCTGAGGCAGGAGAATTGCTTGAACCCGGGAGGCGGAGGTTGCAGTGAGTCGAGATCACACCACTGCACTCCAGCCTAGGTGACAGAGTGAGACTCTGTCTCCAATAAAAAAGAAAAATTGCTATGAAATAACAGAATATGAGGAATGTATGGATAATATTTCTTTAAAGGTTTATGGTAACAATGTTTTTAATTGACTAAACATTTTTGCTGAATGCAAACAAAATACATTTAAAAAACTGCATCAGGGACCTATGTTGATCATTTTCTGTTAAGGATGATCAAATCTAAAAAGGATTTCAACAGATATTTGGGACCAGGTATAGTGACTCATGCCTATAGTCCCAGCACATTAAGAGGCCAAGGTGGGAGGATCACTTGAAGCTAGGAGTTCAAGACCATCCTGGTTAACGTGATTGAGACCCTGTTCCTACAAAAAATTAGCCAGGTGTAGTAGCACACACCTATAGTCCCAGCACTTTAAGAGGTCATGGTGAGAGGATCACTTGAGGACAGGAGTTCAGGACCAGCCTGGTTAACATGATTGAGGCCCTGTCCCTACAAAAAATTAGCCAGACATGGTGGCACAAGTCTGTAGTCCCAGCTACTTGAAAGGGAAGCTGAGAGGGGGGGGTTCACTTGAGCCCAGGAGTTCAAGGCTGCAGTGAGCTGTTATTGTGTCATTCCTCTCTAGCCAGTGCGACTCTGTCTCTAAAAAAACACAAAAAGACAAAAACAAAAAAAATCATAAATATTTGGAAATGTGCCAGGGACTTACATTATTATAAAAACTTCAGGTCCTTCTTAAAATTATATAAAAAAAAAAGACTCTTTAAGGCATTTGTTATATGTATTACAATATTACCAAAAATTATGACTGTTACTGAAGCCATCTATTGACAAATGAAGGAGAATGATGAAAGGTTGTAAGATGTTTAAATATTTTGCTATTATTCATGATTATTCCTAAATTTTATCTTTTCAAACTGTTGCTACTACTTCAGAAGATAACACATTTTATCTGTGTGGCAAGACACTGAACAATTTAAATTTTAGGTATGAATCATATTTCGTGTTTCTGTACCTCTATTGTGCATATATATTATACTAATTCTTAATGGGAAAAAATACTTCTTTCTTTTTTTTTCTTTTGTACTTTTTTTTGAAGGTTTTAATTTGTTTTAGAGATTGGAATAAAAAAGCTGTGATGATATATAATCCTAATAATAAAATTACTTTGATCAACGGTTTTGAAAAATACCCTTTAAAAATCATAGCTGCAGCCTGGGCACGGTGGCTCATACCTGTAATCTCAGTACTTTGGGAGGGCAAAGTGGGCAGATCACCTGAGGCCAGGAGTTCAAGACCAGCCTGGCCAACATGGCGAAACCCAGTCTCTACTAAAAATACAAATATTAGCCAGGAAGGGTGATGTGCATCTGTAGTCCCCGCTACTTGGGAGGCTGAGGTACGAGAATCACTTGAACCCTGAAGGTGGAAGTTGCAGTGAGCCAAGATCGTGGCACTGCACTCCACCCTGGGTGACAGAGTGAGACTCTGTCTCAAAAATACATAAATAAATAAATATATAAAAGTTGCTCTCTCTCTCTCTCTGTATATATATATGTATATATATATTTGCCTCATTTGAATATATATATTGCAACTATATATTATATATATAAAATATTAAATACATATATATTTTTTGAGACAGAGTGAGAACTCCTTCACCTGGGCTGGAGTGCAGCGGTGTGATCTCGGCTCACTGCAACCTCCATCTTCTGATTTCAAGCACTTCTTGTGCCGCAGCCTCCCAGGTAGCTGGGACCACAGACATGTGCTACCACACCTGGCTAATTTTTGTATTTTAGTAGAGATGGGGTTTCTCCATGTTGGCCAGGCTGGCCTCGAGCTCCTGACCTCAGGTGATCCGTCCACCTCAGCCTCCCAAAGTTCTGGGATTACAGGTGTGAGCCACCACACCTGGCCTGTTGCAATATGTTTAATAGTGGTTACTATGTACCATGCCCTGCGCTAGGCCTACATCATCTTAATTCTTAAAACGGTCTTTTGAAAGTAGTGTTCTTATCCCTCTTTTACGGAAGGACTTACAAAGTTAGTGAACTTAAAATATGTAGCCCAGTGTCATACAGGTAGTAATAGAGCTGGACTTCAGACCCAGGTCTCCTCGATCATTTTTGCATTGAATCCCTTTATACCCTGTATTGCCCAACTTAAATCAATTAAATTGTTTAAGATCTCAAAATTTTGGTAAATGATGTTTTCCAGCACAATGCAGTAAAGTAGCACGAGCCACATGTAGTTCTTTAAATTTAATTATGATAGTTAAATAAAATTAAAAATTCACTTCCTAGTCGCACTGGCCACTTATTAAATGTTCAAGTAGCTACATGGAGCTATTAGCTACTTTATTGGACAGTACAGATATAAAACACTTCCATCATCATAGAAAGTTTTGTGCTAAGCTATCTAATAGACTTTCAGAGACATGCTTATCATATAGTAAAATGATGAAAGATGACTGGAAGAGACAGATCTATGTGTTCTGTTTAGGTAGCAATATGTTTGCATTGCTTCTCTAACTTCTTGACTAATATTTTTGTTATCTGCAGAACTTAAAGTTTTGAATGGATTCATTAATGTTAACTAATGCTGTTAGTAACAATAGTGAGGTTGTTCATTCTTGGATCTTGGGAACTCCTGTTGTAAAAAGCTATGAAATTCTGATTAAGTGTTCTGGCACTTAAACAGACTTCGAAGGCCCTTTAAGTTTTAAATACTTGAAATTCTTTAGCAGGAATTATGTCAGAGTAACAAATTGGGGCAAAAAAATTCTGAAGCAAAGATTTGTGTTGTTCTCTAATTTTAAATTTATCTTTTTCCATGTTGTAAGTCATTTGAAAATGTTTCTGTGGAATCAGTGGACTCATCCAGTGAAAAAGGTAATGCTCAAGGTATTTATAACTTTTCACAAACTTCTTGTAGTTACTTTCTATAAATGTCCTGGATTAATCTCTTCTTGCTTAGTAACCTAGTGTATTCATTTTTAATGCAAAATGATATATAAAGTTTTACATATAAAGCTTAAGGGAAATAACCTGCTAGAATAGATAGATAATATGAGATATAGACTGATCAAGAATTGTGTAAAGCTTTTAACTTGATGAATAGTAGGAATATATTTTAAGATAAAAATACATTATAGTTTGAAACCATTTTAAGTTTAAACTCTGGCCTTTTAATTGTAAATTTGTCACTTGTATTTTTTTTAAAAACCAGTTTTTATTGACTAATATCTTAGGATCTGAGTGCTTCTTTGTTTAGAGTTATGATGTGATCACATTTAACATATACTTGCCTTGATATTTTTGTTTTCAGGAAATTTTTCCCCTTTGGAACTAGACAACGTGCTGTTAAAGAACACTGACTCTATCGAGCTGGCTTTGTCATATGCTAAAACTTGGTCAAAATATACTAAGAACATAGTTTCATGGGTTGAAAAAAAGCTTAACTTGGGTGAGTTGCCTTTTAAAGCATCTGATTTAGAGTATAATAATTAAATTGTTTCTAACTCATTTTTTACAGATTATGAGTAATAGAATTCCAAATTAGTACCTGTTTCATTATAATGAATAAAACCATTATCCAGAAAAGACTCTTCTTACACTAGATGTAATTATTGAATATTTGCTGTGGACCAACTACTAGACCTAGGGACATAAAGACAAATAGAATACTGTCTCTGCCTTCAAAGAAGTCATACTCTAGTGGGTAAAAAGAAATGCAGTCAGATAATATGGTCAGGAGATAATAGCAACAATAGATGTATGAGTAGAAAGCAATGGAAGCAGAGAAGAAACATTTTAATAGCTAATATTTCCCCAGTGTTTTACAGTTGTCAAAATGTTTTCATAGTCATTATCTTATTTACTTCTTATAAAAACTCTGAGAAGTAGGCAAGACAAGAATTGTTTTTCCTATTTTACAGCTGAGAGAGACAAGACAGGAGATTTCCTAAGGTCATATAGCAGATTTGCTTAAAGTCATATAGCATAACTGGAAAAATATAGAATCTACCCAAAGCCTGTGCTCTTTCTACTATAGTATTTGCTTATAATAGAGAATGCTAATCAGAATCACCTGAATAGTCTTGTAGAGGGTCAGTACACAAGCCTAGGTCCTATCCTTCAGAGAGGTGAAATGGAGGCAAATACATTCCGAAAGAGTTTCCCAGTTGATTCTGATGAGCACTCAGGATTAAGAAATGCTGCATTAAGAGCTGTACATGGTGGCTTACGCCTGTAATCCCAGCTATTCCTGCGGCTGAGGCTGAAAGATCACTTGAGCCTGGGAGTTCGAGACCAGCCTGGGCAACATAGTGAGACCATGTCTCTTTTTAAAAAAAAAAAAAAAGAAGAAGAAGAATAAAGAGGTATTGCTGTATTATATCTTGATACACACTAGTATTTGTGATCACTTCTTAATTGTGGAATTACTACAAGTAATTTTAGAGTATACAGGGGGAAAAATAAATTGATTTTACCTTCTGATACCCTCTTTGAACTTTTCAGAATTGGAGTCTACTAGAAATATGGTCAAATTGGCAGAGGCAACTAGAACTAACATTGGAATTCAGGTAAGTGTTCTGTGAACTTCGGGGGTTCTATAATAAGAAACTACTCATGAACTCCCAATAATTTGCAAAATCAGAATATTTCAGTTAATATGGGAAAGCACTTAAATGCTGATCTTTTTATTGACAAAATTATTTTAAGTTTAGATGGATGTCCATTATGAAAAAATCTAGAAAATATACTTTTTTTTTCATCTTAAAGACAGGGTCTCACTCTGTAACCCAGGCTGGAGTGCAGTGGCATGATCTCGGCTCACTGCAACCTGTCCCCCCAGGTTCAAGCGATCCTCCCACCGCAGCCTCCTGATGACCTGGGACTATAGGTGTCCACCTGGCTAATTTTTGCATGTTTTTGTAGAGATGGGGTTTCACCATGTTGCCTAGGACGGTCTCAAACTCCTGAGCTCAAGTAATCCACCCACCTTGGCCTCCCAGAGTGTTGGGATTACAGGCATGAGTCACTATTCCCAGCCAGAAATTTACAATTTTATACAAATACTGATTGTCTTGATAGCTACTACTTTTGCTAACCAGTTATATGATTAATTATAATTAATTTTCTTCTATATTTTTCTCATAGTCATGTTTATGACTAGTTATTTTTCTGGGGGCAAAGGTCTAAACTTAGTTTCCCTTTTTGAAGAAGGGTAGTGATGTGTTTGGAATTCTAGTCCCATTTCTATTGTAAAATTTACTTTTCAATTTTAAATTTTAGGAGTTCATGCCACTGCAGTCTCTGTTTACTAATGCTCTTCTTAATGATATAGAGAGCAGTCACCTTTTACAACAAACAATTGCAGCTCTCCAGGCTAACAAATTTGTGCAGGTAAAGATTAATTTATATGTATAATACATTTTTTTTTAAAACAATGGCATGCCATTAGAAAATTGCTTTTTTCTTTTTCCATTTTAAATACCCTTCACAGCCTCTACTTGGGAGGAAAAATGAAATGGAAAAACAAAGGAAAGAAATAAAAGAACTTTGGAAACAGGAGCAAAATAAAATGGTTAGTATTAAAATGGAGTTTCATGTACCTAATTGTGAACATTTAAAATAATCTGCAGTATATACTGACCTTCCTTGCTCTCATTTTTCTTAAATATATTTTAACTATCTTGCTAAATATGCTAAAGACACTTGTTCAGTAGGATTTCTTTCATATTCTGTGTTTAATACTCTTTTCGGTGTAGCTTGAAGCAGAGAATGCTCTCAAAAAGGCAAAATTATTATGCATGCAACGTCAAGATGAATATGAGAAAGCAAAGTCTTCCATGTTTCGTGCAGAAGAGGAGCATCTGTCTTCAAGTGGCGGATTAGCAAAAAATCTCAACAAGCAACTAGAAAAAAAGCGAAGATTGGAAGAGGAGGCTCTCCAAAAAGTAACAATCTTTTTCTTTTTTATTTGCAAGTTGAATTAGCAGTAATCTGCCAGGAGTTTGATGTCAAAGTTCTGCGTCTGCCAAGACTGCCTAGAAAGGCGTGTTAAAACGTGGCTAAGCCCATCCCCCAGAGTTTCTCATTCAGTAGGTCAACAGAGGGGCCCAGGCAGGTTACATTTTTTAACAGGCTCTCAGGTCGTGCTGATGCTGTTGGTGAGGATCCACATTTTGAGAACCACTATACCGAGACCTGAATTTTGGAGTTTGTGAAAGAATGTCTTAGAGAAGGCAGTAGTTTAATATATATTTTACTTGACAAGAAATTTCACCTTTTAGGCAAATGTGTGTGTATATATGTACTAATTCAGGCACCTGATAGCAAGGATAGGCAAAAGCTTTGTATTATTGATGAAATGTAATTTTATGAACAAATTCTGCAAGATTATATGGAATATAGTAAATATAAATATAAAATTCCTATTTCAAATAGAAGCAAATATTTTATATACAAGCAATGTACTAATTATAAATTGTACATGGCTGTCCATTAAAATCAAGTGCCTTTGAATCACTGACCAGAACAGATTAACTTTAGAAGTATTATTTTGAAAACAGAATATTTCAGAATTTTCAGTTATTTCAACTTAGCTTTACTATAGTAAATATTTGTTTAAAATATAAATTCTAGTGTTATTTTTTTTCTGTGATATTTATGAAGGTAGAAGAAGCAAATGAACTTTACAAAGTTTGTGTGACAAATGTTGAAGAAAGAAGAAATGATCTAGAAAATACCAAAAGAGAAATTTTAACACAACTCCGGACACTTGTTTTCCAGTGTGATCTTACCCTTAAAGCTGTAAGTAATTTTTCTTCAATATTTTGAAGGCAAGAAGAAAAGACCATCAGGCAAAGCTTGGTGGCTCACACCTGTAATCCCAGCACTTTGGGAGGCTGAGGTGGGAGGATCACTTGAGCCCAAAAGTTTGAGGTTACAGTGAGCTATGATTATGATTACCCACTCTAGAGTGGGTGATCAAGAAAGAGAGAAGGAAGGAAAGAAGGGAGGGAGGAAGGAAAGGAGGGATGGAAAAGAAAGAGAGAAGTCTCTGTATCTGCAGAAGGGGAAGGTATGCCTGATAAGTTACAATTCTTATGGGATCTAGATTCTGAGATTAATGAAATGTGTTGAGTTTGCAAATTGATTTTCAGTTTTTCATAGTGATATACAGTTGAATTTCTTTTGATCTGCCTTTCCCCATGTTCTCTGGATTGATGATTTGTTTGGTTAAAATTGAAAGCTGAGTTTAAAATTGCCTCTAAGCCACCAGTTTTCTTGGCTTTGCTGACATAATTGATTTGACCCTTGAAGCTTCTGCCAGTGCTCTGAGATATATTCTTCAGAATTGGAGTAAATTAAATATTAAAATTGAACCAAATTATTTGTTTGGAGACAAAGCATTCTGCCCTGAAGTATTTTTATTTACTCTTTAAAATGTTTTTCGTAAAATTAATTACATGCAAAACCTTTTTTTCATGTATAGTCCACAAGTTTTAACAGTTACAGATTTAAGTACCACCACAATCAGGATTCAGAACAATACTATCACTTAAAAATGATTCCTTCATGCTACTTATTTTGTAGTCCAACTCTGTGCCCACTCCTAACCCTTGGCAAGTACTGATCTGTTCTCTGCCTTATTAGTTTGGTCTTTTCCAGATTGTCATATAAATGAAATCATATAGTATATAACTTTTTGACTGGTTTATTTTACTCAGCATAATGCCTTTGAGATTCATCAGTGTTATGCATGTATCAATAGTTTGTTTCTTTTTATTGCAGAATTCCATTGTATGACTGTGCTACAGTATTTATCCATTCACTAGTTGGACATTTGTGTTGTTACCAGTTTGGGGTGATTATGAGTAGAGCTACAGAATATTTTCTTATACATTCTTGTTGAACATAAGTTTTCTTGTTTCTCAAGTCAATACCAGGAGTGAGATTACTGGCTGGTGTGCTAAATGTATAGTTACCTTTATAAGAAACTGCCAAACTGTTTTCCAGAGTGGCTATAATATTTTTCATTCTAACCAGCAGTATATGAGAGTTTTAGTTGTTCTGTGTCCTTGACATGTATCAGTCATTGTTTTTAAATGTTAGCTGTTCCAATAGTTGTGTTATCTAATTGTGGCTTTAATTTGTGTTTCTAAAAATGATGAACAATATTGAGCATCTTTTCAAAGGCTTATTGACAATCTATGTTTTAGCTATTTTAAAAATTGAGTTGTTTATTTTCTTATTGTTGAGCTTGCATATATTTTCTCTCATTCTGGAGCTTCTCGTTTTATTCTTTTAGCAGTGTCTTTTGGGGAGCAAGAGGTTTTAATTTTGTTGGAATCCGATTTATCAGTTTTTTCTTTTATGGGTCATGCTTTTGGTTATATCTAAGAGTGCTTCACCTAACCCAAGATCATAAAGATTTGTCCTGTGATTTCTACTAAAATTTCAATAGTTTTACATATAGATACATGATCCATTTGGGGTTAATTTTTGTGTAAGGTTTAAGGTACAGGTTGAGGTTCATTTTTAGCTTATGGATGTTATAATAAAATTATACCCACAGGATTTTACTTTATCAGAGTGACACAAAGAGACAAAGAGGTCAGTGCCATTGAAAGAAAAACTTAGGATTTAAATTTCCCAAGAGAAGGGGACACGTCATTCCACACAGGGCCACAAGGGAAATACCAGGTTTGGCAAGCATAAGCAGGGATGAAAGAAAGCTGAGTAGAGTTTTTATTCGGGTTTCCTCAGGAAAGGCAAGGTAAACTGTTTAGGATTGGCTAGTATGAATTTCCATGGACTTTGGAGCATAGGGATGGTCTCTAGTTGTTTGGTACCTGGCCCCGGGGTGATTTAGGACAGAGAAAATAATTGGCTTTGTGTGTAAGAGTTAGAGAAGGAGGTGGCTGGATCTATAGACTTGAGACTTGTTGCTTTGCACATGAAAGCTGTGATCCTAGCTGTGCCCTTGGCTATCTTTAGGAATTAGCTAGCCCAGGGAGAGTCAGTCTCTCACTGGCCAGCATGCTTTTTAAGATGTCAAAACTGCATAAAATACAGAAAATAAAAAACATGGTAAATGCAGATATCCACTTGTCTTGATACCATTTGTTGAAAATACTATGCCATTTTCATTAAATTGCCTCTGCATTTTGGTAAAAATCAGTTGACCACATTTGTAGGTATCTACTTCTGTATTTTCTGTTTTGTTGCACTGAAGTACTTGCTGTCTTTTTTTTTTTTAAATACTTCAAGTTGTAGGATACATGTGCACAACGTGCAGGTTTGTCACATAGGTATACATGTGCCCTGTTGGTTTGCTGCACCCATCAACTCATCATTTACATTAGATATTTCTCCTAACGCTATCCTTCCCCCAGTGCCCAGCGCCCCGACAGGCCCCAGTGTGTGATGTTCCCCGCCCTGTGTCCAAGTGATCTCATTGTTCAGTTCCCGTCTATGATTGAGAGCATGCAGTGTTTGATTCTCGCTGTCCTTTTTATAAAGCCCCAGTGTCTTGGTTATTTTTGCTTTACAGCAAGTCTTAAAATCAGGTGCATAGTGTGGGTCTTCCAGCTTTATTCTTTTATAGAATTGTTTGAGTATTTAAGGTCCTTTGACCTTCCATAAAAATGTTAGAATCAGCTTGTCCATATCTCCAAAAAACTCTTGCCAACATTTTGGTTGGAATTGATATTAAATTTTAGATCAGACTGGGGAGCATTGACTGTATATGTAGCATCTTAGCAATATAAAGTTGCCAACACATGAACATATTATGTCTCTCCAACTACTTAGGTCTTTTATTTAAAAAAAAGATCAGCATTTTGTAGTTTTCAACATACCTTTAATAAGTTGTGTTAGATTTAATCCTATATATGTGTGTGTTTATTTGGGGGGGCTATTGTGAATGGTCTGTATGTACACATAAGTGTATATGTATAGATTTCCTTTATTTAAAATTCCCATCGTTAGTTGGTTTGGGGGGTTTTTTGTTTGTTTTTGTTTTTTGAGACAGGGTTTTACTCTATCACTCAGGCTAGAGTGCAGTGGCGTGATCATAGCTCACTGCAGCCTCACCCTCCTGGGCTCAGGCAATCCTCAGCCTCCCAGGTAGCTAAGACTACACGTGCATGCCACCATGCCCAGCTAATTTTTGTATTTTTTGTAGAGACTGGGTTTTGCCATGTTTGCCCAGCCTGGTGTCGAATTCCTGGGCTCAAGGAATCCACCCACCTTGGCTCCCCAGAGTGCTGGGATTACAGGCGTGAGCCACCGTGGCTGTCTGTTTTAATTGTTAATATTTAGAAATATACTCAATATTTTGTATGTTGGTTTTATATTTTGCAGCCTTGCTAAACTCAGCTTTTTGTAGATCCTTTGGGATTCTGTACATAGAAAATTATGTTACCTGCAAATAGGGACAGTTTTATATCTTCCTTTCCAATCTGTATTCCTTTTATTTCTTTTTCTTATTGTCCTAACTAAGGCTTCTAGTACACTGTTAAATAGGGGTGGTGAGAGAAGACATCCTGGCCTAATTGTCCATCTTAAGGGAAAAGCACTCAGTTTTTCATCATACAATATGGTGATAGCTGTAGGTTCTTTGAAGATGCCTTTTATCTGGTTAAGAAATTTCTTTTTTCTAGTTTGCTGAGAGTTTTATCATGGATAAAGGTTAGATTTTATCAAATGTTTTTCTGCATTATTTGATACATGTAGTTTTGTTTTAGCCTGTAAATATAGTGGATTACGTTAATATATGAGTGTGGACCTAGCTTTGCATCCCTGGAATAAGCCCCTCTTGGCCATGAGGAATTGTTTTCTTTTATATATTGCTGGATTCAGTTTGCTACTTTGTTGAGTATTTTTTCTTTTTCTCTCAGTGAAAGATTGATATGTCTAAAAAAACTGTTTTTGTTTGGTTTTGAAAGTGTCAGGGTGATTCTGGCTTCATAAAATGAATTGGGAAGTGCTTCCTCCTATTTTGTTTTCTGGAAAAGATTGTTTCAAATTTGTGTTATTTCTTCTTTAAAAGTTTGATGACATTCCTCCGGTGAAAGTGTCTAGGCTTGGGATTTTCTCTTTTGGAAGATTTTTTTTTACTACATATTCAGTGTATTTTCATATAGGCCTATTCAAGTTAATTATTTCTTGTTAGATGATTTTTGGTAGCTTGTGGCTTTCATGGAATTGGTCCTTTTTATCTAGGTTGTTGAATTTATGTGCATAGTGTGTCTTGTAGTATTCTCTTACCTTTTAATATCTCAGTGGGCTGTAGTAATAACCTCTCTTTCATCACCGATACTGGTAATTTGCATCTTTTTTCTCTTTCTCTCTCTTTGGTCAGTCTGGCAAGAGGTTTATAAGTCTTACTATCTTTTTAAAAAAGAAATAGCATTTAGTTTCATCAGTTTTTCTTTTTCTTCGTTTTACTGATTTCTGCATTTTATTCTTTATTTCTACTTTCTTTGGGTTTATCTTGCTTTTTTTAAAAAGTTTCTTAAAGCACAAGCCTATGTTGTTTATTGAGACCTTCCTGTGCTTTTCTGATACATTTAATTCTTTAAATTTTCCTCTTTAAGCATGGCTTATGTATATCCCACAACTTTTGAAATTTGTATTTTCATTTATATTCAGTTCAAAATATTTTCTAATTTCCCTTGAGACTTCATATTTGATCTGTGGATAATGTAGAAGTCTGTTGTTTAATTTCCAAGTATTTGAGGATTTTCTGGATATCTTCCTGATACTGATTTTTAGTTTAATTATATTATGGTGGGAGAAATACTGGTTATGATTACATTTCTCTTAAATTTGTTATGTAGTTTATTTTATGACTCAGGATGTGAGTCATGAACAAGCAGAAATCAATAAAAAGAAATCAATAAAATTTAAAAAGAAAAATAGGGAAAAATCAAAACTAAAAGCTGTTTCTTTGAAAAGATCAGTGATTAATTTTCCATGTGTACACTTGAAAAGCATGTGTGTTCTGTTGACTGGAGTGTTTTATAAATATCAATTGGTTCCTGATGTTTTAAGATGTAATTTATTTCTTCTGTATTCTTGATGATTTACCTTTTGCTACTCTTATCAATTACTGAGAAAGGAGTTTTGAAGTCTCCAACATATTGTGTGTTTTTAGTTCTATCAGTTTTTGTTTTATGTATTTTGAAGCTCCATTGCTTACACAGTAACAATTATTATATGATCTTGGTATATTGATCCTTTTATCCCTAGAAATGTGTCTCTTTTTATACTGATTAATTCCCCTGCTTTTTATTCTACTTTATTTAATATTGATATGTTATTCCAGTTTTCTTTCAATTATTTTGAGTGTAGCATGTCTTTTATCATTCTTTTAATTTTATCATATTTAAAGTGAGTTTCTTATATAGCTTATAGAGAGCATATACTTCTATCTTGATTTTTTTTTTTAAATCTATTTTGGCACTATCTTATAAGTGGAGTGTTTAGACCATTTATATTTAAGGTAAATATATGTTCAGATTTAGTTTTATCATTTTATTTCTTTTTTGTTTATGCCTTATGATATTTTCCTTAATCTATTTCCCTTTTGCTGCCTTCTTTTGGATGAATTGATAATTTTCTAGACATATATTTTAATTTGTCTACTGGGTTTTTTATTATGTATCTTCATATACCTTTTTTAAAAACTTGGTTGCACACATCTGTGTTATTACGAAGCTATAGTAGCTCAGGTTATATTCCTAACTTCTAAATGTTTTCTGAAGAAAACATTGTGAAGGAAAAAATAGTGTGGATACTCATAACACCTCCCCTGGCACCACTGTCATAAATTGAATATTGCTTGCAATGTCTTGGATTCACTGTCAATTGAATATTGGGTTGCCTGGCCCATGGGTCCAATCACCAGAATGGTTTTCTTCCCCTTTGTTCTTATAAAATGAGAAAAAAGTTTAATAAATGAGCCAAAACTGAGATTTTGTTTGGTAGAACTCTTTCCCTTCCCTTCTCTTGTTCTAATGACTGGTGTCTTTTTCAAGAGAATATAGCAGTTACAAACCACTCCTGGCCAGCTTCCAGTTAGGAAATTGAATTTTTATCTTTTTATATAACCCGAGAAAATCTCCCTCTAATTATCATTTAGAAACTTGCATTGCCTTGATAACCACAATGGTTGCATGTAGACTTCTATTATTACTTTTTACTTTTGTCTGCATTTACTCTCAGTGAAGCTAAATGTAAAACTACATCGCTTGACCAGTGAAAAAATGTGTTTGGTTGTTTATGTCATATAGAGTCAACCAGTTAAGCAGCATATATCAAAACATAATGGTTTTTGAGATCATTTAACATTGTAAATTCTCATTAGAACCTCACAATCTTGGTTGAATCTTTGGTTTTTATCTGTTTAAGACTTGATTGAACTGAGTTGCTATGGACTGTTTATCACCCCCTGCAAAATTAGCATGTTGAGTTCCTAATCCCCAGTGTGATGATGTGATGATATTTGAAGGGTGGGGCCTTTGGGAGGTGACTAGGTGGAGCCCTCATGACCCTTCCCCTTCTATCATGTGAGGACACAGAGAGAAAAGAACAATCTACGCATCAGGAATTGAGGCCCACACCAGACCCTGAATCTGATAGTACCTTGGTCTTGATCTCTCAATCTCTACAACTGTGAGAAATAAATCTTTGTTAAGTCACTCTGTCTATGGTATTTTTGTTGTAGCAGCCTGATGTGACTAAGAACATACAGATGTAGTAGTACATATATGGATTCTGTCATATATGAAAATGGATATTGTGTCATTAAGATACAAAATAAGCATTCTGGTAAAAAAAAATTATCTCTTTCATGGAACAGAAATAGAAGTTCTAAGATTACTAGTTACCTGAAAAAGTAGTAATGAACTGTGAAAAACTGTTGAAGAAGCCGAGCATTTAATGTGGCTTCCAGAGTTATATGAAAATGCTAGATGCATTAAAACATATACTAGGACAATTCAGCCTAAAATAGATTATTCTATAAATAGCCAAGTTTACAAAAATGATTGCACACTTATCTATATTTATACATACACTTAATTTTTTTACAGTCTACTTAGAACTAGTTTTTTACCACTTCAAGTGGAACACAGAAGCATCACCACCGTAGAAGTTCCTTTACCTAATCTGGGTTGTATTTGATATATGTAAATTACATCCATATACGTTGAAAACCTCACCAGACTCTCATAATTTTTTTTTTAAAAGTCATGCATATTATAAAGAGGTTAAGAGGAAAAAAGTAGTCTATTATTTACTATTTCTATTCATTCTTCTTGTATTCTAGTGGTTCCATCTTTCCTCTGGTAACACTTTGTCTACAGAACTTCCTTTACCACTATTTTATAGCAGGTCTGCTGGTAATAGATTCACTTGGTTGTGTTTCATATGAGAATGTCTTTATTTCATCTTCATTTCTGAAGGACACTTTCACTGGATATAGAATTCTAAATACAGAAATCAGTTCTTTAACTGCTTTAAAAATATTGTTCCACTGCCTTATGGCATCCATAGTTTCTCATGAGATACCAGTAATCATTTGAATTATCATTCCCCAATTGTGGCATGTGTTTTTCTTTGGCTGTTTTTGTGGGATTTTTTTTGTCTTTGGTTTTTATCTGTTTAAGATGTATCTAGACCTGGTTTTTGCTGTTTTTCCTGTTTTGGATTGGTTGAACTTCTTGAATCTACAAGTTTGACTCTTGAAAAATTTGAGAAGTTTTCAACTATTGTTTCTTCAATTTTTTTTTTTTTTGGTAGTATTCTTTTTCCTCTTTCTCTGACACACAGTGACTCAAACACTAGAGCTTTTGTTAATTTTCCGCAGTTCTGGAGGTCCTCTATTTTTTCCCCAAAGCTTTTTCCTCTTGATTGTTTATAGTGTTCTGTTGATCTGTCTTCAGGTTCACAGTCTCTTTTCCTTTGGGTATCCCCATTCTCCCATACAGTTCGTCCAGTAAATTTTTTGTTCTGGATATTTTATTTTTCAGCAATAAGTTTTCCTTTTGTTTCTTTATATCTTACATTTCTTTGCTGAGACTTCTTCTGTTTTTCCATGTTTCAAGATTGTTTGCTCTACTTTTTTGAAACCTTTGTAATAGTTGTTTTAGAGTTTTCATCTGATCATCCCAAATCTGAGCCATATCAGGGTTGGTGTCTTCTTATTGTCTTTTGTCTTGCGAGTTGTTGAGATTTTCCCGGTTCTTTGTATGACAAGTAATTTTGAATGATATCCTAGACATTTTCACTATTACTTTATTGACTCTGGGTCCTGTTTATAACTTATATTGAACATTAATTTTTTTTTTCAATTTTAGCAGCCATTTGATACAGTTAGGTTCATTTTCCAGCTTCTGCATGACTCCGTTCCCAATCTTCTGGCTGGGTACTTAGGTCTGCCTATTCTGCTCTTCTCCAGGGCCAAGTGTGGGGAGGATAAAGAGAAAAAAGTAACAGAACTTTCAGACCCCTCTCACTCTAGGCTACAGTTCGTCTGGTCATAAACGAGGATTTCCATCAGAGTTTTGGCATCTCTGCAGCTGCTACTACCATCATTCCTGCTCCCACAGGATTGTGTCTTAGGGATTTGGACTTGCTTGGGGTCTGGGGCAGGAGAGAAAATAAATATACAAAAGAAACCAGGGAGTTTTCTGCTACTGTTTTAGTTACATCTCTCATCACCCCTCCCCGCTTTTGTTCCTTGGCCCAGAAAGGACCTCTCTTGGAGCTCCTTCTGTCTGCACTCAGTTTGTACTTTGAGAATTGGGTAGGAGCTGAGCATGGGCTGGAAAAGAGGGCAGGAGTAGACCTATCACTGGATTGGTCATACCTTGAATTGTAGTTTATTTCCATTTACTTTTCAGAGTCTTGATTTGTGCATTCTGTTCAGATTTTTAGGTGAATTCAGTGGGAGACGGGGGAGTTAGCTTACTGCATCTGAACCAGAAAACTTCCTTAAAATGTTTTTGAGTATTTAAAATTGTATCTCATTTATTTTCCAAATTTTGATTAATTAATATATTATTTACTTAAAGAATCATGAAAGGATTTAAAAGAATTATAAAATCTGGCCGGGCGCGGTGGCTCACGCCTGTAATCCCAGCACTTTGGGAGGCCGAAGCGGGTGGATCACGAGGTCAGGAGATTGAGACCACGGTGAAACCCCGTCTCTACTAAAAATACAAAAAATTAGCCAGGCATGGTGGCGGGCGCCTGTAGTCCCAGCTACTCCGGAGGCTGAGGCAGGAGAATGGCGTGAACCCGGGAGGCGGAGCTTGCAGTGAGCCGAGATCGCGCCACTGCACTCCAGCCTGGGCGACAGAGCGAGACTCCGTCAGAAAAAAAAAAAAAAGAAAGAATTATAAAATCCAGGATTTGAAATTACCTTAGAAGTCATTTAGGCCATTTACCTTTGACAAATTCTCTTCACCTCAAACAATAGCTAATGATAGCTAAGATTGACTGCGTACCTGCCAATGTATTAAGCTCATGGTCTACATTAATTCATTTAATTCTCACAAAGATCCTATCAAGTTTTTAGCTCCATTTTACTGATGAGAAAATTAAAGTTTAGAAAGCCTTCTCAAGATGCGGTCCTTTGACCAGTCATATTGCCATTACTTTGAGAGCCTATGAGGAATGCAGAATCTTGGATTTCAACACAGATCCTTAGAACCATAATCTGCATTTGGACAAGATCCCCAAGGTGATTCATTTGCACATTAACTTTTTCAATGCACTGGTTTAAATAAGTTATAAATAACTTGATGAAGGTCACCTACCATGCAAGTTACCTTTAGGATCAAGAGATTAAGCAGTTTACCTTTAGCTGGAGAATGCTCTAATATACCAGTTGCTAGAATTAAACTGTACCTTATGCAGTTTGAATTTTCTTTGTTTCTTGAAGGAGTTAGGGCACAAATAAGCTATTTATTCTGTTATCTGTACTTTTCAAATACTATTTATGCAGAGTCAAGTATCCTTAGGGAAATGCCTGTCTACGTTGAAAAGGACTTAGAGGCTAATTATCCTATCATCTGGTATTTCAAGAGAGATGAAGAGGAAACATGGCAGTCTTTGAAATGACGTTAAGTTCATCGAAATTTAGCATTTATTCAGATTGCTTCCCTTAAATACCTTCCCCACAAAGAAGCCAGAGTGTCATTTTAAAGAATAAATCAGATCGTGTTATAGCTTTGTGTAAAATGCTCCACCAGCTTCCTGTTGCACTTAAATTCAGACACCTTGCCATAGTTTAGACGACGACTTCTTTTTTTAGCTTTTATCTTAAACCAGAGCTCCAGCTCTTTCCATATGCTTCAACCATATTGACCTTTCATCTGTTTCTTGAGCATGCATGACAAGCTCTTTCCCATTCACATTTGCACTACCTCCTCCTTTCGTTTGGATTGATCTCCGTGAAGCTTTTCTTACGTCAGCCCACAGTTCAAATGTTACCTCCTCAGAGAGGTATGCCTTCCCTAATTTACCATGTTGGAAATACCCTTTCACAAACACGTACCTGGTCATACTGCATAATTTGACATTCTTATATAGTATTTATAGCATTTTTCAGTACCAGAAAGTATTTTATTTACATAATTTGTTGCTTCTCTCGCATACCACCCTCAGGAGAACGTAAAGGTCCATGGGGGTCAGTATCTCATCGGTTTGCTGTAATATACCCAAAGCCTAGGTTTTTGTGAACATCAGATTAGCGTATTCATGTAAGACTCTTGAGAATGGGTATGACATATTGTACACATTTGTCAGCTGCTGCTATTGTTGTTAGTACAAGTGATGATAGTGATAATATATTTAGGCATTTGTGAAACTTGATGAAATAATGTATTTTGAATAGATTCAAGGTAATATCTAATTATAAGAACTGAGTACTGTAGTTAAGCATTTCTATTTTTATAGGATTGAAAAAGTGAAAACAGTCTAAATAACAGTTCTTTGATTGGAAGTGTTTTCCCCATGTTTTTCTCTGAAGAGTTTAGGCAGTTGTGATCAGACCATCAGGATATGGAGATGAGGATCCTCAGAAACACATCCATCTCCTAAAATTATGATCCAGTTGGGGCATGGAGTTTTGAAGTTACTTTTGAACTTTTCAGCTAAAAGCCAGTTTTGCTGGAAATGATTGCTCCTAGATATTAGATTCAAACTACTTTTCTCCCTAATCTAGACATTATGCAAAATCAGGCATCATAGTATGTTCAGAGTGATATTCAGTGTTGTATGCTTCACTGTATGGCATTTTTATTGGTACAGTCATTGAAATAAATGTATGTTTGTATAGCATTCTGTATGTCATGAGTTACTCTGCCTTTTGTCTCTGTGTCCATAGGTAACAGTTAACCTCTTCCACATGCAGCATCTTCAGGCTGCTTCCCTTGCAGACAGTTTACAGTCTCTCTGTGATAGTGCCAAACTCTATGACCCAGGCCAAGAGTACAGTGAATTTGTCAAGGCCACAAATTCAACTGAAGAAGAAAAAGTTGATGGGTGAGAATTAATGTACAGGCAAAATTATTTCAAAATATAAAACACTTAATTGTTAAGTTTCTGTCTAGTACAAGGAGGTGTCTTTTCTAACTGACAAAATTAACTTTAAAAATTTCTGGGTTCTTTAAATATTATTTTATGGTATCGAAGTAGATATATTTAAAGAATAGATGTAATTCACTAACAGTAAGCCTTTCCATTTTGACACAGACTTCTTTTATTTAAGAATTAAAAATCCTTTGGGAATGGCATATGATGGCCATACATGTTTTGAAGGTCCACAAAATTTAACCTATGTTTTTCACAGAGGTCATGCTAGAAAAGTTTAGCCATGACATGAATTATTAACTATGCTTTTGCTACTCACTTCCCATGTTTTCAGAGTAATAAGCACAAATAATTAAAAAGTATTTACATCTCCTATAAGAAGCTGAACCATGTAGTATGGTTTGTTTTTAATATTTAGTTTAATTCTTCCGTGATTGTTAAATTAATAGATTTTTCTAAACATAGAATGAAATAGATTGATTATTAGTTATTCTTTGGAGTGTTGAGTTTTGTTTTTTGTCATTGTTGTTGTTTCAGAAATGTAAATAAACATTTAAATAGTTCCCAAACTTCAGGATTTGGACCTGCCAACTCTTTAGAGGATGTTGTACGCCTTCCTGACAGTTCTAATAAAATTGAAGAGGACAGATGCTCTAACAGTGCAGATATAACAGGTAGTTTTCCACACTAAAGAGAGTGCTAATTTATAAAAGGTCAGATTGTTTGAATGTGATTGTTAAATTAATTGGTGCTCTGGAACTTAAAAATCAGGCCTTAGACTGTAAATTTATGAGATCTTATTCACAGTTGTTACCATGGTGCCTGTCTTAACGTTGATAACTGGTTATTGTTAAAGAAATTTGAATTGTCTCACTTGATAGAATGTCAGTATTTTACCTTATGAAATCCATCTGTAGCCAAGTTTTGACTTTATTCTTTTTATTAAAGGTCCTTCCTTTATAAGATCATGGACATTTGGGATGTTTAGTGACTCTGAGAGTACTGGAGGGAGCAGCGAATCTAGATCTCTGGATTCAGAATCTATAAGTCCAGGTACATCTATATTTAAATATAGAAGTCTAGCGATGAAAACTCATTGAAAGATCAGTCCTTTTTTAGGTATTTTTTAACTACCTTGTTTTTATAGTGAACTTTCACACATAATAGAGAGGAAAGTGTACAGTTTAAAAAATAGTTTTTAAAAACCCCTCATATATTCGCCACCCAGCCTAAGAAATAGATCATTATCAGTATATTAGAAGCCCCCTGTGTACACCTCCTTGGTAACATTGCCCTATCTCCCACCAAGATAAACCATTATCCTGAAGTGTTTTAAAAACATTCCCTAGCTATTTTAAATGTTTCTAGTACCTATATCTGGTGAAGTTTTGCTCTCTTCTGAATGTTATACAAATTGAATTACGCTATTGTGACTTCATTCATGTATTTTTCTTTAAGATCTATGTGAATGTAGGTAGCCATCTTTATTTTCACTGCTGTATATTCTGTGAATATAACTATCATCTTTTGGACTGTTTGGTACTTAATTGCTATAGTAAACAATGTCATTTTGCTATTTCTGTGCCTGCAACTATTTATTCTTGTTATTTTTTTACAAATGTGCTTTAAGATACTTTAATATAGATTATTTCATGATCCCCAGAGAGAAATAGAGTAAGCGATTTGAATTCTCCCTTAGTGGCTTCTAAGAGAGTAACTTGCCTAGGTTATACAGCTAGCGGGAGAAGAAGGTAGCAATTGAACCCATGAGATTCTTACATACAACATTCTTTCTTTACACCTCTACCAAAGACTGCTTCAGGCCCGTTCTTTCTGGCAACGTTTCTTTCTTCTAGGATCTTAATAGATTATAGGATTTAAGCCATCTCAGATTCCAAGGCCTTTTTCTTCTTTTACATATTGCAGAAATTTTACTCATTTAGATAAATCTCTTATATTTAAAGTTAGGAAACTATTTTCATGCAGCACTGGGTCTGTAGGCTGATTATCACCTGCCACTTTGCTGCCTTCTTTAAAACTAGCACTGTTCAAGGAACATTCTGGAAGTGTGAGCCTAATATTGAGCTGAATATTTGTAATTAGCTTTGTAACAACAAACTGGTTCTAGGTAGCTCCAGAAATTATGACCCAATCTAGAGCAAGCCCCAAATTATTTAGGATCCCATAAGACTTCATGTGGTAAAGGCAAAATTTTAGAAACCACATCACCTGATAAATGGGTGAAAACCTGGGAATGCCTTGCCTGGGAAAAAGGAAAATTGGAGACCTGTCAGCTGTCCTCAAATACTGGAAGTGAAAAGGGATTAAAGTTAGAGTGCTTGTTTCCTCCATTTGGGAAAAATATGACCAAGGCTGGGATTTATAGGGAGGCAGATTTCTGTTCAGTAATATAAGAAATGCATTTTACAATTAGAATAGTTATAAAATGGAGCAATACAACCTTGTGATTTATCAGTCATTGGGGGCACATTCAAAGTGAAAACTAGATAGCTACCTTTAAGCATATGGTGAAGAAAAATCCTTTGTTGAAGAGAATGTTCTTTGAAATCATTTGTAAAGGCTTTTCTAACTCTGAATTTGAAACTTTTAAGGCCTTATGTTAAGGTGAATTCTTCCACTTAGATATAGGCCTGTGCAGAGGGAGTAAATAAACCTCATTCCCAGTTGAGCTGCTTCCAAACATGCTTTGATACATATGGCAGTGTCCTTTGTTGACATAGCTTGTATCCTGTGGTCTCAGCTACCTGCCAGTATCACTGGGCTGTTGTTCCTGGTTCCCAGTTGGCAGTCTTGCCAGTAACATAAATGTGATGTTACTGTTGGGTTGTTATATTCAAAGATTTTTGTATATTGTAGAAAGCTTTTGGTTTAATTGTATACATTTATAACTTAATTCAGCAAACATTTAATGACAACTTTACTGTTGTGCCAGCTACTCTGTCACATATTAGGTATTATACATGAATGGAAAATATCAGCTATACTTGTGGAGTTTACAATCTCTAATACTTACCATCAGAAGTTGGCAGTAAAGTGTTATTGGACTACGTGAGCCTCAGTTTTAAATTTGTTTGGGAAAGTCAGACTTGGTTAAATTTCTTTTTGTTCCCAGGAATGAGTATCAAAATTCTCTGTTACCCAGAGTATGAGAATAGAAGCAAATTTTTACATTGAAGCTAATAAAATAGTATGACATCTGTTATTTCAAAAGTGTTGTCATTTCCTGTTTCAAAGATTCTACAATGAATGTCCAGGTAATTGTATCCACAATTTTCTTCTAGGAGACTTTCATCGAAAACTTCCACGAACACCATCCAGTGGAACTATGTCCTCTGCAGATGATCTAGATGAAAGAGAGCCACCTTCCCCTTCAGAAACTGGTATTGTATTTACCTGAATTAAGTCCCACTAAACCAGCTCAATCAGTAGCACTGCATGATATTAGATAAATAGTATAATTTTAAAGAATCAATACTTTGTTGTGTATTAAACAAAAAAAAATTCACCATGACTTAAATATATCCCAACAATTATGTATAAGTATGGGTTGATAATGTATTAATCAAATGTTACAAATACAAATATAAGAATAGGCAGCAAAACTACTGGATGTAAAATGTATTGGCATGGTGCTAAAATAACAGGCTAGATATTGTGCATTTTCATAAACCTAATACTGTGACTTAGTGTTAAAAGGGTTGTGGTGCATAAGAAATTTTAAAAAGCTCCTTCAAAAGAAACAATGCAAGAAAACTAAGTAAGTGTACTTCTTGAGGACAAGGAAGTTGTGGATGTTGAAGGATAAAGTTAAATCAGTTACCTTAACAACTTGAATTAGATTCATATAAATTCGTTTTGTGTTTAATGCCTACAGATACCTGGTTTGGCATCATTTCCTAAATTAATGGAATATGTGACCTCCAGTACAATATTAATATGTAACTAGCTAACATTAACTATAATTTCATAGTGAATTAAGAATAGCTTTATCTGTAATGCAGATAATGCTCACACTCTAACCTCATACAGCTATTTTTCTTTGTTTAGAGGAGCTTTTTCTAATGCCACCTATGAACACACTTCCCAGCTCTATGAAAGAGCATATTAATAACAGTGTAAATATGCTGATTCTGAAAACGTTATGTCATGTTATTATTCATAGCAGTGACTTGGTGACAATTTTTACTCATAGCTAAAATGCTTGATAAATGTGCCTTTTAAGAGATCTATAAATTGGACCTATAAATTGGATGCTATGCAGCTATTTTGATATTAGAGATTCAGAGCTTCTTATATGAATGACTACAGGGTTTAAAGATTATTCAAAATATGATATCACATGGTATAATTTTTCTATAATTTTACAATTTTTATAAACTATTTCTCTTGCAAGGACCCAATTCCCTTGGAACATTTAAGAAAACATTGATGTCAAAGGCAGCTCTCACACACAAGTTTCGCAAATTGAGATCCCCCACGAAATGTAGGGATTGTGAAGGCATTGTAGTGTTCCAAGGTGTTGAATGTGAAGAGGTAAGATCTTTGTGGAATTGTGTTGACCCTTTTATGCTTTTTGTTTTATACTTTTTTGTTTTTAATTTTACTTTTTAGGATCTTTTGCAGATATATGTTTAATAAATTGTACTACAGTCTGCCTTCTATAATTTTATATTTTGTTTTGTTGTTAAATCTATTTCAAATAGTGCAAGTAATACCTCTTAAACTCATTTTTGCCGTGTTATCTTCCACCTGCAGTTTGCCCAGTTGTGAATAGTTTTAAAGTTAACTAGTTTCAAACTATCATTTTCTTATAGTGTCTCCTTGTTTGTCATCGAAAGTGTTTGGAAAATTTAGTCATTATTTGTGGTCATCAGAAACTTCCAGGAAAAATACACTTATTTGGAGCAGAATTCACACAAGTTGCAAAAAAGGAACCAGATGGTATCCCTTTTATACTCAAAATATGTGCCTCAGAGATTGAAAATAGAGCTTTGTGTCTACAGGTACATTATAACTCTTAAAATTTTAAAAAGGATAAATGCCTGTGTAACCTATTCTAATGAAAAGGAGACTTTAAAGGAACATAATGCTCAGGGGTTTTGTTTTGTTTTGTTTTGTTTCTGAGACAGGGTCTCACTCTGTTGCCCAGGCTGGAGTACAGTGGCATGATCACTGCTCACTGCAGCCTTGACCTCCCAGGCTCAAGCAACCCACGCTCTTCAGCCTCCTAAGTAGCTGGAACCACAGGCACCTGCTACCACGCCTGGCTAATTAAAAAAAAAATTTTTTTTTCTGTAGAGATGTGGTCTCCTGGTTGCCCAGGCTGGTCTTGAACTCTAGGCTCAGGTGATCTTCCCACCTCCACCTCCCAGGCACCTGGCCAATGCACAGTCTTTAATAACTAAATTTTTTCAGATTTCTATAGGAAATGTTACCTCATTTGGCCTTGAATAGTTTTTTTCTAAAATAATAATAAAATTTGAAATAGAGTGAAAAGATTGAAAATCAAATATATGTAGATATCTGCATTTAGCCATTTGTACTAAAGAAGAATTTTGCAAAATTTTTTTCTTTTCTATTGAAGGGAATTTATCGTGTGTCTGGAAACAAAATAAAAACTGAAAAACTGTGTCAAGCTTTGGAAAATGGAATGCACTTGGTAGACATTTCAGAATTTAGTTCACATGATATCTGTGACGTCTTGAAATTATACCTTCGTCAGGTAAAATTTTTACCCTTGAAACCCACCATTAAATTAAAAACAGCAAAAATATGATTTGTATTTTGCTGATAACATTTGCTACACATGTTTTTTCATTGGCATAGATGGTATGGATATCTTGCTAATTGTTAGTGCATAGGTCAAAGAGTATATGAAATACATGTACACTTTAAAGAAAAATAAAAACAAACTCATCTCCCATCACCCACCTTAAGAAAATAGAATATTACTCTACCTTATAAAAAAACTCCCATGTTCTTCTTCCAAGTTACATCCCCCTAACTCCACCAAGGAGGTCTTTAATAATCATAACTGTCTCTCTTCTCTTAATAGTTTTAATACTTGCTATTTATTCCTAAACAATGTATTGTTAAGCTTTGGAAAATTGACTTGAAAGCATAAATCTAGCTGTGTAAAGAAATCCCAGTATCCACACAGTTATATGAAGTAAATAAAACAGTGTCTGGATTGTAGGCTGGCTTTGCCTTCATTGATATTTTAAAATAGCCATTGTGATAGGTTAGTGGCCAAGATGATGAATGCGTCCTGGGAACACGTAATGTACTACATTTGGAACATCTGGAAGGACTGTCCTATAAGCTGGGTACTGCACATTCTAGTAGGAATATGGTCAGGGAGTAGACTGTTCTCTCTTTTTTTTTTCTCGCTGTTAAACCTATAGTTTGCAGGAGTAGGTCCGAAGACCTACTCAGTGGGATGAAATAAATGGCTCTAGTAGCATCAAGCAGCAGCTCATGGAGGAACTGCAAGAACTTAATCAGCACATTGTCATGAGACAAGTACAAAAAAAGACCTGAGCCAACCTTAGCTGCTATTCTGTCCTCGGGTGAAAATGAAGAGATAATGTCAGAGAGAATAGCGATTATAGTCCTCAACATATCAATCTCTGCAGTTCTGTTGCTTCCAACTGGATCCTTTTTTTAAAAAAAATATTTTTTAAATTGACATATGATAATTGTACACATTTATAGAGTACACTGTGATGTTTTGATATATATAATGCATAATGATCAGATCAGGGTAATTAGCCCATCCATCAACTCAAATATCATTTCTTTGTGTTGGAACATTCAACACCCTCCTTTTAGTTATTTTGAAAGTATGCAATATATTATTGTTAACTACAATCATCTTACAGTGGTATAAAACACCAGAACTTACTCCTCCTTATCTAGCTGTAATTTTGTACTGGATTTTTAAAAATATGGTAACTAGCTGCCATCCTGGGATATATCTTTTCCACCTTCTCCTCTTTTATGAGGAAATGCCTGTCATGTCTTCCCTGTTTTGTTTTGTTTTGTTTTGTTTTGTTTTGTTTTGTTTTATTCTCCTGTTTTGGTCATGCCCCTACTTGAGCAAGGTAGAATAGGAGTAAATATTTAAAACCTTGTTTATCCATGAATGTCTTTATATTCTACTCTCTTGAATGGAAATGTCATAATGTTGATAGTATGGATGGTTCTAATATTCTGGGCTGAAAATTATTTTTCTTCAGAAATTCAAAGGTGTTTTTTTGTTCTCTTTGAAGCCTGAAATCCTTCTCATTTCTAACTCCTTATATGTGGCCTATGATTTTGTCTCTGAAAGCTTGTAGAATCTTTTTTTCCCATTATCCTAAAATTTTATAAGTATGTGTTTTGATGTGGGTATATTTTATCCACTCTTCAGGGCACTCCATGAGCGCTGCCAATCCTGGTTAGTCCTTTGGAACTTCCCATTTTGCTGCTCATTTCCTCCCCTTTATTTTCTCTTTGCTTTCCATCTGGAACTCTTATTTGGATACTTGACAACCTGGACAGGTTCTGTAGTTCCCTTATCTTTTCTCTATCATTCATTTCTTTTGTTTGTTTGTTTTCTTGTAACACTTTCTAAGAGATTTCCTCAGCTTTATCTTTCTTCCTTGCTATTAACTGTTTCATTCCTGGTATCACGTTTCAATTTCCCAGAATTGTAGTTTTTGTTCTTTTTGCAGCTTTCTTCCTTTTTTAATGACTGCCGTATCTGAGGATATTTATAGTTTTTTTTTTTTTTTTTAAGATTCTTTTCTTGGCTTATTCTCTAGCCTTGTCCAATAGAAATATAATGTGAGCCACATATACAATATTAAATTTTCTAGTAGCCACATAAACAGGTGAAATTAGTTTAATATTTTACTTAAACTGAAAATATCATTTGAACATTTAATCAGTATTTTTAAATTATTAATGAAATAATTTTACCTTATTTTGTTACTGAGTCTTTAAAATCTGCTATGTTTTGTTCATTTAAAGTACATCTCAGTTTAGACCAGCCACATTTCCAGGGCTCAGTAGCCACATGTGGCTTGTGGCCACCATATTAATCGCACAGTCCTAGACCTTTATGTTTTTTTTTTTCTACTCACTTTGATTTCTGTCTCCATGATTGTCTGCTTAAAATGAAAGAGTTGAAAATTGAATCTCTTTCGAAGCTCTTGAACACATGAAGTCTTCGAAGACTTTGAGCTTTATTGTAGGGTGATCTAGGTGGGCTGTTTGGGAAATGCTTGATGTCTCTATCTCTGTAGGTTTCTGTTCTTGGGGTAGTCTGATACTCCAGAGAAGGGTCTTTCCTTGCCTAGAGTGTGGTACCAGTCCTGTAAGAGCCAAGTAGGCTAAGAAGGCCTCAGGATCTCTACATTTAGAATGGCATGTGTAGTCACTAAATCCCCGTTTTCAGATAGTTGCCCATCTGTCCTTTGTGTTTGACATTGCCCATCCAGAGACTCTCTGTTTTATACTGCCCGGAGAAGAAACCTTGAGACTTCTCGGGAAGAGGCTGCTCAGAAGCATGAAGTGGCAACAGGGATCTACAGATCTAAGCCTTCTCAGATAGCCCACGCTCCAGCAGAATCAGAAGACCTAATGCTGACAGTCCCTGAGTCTCCTTAGGATTCTGTCAGTCATGTTGGTTCACAGTTTGAGATTTCAGCTTTCTCAGAGCTGCTAAGTCAGTACTTGTTCATTTGCTGTTAATCTCTTCAGCTTATGAAGTAATGTTTTTGTCTCCTCTCCTATTCTCGCAGTCCTGTGGTCTTACTGTATTTTAGTGGGATTGCAGGAAAAGAAATTGGGGATAATTGTTGGATCTACCATGTTAGCCCAGGAAACTACTGGTATATCTTTAATCACATTTTACAGGACTCTCAGCTGAAAAATGGAGGCCAAATACCTTTGAATGACTATAAATCTCATAGTGAATCATCCTTTATCTCTTCTAGCCAGGCAAGGAGAGGAAATGAATAGGGTCCAATACTATCAGCTCTCATTCTGTCTCAGGAATATTATGTGACCAAGACTTTCATGTGGGAAACCATGTTCCATTCTTAAAACAATGTTAGAGAGTAGCCTTCATGCTACTCGTTTATTGTGTAGGAAATCTGCAGCTCCAAGAGGTTAAGTGACTTCCTTCAGATCCCAGAGTGGTGTAGGTAGAAATTGATCTCAAGGCTGCCCCTCTCTAGGACCAGCAGAGGAAACCAGAGAAAGGGGCACCTACCTCCTAACTCAATAAAATAGGACCTCAGGTAGTAGTCAGAGGTACCCTGTGTTTCATCACAGAGCAAGTAGAAACATTGAAATTCTTTATGACACTGGGCAGATCAAAATGGCATGCCCTTTGTTAGTTTGAGAAGGTACTTTTTCTTTTGACCTATTTATGGCAATTCAAGGTGTATTAAAAAATTAGATAAATAAAATGTTGACAGTGTCTTCTTGCTGTTTCTCTCATATCAAGAAAATTCAGTTTATTCACCTTTTTAACTAATTTGACTTATTTTATGCATTATCCTGGGTTTTATTTCAATAAAAGAGTTGAAGATCATACTAACTTTGGGGGAGTCGTGAATGTAATTGCTATAGGATATATATCAGACTTGTAAAATTCCATCATGCAGCTTTAGGTTTAGTTTTACTGATTATCAGTTAAGTCGTTTTTAATACAGATACAATTTATGATGATGATTCTAGGTTTACTTTATAGAGCACATCTGTAGCAAACATTTGCGTTACTAAATGTGGATTGACTTTAAATCTTAATGTAAAGGGACATGCCAAATCACTCTGTAACTGTTAGTAATAGTTGATTATTAACAGAAAAAAATAGAATGCTCACCCCAATGTAATTTTATTTCTTTAGCTCCCAGAACCATTTATTTTATTTCGATTGTACAAGGAATTTATAGACCTTGCAAAAGAGATCCAACATGTAAATGAAGAACAAGAGACAAAAAAGGATAGTCTTGAAGACAAAAAATGGCCAAATATGTGTATAGAAATAAACCGAATTCTTCTAAAAAGCAAAGACCTTCTAAGACAATTGCCAGCATCAAATTTTAACAGTCTTCATTTCCTTATAGTACATCTAAAACGGTAAGAATTTTATATAACTAGAACATTTATTAATGGGCAATTGATTTGTTTTTTGCTTTTAATTGTAGTAAAATCCACATAACAAAATTTACCTTCTTAGCCATTTTTTTTTTTTTTTTTTGAGATGGAGTCTTGCTCTGTCGCCCAGGCTGGAGTGCAGTGGCACGATCACGGCTCACTGCAACCTCGCCTCCTGGGTTCAAGCGATTCTTCTGCCTCAGCCTCCTGAGTAGCTGGGAGTACAGGTGCATGCCACCATGCCCAGCTAATTTTTGTATTTTTAGTAGAGACGGGGTTTCAACATATTGGCCAGACTGGTCTCGAACTCCTGACCTCATGATCCGCCCGCCTCAGCTCCCAAAGTGCTGGGATTACAGGCATGAGCCACCGCGCCTGGCACTTCTTAGCCATTCTTAAGTGTTAAGTGTGTTCATATTGTTGCAGTGTTACTTTTAAAATGAACATTTCATTTCCAATCTGTGTAAGGGAAAGGGAGACATTGAAGATACATGTACATGCAGCCAACATAGTTCCCTCAGATGTCTCCTGTGTGCCAGGCTCTGGCTGGCTAAACAAGGATGAAAACATAGGGTTTCAGCCATCTGTTGATCTCAATCAGCTGTGGGGACAGATGTGCAGACAAACAGAGTACAGCATCATTGTTCTAACAGCTATGTACAGCATGCAGAGGAAGATTGTGTGGTGGAGGCATAAATCAGAGGAGATAGCCCTTGAATCAGACTTACAGAACGAAGTAGTATCTTGGTGGGCAAAATTACACAGAAGAGCATTCCAGGCACAAAGTCACAGACATGGAGACACGAGCGCATTGTGCATCTGAGAAATATAAGTGAATTGGTTAGGCTGCAATACAGCAAGCAGTAGCAGAAACTGAGCCAGGCAGAGGCCAGATAAAGTCTTGCATGCCTGGCAGGTGTGCTGACCATCTTACTTCGGTACCCGCTGAAGAATTTTGAGCTAGGAATTTGACAGGCTCAGATTTGCCTTTTAGATATTTCTGGCAGCAATATGGAAACTAGGTTGGAGAGGAGGCCTTTATTACAATTCAGATCTCCTTGAATAATCATAGAAATAAAAGGTGGTAAGAGCTTGAAGTGAGGCCAGAGGCGTGGGGATGGTGTTGTGACTGAGATCTTCAGAAGGGAGAATCATCTAGACTTGAAGACTGGAGATGGGTAGTGAGAGAACTGACAATGATGTTTAGGTTCCCAGTATAAGGACTTGGGAGGATATACCATATACTGAGATGGGAGCAGTTTTTAGGGGTATTTTTTCTTTCTGCTGGTAAAACTGTAGTAGTTCCTTCTACTTACTTGAAATTTATTCCAATACTGTGAAACTGTGAAACTCTGTTTGGCATGTGGTCAATATTTTAATCAAATAAATATAACCTTTTCCTAGACTTTTTCCCCCTAGTATTTTTGTGCAGCTCATTTTCCCTCCACCCTCTCTATTCCATAGTAAACTACAGTCAAGGAACTCTAATAGGCAAATCTCATATAACTTTGTGTGTTCTGCTTTGCAGGGTAGTAGATCATGCAGAAGAAAACAAGATGAACTCCAAAAACTTGGGGGTGATATTTGGACCAAGTCTCATTAGGCCAAGGCCCACAACTGCTCCCATCACCATCTCCTCCCTTGCAGAGTATTCAAATCAAGCACGCTTGGTAGAGTTCCTCATTACTTACTCACAGAAGATCTTCGATGGGTCCCTACAACCACAAGATGTTATGTGTGGCATAGGTGTTGTTTCACCTCAGGTTGATCAAGGCTGTTTTCCAAAGCCTCTGTTATCACCAGAAGAAAAAGACATTGAACGTTCCATGAAGTCACTATTTTTTTCTTCAAAGGAAGTGAGTTTGACCTTTATGGAATTATATTAGAACTTTGTAATATTTATGTTAATAAGTTAAAAATCTTTGAACTGTTTATTTTGAGGTTATGTTTTACTTCTTCCATTTTAAAAATTATCTTGCATCAACAGGATATCCATACTTCAGAGAGTGAAAGCAAAATTTTTGAACGAGCTACATCATTTGAGGAATCAGAACGCAAGCAAAATGTGTTAGAAAAATGTGATGCATGTCTCAGTGGTGAGTAGCCATGTAAAAAAAATATGTTTGCTGACTTAAAACTTTGCCAGTAGAACCATGATTAAAACCAAGGTGAGGGGCGACGAGGGAAGCCAGAGAATGAAGCTTTATTAGTTAACAAATCTTGGCTAGCCTTTGAGAAAGTTGCTTTTTAGTGTATCTTGCATTTAAATGAATGTCATTCTTCGTAAAAGTCTTTCTCATAATAAGACATCTTGGAGTTTATAATGTTTTTTGTGTTCCTTCTGAATTTTGTTTTTGTTTTTCCATTTTGCCATCAGCTAGAATCAAGGTAGAAGAAATGTGTTGAGCAACGTGATATTCATTAGTATCTTCCGGTTCCATAGTTCAGTGCATTGAACTAACTGCTCATACGGAGTCAAACTAGACTCCTGAAATTCAAAAACTTTAGAGTCCTACTTTTTTTTTTTACATGCTTTTTACCTGTGACCTACATTTAACCCATTAAACGCAGAGATGTGTATGTCTTTTTTATTTCCTCGACTACGGTCATTTTATTCACTTACTTTCTCTTTATAATATTAGTTGCTGTCATTGCTAGTTGTTTAAGCTGGTGGAAAAGCTTCCATTTGTATTGTCATTTCTACGTCGTTATAGCTAAATTCCAGTTTTTTACATTGTAGCCATATATGTTTAATTTAATGTGTAATCAAGTTATCAGTGATCATAGGGTCTAAAAAAGGAAAGGAGGGCCGGGCATGGTGGCTCATGCCTGTAATCCCAGGTCCTCACTTTGGGAGGCTGAGGCGGGCAGATCACCTGAGGTCAGGAGTTTGAGACCAGCTTGGCCAACCAACATGGTGAAACCCCGTCTACTAAAAGTACAAAAAATTAGCCAGGCGTGGTGGTGGGCGCCTGTAATCCCAGCTACTCGGGAGGCTGAGGCAGGAGAATCGCTTGAAGCCGAGAGGCAGAGGTTGCAGTGAGCCGAGAATGTGCCATTGCACTCCAGCCGGGGTGACAAGTGAAACTGCGTCTCAAAAAAAAAAAAAAAAGAAAGGAACTAACATTCACCAGGTACCTGCCTGTTCTGTGCTAAGCACTGTGCTTATTTGTTTGATTCTATTTGATCTTCATAATAGTTCTGTGCTATAAAGTAAATAGCATTATCCTCATTCAGCCCATAACTAACCATCTGAAAGAGACTAAGTAATGCCAAAGGTTGTTCTCTTAATACATTTGAACCCAGTTCTGATTACTAAACCTAACCTTTTTCACTATCCCATGAGGCTCTTAGGAACAGTTATAATAATAAATGTCACTTTCCAGTGTTTATTACATACAAGATAATTTTAAGCACTTTTCCTAGTAGATCATTTAGATCACACAGCAACATAGATACACACAGGAGTCTTATTTCACAGATGAAGACACATAGGACAGTGAGATTGCCTAGCCCAGTGCAAAAGTGGCAGGCAGGGCTGAGCCAGGACCCAGGCAACTGTGCTTCAGAGTCTGTGCTCTTCTCCATTATGCTCTAAGTTTTTCCCTCAGAAATTTAAGAATATATGTTGGTGCTTAGAGTCCAATTGTAAGGAACCAGGTCCCTTAGAATGCTCTATAAATGTGTGGAGGACCCGGGAAAGCAAATCAAAAGAGACTTGGGCCAGGTGTGGTGGCTCGCACCTGTAATCCTGGCACTTTGGGAGGCCGGGGTGTGCAGATCTTGAAGCCAGGAGTTCAGGACCAGCCTGGCCAACATGGTGAAACCCTGTCTCTATTAAAAATACAAAAATTATCTGGGCATGGTGGCAGGCACCTGTAATCTCAGCTACTCAGGAGGGTGAGGCAAGAGAATCACCTGAACCCAGGAGGCAGAGGTTGCAGTGAGCCAAGATAATGCCACTGCACTCCAGCCTGGGTGACAGAGTGAGACTCTGTCTCAAAAAACAAAAACAAAACAAAACAAAAAAAGAGGCTTGGAACCCAGGGAAGAGAGGCCAGCAGTCCCAGGTGTGGAAGAAGGTCAGATGAGACGACGACCAAAAAGTGACTCTGGTGGGCACCTGTCTGCAAACCACTGCCTAAGAGATGTGGGTGAAGGACTGGGTGGCAGAGAAAGGATTGCATGCCGTGCTTGGGGCTGGCGGTAGCTCAAAGTCAGGATGGTGTCAAGGCACGGAGTTGATGGATGTGTTTCGGCAGTGAACAACAAAGCAGAAGAGTGGAGGGCTAGAACATTCCTGGAATTGGAATTTTTTAGGATAGATGCAGGAACTGAAGCTTCTAAGTGAGGAAACATGGACTGTGGGTTCAGACTATAGAAGAAAGAAAATCTGGGAGCAGATGGGGAAAATGGCACTTTTTAACTCAAAAGCATTCAGCCTTCATTTGACAGAATGGATGTTATGCTTTATTAGTTGATCAGATATGGAGAACATCTAAGGCATCTAATATGATATGCTCTCACTGGGTTGAGTGTAACTGAAAAGCAGATTGAGTGAGTTGGCAAAATCCTCGGGATTCAGGGCACAGTTACATCTGGTTGGTATGTAAATCAGTGTCACTTTTCTGAGGTTAATTTTCCAATGTCTGCCTATTGAAATTGTGATAGTCTTTTGACCCAGAAAGTACTTGTTCATGCACAGCACTTAAAAGGAAGTTACTCAGCAAGTGTTTTTTTTGTTTGTTTTTTGTAGCTGTTCATATTGATTTAAATGAGTAAAAAATTTGAACTTTTAAATTCAATATATGCCTTTAATACTGTGCAAATGTTTAACTCCTCCACATAGATAACTGAAAATATTATTTTGGAAAAAATATGTAAGACTCATATTGTCTTGATAGAGTGTTCATCTCTAACTCATTCAGACTCTCTTATTAACCATGTGCCATGAACTTAAATAGATTTCTTTCATTTTCAGACAAAGCACAGTTGCTTCTAGACCAAGAGATTGAATCAGCATTCCAAAAGAGAGAAGATGGTAAAACCCCTAAGCCACTTTCTCTGAAATCTGATAGGTCAACAAACAATGTGGAGAGGCATACTCCAAGGACCAAGATTAGACCTGTAAGTTTGCCTGTAGATAGACTACTTCTTGCAAGTCCTTCTAATGAGAGAAATGGCAGAAATATGGGAAATGTAAATTTAGAAAAGTTTTGCAAGAATCCTGCCTTTGAAGGAGTTAATAGAAAAGACACTGCTACTACTGTTTGTTCCAAATTTAATGGCTTTGACCAGCAAACTCTACAGAAAATTCAGGACAAACAGTATGAACAAAACAGCCTAACTGCCAAGACTACAATGATCATGCCCAGTGCACTCCAGGAAAAAGGAGTGACAACAAGCCTCCAGATTAGTTGGGACCATTCTATCAATGCCACTCAAACCAGTAAGCCATATGCAGAGCCAGTCAGGTCAGTGAGAGAGGCATCTGAGAGACGGTCGTCGGATTCCTACCCTCTCGCCCCTGTCAGAGCACCCAGAACACTGCAGCCTCAACATTGGACAACATTTTATAAACCACATGCTCCCACCATCAGTACCAGAGGGAATGAGGAGAAGCCAGTTTCACCCTCAGCAGCAGTGCCTCCTGGCACAGCTCATGATCCCCAGGGTCTTATGGTGAAGTCAATGCCAGACTCAGACAAAGCATCAGCTTGTCCTGGGCAAGCAACTGGTCAACCTAAAGAAGACTCTGAGGAGCTTGGTTTGCCTGATGGGAATCCAACGTGTCAGAGACCAAAGCTAAAACGAATGCAACAGTTTGAAGACCTCGAAGATGAAATTCCACAATTTGTGTAGGGTTGTCAAATTTCAGGGTTTTGTTGTTGTTGTTGTTGTGTTATTTTGTGGTATTGTGCTTGTTTTGTGAAAGAATGTTTTGACAGGGCCCCTTTGTATAGGACTGCCAAATCATGGGTTTTGCCTTTTGTTGTTGTATTATCCTCTGTTGGTAATACTGAATGGTAGAATGTTTTGATAGGGTCACATTTGTGCCTCACTGGAATTATCTTTAAATTCTGTATTTTTGAAGTTGTGAATAAGATAGGTGGATTCATATTTTTAAAAGTACAGTTGACTTTCCCTACCAAATGGTCCATTTGAATGCATCCCTAATATATGATCTAGTTCTCAACTAATAGGTGCAATTTGGGAAAATCAGGTTTATTTTTTGGAGTGAAACTATTATAAGTGCTTATTTATAAAAGGAATGTTTCTGAATGCAAGTGCCTAAAAAGATCTTTGTTGGTGTGAATATGTTTTTTCACACAATTTTATAGTGCATCTTTTACCATTTGTGCTTTTTTAAGATACATATGTAAGCTCTTATTTTTCAATTGGCAATTCACTTAATTTTTAAATGTTTACATAATGGCCAGAAGGCTTGCAAATCTGTATTTAATTGCATTTTAATTAATTGCTAGTTTTTACATGTGATAGTCAATTGTGCAAAGAAAATGCACTTAAACCTGTTTCTAAATTACATATTCAGTTTTATTGTATTTGGCTTTAGATGGTTTTAATACATTTGATAGTTTTTCACCCCTTGGCTTTATTTTATATAAACTTTTGTTTTTCAGCAGTTCTGAACTTTTTAGTATTTTATAAATGGTCCAAAAAATGCCTGTTTCAGAAGTTTTTAAATTCAGTGCATTTCCTCTTGATTTGTCTGGGTTAAAACTATTCCTTTTGTATGAAATGTTTTGACTTATGAATAATTTTATGTACTTGTTCTACCTGGATTGTCAACAACTGAAAGTATATATTCCATCCAAATCAAGCTAAAATTTATTTAAGTTGATTCTGAGAGTACAGGTCAGTAAGCCTCATTATTTGGAATTTGAGAGAAGATATAGGTGATCGGATCTGTTTCATTTATAAAATGTCCAGTTTTTAGGACTAGTACATTCCTGTTATTTTCTGGGTTTTATCATTTTGTCTAAAATAGGATATAAAAGGGACAAAAAGTAAGTAGACTTTTTATGTGTGAATTATATTTCTACTAAATGTTTTTGTATGACTGTGTTATACTTGATAATATATATATATCAACTTGTTAAATTATTTCACGTTCTCGTGGCTTCTTTTCAATTGTTGCCTATTACAGTACGAGAGCTTAAGGTTATTAACCATTGGCTTAGAAGTCAACACCTGGGATCATACATCCCTTGACTACAATGTGGAATGAATTTTATGGAAACTTGTTTTATAGTTCTATGTGACATCAAGGTCTAGGGAGCAATAACCAGCCCTTTTTTTTCTGAAGCCTTGTTTTTAGTCCTCATTGTACAAAATATAAAATAATCATATTGCTATGAATACCTAAAAAGAAAATTAGAGCCCATGTGTATTGAGCCTTCTCTGTGTGCCAGGAACTTTGCCAAGTTGCTACATAAATTATTTTATTTCAAGTTCACAGCAACCTATAATGGGTGGGTAAGCATGTTATTATTTCTGTGTTACAGATAAGGAAACTAAAGCTTAGTTAAATGACTTGCTTCAATGTTCCACAGGTGTAACAGGTGGAGTCAGATCTCAAACATAGGGCTGTCAGATTTTGATGGTTAGTGCTGTTAATGACTGGTGATTACTAAATAATATCTGGTAGTTTTTAACAATAGAAAATGCAACTTTAAAAATTTTTTATTATGGTGAAATACACATAACATTTACCATTTTTAAGTATATTGTTTGAACCATTTTTAAGCATATAGTTCAGTGGCATTAAGTATATTCACATTGTTTTGCAACCATGAGTACCTATTCATCTCCAAAACATTATCATCATCCTATACTAAAACTTAGAAAATGTACTTTTAAACTTCTTCAGTTTTCTTTTAATATATGGAGCCCACGCAAAGGTTATATCATGTAATAAACTCATTTCTCTGTTTTCCCTCACAGCTCAAAAATGAGAATTTCACTTTTGGGTCCTTTCTGCCTTTAGGGCTCCCTGGCACTTCGTCCAGCTTAGAGCCTTAAGCCTCTAGATGCTTTCTAGTTTCCTGGGTCCCTGAGGCAAGTATCTCTTGAGAAGAGGTTGCTATTTCTAGAGTATCCACAGTGTGCACTGTGTTGTGCTATCTAATAATGTGGTGGAAATCATTTATCCAGAAGTTGTTTTTTGCGACATCGAAAGATACGTGAGCAAAAGGAAAGGGCAACAGTGGGAGCCCTGTTAGTGCTGCCAGAACACGAGGAAGCCTTGTGGGAGGCGTATTGTCCAAGACGATGCATGTTGTCCGAACGACTCAGAAGTCGTTTCTGAAGGGTTGATCATAACTTCCCTAGCCATGTTTTACCTACAGAGAACTTAATTAGAATTTATGAGTACAGTATGTTAAATTACTTTTAGTGTACCTTAGGCACTGTATTTGTTTTGATACAGAGACAAAGACTATATGATCCCTGAGACTTGCTGCCTAGTGAACTCATAAGCAGATAGAATTGTACCTCAGTTATTTGGGTGATTTAAAGATGGTACTATGGCTACACTATTCCCAGCTATCATTGTGTTACTTACAGTATTTATACAACTGGAAACATCTCTCTAAATGATAACCATTGTATATTGTTAAATAACTTTATAGTCAGTGGAATTCTATGGGTTTTTCTTTCCTACAGGCAGGAAATTATGGTGATGTGTTGATATGATTATATATATAGACTATTCAGTTAACATCTAGGAGTTAGCAAAGTTGCTACATTCACAATCAGTATGTAAGTCAGTTGTATTCCTGGATATCAGCAACTAACAGAAATGGAAGTTTTTAGAAAGTTCTCTTCAATATCATTAAAAAATACAAAATACTCTACCTAAGAATAAGTCTAACAAAAGGTGTACAAGATCTTCATGGAGAAAATGTTAGACCATGTCAGGAAGCATTTGAGGAGATCTTAAATAAATGTAGCACTCCATAATGTACACGAATTAGAAGACTCAGTCATATAGAAATGTTCATTTACATTTGTAGATTCAATGTAATCCCAGCCAAAATATTTTTTGCATTATTACCTCTATTTACTGTGTATTTCCTTAAGACAAGGGCATTCCTACATAACCATAGTACAATCATCAAACTTAGGAGATTGACATTGACATCATGATATCTAATCCATAGACCACATTCAATCTGCTGATTCTGATTGCCTCAGTAATGTTCCTGTGTTTCAGCATCCCAATCCAGGACCACATGGTGCATTTAGTTGTCCTATCTCTTGTTTCATTCAGTCCAGAACAGCTTTTCAGACTTGTCTTTGACCTTGACACTTGAGGAGGATTGGCCAGTTTGTAGAAAGTTCATCAGTTTTGGTTTATCATTAGATAAGACCCATAAGGTTTAGGATAGACATTTTTGTCCAATACTACAGAAATAATGCTCTATACTGAAATGTGTCATGCCAGGATGCACTCAGTGTCAATTTGTCTTATACCTGATGGTATTAATTTTGGTCACTTGGTTCAGGTAGTATATACCAGGTTTCTCCATTGTAAAATTAGAATTAGAAAGTACTTTGTGAGGAGATTCTTAAAGATTGTAAATGTACTGTTTCTTGTTGAATTGTCATGGGCTACTTTGAGTCTATTGACAATTCTTGACTGAACCAATTACTATTTTCGTTGTCAAATGGTGAATTCGTGGCTTCTGCCTTGGTTGGCATCCTACTACTATAAGGAAGAGCTCCTCTCTATTCCTTCATTCACTTAAATCAGTATAGACTCATGAATGCCCACTTTATTCAGTGACAGTGTATTACTGTCACTTATTTTCATGCTGAAATTTTCCCCGATTTGGTTTTTGGGAGTCTCTTCAAGCTGGCTTCTGTGTTCCTTAGAGATGCCTCATTGCTTCTTCGCCTCTTATTTTTTTACGAGCTCATATTACACTTTTTCCTATTCCCTACCCCAAGTCTAGAATTAGCCATTTTTTCCAAGGAGCCCTGGTTTCTTTAAATGGGGAATGGTATATGGAAATGAAGACCTGAGAAAGGCTCACTGCCCTATTGGTGAACAGCTCAAAGAAAAACGTGTGTCTACACACATTCAAGAATAGTCACCTACTTCTATATGTATTTATATACATATGTATTGAAAACTTTGAGTTCACATTGACACCTTCAATTCAATCCTTTGGGGTTAATCTAGTCTCCCTTTCCATCTTTGTAACTTCCTTCTCTCATAGAAACCTGACTCCCATAATCCTAAATAATTTGTTCATTCTTCCTCCCTCCCTCAACCTCTTGACAATGCCAGCTGCTGTCTCATCACACCTAGTCCCAAATATGCCAAATAAATCCCCAGTCAGCACTGGTCCTGACCACACCAATCCCTAACATCCTTCCCAGCCTGGAGCCTGGACCATGCAGCTGAATCTTTGACCCCAGTGATGTTAGTCCTGGGCACACCATTGGAATCCTAGGCTCCTGTCATCTGGCTGGAAGAGAGACAAATTTACAACCTTTTGATAATGAGCAATTATTGAATACTTACTGAATTTATCAGAGAAAGTTTAAAAATGTACGATTATACATATTTACCAGGAATGTTTAAACATAGACATTTATGAAATCTATAGAAAATACTGAATTATGGTTCTCACTTTTTGGTCTTGGCTGTAACACAATTTTTAAATATTAATACTTCCTACAATAACTGTATCATGCTATTTTTAAGTGTCCTCACACTCAACCAGTCTACTCTGCATACATAAAATAAGCATGCAGTTCAGAAAATATATTAAATGACTAATTGGCTGTGCTTCTGAGTTACAAGTTTTATCTGAGTTCATCTTCAGCTTTAAATAATTAACAAGAAGCTGTACATGACACGAAAACCTGTCTCAGATTTCTGGATGCAGTCATGCCCATTCGTTACAGGATATTGTAAGTCTTCCTTTTATAGTGTTGACAGAATTGGAAACGAGATGAATAGTGACCCTTACCAATGAGGCATTGCTCATTGATAAGTGAATACAGCACTGAAATTTAAAAATCAGGCTGGGCGTAGTGGTTCATGCCTGTAATCCCAGCACTTTAGGAGGCCAAGGCGGGTGGATCACGAGGTCAGGAGTTCAAGACCAGCCTGACCAACATGGTGAAACCCCGTCTCTACTAAAAATACAAAAATTAGCCAGGCATAGTGGTGCGTGCCTGTAGTCCCAGCTACTCAGGAGGCTGAAGCAGGAGAATTGCTTGAACTTGGGAGGCGGAGGTTGCAGTGAGCTGAGATCACGCCACCGCACTGTCTCAAAAAAAAAAAAATTAAAAATCAGGATGACTATAACACCGCCTGACTATAAGAATGGCAAGATCTTATTTACAGTTGTAGACACAGACCTGACATACAATAGTTGCCGTCTGCCAAATTCTCTGTAGATCATTTTATACCAGAAATTCGCTTTTTGAGATCTACTGCCAGCAAAATCAAAAATTTTCTGTATCAATTATTTTAATCAAAGTTGTAGGAGTTCATCTAGTAGTTGCCAAAAAAATCAGTAGAATGTGTTGTGATTCAACACAGGAGACTAGGACGATGAACCAAGGTCTACGTATTCTCCATCTCCAAGTATAGATACATAAGTCTCATGATTAAGATTCAATGAGAGTTTTAAATGACTTTTTTGTTTTAAAACTGGGTCATAAATGCAGCAGTGTGTACACATACATGTATCACTTAAAGAATGATTATAAAACGAATTCCCATTTGCCCCTAACACCCTTATCAGGATGTTAAGGAACCACCAGGATGCCCCTTCGTGATCACATGCCTGTCTCTTCTCACAGCAGGTGTAACCACTATCTTGAATTTTATGTTAATCCTTCCTTGGCTTTAAAACAAAAAAAGCTACCTATACAATTGTAACTATAGTTTATTTTCCTTTTTTTAAAAAAACTAAAGTATTTTACTGGGTATTTATACTACAATGTATTAATCCCACTGTTGATGTGCATTTAGGTTGCTTTCAGGTTTTCTTCCTACTATGAACAATGTTACTATTTTTCCCTTCATTCACTTTTTTTGTTTGTTTTTTGTTTTTTGTTTTTTTGTTCTTGACACGAAGTCTTGCTGTGTCACCCAGGCTGGAGTGCAGTAGCATGATCTCGGCTGACTGCAACCTCTGCCTTCCTGGTTCAAGCGATTCTCTTGCCTCAGCCTCCGGAGTACCTGGGATTACAGGTGCACGCAACCACACCTACTAATTTTTGTATTTTTAGTAGAGACAAGGTTTCACATGTTGGCCAGGTTGGTCTCGAACTACTCACTTCGAGTGCTCTGCCTGCCTCGGCCTCCCAAAGTGCTGGGATTACAGGTGTGAGTCACGGCACCTGGCCCTCCATGCACTTTTTTAAAAAACAACAACAACAAATATGCGTTGTGATGATCATCTTATTTAATCTTTACTTAGGCAGGTGTGATGGTTAATACTGTCAACTTGATTAGACTGAAGGTTACAAAGTATTGATCCTGGGTGTGTCTGTGAGGGTGTTGCCAAAGGAGATTAGCATTTAAGTCAGTGGGCTGGGGAAAGGCAGACCCACCCTTAATCTGAATGGACACCATCTAATCAGCTGCCAGCGAATATAAAGCAGGCAGAAAAATGAAAAAGAGAGACTGGCCTAGCCTCCCAGCCTACATCTTTGTCCCATGCTGGATGCTTCCTGCCCTTGAAAATTGGACTCCGGGTTCTTCAGTTTTGGGACTTGGACTGGCTCTCCTTCCTCCTCAGCTTGCAGACATCCTATTGTGGGACCTTGTGATTGTGTAAGTTAATACTTAAACTCTCCGTGTGTGTGTGTGTGTGTGTGTGTGTGTGTGTGTGTGTGTCCTATTCTGTCCCTCTAGAGAACCCTGACTAATACAGATTTTGGTATTGGGAGTGGTTCTAGAGGAACAGAATATTAAGGATGGAGTTATTTCACTGGTTTGGGGTTTCTGGAGTTGGCTGCTTAATATGATTAGACCCCAAAATGCTAAGGACTCTCCTTCTAATAGTATGGAGAACACTGATAGTCCTTGGTGTGAACTGTTTAGAGAGTTATGCAAAATAAATGCATCTGACCCTCGTGATTCATTACTCATGAGAGTCAAGGAGTTTAGTGACTCTATGCATAATACTTTTCACCATATGTGGAGAACCAAGGAACATAATGAAGCTGGTTGGTTGTTCCTATGTTCAGTGGACAAAGTGATGAAAGAAAATTATGAACTCAGGGATTCTGTCTCCCAGCTTCAGAAATAGATACTGAGCCTCAAATCTGCTAAGTTTGCCCTGACTGAGAATCTTATCTCCTGAAGAGAAAGAGCTGAAATTGTGGAAAAACAAACACAAGCTCTTATCATGTGAGTGGCTGACTTGTAACAAAAGATGCATGCACCAGGTGTTTACTGTTAAAGTGAGGGCATTTACTGGAAAAGAATAGGACCCTGAAACTTGGAATGGGGACGTGTAGGACTGCCAGATCCCCCTGATGAAACTAGGGACACTGAGTTGTGGGATAGATTTGTAAGGGCAGCACCTGCATCTTTGAAGAGCCCTGTAATTGCTGTAAATGCTCTTCTCTGTATGTCAGATCTAATGATGGGAACTGCAGTCGCTCAACTACAAAATTTAAATACAATGGGAATAATTGGATCCCGAGGTGGTGGGGACCAAGTGGTGACACTCAACCATCAAAGGCAAGATGGGCATAGTTACCATAATGGATAGCAGAGGCAAAGCGGCAATCAGAATAGTCTGATGCATCTAGAGCTCTGGCCTTGGCTAATCATGGTGTTCCTAGAAATGAAATGGATAGGAAGCCTACTGCATTCCTACTTAATTTATACAAGCAGGAAATTTCTAGGTTGAATGGACAAAAGACTAATTTGAATTATAAAAACAGAGAATCATGGCCCCTCAATCAATTTCCAGACTTGAGCCAGCTTACAGACCCAGAACCCCTTGAATGAAGGGGAGGCCAGATCCCCTTGAGGAAGGACACCACTATATTACTGACAATTTATGCAGTGAATCTTTCTCCCATCCTTCCCCAAAGAGATCTCTGGCCTTTTACCAGGGTAACTGTGCATTGGGGAAAAGGAAATGATCAGACACTTCGGGGACTACTGGACACTGGCTCTGAGCTGACATTGATTCCAGGGGACCCAAAACGTCATGTGGTCCTCCAGTTAAAGTAGGGGCTTATGGAGATCAGGTGGAGTTTTCGCTCAGGTCCGACTTACAGTGGGTCCAGTGGGTCCCCAGACTCATCCTGTGGTCATTTCCCCAGTGCCAGAATGCACAATTGGCATAGACATTCTTAGCAGCTGGCAGAACCCCCACGTTGGCTCCCTGACTGGTAGGATGAGGGATATTATGGCGGGAAAGGCCAAATGTAAGCCACTACAGCTGCCTCTACCTAGAAAAATAGTACATCAAAAACAATATTGCATCCCTGGAGGGATTGCAGAGATTAGTGCTGCCATCAAGAACTTGAAAGATGTAGGGGTGGTGATTCCCACCAAATCCCCGTTCAACTTTCTCATTTGGCCTGTGCAGAAGACAGATGGCTGTTGGAGAATGACAGTGGATTATTGTAAGCTTAACCAAGTGGTGACTCCAATTGCAGTTGCTGTACCAGATGTGGTTTGATTGCTTGAGGAAATTAACACATCTCCTGGTACCTGGTAGGCAGCCATTGACTTGGCAAATGCCTTTTTCTCCATTCCTGTCCATAAGGCCCACCAGAAGCAATTTGCCTTCAGCTGGCAAGGCTGGCAATATACCTTTACTGTCTTACCTCAGGGGTATATCAACTTTCCGGCTTTGTGTCATAATCTTATTCACAGAGACCTTGATTGCTTTTCACTTCCACAAGATATCACCTGGCCCATTACATTGATGACATTATGCTGATTGGATCCAGTGAGCAAGAAGTAGCAAACACACTGGATTTATTGGCAGGACATTTGTGTGCCAGAGGACTAAAATTCAGGGAACTTCTACCTCAGTAAAATTTCTAGGGGTCCAGTGGTGTGGGGCCTGTTGAGATATTCCTTCTAAGGTGAAGGATAACTTGCTGCATTTGGCCCCTCCCACAACCAAGAAAAAGGCGTAATGCCTAGTGGGCCGATTTGGATTTTAGAGGCAACACGTTCCTCATTCGGGTATATTACTCTGGCCCATTTATCGAGTGACCTGAAAGGCTGCCAGTTTTTAGTGGGGTCCAGAACAGAAGAAGGTTCTGCAACAGGTCCAGCCTGCTGTGGAAGCTGCTCTCCCACTTGGGCCATATGACCCAGCAGATCCAGTGGTGCTTGAGGTGTCAGTGGCAGATAGGGATGCTTCTAGGAGCCTTTGGCAGGCCCCCATAGGTGAATCACAGCGGAGGCCTCTAGGATTTTGGAGCAAGGCCCTGCCGTCTTCTGAAGATAACTACTCTCCATTTGAGAGACAACTCTTGGCCTGTTACTGGGCTTTGGTGGAAACTGAATATTTGACTATGGGTCATCAGGTTACTAGATTAACATTTGAGTCAGTGGAAGAAGCATGATTGGAAAGAAGTGGAAGAAGCATGATTGGAAAATTTGTGACATATTTGAGGAAGAGGTATGTGGATGGACCTCTCTGGCCAAAAACTGTGAAGATATTTGTATCCCATGTGAGTGCTCACCAATGGGTGACCTCAGCAAAGGCGGATTTTAATAATCAAGGGGATAGAATGACCTGTTCTGTGGATACCACTCAGTCTCTTTCCCCAGCCACCCCTCTCATCGCCCAACAGACCCATGAACAAAGTGGCCATGGTGGCAGGGATGGAGGTTGCGCATGGGCTCAGCAACATGGACTTCCACTCACCAAGGCTGACCTGGCTACACCACTACTGAGTGCCCAGTTTGCCAGCAGCAGAGACCAACACTGAGCCCTCAATGATCAGCCCCATTCCTTGGGGTGATCAGCAAGCTACCTGGTGGCAGGTTGATTATATTGGACCTCTTCCATCATGGAAAGGGAAGAGGTTTGTCCTCACTGGAATAGACGCCTACTCCAGATATGGGTTTGCCTATCCTGCATGCAGTACTCTGCCAAGACAACTATCTGCTGAACTCATGGAATGCCTTACTCACTATCGTGGTATTCCACACAGCATTGCCTCTGACCAAGGCACTCACTTTACAGCTAAAGAAGTGTGGCAGTGGGCTCATGCTCCTGGAATTCACTGGTCTTATCATGTTCCCCATCATCCTGAAGTAGCTGGATTGATAGAATGACAGAATGGCCTTTTGAAGTCACAATTAAAATGCCAACTAGGTGACAATACTTTGCAGGGCTGGGGCAAAGTTCTCCAGAAGGCCATGAATCAGCATCCAATATATGGTACTCTTTCTCCCAAAGCCAAGATTCACGGGTCCAGGAATCAAGGGGTGGAAGTGGAAGTGGCACCACTCACCATCACCCCTAGTGACCCACTAGCAAAATTCTTGCTTCCTCTTCCCGCGACATTACGTTCTGCTGGCCTAGAGGTCTTAGTTCCAGAGGGAGGAATGCTGCCACCAGGAGACACAACAACAATTCCATTAAACTGGAAGTTAAGATTGCCACCTGGACACTTTGGGTTCCTCCTACCTTTAAGTCAACAGGCTAAGGAGTTACAGTGTTGGCTGGGGTGATTGACCTGGACTATCAAGATGAAATCAGTCTACTACTCCACAACAGAAGTAAGGAAGAGTATGCATGGAGCACAGGAGATCCATTAGGGCGTCCATTAGTATTACCATGCTCTGTGATTAAGGTCAATAGGAAACTACAGCAGCCCAATCCAGGCAGGACTACAAATGGCTCAGACCCCTCAGGAATGACGGTTTGGGTCATTCCACCAGGAAAAAAAACACGACCTGCTGAGGTGCTTGCTGAAAGCAAAGGGAATACAGAATGAGTAGTAGAAAAAGATAGTCATCAGCTATGACCATGTGACCAGCTGTAGAAGGGAGGCTGTAATTGTCATGAGTATTTCCTCCTTCTTTTGCTAAAAACATGTTTGTGAATGTATACACTTGTACTAAGAAAATATCTTTATTTTGGCCAGGCGCGGTGGCTCACACCTATAATCCCAGCACTTTGGGAAGCTGAGGCGGGCAGATCACCAGGTCAGGAGATCAAGACCATCCTGGCTAACACGGTGAAACCCCGTCTCTACTGAAAATACAAAAAAATTAGCCAAGCATGGTGGCAGGCTCCTGTAGTCCCAGCTACTCGGGAGGCTGAGGCAGGAGAATGGCATGAACCCGGGAGGCGGAGCTTGCAGTGAGCCGAGATCACGCCACTGCACTCCAGCCTGGGCAACAGAGTGAGACTCCATCTCAAAAACAAACAAAAAAACAAAAAAAACCTTTTCCTTTATCATGTGACATAAGATTTATTGACTTCATATTAGCATTTAAGCATTGTTAACTTTATGTAATAGTATTTGGGTTAGGGATTGGTGCATTTCCGGTTGTACGAAGGATAGTTGTATTATGTGAAGTATAATTATGACCTTGTTATTGTCTTTATTTGAAGATTATGTATGATCTCAGAAGAGGTGTATGGGTTCAAGTTGACAAGCAGCAGACTTGTGATGGTTAATACTGAATGTCAACTTGATTGGATTGAAGGATACAAAGTATTGATCCTGGCTGTGTCTGTGAGGGTGTTGCCAAAGGAGATTAACATTTGAGTCAGTGGGCTGGGGAAAGGCAGACCCACCCTTAATCTGAGTGGGCACCATCTAATCAGCTGCCAGCGAATATAAAGCAGGCAGAAAAATGTGAAAAGGAGAGATTGGCCTAGCCTCCCAGCCTACATCTTTGTCCTGTGCTGGATGCTTCCTGCCCTCGAACATCAGACTCCAAGTTCTTCAGTTTTGAGACTCGGACTGGCTCTCCTTGCTCCTCAGCTTGCAGACATCCTATTGTGGGACCTTGTGATTGCGTAAGTTAATACTTAATAAACTCCCCTAATATCCTATTAGTTCTGTCCCTCTAGAGAACCCTGACTAATACAGCAGGTATTCTTAACTGCCTTTTTCAGACAAGCAAATAGACTTCAAAGAGGTTAAATAACTTACTATAGGTCATATACCTAATAAGAAAGGCTGATAAGACTTCAACTCAGGTGTCTTTATTATAAATTCTGTATCATTTCTAAATTCCTTCATCTTCATTTTTAGGCCAGAGCTGCTATAAATCATATACTTTCAGATTGTATTTTTTCATACTAGTTGCAAGAAAATTGAAGTTAAGGGTTATCACATCCCAACTCCAATGACATTTTCAGTGTGTATGTATAAAAGTTTATTCATTTAATTAAAACCTTTGTGTCTAAAATTGCTGAAGTTCTGGGTTGCAGTGAGTTTTGTAGGTTAAATTTTGTTAATGAGAGAACAACACAGCAGATGACAGAATTAACAAGTACACCCCTCCACCCTCTGTCCCAGAAGAACAGTTTAGAAAACAGTGCTGTGATGGAGAGCTGTTGAAGACATAAGCATATGGAATAGAGCTTGAAGGAGATCACTTAGCTTCTACTCATAATCAGGAAAAGGGTCAGCAATCCAGGTGAGAAACAGGTCCTTCATTAAGCCATCCTCTGTGGGGATGATGACCTAAATTCCATTTTATTTTTAGAAATGCAATTGACAGGGATTAGTGACTCACTGTGAATGTGGAGTTGGGAAGGGTAGAGAAAGGGATGCTTATCATGGAAACCTGAGGACAAATAGCATAAGTGAAAACAATGATTTCCGGCTTCCTTGCTCCTTTGGACAGAAGGAGGTAAAGGTTGGCAGGTTTCATCTTAGTATTCTAGAAGGAAGCCATTTATGATTAGGACTGTTTTTAGACACATTATCTTCTGATTTGCTGAATTCCCTCAAAACTGGGAAGCGTTAAGTCAAAAACTAAGTAACCATCTACCAGGATTATTATTAGGTAATTGAAATTGAGATAGGTGATCTGTACAATCTTTCAAGTTCTGAGCCTGAGTCTATGCCTTTTAATTTAAAATGAAAGAGATGTTTCTAATTGCTGAAAATCCAAAATCACTGCATTAAGCAATTGCAGTATTTTTTATGTCACTGTTATGAATGTCAGCAAGGAAGCATTTAAACCCCATTACGTAGGAGACCTCTCTAGAGTGCTGGGGGGGAAAAGAATTCTATTTAGAGTAAAAATATCCTTCAGAAATTAAGGTGAAATACAGATGTTTTCAGACAGAAAGGAGAATTGGTTACCAGCAGCCTTACATTAATTGAAATTCTGATGGGAGGTCATTAGATAGAAGGAAAATAATCCCAGATGGAAATACAGAAATGAAGAAAAGGATGAATGCAAAATTAGCTGGGCGTGATGGTGCATGCCTGTAATCCCAGCTACTTGGGAGGCTGAGGCAGGAGAATCGCTTGAACCCAGGAGGTGGAGGTTGCGGTGAGCCAAGATCATGCCATTGCACTCCAGCCTGGGCAACAAGAGCAAAACTCAAAAAAAAAAAAAAAAAAAAAAACAGAAAGAAAGAAAGAAAAGGATGAAGACCTCTAGAAAAGGTAAATATAATGAACATCAACTGTTACAAAACAATACTAATATTGAGAAGCGTAAAATTTATGCAGAATTAAAATACGTGACAGCCATAATGGAAAAGGCAAAAAGCTGGAGTTAAAGTATTATAAAGATCTAGCACTATCAAGAAAGTGGTAAAAGCAATAATTTGTATTAAATTTATCAAGATGTGTTTTGTAACATCAAAAAGAAGTTAAAAGAGGGGAAAATAGAATACTGAGGTAATTCAAAGAAAGGCAAGATTGAAGAAAAAAAGGTAAATGAAACAGTGAGTTAAACAGAAAGTAAATAGTAGGATGGTAGATATAAGCCTGCTTAAATTAGTAATCACATTAAATGAAAATTGACCAAACATTCTGAGTATTAACCTATTGTTGTTGGACTAGGAAAAAAACAAAATCTATCTACATCCTGTCTGAAGAGACACGCCTTAAATAAAGGTGCACAGGAAGTGCAAGGACTGAAAAGGATACACCTTGCAACCAATGAAAAAACTGGTATAGCCATACTAATGTCAGATAACACAGATTTTAAGTCAAGGAGGATTACTGGAGATAAAGAGAGATATTCCATAATGATAAAGAAGTCAATCCACGAAGAAGATTTCAAAATTCAAAATAAGATCATTTCAAAATATATAAGGCAAAAATAGACGGCTAAATGGAAAAATAGACAAATCCACAATCATAAGGGTTACTTTAACACACCTCTGAACAGACAAAAATAAAAAACAAAAAATAAAAATCAAGACCACAGTTAACAAACTTAACCTAATTGACATACAGAGAATACTGTCAACCATGACAAAATTCATGTCTCATTTAAGCTCATATTTAAATTTTACCAAAATTGACAATAAGCAGGCCATACAGAAAGCCTCAAAACATTTCAGAGGGTTGAAATTATTCAAAATATGCTCTCTGACCTTAGGGAAATTATGCTAGAAATCAGTAACAAAAGATAACTAGAAAATCCTCAACTGCCTGGAGATTAAACAGAACACACTTCTAAATGATCTGTGGATCAAAGAAGAAATAACAGACACTAGAAAATATTTCAAACTGAACAGTAGTGAAGACGTGCCATATCAAAAATTGGCTGCAGCTAAAGCAATGCCTGGAGAGAGATTCTTAGCCTTCACTACATGTCTTGGAAGGTTGAAAGGTTAAAATCAATTAAACTTTATCTTAAGAAGCAAGAAGAGGCTGGGCGCAGTGGCTCACGCCTGTAATACCAACACTTTGGGAGGCCGAGGTGGATGGATCAGCTGACGTCCGGAATTCGAGACCAGCCTGGCCAACATGGTGAAACCTGGAAACCAGTAAAACAAAACAAAATTAAAGAAAAATAATAAAGCTAAGGACTGACTCTTTGAAAAGGTTAAGAAAATTGATAAACCCCCAGTAAAACTAATCAATCAAAGAAGAGGAAAAATAACATCAGGAATGAAAAAATATTACTAGAGACTCTACAAACATTGAAAAATATGATGATATAGTGAACAACTTAACACCAATTTGAAAATTTGAATAAGAACAAAATTAAGGACAAAATAAACTGACAAAAAATCTGGAGAGTCCCCATCTACTAGTGGAAATTGAATCAGTTATTTAAGACATTTCCACAAGGAAAATGTAAAGCCTCACCAGTGAATCCTTTCAAACATTTAAGGAACACATTACCCCAATCTTATGCAAATTCTTCCAGTAAATAAAAAAAGAGAATACTTCCAAACTCTATAAGTTCATCCCCACCTTGATGCTAAAACCTGACAAAGACATCACAATATACAGAAAAGCAACTGTCAGTATATTAAAAGAACTGTATATTACTACCAAGTGAGGTGACTTTTTTGTGTGTGCAAAAGTGGTTTAACATTTGAAAAATCAGTCAACATAATTTACCACATTAATTTTCTTGAAAGGAGAAAAGTATGGCTATCTCAATAAATAAATGCAAATTTTAAAAAAGATTTTATAAAATTCAACGGCTATGTATGATTTTAAAAAATACTGTTAGCAAACTGTAGATATGACTTCCCTAACCTGATAGAGAAACACTCTTCAGGAGACTATTTAGTGGTAAAATATTTAAAGGTTTGGCCCTGAGATTGGGAATCACACAAGAATACCTACAATTACAACTTCTATTCAACATTGTACTAGAGATTCTAGCCATAAAATAAGGCAAGAAAAAGAAATGAAAGGCATAAAGATTGGAAAAGAAGAAACAAAATAGTCATTGGTTGCAAATGATATAATTATTACATGGAAAATGTAAAAGCATTTACAACCTGTTAGAATTCGAATTGGAGGTGAATTTAGGAAAAAAAACTGCTTAAAATTCAGTATTCACAAGTCACTTATATATTAACACCAAACAGGAAATGGAATTTATGAAATGATATTATTTAAAATAATATCAAAACATCAAATACTTAGGAAATTTAAGGAGAGATACCTAGAGATATACATCTGAAATACACAAAATATTTTTGGCATAAATTAACCAAATAGAAGAATGTATCATTTGTGTAGACTGAAACGTTCAGTGTTATAAAGATGGCAGTTCTCTCCCAAGTTGATATATACATTCAACCCAGTCTTATTTATTCCTGTTAAGTATTTTACAAATGTGCTTTGAGGCACTTTGATATAGTCTGTCTCATGATCCTCAGAAAGGCAGAGTAGGTGTTTTGAACTCTCTTTTAGTGGCTTCGAAAACTTGCCATATAGCTAGTAGGAGGAGGTAGCACCTGAACTATATCTCTTTGTTGTAAGTTACTTGTTACTTTGACATTCTTTCTTTTTCACTTCTTCTTTTTATTATTATTATTATTTTGAGACAAAGCCTCACTCTGTCACCCAGGCTGGAGTGCAGTGGTGTGATCTCAGCTCACTGCAACCTCCGCCTCCCGGGTTCAAGCGATTCTCATGCTTCAGCCTCCCGAGTAGGGTTACAGACATGCACCACCATGTTTGGCTAATTTTTGTATTTTTAGTAGAGACAGGGTTTCACCATGTTGGCCAGGCTGGTCTGAAACTCCTGACCTCAGGTGATCCACCCACCTTGGCCTCCCAAAGTGCTGGGATTACAGGCATGAGCCACTGAGCCCAGCCTCTTTTTCACTTTATACCACAGACTATTCCAGTCCTGTTCTACCTGGCTACATCCCTTCCTCATAGGATCCTTCCTCAACGGGTCCCAAAGATCCTTTGGGGAATACACTGTCAGATTTAACTCACCTCAAAATTCAAGTCTTTAAAAAAAAAAAACTATGCATGCTCCATATTATGGAAATTTATTCATTTAAATAAATGCCTTGAATTTAAAGTTAGAAAAAATTTTCCACCCAGCACTGTGATTGTCAGACTTTGTTGCCTCCTTCAAAACTAGCACCATTCAAGGGACACCCTGGAGATGTGAGACTAAATATTTAACTGAATATTTGTAATTAGCTTTGTAACAACAAAGTGGTTCTAGCTAGCTCCAGAAATTAATGCCTAATCTAGAGAAAGCTCTACATTATTTTGGGATCCTGTAAGACTTCATGTGATAAAGACAAAAATTTTCTAGCACGAGGGAGTTGAGTGGGTTGTGTAAGTTACACATTCTTTTGGTTATCCTTTGAATAGGTCTTTTCTTTCCTCACCACTTTCCTCTCTTTTAAGTTACGTTTGATGCTGAAGAGGGTTTTTTTTTTTTAAAGCTCATAAACTCATTTGGGCTAAGCTTTTATCAGATAAGGCTCCTCATAAAATAACGTGTCCAGCACTGTTCAGAGCTTCCCCAATGTTACCAGGCTCCCTTGGAATTACATTGAAGCTGTCATTGGTCAGATTACATTTGAAGTATAACGTGTAATAATTAAATGTGTAATTTAAGAAGAATGTAGACATAAACCAGTTGGCAGTGATGATGGAGCACTGAGAACTCGTTCAAGAAATGTTGAGGAACTATAATTAACAAAATTTTAGTGAACTATTGTGAATATAGAATTGGGAAAGGTGAGGCTGGAGTTGGACAAGGTAGGGAAGGGCCAGAATCTGTAAATCAAATCACATGATGAATAGGTGAAGACTGCAGGTGCCTCTCCTTGAAAAGAGGAAAATTGGGGACATGACAGCTGTCCTCAAATACTGCAAGCAAATAGGGATTAAAATTAGATTATTTATTTGCTCCTTTGGGAAAAAATACGATCAAAAGCTAAGATTAATAGAGAGGCACATTTCTGCTTTATATAAAGAACTAATTTTACAATTAGAATAGTTCAAAATGGAACACATGACCTTGTGATCTATCAGTCATTAGGGACACACTCAAAGCAAAAACTACGTGACCGCTGTCTTAGTCTGTTCTTGCTGCTATAACAAAATACCTCAGCCTGGATAACTTACAGACAACAGAAATTTGTGTATCACAGTTCTGGAGGCTGAGAAGTCCAAGATCAAGGCACCAGCAGATTGGGTGTTTGGCAAGGGCTTGTTCTCTGCTTCCAAGATGGCACCTTGCTGTTGTGTCCTCACATGGCAGAAGGGTGAATGCTATGTCCTCACATGGTCAAAGGCAGAAGGACAAAAGGGGCTGATTGCTGTGTGAAGCCTCTTCTATAAGGGCATTAATGTCATTCATGGGGATGATGATGCCCTCATGACCTAATCACCTTCTAAAGGCCCCACCTCTTAATACTACCACATTGGCGATTAACTTTCAACATATGAATTTTGGAGAGACACATTCAGACCATAGAAACCACCTTTAAGCATATTGTGAAGAAAAATCTTTTTGGGAAAAGGAAGTAAATAAACCTCATTCCCAGCTGGGCTGCATTCAAACATGCTTTGACACACAAGTGTCCTTTGCTGAAATAGCTTATATCCTGTGACCTCAACTCCCTGCCAGGATCACTGGGCTGTTGTTCTTGGCTTCCAGTCTCCTGTCTTACTAGAAACATAAATATGATATTACTATTGGGTTGTTATATTCAAAGATTTTTGTGTCTTACATAAAGTTATCGGTTGCACTGTATACATTTATTTATAACTTAATTCAACAAACATTTAATGACAACTTACTATGTGCCATCACTATACCAGATAATAGACACAAAATAGCAATTAAAAAACACTCCCTGTCCTTGTAGAGCATAGAACATAATACTATCAGAAGCTGGCAGTTAGTGAGTGAGTCCTCTCAGAGAGTTATATTACCAGATTTATTTGGAAAAGTCAGATTTGGTTAAGTAACATTTTTTTCCAAGAATGAATAGCAGAATTTCCCTGTATAAAAAGTCCAAGAATAGAAGCCAATTTTAAATTAAAGCTAAAATAGTCTGACTTATATTATTCTGAAAATGTTGTCAATCCCCATTTCCAAAATAATACAATGAATAATCAGAAGAGCTGTATCCATGATTTTCTTTTAGGAGACTTTAATACAAAACTACGTGAACTTCGTCTACAATATGTCTTCTGCTGCTGATCTAGATCTGAGCTGTCCAATACAGCTGCCAGAAGCCACAGGTGACTATTTATGTTAAATGAATTAACGTCACATACAATTTAAAGTTTAGTTCCTCAGTTGCACTAGTGATATTCCAAGCACTCCATAGCCACATGTGGCTGGTGGCTTCCATATTTGACAGTGCAGCCACAGAACATTTCCATCATGGCAGGAAGTTCTGTTGGGCAGCGCTGATTGAAAGAGGGGCCATCACCTCCAGAAGCTGGTCCTATAGCTGGGGAGCAACAACAAAAAGTATTTGATAAAGTTTAATGCCCATTCGTGATTTAAAAAAAAAAATCTTAGCAGTTTGTGAACAGAAGGGGATGTCCTTAAACCAGAAGGTGACTTTCTCACTGAACCACTTGAGTCAGAGCATCTCATGATATCTTAGGAAGATAGTGTAATTTAGAAAATGGCCACTTTGCTGTGTATATACCAAAGGCATCATAATGACTTAAAAATATCCCAACAGTTGTGTACAAATATCGGTTGACAACGTATGAATCAAATGTTACAAATATAAGTATAAGAATAACCAGCCGGGCACGGTGGCTCACACCTGTAATCCCAGTACTTTGGGAGGCTGAGGCGGGTGGATCACGTGAGGTCAGGAGTTCGAGACCAGCCCGACCAACATGGTGAAACCCCATTTCTAGTAAAATACAAAAAATTAGCTGGACACAGGAGACTGAGGCAGGAGAATCACTTGAACCTGGGAGGCAGAGCTTGCAGTGAGCTGACATCACACCACTGCACTCCAGCCTGGCGACAGAGCAAGACTCCGTCTCAAAAAAAAAAAAAAAAGAATAACCAGCAAAACTAATTTATCTGATGTATATTGGCATAGTCCTAAAAGAACAGACTATAAATTCTGCCATGAAGCAAAGCCAAGGAAAAGATGTGTTGTATGAAGTTAAAATTCTTTTGAACTTCTGGTTCAACAGTTAAGAATATTGGTCTAAGTGCTCAGAAGGGGCTGAACTAGACTTCTGAAATTCGGGAGACTTGACAGTGGCCTGCCTTCAGCTCATCATGTGCACATATGTGTGTGCGTGTTTTTTAATTTATTAACTGTAGCCATTTTATTCACTGGTTTTTTCTATATGGTAATTTTTCTAGTTGTAGGAATTCTTAGGTGCTGGTGAAAAAGGCTCCACTGCCACTGCAGTTCTCCATGCTAGTAGAGCTAAATTCCAATTTACATTTCAAAACAGAGCCCTGTATGTTATCTTTGATCTACAATCTAGTATCAATAATCACAAGGTCTAAAAATAATGGCAACTAAAAATCAGTCACTTCCTACTTGCTCTATGCTGGACATTGTGCAAGCTGCTTCATTCCATTTTTCTTATTTACTTTGTATAATAACTCTGGTATCTAAAATAGTATTAGCCCCATTCAACACATAGTCCAACAAGCTGAGCTTAGTTGCCCAAATAATATGCCCTAATCATGCCCAATTGTTCAATCAGGATTGAACCCAGTCTGATTTCTATATCTGTACTTATTTCGCTGTCCCATGATCCAGGGCTCCTGATTAGGAATCATAATAATAAATATCATTTTCTAGTGTTTATTATCTAAGCATTTTTCTCAGTAGGTCATTTAGATCACACAGATACACACGGGAGTCTCTTTTCACCGATGAAGACACATGGGGCAGTGAGATTGCCTAGCCCAGTGCAGAAGTGGCAGGCAGGGCTGAGCCAGGACCCAGGCAACTGTGCTTCAGAGTCTGTGCTCTTCTCCATTATGCTCTAAGTTTTTCCCTCAGAAATTTAAGAATATACGTTGGTGTTTATAGTCCAACTGCAAGGAACTGGGTCACTTAGAATGGTCTACAAATGTATAGAGGACCTGTGAAAGCAAATCAAAATAACCTTGGAACCCAGGGAAGAGAGGCCAGCAGTCCCAGGTGTGGAAGAAGGTTAGGCGAGACAATGACCGAAAAGTGACCCTGGTGGGCCCTGGTGCTCAGGGCCGGCTGCAGCTCAAAGTCAGGACAGTGTCAAGGCATGGAATTGCTGGATGTTTTTCAGCAATGAACAGGAAGGCAGGAGAGTGGAGGACTGGAACATTCCTGGGATTGGAATTTTTTAGGATAGACACAGCAAAAAATCATAGAGTTTGAGGAACCAAGGGTTCTGAGTGAGAAAACATGGACCATGGGTTCAGACTAGAGAACAAAGAAAATCTGGGAGCAGGCCGGGTACGGTTGGCTCACGCCTGTAATCCCAACACTTTTGGAGGCCGAGGTGGGAGGATCATCTGAGGTGGGGAGTTCGAGACCAGCCTGGCCAACATGGAGAAACCCTGTCTCTACTAAAAATACAAAATTAGCCAGGCGTGGTGGCACACGCCTGTAATCCCAACTACTCGGGAGGCTGAGGCAGGAGAATCACTTGAACCCGGGAGGCGGAGTTTGTGGTGAGCTGAGATCGCGCCATTGCACTTCAGCCTAGGCAACAAGAGTAAAACTCTGTCTCAAAAAAAAAAGAAAATCTGGGAGCAGATGGGAAAAAAATGGCATTTTAAAACTTAAAAGCATTCAGCCTCCATTTGACAGAATGGATGTTATGCTTTATTAGTTGATCAGATACAGAGAGCATCTAAGCCATCTAATATGATATGCTCTCACTGGGTTGATGTAACTAAAAAGCAAATTGAGTTGGCAAAATCCTTGGGATTCAGGGCACACTTACATTTTGTTGGTGTGTAAATTAGTGTCACTTTTCTCAGGTTAATTTTCCAGTGTCTGCCTACTGAAATCTTGACAGTCCTTTGACTCAGCTACTTCACTTCTTTGAATTTATCTTATGGAAATGCTAAAGTTTTCATAAACAGATTTGTTTGAAGTTATTAAGCTAATTTAAATACACACAACCATATATATATATATATATATATATATACACGCAAAGTGTACTCTTTTATATATATATATATACACACACACATCTATCTATCTATCTATATATATATATACACACAAAGTGTACTCTTTTTTCCTCATGTCACATGGGCAATGTGCTGACGTTGTAACAAGGTTTGAGGGAGGCACATTTTACACATGAGTGTGAAACCCCAATCATCACACTTATGAACTACAAAAGGTCCTCAAAGTGTACTTTTAATGTAACTTCAGAGATCTGTACCTCTGTCAAAAAGTCAACAGGTTTTTTTTCTGCTAAGCAGAAAAGAAGTATTCACTAATGCCTATGTATCTTTTAGACTGAGAATAATTTGTTTAAAAAATTATATAACCTGGCCAGGCACAGTGGCTCACACCTGTAATCCCAGCACTTTGGGAGGCCAAGGCGGGCGGATCACGAGGTCAGGAGATCAAGACCATCCTGGCTAACACAGTGAAACCGCATCTTTACTAAACACACACACACACACACAAAATTAGCCGGGCTTGATGGTGGGCACCTGTAGTCCCAACTACTCAGGAGGCTGAGGCAGGAGAATGGCGTGAACCTGGGAGGCGGAGCTTGCAGTGAGCCAAGATCACGGCACTGCACTCCAGCCTGGGCAACAGAGCAAGACTCCGTCTCAAAAAAAAAAAAAGAAAAAAAATTATGTAATCTATGATTTGAAAGTGATTTCATCTGTCCAATCAGTCAGGCTTTCTTTTTAAGTGTCACACAAATTTGGTTTTGGTACATAAAGTGACAACCTTTTCTTTATTTCTTTTGTTTTTTTGTTTTGTTTTTTTTTCAGATGACATTATATTCCTATTCGAAGACCAAGAGCTCAAAACATCATTCCTCCCCCAAATGAAAAAATGTCTGGGAAAAAATTCCTAATCTACTTCTCCGAAACCCAACTGGGAACTAGCCCAATTCGAGTTCTATACTCGAAAGGCAAATGTAAAGACTAAACCTGTAAGTTTGCCTGTATGTAGATGACTTCTTACAAGACCTCCTAATCAGAGTAATGGCAGAAATAGGGGAAATGAAAATTAAGACAAGTTTTGCAAGTGTTATTCCAAAGAATCCAGAATATTTCCATTTTGCCCATGGTGAAACTATCCAAGGAAGGTTAAGTAATTTGGACTGGTCAGGATGTGAACCCAGGCCAGTCTGACTTCTAAGCCTGTGATTTTTCTGTTATCCCATGACATGGTGTACACTACAAGAAATGCTAATCTTAATAACACAGCTACCTGTATTGAGAACTCATTAGGTCAGGTACTGTTCTAAGCACTTTGCTTATATCTCTCACTCAGCAAATTTTAATGAGCTCTTTATTGATTTACAAGATTATGCATCTATGAACTCAGTCACACTGGCTATTAATTAAATTCCCTTCAAGTTTGGTTTGTAAAAAATTAATTGACATTTCATTCTTTTTTCAGAAGACACCAGGTTTTTAGCCTTGGATCAAGATGTCTCAAAAAAAAATTCAGTAAAAATCTAGATCTTGCTCAGCTCCAAATTCTTGAACTGCTTTCAGAGTACTGAGATCATTGTAGCCCAAACATGCAATGGCATTTTATAAGCCCTTGAACTCTGAGGACTAAGCTCTGATTTTTTTTTTAATCTTGTCCAAATTCCTATCTAAGGGGTCTGGGGAGTCATGCCCTACAAACCATAAATTCTCATCAGATGGGTTTTATTTAACCCTATATATCATGACTTACTTGCCAACCTGACTCTGGCATAACATTATGAGACAAGGAAGAAAATCAAAATATTTTACCCCAAAACGTGTTTATTTGCCATATCTTGAAATGGCCCTGCAAAGCTGTCTTTTGTGGGGGAAAATTAGCCTCTGTAAAGAATCTCTATTAACATAGCTAGAACTTTTTCTTCCAGGCCCTCCCAAACCTAAGGAGATTAACTAAAAGTCTAGCACTTCTTAAAGATCTGAATAGGGAACATTTCTTCTATTATCTCTAAGGGCAGCCACTATAAGACTTCAAAAGAACCTTGGTCTCCACAATCTTTTATCTTAACCTGAACCTTTCTCTTCTATCAATCCCAGGTCTTTAGACAAACTCAACCAATTGTCAATCAGAAAATGTTTAAATTCACCTGTAGCCTGGAAGCCCCTGCTTTGAGTTGTCCCACCTTTCTAGACCAAACCAATGTATTTCTTAAATGTATTTGATTGATGTCTCATACCTCCCTAAAATGTATAAAACCAAGCTGCGTCCCCAACTACCTTGGGCACATGTTCTAAGGACCTCCTGACGGCTGTGTCATGGGCCGTGGTCACTCATATTTGGCTCAAAATAAATCTCTTTGAATATTTTGCAGAGTTTGACTCTTTTTGTTGACAGCTCCTCTGAGCCATATGCACATCATTACATTTTGTGTTTTGGAATTTATAAATACTAAATGCTAATTAAAAATTTTTTAAGTTCTATTGATTTTCTGCTCCCATAAAATGATCTATTTGAATCTATCTTCAGTAAAGTACAGTTGTCAAGCTGCTCGATGGAATCAGCAAGAAACAGCTTCACTTCCCATAGTGGAACCAAGTGCTTAAGTAGAAAAAGTGTTTCTGACTATCATGGTTAAAAAAAAAATCTCTCCAATATAAATTATAAGGTGGTAAAAAGAGCTGACAGGTTTTGTGTTTTTTTTTTAACAGTTGTCCTCTGTTAAACATAAGCTTTTATTTTTAATGACAATTAACAGCTTCATTTTCCAATATTTTCTGTAGTACCCAAAACCTACCATCTATATTTATATATTTTTATACTAGAATTGTCATTTTTACCAGTTTTTACTAGTGATCATCAACTGGATTGCACAAAGAAGATGTATTTAAGGCTCTTCGTGAATTGTGTGGTTTAGTTAAAATCTCAGGATATGTTGGTAGTTTGTCTTTCAGGACTTGGGCTTTGACATATGTAAATTATAAATTTCCAGTCAAATTCAGTGCTAACAACTTGAGTATTTTATGTAATGGTGAAAGAAATTCAGAACTGAATTGAAGATTAAAAAAGTATAGTGTACATTCAACAAAACAGAAACATTGGAAGAGAGATGAACTGTTGTTGTTTTAAAACTATTAAACCATATTCCAAATAATATGACTTCCTAGGACCTCACAATTTAAAGACCAGCTTAACTGTATTTATTTTTTTATAAAAAGAACACCATATAAAACTGTCAACAACTGAAAATATGGACATAAAAATAAATACAATAGTTTTGAGCTTTTTCACAGTTACAGAAAACATTTAAAAATTATCAAATATTTATAACATATCAATTACATATAACACACATAAGTATATAAATATATAACTAAGTATCTTCATTTGTGGATAGTGCACAAATTGTTAAATAGTACAGAAACCAGATTTACTTTAGCTTGTTTCTGAATAGTTCAGTAAGTCATGTTATTTGGAGTATGATATATGGTTTAGAGCAGGGGTCAGCAAACTATGGCCCATGGGCCAAATCAGGCCTGCCACCTGTTTTTGTAAAGTTGTAAATAAAACTGAAAACTTGAAAAGAATCACTGATAGGATGATTTTTACCTAGGATGATTTTTGACTAAGAACACAACCATGCTCATTCATCTACACATTGTCTATGATTGATTGCTTTCCTGCTACATTAGAGTTGAGGAGTTGGGACATCTTTACTCTCTGTCTCTTTAAAGAAAAAAGTTTGCTGATCCTTGGATTTGATGAATGAGTCATACTGTGAGATAAATATTTCACTTGCTATTTTATGTACAGGAATTCCCACTCCTGGGTTTTCACTAATACGTCTAAAACATAATATAAGGTGGGCCAAAATAGCCTAACTGTCCACATTAGTACATGCATATGCATTTTATATTCATTTGTACTAAATGTTGCTTTGTATGACCATGTCACAGCTATTATTCTATTCATATGTATAAGGTTTGCAACGCTACTTCAGGGACTCATGGCTCCTAAGAAATCGTGGCCTTTTAGACTTTATTCGAGTCTGTGAGCCATATGCTTGGTTCTCAACATTCTGTGCCATACTTCCCTTGGCTGTGAGATGAAATATATGTTTTGGGAAGTTGTATTAGAGTTCTAAATGGCATTAAGAACTAGAGGGATATGAATAGCTGCCCTCTTTGCCCTGAGATCTTGTTTTTAGTCCTCACAATGTGAAATATAAAAAGAATCCTATTAGCTTATAGAACCCTAAAGAGGAAATCATGGTGACTAACATTTACTGAGCTTCTGTGGTGCTGTGCACTCTACCTACATTCTCTCATTTTGTGTGCACAACAAGCTTAAGAAACAGGTTGGTGTATTATCCCTGCTTTACAAAAGAGAAAACTAAAGCTTAATTAAGACCCTTGTCCAAGATCACACAACTGGTAATTGACAGAGCCAGAACTCACACATAGAATTGTCCAATTACAAAGTCAGGGCTCTTAATCACTATCTTACTATTAAATAATAGGTGCTAGTATTTATGTACTTTAAAATACCTTCACATGAGGTGATGGATATGTTAATTAGTTTTCTTTAATTATTCCACATGGTATTCATAAATTATAGCATCACTTTGCACTCATAAACATATACAATTATACATTATAATTTATAGATATTGTTGATTTACAATTTAAAAAAAAAAACCTTCACATGTCTTTTAACATAAGACCATCGAGCCAGAGAATATTATGGAATTACCTGGTAAACTGATGTCTCTGCCTCCCCTTACTGGCAGAGCTCCGTGGGAGCCTCACTCCTTGCTGCCATTCCTTCCTTCTTGCCGAATCGCCCTTTCCTCTTCCCCAATACCCCCAGCCTGCATACCCAGGCGAGTCACAAATCCTGCCTTTGAGGTTTCTCTGGCATCTCGTCCTCTGTATAAACCTCAGCCTGCAGACACTTCTCAGTTTCTGAAGCCCAATAAGCAAGAATAGATGCTGCTGTCCTACTGTGGAAATCACTAATCGGGAAGGTGACTTACTGCAAACAGGCAGAGAGAGATGGGGCTGATGGAAAAGGGCAATCGCATAGAGCTCTAGGGGCCTGCCAACTGCCAGGAGTCTTCCTGATGGGGGTGCTCGGGGCGTCTGTGAGAGACAGTGTCTGAGGGCTTGGAGATCTCTTCCAGGTAATCTGGCTTTATGACTTGAAGACCCAATTAAAAAGACCTAAGGCATTGGAAAATGTTTCAAACGGGGCACATTTGGGCAATGAATATTTATGGATACAGGGATGCATACGGTATGTTTGCTGTGGTGAATTTTCAGTCGAGAAATCCCAAAAGCAAATGAAATAAGATCCTCCGTTTTTTAGTTTATTTACTTGAGAAATTGGTACTTCGGCTTTCTTAGGCCCAGCTGACCTCATGCCACTTACATTTGTAAACTCTGCAATTTTTTTCAGGAATGCAGGGATGGTCCCATAACATAAAATCTATAAATGTAATTTTATCTGAGGATGGAATGCATTACAGCCTAAAAAGTTTGCAGCATCCTTAATGGGCAAACAACACTGGCAGCATCCTGATAGAGAGAAACGTGACAAGAATGCCTGCCGCTCCTACAATTTACTATATAACACTGTATTCGAAATATCAGCCAATACAATTAAACAAGTGAAAGAATGTAGAGGCAAAAAACTTGGAAAGGAATAAACATAAAAACCCAAAGAGAATCACTGACAAACTACAAACAATTAGAGCACTCAGGAAAATGCTGGTGTACACATAGGGTCCCAAGTTGACGAGTAGCACCCAGCAGCCATGTTGAAACAGTCTCCCTGGCCCTCCTCTTGATAATTGTCTCTGGTGAGGACTAACCACACAATTAACTGGTTTAGATTTTCTGATTTTCAAATGATATGTTTATCCTCCCAACTCTGAATATTCTCTTCAAGACCATGTCCTCAGATTACACAACAGAATCTTCCTGAACCAATATAAAGAATATAGTAAGCTACTTAAGCATTTTTCCTAAGCAGCATATTAAAAAAAAAAAACTCGATGGAATTTTTGACATGTTTATCATCTGAAAGCCACCAGCTGTACTTGGTTTGTCCCCTCTCCTGTGACAGTGCTGGTCCTACCTGAGACTTTTCAACTTGTGTGAATTTGGTCTTCCAAGCATTATCAAAGGAAAAGCAACTTTCCAGGGAAGGGTGGTTGTAGTAATCATCGTGCCTGTGTCTCTTGCAATTAAACTTAAAATCAGATGGTGCTGACCCACTTAGAAACAAGGATTAAAGAAATCTGCTTAGAACTGAATTGAGTCCACCACAGCAACTTGCCAAGAGAAATGCATTCCACAGAATGCCCTTCAGAGAACCTCTCATTAGCCAGACTGCAAACCTTTGATTTCTTTTCATTTAATGTATGACTGCCTGGAATTCATTTAAACATGGATGTGATACATGTTCATATGTATGTTCACAGCATATTAGTTTAGTCTTTTATTCTTCCTGGACAACATACACAGTCTTATGTAGGACTTAGTCATCTATAGCTCTAACCTAAATTTTAAAAGTTGTATATTTTTAATAAAAAGTATATATATTCTAGATAATTTCTTTAAATTTGTATATAGTTTCAAATATATCAGAATTTCGAAAAAGTAAAGCATTGCTTTTTAAACTGGAACCTTTTGCTGGGCCTTTAATTTAGTATTACAAAAAAATGAATAGCAGAATCTGTTACTTCTCCTACCAACCAGACACAATAGAATCTGCCCAGAAATGTCTCCTTGCTTTCCCTAACCTCTGTCAAGTTTGTATTTATTCTTCTGTCTATACATTTGTTTCTATGTCATATTTGATGTTATCACTAATGTGTTTTCTTTAAAATGTGTTCTTACTACATGTCCTATTGTGGATGGATTTACATCAGTATATCTCCCATAGACTGAAACTTCTCGGAAGGGGAAGGCGCTTTGTAGGATTTAACACAGTGGTTTTTAATTTTGGTTCTGCATTAAGGTCACCTGGAGGGATTTTTATAAATTCAGTTGCCCGGATGCTGCTCCTGAAGGTTGCAGTTCAGTGGGTGTGTGGTAAGGCCCATACTTTAGTATTCTCAAAAAGCTTCACACGTAGTTCTGACACACAGCTAAAAGTTGAGAGGCACTCTTTTTTTTCTGAGACGGAGTCTCGCTCTGTCGCCCAGGCTTGAGGGCAGTGGCGCAATCTCGGCTCACTGCAAGCTCCGCCTCCCGGGTTCACGCCATTTTCCTGCCTCAGCCTCTCTGAATAGCTGGGACTACAGGCGCCCGCCATCACGCCCGGCTAATTTTTTGTATTTTTTAGTAGAGACGGGGTTTCACTGTGTTAGCCAGGATGACCTCGATCTCCTGACCTCGTGATCCGCCCGCCTCGGCCTCCCAAAGTGCTGGGATTACAGGCGTGAGCCACCGCGCCCGGCCGAGAGGCACTCTTTTAATACCATGCTTAATTCTATCCGTAAGTACTCAGCATAATTGCCTGGCACATAGACAACCCTCAAAAACTGTTTACATAATGGTAAACTGGTTTGAGATGAAGCTTTATGAGATGTCTTCCTTCACTGGAGCAGCCTTGACAGAGTCATTGCATCAGGTAAGTCCAAAGAGACTACGTAAATGCTGGCAAAGCCACAGCTGCACTTGCTTGAGTTGTGTCATTTGAGCCCACCAAATTATTGACTTAACCCAGACAGGCCCAGCCTATTTTGTAATTTAAAAATATATGTGTATATATTTTGTAAGGAGATGCTGGTTACTAACAATCTAAGATTGCGGAAAGAATATGCCTTTGTTGTCATAAAACATTCTTTATATTTATGAAGTCTTTTTCCTTGAGTTAAAAATGGATAAATAACTGTGCAGTCAAATGAGAGCGTCACATAAAAGATTTCGGAGCTGTTACATGATTCAATAAGTGAAAATTCCCCCACATTTGCATGTTTGGTTTTGGTGTGTTATGCTTGGTGATGTAATAGAAGCCAGTGTTTTATTTTCTTCGTGTAAACCAATCCCACTTTCCCTCCAGCAGTGATTGGTTTGTAGTGATCCTGAAGCTGTGAGAATTAACTGGACTTGGACAAGAGAGCCTGAAAGCAAACCCTGGCACTTACTCCAGTGGAAAACTGCCCTGTCTTTCTGATCTCCTCTGGAGTGCTTCTCAAATACTAGGTGCGTGCATCAGAGCCACCTGGAAACTTTGCTAAACATTTAGATTCCTGGGCCTCACTCCCAGAGGTTCCCATTGAGTAGTTCAGCCATGGAGCCTGGGAATCTGTATGTTTAATGGCCACTCCAGGTTGATGCAGGAGATGTGACACCCGCAGAAAGATTGCTCTGGGGTGCACTTTGCTTCTTCTTACTTCCAGTAGCTGAAGGAAAGTGATGCAAGGGCTTAACAACCTAGGCCATCATAGGAGTTTACTTGCACTAGGCACGTCTTAGACTATTTTATTTAAAGGAGTTTTTTTAACAAATGTACTTGAACCCTAAAGAATCTTATATGCCCCTTGGAGACATTTATCGCTGGCTGAAATTCAGTCTTGGAGCCAATGTTTTCAAATCCAATTAATTAAACTGTTTTACCAAAGCTGTTGGGAATGTTTTCACAAATCTTACCCTTTAATCTGAATGAAAATAGAATACAGACTTCACTAAAACAACTTCACATATAATTTGCAATCTAATCAAGAGAGATTAATATTAAGTAATCTGACAACATCCTCTACAGTGGGGAGCAGCTGGTAAGCAATGTTGTGAAAGTGCTCAACTAAAGGCAATCCAGGCTGTGAGCCTCTGTGGAACAAGAGGAGGGAGGCGGAAGGCAGACAGCCACTTCCAGCGCCCCTGCACCTGTGAGTTTCCCTGCTCCAAGGAAAGGAACCAGTGAGGAGGACCCGAAGCTGGTGGCTTCCCCTTCTGTCTGCCTTTAACTTTTCTAGTCTTTCCCCTCTTCACTCCTTCCTTTCCATTTTTTCTTTTCCTTACTTCTTCTCAGAAGTGTGAGTGAAGTCTGAGCCCCAGGTCCCCGTGAAGCTACTTCACCTTTTACAAAGATGTCTGGTGATGCATTTCACCTGCAGGCTCCAGTCCAAAAGGCCCATCTTCGGGGTTGAAAGAGCCTAGCAGTTTGCAAAACCAACCTGATCTTATCCTTTCTTTGGATGCTCACAGTGGTAATTAAAGTCTTTTGTGGTAATTTCTGAAACAAGGAGAAAATAGGAAATTAGTGCTCTTGGAACCGAATTGGAATCCCAGACTAGCTGCCAATATGTGGATGAATCACCAAAAGGTCTGGGAGCTATTTGCCTTTTATCAGCACAGAGGGAGGTTAGAATGGAAATCAGTGAAAAACAAATGACTCGGTTTTCCTTTTTAACAAATGCTGAATTACAGCTGCCTGTTTTCCCTGTTTTAAATAAAAGGGATAAAACCACAACTGCCCAGTGGCAGTCTAGAATGAAGAACTAACAACTGCTTCCTGCATTGGTATCCATGGAAAACGGGATGCTTCCCTACTCATACATGCACTGGGCAACTTTTTGCAGAAGCTGATGACATTATGTACCAGGAAGGGGAGATATAAGTCAAAGGAAGATACAACCATGTATTTCCTGCTTTGTCAAAGACTCACATGGTGGGAAAGAATGGAAAAGCCTGTGTTTCCGCCCCAACTTTTCTATTGGCATGCTACATGATTTTGGCAGGTCATCCAGCCTTTTTGTGGGTGTTTCCTAATCTGTGAAATGAGAATAATACCTGCATCACAGGACAGTTGCAAAGGACAAGCGAACTCGTGCACCTGAGTTAATGCCTTCACATTTTAAGTCTATAAAAATGTAAAGTTATCTTTGCTGCTGTGAAGGTATTTGGAGGGGTGGCAACAGTTACTCAATCACAGAAATGAGGCAAGTGAGAGGAGAGGAAACTTTTCTTGCATTTATAGAGGAGATAATAAGTATTTGAGTGGACATACGGGTTATCACAGATTTTTTTGTTTTTTTTTTTGAGACAGAGTCTTGCTCTGTTGCCCAGGCTGGAGTGCAGTGGTGCAATCTCGGCTCACTGCAACCTCCGCCTCCCGGGTTCAAGTGATTCTCCTGCATCAGCCTCCCAAGTAGCTGGGATTACCGGTGCCTGCCACCACGCCTGGATAATTTTTGTATTTTTTAGTAGAGACGGGGTTTCACCATATTGGTCAGGCTGGTCTCGAACTCCTGACCTCGTGATCCACCCGCCTTGGCCTCCCAAAGTGCTGGGATTACAGGCGTGAGCCACCATGCCCAGCATCACAGATATATTTTTATATGTAAGAAGATGGACCTCCATTTTAAAAGTTCAATCATGTCATCAATGATTTCAAGACATGAAGTAGTAAATGCATCAACAGTCAACATTTCTTATCAAAGTAATAATACCACCATTTAACACTTTCTTTAGACTGAGCACCGTGATAAGTGCTTCCTTTCATATAATCTCATTTAATCACAGCTCTCTGATGCAGGGGTTCTCAACAACCACTATTAACAACTCTATGCAACAGATATTATTATTCTCACTTTACATAAAATAAAAATGGAATTTTTAAAAGCTTTCCCCATTTTGTATACCTCATAAGCAGTAGAATAGGGTTCAAAACATAGGTGTAACGCCTGGTGGAGTGGTTCACATCTGTAATCCAAGCACTTTGGGAGGCCAAGGCAGGAGGATCGCTTAAGTTCAGAGGCCAGCCTGGGCAACATAGTGAGACTTAGGTGGAGTGGCCTGTGCCTGTAGCCTTGGCTGAGATGGGAGGATCACGTGAGCCCAGGAGGTCAGGGGTACTGTGAGCCATGATCGCACCACTGCACTCCAGCCTGGGTGACAGAGTAAGATCTTGTCTCAAAAATAAATAAATAAATACCAGGTGTGTCTGACTCTAAAGCTTATGTTCTTAACCACTGTATTAGTCTGTTCTCACGCTGCTAATAAAGACATACCCGAGACTGGGTAATTTATAAAGGAAAAGTTTTAATGGACTCACAGTTCCACATAGCTGGGGAGGCCTCACAATCATGGTGGAAGGCACAGGAGAAGCAAAAGCACATCTTACATGGTGGCAGGCAAGAGAAGTACCAAAGCAAAAGCAGAAAAAGCCCCTTATAAAACAATCAGATCTCGTAAAAACTCACTATCATGAGAACAGCATGAGGGTAACCACTCCTATGATTAAATTACCTCCCACTGGGTCCCTCCCACAACACATGGGGATTGTGGGAACTACAGTTCAAGATGAGATTTGGGTGGAGACAGGGCCAAACCATATTGACCACCAAAATCTTTTATTTATTTATTTATTTTTTTTTTTTAAATTATACTTTTTTAGGGTACATGTGCACAACTTGCAGGTTTGTTACATATGTATACATGTGCTGTGTTGCTGTGCTGCACCCATTAACTCATCATCCAACATTAGGTATATCTCCTAATGCTGTCCCTCCCCGCTCCCCCAACCCAACAACAGGCCCCGGTGTGTGATGTTCCCCTTCCTGTGTCCGTGTGTTCTTATTGTTCAGTTCCCACCTATGAGGGAGAACACGTGGTGTTTGGTTTTTTGTCCTTGCGATGGTTTGCTGAGAATGATGGTTTCCAGCTTCATCCATGTCCCTACAAAGGACGTGAACTCATCATTTTTTATGGCTGCATAGTATTCCATGCTGTATATGTGCCACATTTTCTTAATCTAGTCTATCATTGTTGGACATTTGGGCTGGTTCCAAGTCTTTGCTATTGTGAATAGTGCCGCAATAAACATACGTGTGCATGTGTCTTTAAAGCAGCATGTTTTATAGTCCTTTGGGTATATACCCAGTAACGGGATGGCTGGGTCAAATGGTATTTCTAGTTCTAGATCCCTGAGGAATTGCCACACTGACTTCCACAATGGTTGAACTAGTTTACAGTCCCACCAACAGTGTAAAAGCACTCCTATTTCTCCACATCCTCTCCAGGACCTGTTGTTTCCTGACTTTTTAATGATCGCCATTCTAACTGGTGTGAGATGGTATCTCATTGCGGTTTTGACTTGCATTTCTCTGACGGCCAGTGATGATGAGCATTTTTTCATGTGTCTGTTGGCTGCACATGAAGTGTCTGTTCATATCCTTTGCCCACTTTTTGATGGGGTTGTTTGTTTTTTTCTTGTAAATTTGTTTGAGTTCTTTGTAGATTCTGGATATTAGCCCTTTGTCAGAAGAGTAGAATGCAAAAATTTTCTCCCATTCTGTAGGTTGCATGGTCACTCTGATGGTAGTTTCTTTGGCTGTGCAGAAGCTCTTTAGTTTAATGAGATCCCATTTGTCAATTTTGGCTTTTGTTGCCATTGCTTTTGGTGTTTTAGTCGTGAAGTCTTTGCCCATGCCTATGTCCTGAATGGTATTGCCTAGATTTTCTTCTAGGGTTTTTATGGTTTTAGGTCTAACATTTAAGTCTTTAATCCATTTTAATTAATTTTTGTATAAGGTGTAAGGAAGGGATCCAGTTTCAGCTTTCTATATATGGCTAGCCAGTTTTCCCAGCACCATGTATTAAATAGGGAATTGTTTCCCCATTTCTTCTTTTTGCCAGGTTTGTCAAAGATCAGATAGTTGTAGACGTGCGGCATTATTTCTGAGGGCTCTGTTCTGTTCCATTGGTCTATATCTCTGCTTTGGTACCAGTACCATGCTGTTTTGGTTACTGTAGCCTTGTAGTATAGTTTGAAGTCAGGTAGCAAGATGCCTCCAGCTTTGTTCTTTTGGCTTAGGATTGACTTGGCAATGCGGGCTCTTTTTTGGTTCCATATGAACTTTAAAGTAGTTTTTTCCAATTCTGTGAAGAAAGTCATTAGTAACTTGATGGGGATGGCATTGAATCTATAAATTACCTTGGGCAGTATGGCCATTTTCATGATATTGATTCTTCCAACCCATGAGCATGGAATGTTCTTCCATTTATTTGTATCCTCTTTTATTTCATTGAGCAGTGGTTTGTAGTTCTCCTTGAAGAGGTCCTTCACATCCCTTGTAAGTTGGATTCCTAGGTATTTTATTCTCTTTGAAGCAATTGAGAATGGAGTTCACTCATGATTTGGCTCTCTGTTTGTCTGTTATTGGTGTATAAGAATGCTTGTGATTTTTGCACATTGATTTTGTATCCTGAGACTTTGTTGAAGTTGCCTGTCAGCTTAAGGAGATTTTGGGCTGAGATGATGGGGTTTTCTAGAAACACAATCATGTCATCTGCAAACAGGGACAATTTGACTTCCTGTTTTCCTAATGGAATACCTTTTAGTTCCTTCTCCTGCCTAATTGCCCTGGCCAGAACTTCCAACACTGTGTTGAATAGGAGTGGTGAGAGAGGGCATCCCTGTCTTGTGCCAGTTTTCAAAGGGAATGCTTCCAGTTTTTGCCCATTCAGTATGATATTGGCTGTGGGTTTGTCATAGATAGCTCTTATTATTTTGAGATATGTCCCATCAATACCTAATTTATTGAGAGTTTTTAGCATGAAGAGTTGTTGAATTTTGTCAAAGGCCTTTTCTACATCTATTGAGATAATCATGTGGTTTTTGTCATTGATTCTGTTTATATGCTGGATTACGTTTATTGATTTGTATATGTTGAACCAGCCTTGCATCCCAGGGATGAAGCCCACTTGATCATGGTGGATAAGCTTTTTGGTGTGCTGCTGGATTCGGTTTCCCAGTATTTTATTGAGGATTTTTGCATCGATGTTCATCAGGGATATTGGTCTAAAATTCTCTTTTTTGGTTGTGTCTCTGCCAGGCTTTGGTATCAGGATGATGCTGGCCTCATAAAATGAGTTAGGGAGGATTCCCTCTTTTTCTATTGATTGGAATAGTTTCAGAAGGAATGGTACCAGCTCCTCCTTGTACCTCGGGTAGAATTCGGCTGTGAATCCATCTGGTCCTGGACTTTTTTTGGTTGGTAAGCTATTAATTATTGCCTCAATTTCAGAGCCTGTTATTGGTCTATTCAGAGATTCAACTTCTTCCTGGTTTAGTCTTGGGAGGGTGTATGTGTCGAGGAATTTATCCATTTCTTCTAGATTTTCTAGTTTATTTGCGTAGAGGTGTTTTTAATATTCTCTGATGGTAGTTTGTATTTCTGTGGGATCAGTGGTGATATCCCCTTTATCATTTTTTATTGCATCTATTTGATTCTTCTTTCTTTTCTTCCTTATTAGTCTTGCAAGTGGTCTATCAATTTTGTTGATCTTTTCAAAAAACCAGCTCCTGGATTCATTGATTTTTTGAAGGGTTTTTTGTGTCTCTATTTCCTTCAGTTCTGCTCTGATTTTAGTTATTTCTTGCCTTCTGCTAGCTTTTGAATGTGTTTGCTCTTGCGTCCCTAGTTCTTTTAATTGTGATGTTAGGGTGTCAATTTTAGATATTTCCCGCTTTCTCTTGTGGGCATTTAGTGCCATAAATTTCCCTCTACACACTGCTTTGAACGTGTCCCAGAGATTTCTGGTATGTTGTGTCTTTGTTCTCGTTGGTTTTAAAGAACATCTTTATTTCTGCCTTCATTTTGTTATGTACCCAGTAGTCATTCAGGAGCAGGTTGTTCAGTTTCCATGTAGTTGAGCAGTTTTGAGTGAGTTTCTTAGTCCTGAGTTCTAGTTTGATTGCACTGTGGTCTGAGAGACAGTTTGTTATAATTTCTGTTCTTTTACATTTGCTGAGGAGTGCTTTACTTCCAACTATGTGGTCAATTTTGGAGTAGGTGTGGTGTGGTGCTGAAAAGAATGTATATTCCATTGATTTGGGATGGAAAGTTCTATAGATGTCTATTAGGTCCGCTTGGTGCAGAGGTGAGTTCAATTCCTGGATATCCTTTTTAACTTTCTGTCTCTATCTGTCTAATGTTGACAGTGGGGTGTTAAAGTCTTCCATTATTATTGTGTGGGAGTCTAAGTGTCTTTGTAGGTCTCTAAGGACTTGCTTTATGAATCTGTGTGCTCCTGCATTGGATGCATGTATATTTAGGATAGCTAACTCTTCTTGTTGAATTGATCCCTTTGCCATTATGTAATGGCCTTCCTTGTCTCTTTTGATCTTTGTTGGTTTAAAATCTGTTTTATCAGAGACTAGGATTGCAATCTCTGCTTTTTGTTTTGTTTTGTTTTCCATTTGCTTGGTAGATCTTCCTCCATCCCTTTATTTTGAGCCTATGTGTGTCTCTGCACATGAGATGGGTCTCCTGACTACAGCACACTGATGGGTCTTGACTCTTTATCCAGTTTGCTAGTCTGTGTCTTTTAATTGGAGCATTTAGCCCATTTACATTTAAGGTTAATATTGTTATGTGTGAATTTGATCCTGTCATTATGATATTAGCTGGTTATTTTGCCCATTAGTTGATGCAGTTTCTTCATAGCGTCGATGGTCTTTACAATTTGGCATGTTTTTTCAGTGGCTGGTCCTGGTTGTTCCTTTCCATGTTTAGTGCTTCCTTCAGGAGCTCTTTTAGGGCAGGCCTGGTGGTGACAAAATCTCTCAGCATTTGCTTGTCTGTAAAGTATTTTATTTCTCCTTCACTTATGAAGCTTAGTTTGGCTGGATAGGAAATTCTGGGTTGAAAATTATTTTGTTTAGGAATGTTGAATATTGGCCCCCACTCTCTTCTGGCTTATAGAGTTTCTGCCGAGAGATCTGCTGTTAGTCTGATGGACTTCCCTTTGTGGGTAACCCAACCTTTCTCTCTGGCTGCCCTTAACATTTTTTCCTTCATTTCAACTTTGGTGAATCTGACAATTATGTGTCTTGGAGTTGCTCTTCTCGAGGAGTATCTTTGTGGCGTTCTCTATATTTCCTGAATTTGAATGTTGGCCTGCCTTGCTAGATTGGGGAAGTTCTCCTGGATAATATCCTGCAGAGTGTTTTCCAACTTGGTTCCATTCTCCCTGTCATTTTCAGGTATACCAATCAGACATAGATTTGGTCTTTTCACATAGTCCCATATTTCTTGGAGGCTTTGTTCATTTCTTTTTATTCTTTTTTCTCTAAACTTCTCTTCTCGTTTCATTTCATTCATTTGATCTTCCATCACTGATACCCTTTCTTCCAGTTGATCAAGTTGGCTACTGGGGCTTGTGCATTCGTCACGTAGTTCTCATGCCATGGTTTTCAGCTCCATCAGGTCCTTTAAGGACTTCTCTGCATTGATTATTCTAGTTAGCCATTCATCTAATTTTTTTTCATGGTTTTTAACTTCTTTGCCATGGGTTCAATCTTCCTTCTTTAGCTCGGAGTAGTTTGATCATCTGAAGCCTTCTTCTCTCAACTCGTCAAAGTTATTCTCCATCTAGCTTTGTGTCGTTGCTGGTGAGGAGCTGCATTCCTTTGGAGAAGGAGAGGTGCTCTGATTTTTAGAGTTTCCAGTTTTTCTGCTCTATTTTTTCCCCATCTTTGTGGTTTTATCTACCTTTGGTCTTTGATGATGGTGACGAACAGATGGGGTTTTGGTGTGGATGTCCTTTCTGTTTGTTAGTTTTCCTTCTAACAGTCAGGACCCTCAGCTGCAGGTCTGTTGGAGTTTGCTGGAGGTCCACTCCAGACCCTGTTTGCCTGGGTATCAGCAGGGTAGGCTGCAGAACAGCAGATCTTGGTGAACCGCAAAAGCTGCTGCCTGATTGTTCCTCTGGAATTTTTGTCTCAGAGGAATACCCAGCCATGTGAGGTGTCAGTCTGCCCCTACTGGGGGGTACCTCCCAGTTAGGCTACTCGGGGGTCAGGGACCCACTTGAGGAGGCAGTCTGTCCGTTCTCAGGTCTCCAGTTGAGTGCTGGGAGAACCACTACTCTCTTCAAAGCTGTCAGACAGGGACATTTAAGTCTGCAGAGGTTTCTGCTGCCTTTTGTTTGGCTATGCCCTGTCCCCAGAGGTACAGTCTACAGGGGCAGGCAGGCCTCCTTGAGCTGTGGTGGGCTCCACCCAGTTGGAGCTTCCTGGCCACTTTGTTTACCTACTCAAGCCTCGGCAATGGCAGGCGCCCCTCCCCCAGCCTCACTGCCACCTTGCAGTTTGATCTCAGACTGCTGTGCTAGCAATGAGTGAGGCTCTGTGGGCGTAGGACCCTCTGAGCCAGGCACGGGATATAATCTCCTGGTATGCCGTTTGCTAAGACCTTCGGAAGAGCACAGTATTAGGGTGGGAGTGACCCAATTTTCCAGGTGCCATCTGTCACCCCTTTCTTTGACTAGGAAAGGGAATTCCCTGACCCCTTGCACTTCCCGGGTGAGGTGATGCCTCGCCTTGCTTCAGCTCACGCTTAGTGTGCTGCACCCACTGTCCTGCACCCACTGTCCGACATTCCCCAGTGAGATGAACCTGGTACCTCAGTTGGGAATGCAGAAATCACCCATCTTCTGTGTCGCTCATGCTGGGAGCTGTAGACTGGAGCTGTTCCTATTCGGCCATCTTGGCTCCACCCTAGTCCAACCCAAAATCTTAAAGAGAATGGAAGCCATGCTGTCTCTAATTGGAACAGAAGTCCAGTCTCTGTGACAAGTTGACCTACCCTGTTACTGACTAGCTACATGTCTCTGGGTAAGTAAATTCTGAGCCTTAATCTCTCCTGAGCTGGGGGGACATAATGTTTTCTAGGCCACCTTATAGGTAATTGTGAGAATCAAGTGAGGTGGTACATATGAAAGTATTTTTGGATACCGTAGAAAGAAAGGGCTTGATTAAGAGTTTCTTCGACCAGAAAGGGATTGGGGGAAATTTTGGTAAGTAGTATAGGAAAAGAAAAATAATCATTAATGTCCTATCTGTAATAGTCTTTTCATTATATAGTTGATCATCTAAAGAAGTGTCTTCTAAAGTATGGCCTGCCTATTGGTGCTGCACAAGATGATTTTAAAAGGTATATGAGAAATGTATTTTAATAGCTCTGTGCTCTTTCTAGAAGTTTAGTAAACCTATTATTTCCCAGATTATTGTTTAGGGTTCAGCTAAGTATAAAAAGTGAGTGAAGGCTGGGCACAGTGGCTCATGCCTGTGATCCCAGCACTTTGGGAGACCAAGGTGAGCAGATCACCTGAGGTCGGGAGTTCGAGACCAGCCTGACCAACATGGAGAAACCCCATCTCTACTAAAAATGCAAAATTAGCCGGGCATGGTGGTGCATGCCTGTAATCCCAGCTACTCGGGTGGCATATGCCTGTAATCCCAGCTACTCGGGAGGTTGAGGCAGGAGAATTGTTTGAACCCAGGAGGCAGAGGTTGCGGTGAGCCGAGATTGTGCCATTGCACTCCAGCCTGGGCAACAAGAGTGAAATTCCATCTCAAAAAAAAAAAAAAAAAAGTGAGTTAAGCCACTTGCAGTGGCTGACATCTGTAATCCCAGCACTTTGGAAGGCCAAGGCAGAAGGATTGCCTGAGCCCAGGAGTTCAAGACCAGCCTGGGCAACATGGTTTTTTTTTAAGTGAGTCAATTGAAAATCAATTAAATATAATAAAGTACAGGTGTTCCATGGATATGGCAAACATAGTAAAAGTGGAAGACAAATGATTCTAGAAAGTACTGACAAAAGCCTGCTGTGTTTGAAAACAAAGGCCTGTCTCAGAGGCGTTTGTCAAGGCTATCTCTGATTGATCTCATTATGTCTTCAACAACAGTAATAATAGTCATAAATAAAGAGGTCTGTTGACATTCTCCCCAAAGCTTGCCCTACGCCCCCACCCCCTACTCTGGTTGAATGCACCAACCCCATAAGGAAGGCAATGGGGGCCAAAGAGTTGTTTTATTTATTTTTATTTATTTATTTATTTATTTATTTATTTATTTATTTATTTATTTAAGACAGAGCCTCACTCTGTTGGCCAGGCTGGAGTGCAGTGGCACAGTCTTGGCTCACTGCAATCTCCGTCTCCCGGGCTCAAGCAACTCTGCTGCCTCAGCCTCCCAAGTAGCTGGGATTACAGGCATATGCCACCATGCCTGGCTAATTTTTGTATTCTTTTTTTTTTTTTTTTTTTTGATCGGATTCCCTGTCCCCAGGCTGGATCATGGCCACCCGGCTCACTGCAACTCCTCCCCTCAGCCTCTCCGAGTAGCTGGGACTACAGGCGCCCGCCACTACGCCCGGCTAATTTTTTTTTTGTATTTTTAGTAGAGACGGGGTTTCACCGTGGTCTCGATCTCCTGACCTCGTGATCCGCCCGCCTCGGCCTCCCAAAGTGCTGGGATTACAAGCGTGAGCCACCGCGCCCGGCCTAATTTTTGTATTCTTAGTAGAGATGGGGATTCACCACTTTGGCCAGGCTGGTCTCAAACTCCTGACCTCAAGTAATCCGCCCGCCTCAGCCTCCCAAAATGCTAGGATTACAGGCGTGAGCCACCGTTCCTGGCCCCGAAGCGTTGTTTTATTCCTACCCTAAGAAATACAGTTTTTCATCCCGTATGACTTACAGGATACAAACCATGGCTGCATCTTCTATACGGGGCACGAGTCTCTACTCTGAAAAGTGAGAATTTCTGAAAAGTCTTGATCCAACATCTTTCAGAGGGAAAGCCTAAGTGCTCTGGAAAAGATTTGTAACAGCCTTGCTGGGATTAGCTCCTCAGCTCAGGCCCAAGGGTCTGCCATTCCCTAGCTGCAACGTGGCTGCCAAAGGTTGAAAGCCAGCTATAACCATTTTACAGAAAGGCTTGTTTTGTCTTTGATGACAGGGCTTTCGCTTAAGACAGCCTCTCCAGGCATTGTTGAGAAACCAGTGTTGACCTGATGTGACCTCTAGAAAAGCAATATAGCCTTCTATGTTATGGGACTTCTATGGCCATGTCTAAACTTTCCCTGAATCTAATCTAGCAGCTTAAACAGCAGTCAAAAGAAAGATAAAGACGCATCACTGATGAAGAAAAAAGGCCTTTCATGTGTTTACTTGAGGTGCTCCTGGTTTAATGCAGACGTTTTCTGTCACCATTTTAATAGCAGCATCCAGACTTTTAAACCTCTCTAAGGTCACATAGCTAGGTGGCAAATATGAGATCGCAACCCAGTTTTGTCTAGTTCCAAAGACCATGGTATTCCACGATATCACAATACTCACACTCGAATCTTTATCAATGAAGTGATATCGAGGATCAGCACTTTAATAATCTACTTTCATAAAAGAATAAAGAGGATCAAAGTTTTTGCTTTGCCTGCAGGGACACAAGCCACGGAATCCTGGGATGATTGCTGGGGGTCCACTCGGGCCCCGTTGCTTCCATGGCTATCCTTGTGATTGCTAAAATGACCCTGCAGCATCCCCGTGGGGTGGAGCCAGAAACGAGATGGCAGGAATGAAGGCTGACACATGAGGCAGAGCTAAGGATATGGACCTCTTCTCCATTCCCCTTTCCAACATGTGTGAAGAGAGGAGGACACAGAGGACTGGGGATGGTGTGAGCCAGGGAGGAGGGAGGCGATGTGCAGCTGTCTGAAGAGAGGTTTCTCACTCAAGAGAGGTTTCTCTCCCTTTGACACATTTAGTTGAAGGAATCTGACAACAAACCACAGCTTTCTTTGTCAGGCTGAGTAGGCAAGAGCCATGTGAAATATTTTCCCACGCTGCTTCCACCTCCTCACAAAATTGCTGCCTAAGTAGTTTCCATTTTCCTTCTGTTTTCCCCACGCTCCGGGTCAAACAGTAACTGAAAAACCGACGTCATTTTCGGCCATTGTTTGGTTTTGCCGTTTAGTGGATAAATTGGAAAAGTGCTTCTCCTGATCATTTGTTTGTTGCAAGATTGTACCAGGAGGCAAGCTGTGTACCTGTTATTGAAAGTTATTCAGGCACATGCAAGTTCTAGGTCTGTGGAGATTTCACTTCCCAACCTCCTGATCACGGATTCCTGCGGGCAGGGGCCAAGTCTTCCTTCAAAGGAAGGCAGTGTAAGGAAGCACACACTTCCATACAGTCACTCGAGTTACTATCATTCATCTTATTCATAGTAAATGCATCACTACAAAGGCATGTGCTGAGTTAATCTGGATCCCTAATTCTAAAAAATTATTATTGGCATTAGAACGCCTCTTTCCCTCTGTTTTGTTGTTGTTGTTGTTGTTGTTGTTGTTGTTGTTATTTTGAGACGGAGTCTTGCTTGTCGCCCAGGCTGGAGTGCGGTGGCTCAATCTCAGCTTACTGCAAGCTCCGCCTCCTGGGTTCACCATTCTCCTGCCTCAGCCTCCTGAGTAGCTGGGACTACAGGTGCCCGCCACCACACCCGGCTAATTTTCTGTATTTTTAGTAGAGATGGAGTTTCACTGTGTTAGCCAGGATGGTCTCGATCTCCTGACCTCGTGATCCACCCACCTCGGCCTCCCAAAGTGCTGGGATTACAGGTGTGAGCCACCGTGCCCGGCCTCCCTGTTTTTTAAGTTTGTCACTGGGTTGGGTTGCTTGCTTCTGGCCATAGCCTTTTTAAATGTCCAGCTCTCGATACACAACCACAGCCGAGCTCAGGATGCCCTGAGATTCAGAGTGACAGATCTGGCCCTGAGAATGAAGCTTCTCAGGTGTTATCATACTCTGTACTCAGCTGGCAATTCACTGCGGCTCATATGATAACAGCCCAGACTCACGGTCTGCTATGCAACACTCCTTGGCATCCTCCTAAAACTCTGTTATCTGGCAAATACTTTGCACTTAATGCCCAGAAAATGTAAAATCTCTGGACTCCTGTGGGTTTTCTGGGTGTCAAATCAGCAAAACTCTAAACAGCTTTGGAAGTAAGTGTATTAGATGTGCTTGGAATAACAACCTGCCTCTCATTTTTGATAACAACTTGATTTAGCTTTTTTTTTTTATTTGAGACAGAGTCTCGCTCTGACACCCAGACTGGAGTGCAGTGGCTCAATCTTGGCTCACTGCAAGCTCCGCCTCCCGGGTTCACGCCACTCTCCTGCCTCAGCCTCGCGAGTAGCTGGGACTACAGGTGCCCGCCACCACGCCTGGTTAATTTTTTTTTTGTATTTTTAGTAGAGACAGGGTTTCACTGTGTTAGTCAGGATGGTCTCGATCTCCTGACCTCATGATCTGCCCGCCTCGGCCTCCCAAAGTGCTGGGATTACAGGCGTGAGCCACCGCCCCCGGCCCGATTTAGCTTTATTCTGCCAAAGCAGAGCCCATCGCGCTGGGGTATATGGACTCCACCCCACCCCCGTGCCTCCCTGGACTCCACGAAGACTTCCCAAAGTGCCTGGCCAGGTAGTTTATATGAATACATTCCCTGATCTTTAGTTTCCATATGTGTAGTCACCCCAAACTGATCTGCCTTCAACAGAGCTTGGGGTGCCAGAAGAAGCCCCAAAGCAGCTGAAGATTGAGAAGAAAGTTCGTTTCACTGCAGGACGCAAACTTGACCTTGCTTTTCCTGGGGCCAGGAGACCCCTGAATGGATTCAGCTGTCCTAGGCCAGAAGAAACCATACTTGGGAAAACAATTTCCAGAAAGCATTGTTATTGGTGCTAATTATTGGGTTAAACCGTCAAGCTGAACTGAATAACAATACTCTTTATCTGTCATTTGCCAATGAATTGAATATAATGGTGAGTGTATGTGTCTGGGTGAGAAGGAAAGGGGGAGTTGTCTATGAATCATTTGTCCCCCTAAGATCTCTACACGCTGTCTATAAGTTATTCTTCCATTTTAGATGACTAACTAAACTGCACTTCGCTTTAAAAATGATCAAAGGAGAGCAAAGTTAAGATAAGGCAATGAATCTGCACATAAGATTTCTCATTATCCGACTTAATCTCCTTATTGACCTCCTATGCACATTTAAGTTAGAAGTCATGAGGATGAGCTCCCTCAACTCTCAGCCTCCACTCCCTCAGTGAATCATACTTACTTCCTGGCCTCCTTTCCTGCAGTGTCTGTGGAATGCAAGGTGCCCCTTCCCCTGCCCAGGGCTAATCCCACCTCCTCCACTTCCTCAGGAACCCCATCAACCATCCCCCAGTAACTTTAGCATCTCTCTTTCAACCAGCTGTCTCCCACACATTAACGTGGTTCAATCTCTCTTGTCTTCAGGGAAAAGACCTCCTGGACCCAGTGTTTTTGTTCCCTCCAGCTGCTGTGGCCATCACTCTTCCCTTTACAGTCTGGCCACTGGAAAGAGTAGCTCCCATCTTGCTCTTCAACTCTCTGCTGTCTGGTTTCTGCCTCCCATTAAAACTGTTCTTTCAGAAGTCAGTTGTCAAATCCAATGGGCAGCTTTCAGTCTTTATCCTTCTAGGCCTTTCTTGAGCCATTTAGTACTGCAGACTGATCCTTCCTCCTGAAACATCCTCTTTCTGTGGCTCCCAGGGCACCCCTCTTTCCAGACTTTTCTCCATCATCGCTAGCTCATCCTGCTCAGCCTCCCTCACTGGGTTCTCTTCCTTCACCTGCTTAAAAATAAATACATAAATAACAGACTATGATTGAAGTATACATACAGAGAAGTGCACAAATCGTAAGTTCAAGGGTTGATCATTTTCACAAACAGAACACTCCACGTAACTAGCACTCAGATCAAAAGATGATGTGTTTCCAGCACGCTTAGAAATGCCCTTGTGCCCGTTCCAGCCACCAGATGCCCCAAAGAGTAACTACCATCTTGACTTCAAGCATTAGAGATGAGTTTTGCCTGTGCTTGAACTTTGTAAATGTAGGCTATGAATGCTCTGCCAGGCTTCTTTTGTTCAGCATTATGTATGGGAGAATTATATTTTTGTAGATGTAGTTTATTCATGCTCACTTTGGCTGAGAGAATATACCATAATTCATTTATCCATTCTCCCGTGACAGATATTTCCAAGTTTTGCTATTAGAAGGGATGTTGTGATGAACACTTGTGTACCTGCCTTTTAAACAATCAGTTCCCTAGATTTCCATCTTAGACCTTTCCCCTTACATAGTCTCCTGGAATATTTGGAATATTTGGGGGAACTCTGGAATATTTGGAGGAGCTGATGGACAAAGATTGTTTAGACATAAAAGCAGTAACTCTCTTTTCATTCCCAAGAAAAACTCATGAAAATGTTCAAGTGAGTATTGTTTTTGCAAATAGTACTATTTTCATAAGTTAAACTTCAATATCTACATGTTAATCCAATGGTAACAACAACCTGAAGTCCAAAATTATTACAGGCAAAGTGAAATTAGTACCAGCTGGTGTGCAAGATTTTTATAGGGGAAATTCAATTAGTAAAATAAAATTTATTTCTCAGCTGATAGGCCCAATGATTCCACAATACCTCTGAGTCCTTTAGTTCTATTAGTTCGGTCATTAATTTCTGCTCCACAATAATTAGAGATGAGGGGACCTCTTTTACCGTGTAAATTTTCCTAGCAATGAAAGGTAGAAAATTGGGCATGCCACTCTTGCTACAATGACCAGCCAAATCAAAGCAATATGCAATAGCTCCAAGCCACATGGCTTACTAATAAGACCATGTCAAGTAAGAGAACAGTCAAGATTGATTAATAAGTAAAATTGAGCTGTAGGCATTTTAGGTAAAAGTAAAGTTCTGGAATTACATTTGCATCAAGTTTGTAAAGTTTTTTTAAGTGTTTTGTTATTCAATAATTCAGAAATTATCTTCATTTTGGTATAATCAGAAAAAAGTATGAATTTAAATTTACTGATATAGTTAGTAAGCTACAGTAATAGATATTAATCTTATTCTGTCTTGAGGAGGTAGGGGGAAATGCCTTACCCCAAATCCTACAATTTTAAGTTTTTTCTCCTCCAAAGATATTTTAAAATATGGGACTTTTGGAGATATTTTTTCTGGAAAAATTCCTCTTCTCTGTGCCAAATGGTTTTGAATATCCATCACTTCTCTCTGATGGTAAACTATGTGATATTGCTTCTATTTTTGAAAACAAAGGAAAAATATTTTTACAGTTTCACTTTGAGGCGCTTTAGAAAGAATTCTGGTAATGCTGAGTGAATGATAAATAAATTTTAAACAAAAGGCCGATTCAGAATTGGAAACAAATATTTCACTTGATTCATTGGCCGTAAAAGGATTTGGAGAATCAGTTGATATCATTTTAATATTTTTATAACCTATGAAAGCACTTCCGTTCCAGCTAGTAATGTGCAATGGTTGATGTATTTTGAACTTGCCACACATCTTCCTACTTGGCTTGACACTGCTTAGCAAGTTTTGAAAACTTGTGAGCCTTTTCTTAAGAGATGCAGGAATTGCTAATATTGGGTATTTTGGATTTCTTTTACTTTCTTAGAAGATACGCAGGACAGTACATCTCTTCTCCTTTAAATTTTGCTGCAACTCCATTGGATTATGTTAGCATTTATAATACTTTTTTACTATTATTGCAATCATGGACCTACCCAGGAATTTTATTCGGATACTATGGAAGCCAAATTTGAACTAACTTAGGCAAAAAGAGGTTTTATTGAAAGGATTGGAGTGTCTTACTGCTAATCTGCCTGAAGAGGAGGGGAACAGCTGTGTCCCAAGGATAGCTAGAACCAGGGACTCAGCTACAACTGGGACCCATGCTCTCTACCTCGGCCTCTCTGTGCATTCCCTTCATTCTCTGTTACTGCAGATCAGATTTCTCCTAGGGGTGGGGAACACAGCCTCAGGTCCTCTGCTAGCCTATGTGGCATTTTTATGCAAATTAGAAAAGGTGCTCCTCTGGGTGGATGCAGCCTCGTGGTTACATAGTTTGGTGAGTGGAAGACGCCCTTGTGAAAGGAAAAATGTACCTCCTTTGCTAGGAGGCAGCCCTGTACCAGGGTCCCAGGCTTGTTTAGCAAAAAACAAGTGAAATCCAGTTCCCAGTCTTTGCTTAGGCCTCTATGTACACAAACTGAACCTAGTGACCCCTAGTGACCCAGCATGGCCTCTAATTTCTCGTCACTTCTGTACTTCTGTAATGATTAACCCAAGCTTCTCACAGATCCATGCCCCAAATTTCTGTGAATAGGCCCTGATTGGCCCAGCTAAGATCATGTGATCACACATGACCAATCCACTTTGGCATTGACAAGCCTACTACAGACTCTTCCCTTGGCGTTGGAGTCACTCCTAGAAAAGAGCAAATCTTTGTGAGCCAGGCAGCCAACCTGCTGGCAGCTTCCACTCAGCCTTGGAGTTTTTTCTATGTGTAACTTTCATAAACTGAGACTTATTTATTTATTGCACTATCATCTCATGAAATATTATTGTGTAAGCTGAGGAAACATGTTATTCATGATGATTGGAGTTTCAAGTTTTAATTGTACAATGATTTAGTTTTGAGTTTGGTAGAAATAAATTCAAATTTAAAAATCAGATATTTTTCATCTTACATTATGATGTCCCAAAACTGCCTTTATGCTTGTGACATAGATTCATAATGTCTTCTCATTCCACCTATAATCACTGTTTGAAATAAATGTATGTCTAATGATATATTTAGGGACATTCTATTTTCTTCAGCTTGTTGCAAGTGAATTGATGGTGATCTTTTGGTATTGGTTTCATTATCAAATTTATCTCCACTCCAAAATTACAGTAATTTCAAAGTAATTTTGTCTATATATTTTTCCATAGCTTTTCTTCCAAATAGAAACTTTAAAAAGTTATAAATTACTTCTCTCCACTACTGAATTTTTGTTTGCAGAATAACTGATGTAAGTAGCAGAATGCCTCTTCCTAGTTCAACCCTCAGGAATAGAAGCGAGAAGATCTTTAAAACGTCACCATTTTCCTTGACTTGTTTATAATTCTGAATGTAAATGTGAATTGATATGGTCTATGGCTTAACATCACAACTCTCAATCTATGTTCAGGGTCCTAGCTCAAAACTACTGCCAGGACCACACCAATTTCATATTTACCCTGATCAATGTGTGTTAATGGTGATAACTATGAGAATGAAATGTACAGTTATCAGTATAATTCTTGACTCATTAGGTATATCCTCAGAAATGTATGGGAAAACTAAACACAGCTTTTAGTTTGACATAATTTTTAAACAACTGGAGTTACTTTGGGAGAAAAATCCTACCAAATAACTATAATATTGAAAGAGTAAAAAAGAGTTAAATGTCCTTAATATCATTAATCATTTGGGACATGCAAATCAAAACCACAGTGAAATACCATCTCACACCTATTAGGATGGCGATGATAAGAAGAAAAACAGAGCATAACAAGTGTTGGCCAGGATGTGGAGAAGTTGGAACCATTGTACACTGCTGATTGGAATGTACACTGGTGCAGCTGCTAAGGGAAATAGTATGGTAGTTCTTCAAAAAATAAACAGTTATACCATTCGATTCAGCAGTTTCACTCCTAGGTATATACCCCAAAGAATTGAAAGCAGAATCTCAAATATCTGTACACCTATGTTCATAGCAGCCTTACTCACAATAGTCGAAAGGTGGAAACACCCCAAATGACCCTGGATAGATGAATGGACAAACAAAATACGGTCTATACCGACAATAGGATATTAATTGGCCTTAAAAAGGAAAGAAATTCCGGCCGGGCGCAGTGGCTCACACCTGTAATACCAGCACTTTGGGAGGCCGAGGCAGGCAGATCACCTGAGGTCAGGAGTTTGAGACCAGCCTGACCAACATGGAGAAACCTCATATCTACTTAAAATACAAAAAAAAAAAAAATTAGCCAGGCATGGTGGCGCATGCCTGTAATCCCAGGTACTCAGTAGGCTGAGGCAGGAGAATTGCTTGAACCCAGGAAGCGGAGGTTGCAGTGAGCTGAGATTCCACCATCACACTCCAGCCTGGGCAACAAGAGCGAAACTGCATCTCAAAACAAAACAACAACAACAAAAAAATTCTGACACATCTGCTGTGATCTAAATTATGTGTTCCTCTAAAATTCATAAATTGAAATCCTAACCCCCAAGGTGATGGTATTAGGAGGTGAGGCTTTGAGGAGGTGATTAGGTCATGAGGGTACAACCCTTGTGAATGGGATTAGTGCCCTTATAAAAAGAAGCCCAAGAGAGACCCCTTTTCCCTTCCACTGGATGAGGTCACACCAAGAAGGTACCATCTACATGTCAGGAAATAGGCCCTCACCAGACACCAAATCTATTGGCACCTTGATCTTGGACTTCCCAGCCTGCAAAGCTGTGAGAAATAAGTTTCTGTTGTTTATAAACCACCCAGTTTATGGTATTTTGTTATAGCAGCTCAAACAGATTAAGATGGCTTGCTACAACATAGATGAACTTTAAAGATTATGCTTTTCTATGATTCCACTTAGATGAGGTACCTAGAGTAGTCAAGTTCATTGAGACAGAAAATAGAGCGGTTGGCAGGGGCTAGGGGGAGGGAACACTGGGGAGTTAGTGTTTAATGGGTACAGAGTTTCAGTTTTGCAAAGTGAAAAAGTTCTGAAGATGGATGGTGCTGATGGCTGCATAACAATAAGAATGTATTAACACTACTCAATTGTACACTTAAAATAAGGTTCAAACGATACATTTTATTTCATGTATGTGTCAATCTCAACAAACTGATTTGTTCAGGCAAGAAAACTGGTTAGATGGGAATAATACTATTAGAGCATCATCAATTGAATATTAACAAAGTGCTCATAGTTTAACTTTCTCCTTTCTAGCTCAATGAAGAATGGACCATTTTGAAACTATGACAGAACATTATTTATATAGCTGATGTCTTTGGGAATTGGAAGAGGCATATTCCTTCACCAGCTGTGGCTCCCCTTCAGCAACCTCATATACTCTCCAAGCTTCTCTTTCCTGGGTCACCTGTTTAATCACTCCCAGGACTTAATCTTCCACCTATATGTTGACCACTCACAAATCTATGTCTCCATCTCACAAGCTTATTCTTGACTCCAGACCCAAGTATTCAACTGACTGCTGAATATGTGTGGTCAGATGTCATAGAACTTCAGCTTCAGTATATCAAATGCAAACCCCTGTTCTCCCCCACTGCCTGCTACTCCCCACTGGCCTTCCTCTGGCATTCCCTCCTCAGTTATGAGCACCACCGTCTCACTAGCCAGCCAGTCAAGCCCCAAATTCCATCTAGCTGACTTCTGCCTCTTCCTCACCACCCTCTTCCAGTAACTCATCCAGCACTGCTGTGTCTCCTTCCTTCCTATCCCTCCAGTCGCTCCCCTTCTCTCCATCATGGCTGTCACTGCATGGTTCAGGCTCTCTAGCTCCCCCCAAACCACCCTCACATTGCTGCCAAGGTGAACTGACTACTCTTGGCAGCCACTGGATTAAAATCTTTCATCACCTTCTGCATGATAAAACCCATATCCTTTAGCATGTAACAAGGTCTTAATGATTCTGCCAGAGCTTGCTTGGGGGTGGCCTGCACTTGTGGGCCACTCCAGTCACTTCACAGGTCCTCAGTAAATCTCAGTTGAATCAGTCATCATCATCATCATCATCATCAATTTTTCAGTCTGGTTCCTGTCTCCTTTTCCAGCATCCTCCATTCGTAGCTTTCACTCCAGCCATGCTTCATTTGTGGTTTTCCTGGGCAAGGTAAGTTATTCCTCCCTGTCTTCGCAGAGTTTAAATGACTCACTTGTTCAAGTACCCACCGTTGTCACGTGGGACCCTGAGCAAAGTACTTAATCTCACTAAGCTTTCACGTTCCTCATCTGTAAAACAGCAAATATGGACCTCACAAAATTGTAGTGAGGCTAAAGTGAAATAACATATGCAAAAGCAGTTTATAAATCATAAACTTACTATAAAATGTTATTTTGTAATTCTGCAAGCTTGTCTTAAATGCCATCACCTCCAAGGAGCCTTTTTGCCATCGTAAGCAGAAACCATCTCTCTCTTCTTGGAAGCCCCACCATGCACAGCCTGTGGGCCCTCATCACACTCCTTGAGTTATTTGAGTTCAAGTCCTGTGTTTACAACCAGACCGCAAACTCTATGAAGTCAGCATCCATTCCTCTCTGTGGTTCTCCCTCCGCCCCATCCAGGTCTCAAGGGTCTAGAGTCTTTCAAAGAGAACACATTCTGAGATTTGAGGAGGCAGAGACAAAAAGTTCCATGGTGAAGTGCCAGGGAGGCTTCTGTTTGGGGTGTCCCTTGGGATCACAGATCCCTCACCTGGTGATGAGTCAACCCAGCACCACCCCATTGTAGGGTTGGAATGACAGTAATGGGCCCATCTGCTGCCTCTCCTCATGCCCGCACCCCAGTCAGACATTGCAAGTCAATCACGGCTCTGTCCTGCTGAGCCTGGAGTGTTCCAGTGCCTTTTCCATCACAGCACCAGGCAGCCACTACTAGTTGATCAATTTCAGCACAAGAGATAAACATCATTACCCTCCGCTAAGCTCAGAGATAACCCAACTAGCTGACCATAATGACTTCAGTCATTACGGAGCAAGATAAAAGACTAAAAGAGGGAGGGATCACTTCAGATCTGCCGAGTGAGTTGATTGGACTTAAAGGGCCAGTCAAACCCTGACTGCCGGCTCATGGCAGGCTCTTGCCGAGGACAAATTCCCAGCCTATATTTATGCAAAGAGATTTTGTTCCAAACTTAAGGTCAAAGATACCTGAAGACATCCCCCTCAGGAGCCCCTCTCATGGAGGAGCGTGCCTGAGGGTCTTGGTTTCCCATTGCATCCCCCACCTCAATTTCCCTGGTGCCCAGCCACTTGTGTCTTTAGGGTTCTCTTTCTCTCCCTAAAAGGGAGCCAACACAGTGTCGGCCTCCTCTCCCCAACAAAGGGCTTATGTGTAATTAAAAGGGATTATGCTTTGAAGGGGAAAAGTAGCCTTTAATCACCAGGAGAAGGACACAGTGACCGGAGCCGGAGGCGCTCTTAGCGGCGTTTATGTCCTTTGCTGTTTAGGGGGCCTCAGCTCTGACCAGTCTGGTCTTCGTGTGGTCATTAGCATGGGCTTCGTGAGACAGATACAGCTTTTGCTCTGGAAGAACTGGACCCTGCGGAAAAGGCAAAAGGTAACAGTTACTGTCTGTGGTTTAAAAATGAGGTGTGGAGCAAATAAACAGGTTGGAAGTGTGGGGTGGGGTGGTGGGGTGGGGTGGTGGGGTAGGGTGGTGGGGCAGGGTAGGGGGTTGTGAGCAGTCAGTGGGCTTGTCGCCGATTAGCACTGAAGCAGTGTTTAGCTGGCTGGCCTTTCTGTAGGCCCCTCTGACAGTGCCCTTCCCAGGAAGATGTGTTTCTCTGTCCTCAGCCACATGAAAATCTTTTGCCCACTGTGCCCGTCAATCCATTGCCTGCCCGCCCCTCTCCCACCCCCTGTTTTACACCTGCCTGTCCAGTCTACCTCTCTCTAGGGCATCCACACTGAGCAGTGGGGAGAACTTTAAGCCCTGAAGAGCAGGCCAAAGGCAAGCAAGAACCATCTTGAACAGCTTCCCAGCTTAGTGAGGCCTTATTTCATTGATTCTCTGAGGCACATTGTTTTTTCACGTTAACATTTCTGAAATTGGGATGCAGCTCACGATCAAGTCACAGTTTAACTGGACACATTTTTTTTTCTTTCTTAGTGGTGCAGAAAAATAACAGTGCATCTTACAATTGACTGCGTCCTAGATTCTGTGAGATGCAATACATATTAACCATCATGCACATTTCCTGAACTCTTTCAGTGAGCAGACACCAGGCTGGGTTAGACTGGAGCCCTAAAAGCACGACACAGATTCCACCCTGGACTGGCTTCTGTGCTGCCTGGGAAAACCCAAAGTATGTTTTGAGACCAAGAGCAACATAAAGTAGCATAGGCGGAATATTCCATGAGAAGTGCGGGCAAAAGGTGCCGGAGATCAGAGAACACCAAGACTGTACGTGTAAATGACAACCGGCTTTGTGCATTTTTTCTGGGAAAGGATAAGGAGGACTATAAAACTGTAAAGAAAGAATGCACTTTGCTACAGCCTTGCAGAGTCATGCAAATGCCAGTGACTAAAGGAGCTGAAAGAGGAAGGAGGGGATAAGGGGTGGGGCCTGGGTGGGGGTGAGATTAGGACCACGGGAGCTGCAAGCCACTGGAGAGATCAGGAAGAAAGGGAGGGAGACCTGCTTTAGGCAAGAAGAGAACAGTATTTGTTCCAAATCTCGGTTCAGAATAAGTTCATTTAGGTGATGGGGCCAACTGGGACAGGTGAAGGCCTACGAATGAGTGTCTCAGTGAGGGTCTCCTTAGAGTTTAATATGAAAAGGTGTTAGCTAAGTACAGAGCTGGTACCTGAGAGAGTAAAAGAAAACTCTAAGGTATCATGGAGGTAGCAATTGCAGGACACAGCTCCCACCCCTAGGGCTGAGAGAACCAAGGGAAGAGACAGGAATTATTAAGACTTGGAAACGTAGATGAGAGGTCTGTGGAGCTGACATTAGGACTTGGGAGGAAGGCAAGCATTGAGGCTGCTGCTGGATCTCTGAGCCTGATCTCGGGTCCGGACCCCTGAAGAGAAAGCCCTGGCAGGTTGGTGCATGTGGAGCCGAGGGACAATAGCTTAACAACCAGCATAAAAGAGAGCAGCACAGGACACGCTTCAGCCATGCGCATGGATGGCTCCAAAACCTGTGTGTGGCTGGCCCAGGACGCAGGGAGGCTGCAGGGGGAAGAGGCAAGTTAGACCTGGCTTGTCTGGGAAGCACCACTGTCCTCAGGCCACTTTCCTCTGTCAAGGCTGGTGCTGAAGTTATCTGTTGTCCCCAGGGGCCAAGTATTAAGAGTAATCAGAAACTCAGTCCTTTCTTCTAGGAGCTTCCCTTCTTGCATGAAAATCCTGATAAAACTGGAACAAAAAAACTCCATTAAATTTATTCATGTATTCATTCTTTCCTTCTATCAAAAAATAATCTCCAGGCACTGTGCTAGGTTCATGGGTATACAATGGCAACAGGACCTCCCAGCCCCTGCCTATGTGAGGCATCTGTGGACTGTGGAGGAAAATTCAATATGCCATTTTTCTCTTTCCCATAAGAAATTACAACTCTCATTTCATTTTATTCTCACTGTGCTCTTTGTGACCCTCAAAGGGGGGGGTCACATGATAACTGAGGACTATAGCTCCTGGCCTAAAATGAGCCCATTCCTGTGGCGCTCATGCCGCTGTGACAGAGAATAACCCTGTTTTCAGAATGCTCTGGTGTCCTCCCTCTCAATCTGGCCTTTCCCTGGCATGGGTGGGCGACTCCTGCTCAGGGACTCTGCCTTCTCCACAGTGTGCTCCCAGGGAGACGGAGCCACTCAGGCTGAGGGCCTTGGCCAGGGCACCTCCCAGGGCTGGGCCTGGTCTGGGCTGGCGTTCACTGGATGCCATCCTGATGGCCTGGAAATTGAGATTTCTGTCTGGCATGCCTCCCAATGGCTCCCCACCTGCTACCACATTCCAGGAGCTTCCAGGATGTCTGGGTAAGACAGAGGCACCCCCCACAGATTCAGTAGCTCTGAGAGGGATCTGTGGCTCCTTCCTAAACTTTTGATTCTTCTGGAAACTTCTGCCTCTAGAAGATGGTCCCTCTAAGAAAAGTACAACCACCCAGCCCATAATTCAGCTCCCAGGTTTTCCCTCAAACTTCCATGCCCCCTGTAAGCAGAGCAAGAGTAAAACCAGACACCACATTTCCTCATTCCTCAGCTCCCAATCCCTAAGGGCATAAGATGAAAATCTTCAGATCTCTGCTTTCCCCCCTCTTTTTTTCTTCTCTGTTAACATTCGTCAAGTGTTACTAAGTGTCTGGCACTGTACTAAGTGCATCACCTCCCTGAACTCTCCCAACAGTTCCACGAGAGAGGCCTCTCTGTGATCCCACCAGTACTGATGAGGTCACTGAGGCTCCAGAGAAGGATTAGTAACTGGTGGGGTTGGACCTGGGATTCACACCCATGCTGCGTGAACCGGTGCAGGCAGGCATGGCCATTACGCCACACTGACCCCCATGGATCGAGATCTATCCGATAGTCTGGTCACTGATATCACTAAGATAGAGTGACCATATAATTTATCATCCAATCAGGGCAGTTTTGAAAGTGAAAGGGAACACTATTAATAATTGCACTGGGACAATAAATGTAAACTAACACTGGACCTGGCAAACTGGGATGTGTGTTTGCCCTGTACCAAGGTGAGCTAGACACAGCCACTGCCTTCATGGAGTTCAGAGCCAGGCAGGAGCGGCTCCCACATATAATTACCGTGCAGCACAACGTGGGGACCGTGGAGTAGAAGGAAACACGGGTGGGAGGTGAGGAGGAGGTCTGGGAGCTCAGAGGAGGCACCGGGGCTGGAGAGGGTGAGAGAAGACTTCCCAAGGAGTTCATCCTGATAACGTGCATTCCCAATGATGAGAGCTGTCTCCACTGCACAAGACAAATATACATCTGCCCGTGTTGGCTGTGGACCTGGTGCCGCATCAGGGAGGGTTTATGAAGATCACTAGGTGGGTCTCTTGGTGTCATCCCTTCATCCCAGCTTCTGGGTTAGGACGGATATCTGGGGGAGGCCTGAGGACTCATGAAAGTGGGGCGCTGATCATTTTTTGGACACCACACCTCTGAGCACCTGGGACAGCTGTGGCCTTTGTCCTGGGCCCAGCATCAGGCCGAGAATGTGGCAAGTACAGAGAGGCTGGGCACCAACTCCAGTGTACCCAGGCTCTGGGTCATGTTTGTCCAGACTAAGAATTCTGTCCTGGTTCTTGGTGCAGAAGGAAGAATCATGGGGCTCATTTTAGGCCTCAGCTGCCTTCTGTTAAATTGAAAACAGAGCAGGAAGGAAGAAAATTTAACAGGCTCAGTTCTAAAACAACAAGCTCAACTGTGCCCTTGCCAGAAACCCCTCCTCCCCATGTCGATTGAATGGTAAAGAGAGGAGGGGAGGTGAGAGGAAGAGAGAGAGAGAAAGGAAAGAAGAAAAGAAAGAGAAAAAGGAAGGAAGGAAGAAAGGAGGGAGGGAAGGGGAAAAGAAAAGAAAAAGAAGGAAATACCAGTTTGGGAAAAAAGAATTTTCCACCAGCCCTTCTGAGCCTTGGCTGGGCTTAATTAAAGTTACAGACATGTGTAAAGGGCAGGGTAGGGGGAGTCTGAGCTGCTGAGAAAACATGTTTTTAATTATACTGTGGAATTTCTCCCTGGGGTATGCCTGTGCGCAGTTAAGCGTCAAGGACAGGGATGCCGCTCTGGGGCGGGGGTGCTGAGCATGGTTTTGGAAGCCGGCAGAAGAGGCTATTGTGAAAACCAGACCTGTCAGGCTAGGAAAAGAATGGCTGGTGGTCTTTGGCCAGGGAGTGACGTGTGAAATGCAGCACCCGCCCCCAACCCCCACCAAAAACAAACACACACACTCTCACAGAGTTAGAACAACAGTGACCTCTCAACAAATATTTTTCAAAGATTACCAACCAACCATTACCTAGAGCAGCGGTTCTCAGCCTTGGCTGCACGTTGGAACTACCTGAGAAGTGCTGAAAAGAAGAACCCTGATGTCCCATGCCCCAAGATTCTGATGTAGTTGATCTGGGGCATGACCTGAGACCCCGGCATGTTTTCAGCGTGCAGCCACATGAGAAGTGCTGACCTAATCAACAGGGGTGATGATTTGAGGGCTGGGGACTATAGGCAGAAAACAGCAGCCTAATTCAAGGATGAGAAGAGGGCACAGGTGAGGTAGGAACAGTCCTAGGGCCAGACAAAGAAGGAAGGAAGAAAGGAGCTGCTGATCCCTCCCCTACTCCTGAGAGGAGGCTTTTAAGTCACAGTGCCTTGTGGAGACCAGATTCTTCAAAAACACAAGAATGAGTGAGTGAGGGAGTGGGTGGATGCCAGGAGGTGGATCAAGCCTTGCAAGGGAGGATGACAATGCACTAGCTTGGTTTGGAAATTTTACCCCTGGGACAGGCAGGCCAAGCTGGCTGGTCCCCTCCCTGGTGCACAGCCCTCCCTCTTTATATATGGAGCAGGGGACGGTGTGTGGCTGGTCTCTTAGGAAGCACCATGGTTCCAAGCCAGCAACTGGGCAGTTCTGAAAACAAAAAAGAGGGAGATGAACGTAAGTGGAGGGCAGGCCTACAAGGTTGCAGATAATCTTAATTCCATCTCCTTACTCTTCTGCCTTCGCAACATCCCTGTGATCTTGCGACAACCCTGTAAGGCAATAACAAATGGCTCGTGTTTATTGAGTGTTACCACATGCCATATTGTGCTTTCGTGTTTAATACAGTTGTCTCATTTCACCCTCACAACTGCTCTGGGAGGTAGGTCCTGGTATCACATCCATTTCACAGATGAGACCGTGTGGCATGGAAGGGTTGAGTGGGTTGCCCAAGGTCACATAGCTAAGATGGAACAGGCTGGATAGGAATCCCAGTAACTTGACCTCAGAGTAACCTTCTCTTAACCCTAAGTGTACACTGTAGGAAAAGTGAGCAGTCCCATTTCAGAGAGGAGAAAACTGAGACTCAGAGGTTAAGCAAGCCCCAAAGTGATTGTTAACCCAGATCTTCCCACTAACTCCCAAATCAGCATCAGTGTTTAACATACCAGACCACTCCCAGATAGACGTTGCTGCATGGAAGACAGCCGATCTACTTGGTAGAAAGCCAATATTGCGAGCAGTTGTCTAAAGGAATCAAATGTGTTAGATTTGAACTGGGTGTCTCATTTCTTTGGTGAAGACAGTGGGAACAACTTCCAGGTTTCATCAATTGCTCCTATCACTCAACGTTGCTATCTTGCAGAACTTGTTCCCCAGCCTTACCCACTGATGGAATGATCCAGAATGGAAGACAAGACACCAATGTACATGACCCTGGGGGAGGCTGTTTCTTAAATCTACAGACTGTTGGTGACCTGAGCCCCATGTCACCAAAGGCTTTTCTGGAGAAGCCTCCTAGACCAGTCTTGACAAATGCTCACTCATTCCATGGGTATTTATTGGGCACCTATTATGAGTTCTGCCCCATGTGGGGTGCTGGAATCACAGTAGTGACAAGGACAGATGAGGTTCCTGTCCTCAGGAAGCTTACTGCCCTTGAGGGCTTACTTGGAGGAGTGATGACCTGAAGTGCGGTGTGTGTTAAGAAGGGGAAGTCCTGTAATCCCAGCACTTTGGGAGGCTGAGGCGGGCGGATCACCAGGTCAGGAGATCGAGACCATCCTGGCTAACACGGTGAAACCTCGTCTCTACTAAAAATACAAAAAAATTAGCCGGGCATGGTGGTGGGCACCTGTAGTCCCAGCTACTCAGGAGGCTGAGGCAGGAGAATGGCGTGAACCTGGGAGGTGGAGCTTGCAGTGAGCTGAGATCGTGCCACTGTACTCCAGCCTGGGCGACAGAGTGAGACTCCTTCTCAAAAAGAAAAAGAAGTGCCTCACGGAGGGTCTATTCTTTTCTTCCCATGTTGTGTGCGTGTGTGCGCGCTTCCTCCAACTCATCCTCCCTATGCATATTTTGAGTAAAACATCTTGTAAAAAGTTACAGCTACATAATCACCACCTGCCCCTAAATAGTTTTTGCTTTTTCTTTCTTCAATGCACGATCATTTTCCCCCATCAATTTATTTTTTAATTTCTTATAATCTGGTTGCCAGTAGGCTGTTTTTTAAAAAGTAGAACGTGGTTTGTTCTTACTAGCAGGAAAGGAGCATTTATTGAGCCTCTGCTATGGTGTCTTTTATTTTGCTGAGAGCCTATTTACATTTCTCTGAGAGGAAAACAACAAAGGGTTACATGAAAGACCATGTGAATAGCCCCTAGCTGATCTATTAAACTTGCTATTCCCCGGCCAGCTGCTTCAGATCTCCTTCAGATCTTATGTGTTTCCTTCCTAAGGTCCCTGGAGTAAGGGTTGCATAGAACTATTCTACTCTCCAATTCATGTGTCCCTCTCCCTCTTCATCTCCATAATTCCACATCTGCAACCCCCACCCCTGTGTGCAGTGCCACAGGGTGTGGACTGCCACAGCCACTGGATCTGCTTTTGGAGTCAAGAGTCCTTAAGCTTCAAATGGAACCGAAATTTAAATACCAACTTTCAACCATATGTTGACATCAGCGGCCTCTTCCAATGTAAAAACCCATGGCAGTGTGCCCTGCTTTGTTTCTTTAAGCAATAGAAACTTGAAGGAAGCATGTTGGTAGGCCAGAGTTTTGTTGGCTTTGCTATGGATCACAGTCATTTTTTTGCTCATTCATTCATTCATTCATTAAATGACCACATTTGCAAGGGCAAGGTAATGGGGAGGGCCAGAAAGGACACTGGCCCCAGAAACAGGAGGCTGGATTTTGGTTCTGATGCTGCCACTGCTGATGTGACACTGCACAGGTCACCTGCCTCCTCTGAGCCTCTTTCCTTATCCGCAGGGTGAGTGGTTACAGAGAAATCTTTACTACCTGTTAGATCAGCATTACCTGGGAGCTTGTTAGAAATGCAAGTTCTGGTGGGGCCATACTGAACCTAAATCTGCATTCATGTGCCTAGTGACAGCTAAAATGCACTGAAGCAGAGGATCTTATGATCCTTTATGAAAGTCTCATGCTAATGCAGTTTTCTAAAATAGAAGCAGAGTGGAACCCAGATGGACACAAAATCTGGTTGATATAATAAAACAAGGCAGAGGGTGTATGGTGGGGAGGTGGTAAAAGAAGGAAACTGTTTAGGCAAATATACCACAACCAAAGTCCTACTGCACACGTGGGCTCTGAGGAGGGGTGTGTCTGCTCTGGTTACGTTTTCTATAATCTCTTAGCACCACTGAACTTTCTCTTTTTGTTTTGTTTTTCCAGATTCGCTTTGTGGTGGAACTCGTGTGGCCTTTGTCTTTATTTCTGGTCTTGATCTGGTTAAGGAATGCCAACCCGCTCTACAGCCAACATGAATGTAAGCATAGCAGGGTAGCTTGGGCAAGCCCTGAAGAGACATTGGTCTGGGCCTTTTGTCTAGAAAGATCTTGGGGTGGGGGTGTGGGGATCAGATCTGCTTATCATCATTTCATGTCTATGATGCATGTAACAGATTTATCAATGTTACACAAATTATAATTTTAAAAAAATGTTTAGAGACAGGGTCTCATTCTGTTGCCTAGGCTGGAGTACAGTGTTGGGACCATGGCACACTGCAGCTTCTATCTCTTGGGCTCAAGTGATCCTCCTGCCTCGGCTTCCAAAGTGCTGGGATTATAGGCATGAGCCACTGCTCCCAGCTAATGTAGAGACAGAGTCACTACATTGCCCGGGCTCGTCTTGAACTCCTGGCCTCAAGTGATCTTTCCACCTCAGCGTTCTAAAGCGCTGGGATTACAGGCATGGGCCACCTTGTCCAGCCCAAATTTTCATGTTTTAATCCTACACATTCTAAGCAAATACTTGTGTGTAGTTACTAAGGGTCTGTGCACTTATTTTTGTTCGCTTTGTTTTTGCTAGTTTTTGTTTTTTTATACCTAAACTCTCTCGTTTTAAAGAGAACAGATTTGTAGATGAGTTCTCTAAAATATTTCAGAAATCTATATAGAGGATATGTTATACATGGTGCCAGAGAAAAATGAGGACAAGAGATGCTATACAATTGTATTGAAGACAAATTTTATTTCTTGGACCCCTGAGCTGTCTGCAGACCTGAAAGGAACCTAGTGAGAGCCTCTGTTACACTCTGCCCCTGTGGGAAAGCCTTCACCTGGTTTCTGGCCCTCTGTGCAGCTAATGTGGAAGCCTCAAGCGTTATGCAAAGCTGCCCAGTCCTCTGTTCTTGATCTTCACCCTCTCGTTCATGAGTTTCAGGCCCCAGTTCTGAATCAGCCTCCTGTCCATCAGACTCTTCCTTCTTTACCTCTCCCCGAGGAGCCCATATCCTGCAGCCCTACTGCATGCTTGGGGGTAGGTGCTCAGTTCACCATGGCTGAAGGAATAGATGAGCCTCTGCTCAAGCAGCAGCAGCAACTGCGTGGAGGCTTCTTGAACTAACACTCCTATGCCCCTCTCGGCACAAAATGATGTGTCCCCCCTTGCTTCCCCTTCACAGTTCCACCCATGCCTATTACAACATCCATCTGTCTCCCCACTACACTGGGAGCTTGAGAGAAGAGGCCGTGTCTCTAGCACCCAGCACAGGGACTGGCACACATGAGATGCTCCTGCTTCTTAAATGCTGAGAATGAAGGAGGACATCAGAGGGGCCCGGGCCCCTTCCCAAAAAGGCCAACTCCTAGGTCTGCATCCTGCTTGGTCTCCATGACTAATCCCGTCTTGTTCTCGTTTTCTATTTTAAAGGCCATTTTCCCAACAAGGCGATGCCCTCAGCAGGAATGCTGCCGTGGCTCCAGGGGATCTTCTGCAATGTGAACAATCCCTGTTTTCAAAGCCCCACCCCAGGAGAATCTCCTGGAATTGTGTCAAACTATAACAACTCCATGTAAGTGTTGAGATCCCTACCATGCGGGGGAGGAAGTTGCACACCCCTTCACGTGCTGAAATGCACACGTGCGTGCATGGAGCACTTGGGGAGAAATCTCCAACCTAAGGCCACATGCACAAAATTTCTTGGTCCTTATATCTCCAGAGTGTGACCTGGAGTCTGATGGCAGCCCGCTGCAGAGATGTGTCCACTGCCTTC